>NC_084796.1:218643589-219265018 GCF_963169125.1 Humulus lupulus | reverse complement strand
AGATATGATCGGATGTATTTGGTTACATCGGACTAGGACCGATATTGATTATTGATTGATAAATAAGTATCGTTGTTATCGAATCTAATCAATATCACAACGTTGACCATATGTTAAGTCGATCTTAATTCTGAGTGATAATATTCTTCTAATTATATTATTTAAATCTTTTGACTTGTTCGTTACCAGCTTACCCTACGGTCTAGCCCATACTTACATCTTGGAGATTTAGTAATGTAATTGAGTGGGAGTATTATTCATAAATATGAAATCTATAACTTCTGTATGAGAAGTGAAAAGATGATTTCCTTAATTGCTTTGTTCAAAAGGTTAAATGATTGAGATCTCATTTCTGTGATTAAGTTCACGGAAATATCATTTATAAGGAACTTAGTGGGAGTTAAGGATAAAATACTGATGAAGGGTAAAACGGTAATTTTCACCCAGCTTGTTAGTAAGTCATCGATAGAGGATTGACTAACTGTAATGGTTATAACAATGGATAACGTATTTATGGTTTGGAAAATAAGTTCTATGAATTCAAGAGTTCAATTCCAAGTCTATAGTGGAGTCACGAGGAATTAATAAGGTAGTGAAATTATTCGTAAATAAATTCACGGTAACTTATTGGAGCTTGATTTCATGGATCCATGGTCCCCGCATCACCTTTGAGTAAATAATCTAGAATGTCTCAATTAATTGATTTAATTATCAATTAGGATTTTTTAAAGTTGACTAAGTCAATTTTGGAAAATTTATAGAGATATGAGATTTAGATAATAAAAGAGAATCTTTGGGTAAATTTATTAATATTGATAAATTTGTGTCAATATAAATAAATAAAATTAAATCAAGTTACAAATTATAATTAGTTAATTTGAATAAGGATTTAATTAATTAATTAAAATAAATAAATAAAAGGTTTTGAGTTTAGGCCCAATTATGATTTAAATTCAAAATAAAGGTATTGGGCCCAAGTCCATTTGTGGGAGCCTAAGGCTTTTATCTTTTTGTTTATTATTTTAATTAATTCAAAATTTAAATTTAAATAAAGCCCATTAAGTTGTCTATATAAGGAATATGATATCTAGGGTTTTCAGATGTCAGTCTCAGTTGATTCATTAGGTAAGTGAAAACCTAGACACTCTAATCCTTTCTTAGCCACTTTCTCTTCTTCTTTTCTAGATATCTATCTCATGTGTTGAGAACCGACCCACACTAGTTCTAGGTTGATCAAAGGCTTGGTGAGGAAGACTGTGTTGCTGATCTAGTTCAATCTCTTTATAATACTCTGCTACAGAAAAGAATCAAGGGTTAGAGAGATTGAAGGAAGGAGTTGTTCCAGTTCCACTGCGTATTCGTAAGTTTCTACATCATTACGTTTATGTTAATTTATGAATCTAATGTTCATATGTATGTCATGTTATTCTATGTTTCCATTATGTGTTTGGAAAAATAATAGGAAGCATGCATCTAGATTTAAATTCCAATATCCTACAATCATAACACTTGCACTTTTCCTCCCGAAAAGTGACTCACGAACAAGACTTCTCCCGAAGCTTGATGACCAATGTCCAAGTGTGTTCAACCTGCACAATTAACACAAAGAAAACAATACAGAAGTACACTGTAATAAACCACTAAGAACTTGCTGGACTCAAGTTCTTCACATAATCAAAAGTCTTTTTAAAACTTGAAAAATATTTGGAAAATAATACACCAAGAGAGATGATAAAAAACCAGCGACCTAAGGATGATTATATACTTTTTAGAATCTCTTTAGGTCGTGGAAAACAAATTAGAAATCAAACAGCCAATAAATGGAAAATCTTCCAAAACAGGAAAGTCAGAATCTGTTCAAACAAACTGGCAATCCGTTCAAACAGAATCATTGAACCTGGACAGTTTTTCAATCCTAGTTTCCTTAAATAAATAAGGAAACAATTTCTACATTATCACTGCAAGCTGTACACGATTTCTGTACAAAAAAATCAGATCAAAAGATAAAAATAATGTAACGACCCCAAATTCGGTATTAAGGCTTAGGGCCTGAGATAGCGTGCCTGGAGGGCATAATGGAATTCTGTGTGGGTCTTTAATGGGTTTTATGCATGATTATGATTTAGTGCACGTTTTATGATTATGTGATTAATTGTGGTGCATGATTATGCGAATTAATATGCATGTAGACCTGATTGAGCATATTTGTAATTTGGCCATGTTGGGCATGACTATGTTGATACCTGTGATCTATGACTCGAGACGATCCTAGAACGAGCGGGTTAGCGGGAAGTCAAAGCGGGAACCTGTACCAGGCTTGGGTTAAGCCTGGGGAGTTAATCGAGAATTTGGGAATGTATTTGGTGATTTATTAGGCATTGGGTAGCGAACGGGAATTATTAGGAACACTTGAGGAATTAGTGGGAATTTGGGTATTATGACTAAAATGCCCTTTATGGACATAAAGGCTTAGAATTGATAAGAGAGGGTATTTTGGTCATTAGGCTTGCAAGAGATAAAATAAAGGAGGCCTTTATACTTAGTGGATTTAGTAGAGAAAATTTTAGGCTGAAAAGAAAGAAAGAAGAGAAAAGAAGAGAGGGAAAGCTGAAGGGTTGGCTTTGAAGATTTGGTTTGTGGTTCTCCCACCCTTTTTCTTTGATTTTTCTTGAGGTGAAGCTCAGTGGTAAGCTAGGTTTGTGGATTTGCAAGAGATTAGCAAGATAAAATCAGAGATTTGAGGTAAGTTCTTGAGGTTTTCGGTTTTAGGGTTTTGCTGGTTTTGAACTGTGTTTTTGAGCTAAATGGATGGAGTTTTTGGGGAAAACAGGTCAAGGTTGTAAAGGTGCAAGCCAAGGAGGTCTAGGGTGCAGTTCAAGGTCGAAATTCCACCCACGGTATGATTTCTAAGACCCTATCCTAGTTGTTTGATTGATTTTTCTGGTTTTGGGGTTCATTGGGTTAGATTTTGAGTTGTGGGTTGCTTGAGCTTGGGATTGAGTTCTTGGGGTGCTTGGGATGAGTGTGTGGTGTATATATGTTTGTTTTTGGGCATGGGAAAGAGTTGGACAAGTTTGGGTTCGAAATGGGGGAAGAAAATCGCAAGATGCGATTTTTGGTTTTGTTGTGCTGCAACTAGCGCTACAGCGCTAGGCAGGGGGCGCTGTAGCGCTAGCCCCTGTCTGGTGAGGGTGGTTCTGCTTGTAGCGCTACAGCGCTACCTTTTGAGCGCTGTAGCGCTGCACTGTTCACAGAGGGGATTTTTGGGCTTTTGTGAAGGGATTTTGACCTAGGGTTCGGGGCTCCATTCCGCCACTTTGTTTTGGGGATTTAGGACTTCCCGGGGGCTCGGGATTAGTCCCGAGGCTAGGTTTTGGACTTGAGGATTGGTGATGACTTTGACTTGTGGATTTTGCTTAGGTAAGCGCTAGGGCTCGGGTAAGATCGTGCTCAAGGAGTCAGGTTGATCAAGGCTACTTAATCTAAAGGTAAGAAAACCGTAACACCCGAGTTTAGGGCATGGCCCCACTGTGTGATTGTAGGGCGTGGCCCCGGATTGTATTACGTGCAAATGCTTAACCTTAAATGAACCATGATGTGTGTGAATGTTTATTTTGAATGTACTATATGTGTTATTATGATGAAACGAGCGGCAGAGGCCGGGTACGGCATAGGCCGGGGCGGCCGTGGGCCGAAAGTAACACAGCACATGGGATGCTTATATTCAGGGTGGGACCCAAGGGATACATGAGTTATCCTCGCGGTGAGAACCGAAACTCCAGGCTTTGGTAAGGCCTTGGGAGCGGCATGGCCGTACTTGTTTATTATGGTGGTTTTCCTATGTATCAGTGAATTATTGCCAGCTATTTGTTTTGCATATGTTATGTGTTATTTGGGTTTTCTTGCTGGGCTTCGGCTCACGGGTGCTCCGTGTGGCAGGTAAAAGCAAGGAGTCAGTCAACCGGCCATGAGTATGGAGAGCGTGGGGACGGCGCGTACATGTTCGGCCTGCCCGACTGCTTTGGTTGGGGGCATTTTGTATATGGCTGTATTTAACCATTCTTTTGATAGATGATCAAGTGTAAATCTATTTTGGTGTTGTAAACATTTTGTAAACCTTATTTTGGGATCCCAGATGTTTTATATTTAACGTTTTCAATGAAGTTGACCATTTTAAAAGAATACAGCCTTAAACTCTGGTTTAATCACACTTTTGGTTTTAGAAACCACTTCGAGTCAATTAAACGCACAATTTCTGTTTTAAACTCACTTAGTAACGGCTCTAAGGTAGTAGGGCGTTACAACTTGGTATCAGAGCGAGCCAAGGTTTATTGGTTCTGGAGATTGACCGAACATGTACGCACGCTGCCATTGAAAAGCTCGACTCAGGGTGGTTTGGTATGGTCGATTGATATATTCATGAATATGTGTTTAATGCTTTGTGTGCCTGCCTAGATTGTTATGAGCATAATGATTCAAATAACATATGCATGATGCCAGGGCGAGGCCCGTTGTATGCTGCATGATATTTGTATGTCATTCTGGTCGATTAATCTTGGTTGTTGTTGAGATGGAGAGGTGGAAATTGGACCTTGTTATCATGCCTAATGAGCGGTGTCATTGATTGCAGGCATTTAGTTGCAATGCCTCGCCAATCATCGAGACTCCGCGACATTCAGGCCGAGGATGATAACCAGGGGCAGGACCCTCCACCTGCCCCTCAGAACTGGCAGCAGATTTTAGCAGAGATGGAGGCTAGGTTGAAGAAAATAGAGGATGAGCTTAGTCAGTACAAGCAACCAGCTCCTCCACCGGCCACTGTGATACCACCACTGCCTAGTGTGGTGCTGGCTCCGGTTCAACCTGTGACTGGGAACAGGTTGGAACCTCTATATGAAAGATTCAGAAAACAACAACCTCCTACCTTTGAGGGGGGAGCAGACCCACTGCAGGCTGAGCAGTGGATGAGTACAATGTCTGTAATCCTGGACTTCATGAGGGTTGAAGGAAGGGATAGGGTTGATTGTGCAAGTTATATGCTTAGACATGATGCACGAATATGGTGGGAGGTGGTAGGGCAGCGAAGGGATACTGCTATTATGACCTGGGAGGAATTCAAGAGCCTTTTCAACGAGAAATACTACAGCGTAGCCGTTCGAGCGGCAAAGGCGGATGAGTTTAACAGTCTGACTCAGGGCAGGTTATCTGTCACTGAGTATGCCTTGGTATTTGATAGATTGGCGAAGTTTGCGCCAGAGCTTGTGCCGACTGATACGGCCAGAAGGGACAGATTTGTACGGGGATTAGGTGCAATGATCGCCCGTGACGTGAGTATTACAATGGCTCCAGAGACTACCTATGCGCAAGTGGTGGACAAGGCCCTCACTGCTGAGAGGGCTGAGGATCAGATCTGGAAGGATAACGCTGCTAGGCGTGATACCAGGAGGGTAGTGCCTTCTTCTTCTGGGCCTAGTCGGGGCAGCGGCCCCAGTGAGCAGAAGAGGAGAGTACCAGACTCCTTTACTCCCTATGGTTCTGACAGGAGGGTTCGCGGTTCTGTGGGTGGCCGCCAGGGCGGTAATGACAACTGAAGGAGTTATCCATGGTGTCCTCGATGCAGGCGACGGCATCAGGGCGAGTGCCGGTCCGCCTCTGGGGCGAGTACCAGCATCAGGGCCTGTTTTGTTTGTGGAAGCACCAGTCACTTGAAGAAAGATTGCCCACAGGCTAAGAAGGAGGAGCCTAGGCAGGGTGACAGCCTCGCACCTGCTAGGGTCTTCACCTTGACTCAGACTGAGGCAGAGGCCAGTCTATCAGTGGTTACAGGTCAGATTTTTAGCGCTGGATCCTTGTTTACTGCATTGATTGATTCTAGTGCTACGCACTCATTTGTTTATGCTAGGGTGATTGATCAGCTGTGTAGACCTAGTATTTTGTATGCTAGGGGTTTTCAGACTATATTGCCTACAGGGGAGCTGGTAGTCTGTAGGAGGTGGGTTAGAGCCTTACCAGTAGTGGTAGACGGTAGAGAATTGTTTGTTGACCTGATTGAACTAGATATGGACGATTTTGACATAATACTAGGGATGGATTGGTTGACGCGGTATGGAGCAACAATTGATTGTAGGCGACGAATGGTGACCTTCGAACCGGAGGGCGAGGCACCCTTTGTGTTCGTGGGAACGGTGGATGGACCGCAGGTACCTGTGATCTCGGCACTAAAGGCTAGAGACCTGATGCAAGAGGGTTGCATAGGATTCCTAGCAAGTATAGTGGATTCCTCTAAGGTGGCGGCAGTGGGACCGAATGAAACCAGAGTCGTCTGCGAGTTTTCAGACTTGTTTCCAGCAGATCTACCGGGGTTGCCGCCACAGCGGGAGATTGAGTTCGTCATAGAGTTGGCTCCGGGAGCAGAGCCAGTTTCCAAGGCACCTTACAGAATGGCTCCAGCAGAATTAAAGGAATTGAAGATTCAGCTGCAGGAACTACTTGATTTGGGGTTTGTCAGACCGAGTTTCTCGCCGTGGGGTGCTCCAGTTTTATTTGTTAAGAAAAAGGATGGATCGCTCAGGATGTGCATCGATTACAGGGAGTTGAATAAGTTGACCATCAAGAACAAATATCCATTGCCTAGGATCGACGATTTATTTGATCAGCTTCAAGGGAGTACAGTGTTTTCGAAGATTGATCTCCGATCAGGCTACTATCAGTTGAGGATCAGAGATGAGGACATACCAAAGACTGCATTTCGGACACGGTATGGGCATTATGAATTTCTGGTTATGTCCTTTGGATTAACCAATGCCCCAGCGGCATTTATGGATTTGATGAACAGAATTTTCAAGGATTATTTGGATAAGTTCGTGATTGTGTTTATTGATGATATCCTAGTATACTCCCAGTCAGAGTCAGAACATGAGCATCATTTGCGCCTGGTGTTGCATCGGTTAAGAGAGCATAAGTTATATGCTAAGTTTAGCAAATGCGAGTTCTGGTTATTGCAAGTTTCATTTCTAGGCCACATTATCAGTAAGGATGGGTTACTAGTCGACCCAAGCAAGACGGAAGCAGTAAGAGATTGGCCTAGACCCAGCAATGTTCCTGAAGTTAGAAGTTTCCTTGGACTAGCAGGTTACTACCGGCGGTTTGTAGAGGGGTTCTCCAGAATTGCTACTCCGTTGACAGAATTGACAAGGAAGAAGACCAAGTTTGTGTGGACAGATCGATGCGAGAATAGCTTCAAAGAGCTGAAGCGGCGGTTGATTACTGCACCAGTGCTGAGCCTGCCAACAGATAATGAGAAGTTTGTGGTCTACTGTGACGCTTCCAGACAGGGTCTGGGATGCGTGTTGATGCAGGCTGGGAAAGTGATAGCGTACGCATCAAGGCAATTAAAGGAGTACGAGCAGAGGTATCCCACGCATGACCTGGAATTAGCTGCAATGGTATTCGCACTTAAGATTTGGAGACACTATCTGTATGGAGAGAGGTGCGAGATATACACTGATCACAAGAGTCTAAAGTATTTCTTTACCCAGAAGGACTTGAACATGCGCCAGAGACGGTGGCTAGAGCTGGTAAAGGATTACGATTGTGATATCCTATACCATCCTGGGAAGGCTAATGTGGTGGCTGATGCATTGAGCCGGAGGGGCCCAGGACAGTTGTATAGTTCGAGGCAGATATCTGACAGACTAGCAGGAGAGATGACCAGAGCGGGTATAGAGCTAGTGGTTGGTAGGTTAGCCAACATTACTCTTCAGTCAACGCTCCTCGAGAGGATTAAGGAAGCACAGGGAAAGGACCCTCAGTTAGTTGAACGTAGAGAGAATGTCCTATCGGGAGCAGCTAAGGACTTCTCTATTTCTGAGATGGGTTTGTTGAAGTACAAAGGACGGATTTGCGTTCCGATTGATCCAGACATTCGGCGAGAGATTCTGGACGAGTCTCATACCACTCCTTACTCCTTACACCCAGGTTCTACGAAGATGTACCATGACCTGAAGGTTTTGTATTGGTGGTCAGGCATGAAGAGGGACGTGGTGGATTATGTGGCTAGATGCCTAACCTGTCAGCAGATTAAGGCAGAACACCAGAGGCCAGCAGGATTATTACAGCCTCTTGGGATTCCCGAGTGGAAATGGGAAGATATTGCCATGGACTTTGTGGTAGGATTGCCAAAGACCGTGGGTCAGCATGACTCGGTATGGGTGATTGTGGACAGGTATATGAAGTCCGCCCACTTCTTACCTGTGAAGACGACTTATACTGTGGAGCAGTATGCAGAGTTTTATGTTAAGGAGATTGTTCGACTTCATGGGGCTCCGAGGTCGATAGTATCCGACAGAGACCCCACTTTCACTTCCAAGTTTTGGAAGAGCCTGCAGAAGGCTATGGGCACGCAGCTTCGGTTTAGTACCGCTTATCATCCTCAGACGGATGGACAGTCTGAGAGGACAATTCAGATACTGGAGGACATGTTACGAGCGTGTGTGTTGGATTTTGAGGGATCTTGGAGTAAGTATCTCCCTCTGATTGAGTTCTCGTACAATAATAGTTATCAGGCGACTATCGGAGTGGCTCCGTATGAGATGCTGTATGAAAGAAAGTGCAGATCACCGATTCACTGGGAGGAGGCAGGGGAGAGAAGGTATTTAGGTCCTGAAATGGTTCAGAGGACCAATGAGGCACTTGAGAAAATTAGAGCTCGTATGCTCGCCTCCCAGAGTCGCCAGAAGAGTTATTCAGATCTGAAACGCAGGAACGTGGAATTTCAGGTTGGTGACCATGTATTCCTCAGGGTTTCACCCCTGAGAGGAGTAAAACGGTTTGGCGTTCGGGGCAAGCTGA
Organism: Humulus lupulus; assembly: GCF_963169125.1. NCBI lineage: Eukaryota > Viridiplantae > Streptophyta > Magnoliopsida > Rosales > Cannabaceae > Humulus > Humulus lupulus. Next base: position 219,256,168 of record NC_084796.1, on the reverse strand, counting down.
GTCCCAGGTTTGTTGGTCCATTCGAAGTTCTAGAGCGAGTTGGGGAGGTGGCTTACAGGTTAGCAATGTCTCCAGCTCTATCAGGGGTTCATGACGTGTTTCATGTATCCATGCTTCGGAAGTATGTTTCGGACACTACTCATGTGCTGAGCTATGAGAACTTGGAGTTGGATCGGGAATTATCGTACGAAGAAAAGCCTGTTCAGATCCTTGATAGGAAGGACAAGGTCTTGAGGAGCAAGACAATCGCCTTGGTTAAAGTACTGTGGAGGAATAGCAAGGTCGAAGAGGCGACGTGGGAACTGGAATCGGATATGCGGGAGCGGTATCCCGAGTTATTTAGGTAAATTTCGAGGACGAAATTTTCATGAGGAGGGGATAGTTGTAACGACCCCAAATTCGGTATTAAGGCTTAGGGCCTGAGATAGCGTGCCTGGAGGGCATAATGGAATTATGTGTGGGTCTTTAATGGGTTTTATGCATGATTATGATTTAGTGCACGTTTTATGATTATGTGATTAATTGTGGTGCATGATTATGCGAATTAATATGCATGTAGACCTGATTGAGCATATTTGTAATTTGGCCATGTTGGGCATGACTATGTTGATACCTGTGATCTATGACTCGAGACGATCCTAGAACGAGCGGGTTAGCGGGAAGTCAAAGCGGGAACCTGTACCAGGCTTGGGTTAAGCCTGGGGAGTTAATCGAGAATTTGGGAATGTATTTGGTGATTTATTAGGCATTGGGTAGCGAACGGGAATTATTAGGAACACTTGAGGAATTAGTGGGAATTTGGGTATTATGACTAAAATGCCCTTTATGGACATAAAGGCTTAGAATTGATAAGAGAGGGTATTTTGGTCATTAGGCTTGCAAGAGATAAAATAAAGGAGGCCTTTATACTTAGTGGATTTAGTAGAGAAAATTTTAGGCTGAAAAGAAAGAAAGAAGAGAAAAGAAGAGAGGGAAAGCTGAAGGGTTGGCTTTGAAGATTTGGTTTGTGGTTCTCCCACCCTTTTTCTTTGATTTTTCTTGAGGTGAAGCTCAGTGGTAAGCTAGGTTTGTGGATTTGCAAGAGATTAGCAAGATAAAATCAGAGATTTGAGGTAAGTTCTTGAGGTTTTCGGTTTTAGGGTTTTGCTGGTTTTGAACTGTGTTTTTGAGCTAAATGGATGGGGTTTTTGGGGAAAACAGGTCAAGGTTGTAAAGGTGCAAGTCAAGGAGGTCTAGGGTGCAGTTCAAGGTCGAAATTCCACCCACGGTATGATTTCTAAGACCCTATCCTTGTTGTTTGATTGATTTTTCTGGTTTTGGGGTTCATTGGGTTAGATTTTGAGTTGTGGGTTACTTGAGCTTGGGATTGAGTTCTTGGGGTGCTTGGGATGAGTGTGTGGTGTATATATGTTTGTTTTTGGGCATGGGAAAGAGTTGGACAAGTTTGGGTTCGAAATGGGGGAAGAAAATCGCAAGATGCGATTTTTGGTTTTGCTGTACTGCAACTAGCGCTACAGCGCTAGGCAGGGGGCGCTGTACCGCTAGCCCCTGTCTGGTGAGGGTGGTTCTGCTTGTAGCGCTACAGCGCTACCTTTTGAGCGCTGTAGCGCTGCACTGTTCACAGAGGGGATTTTTGGGCTTTTGTGAAGGGATTTTGACCTAAGGTTCGGGGCTCCATTCCGCCACTTTGTTTTGGGGATTTAGGACTTCCCGGGGGCTCGGGATTAGTCCCGAGGCTAGGTTTTGGACTTGAGGATTGGTGATGACTTTGACTTGTGGATTTTTCTTAGGTAAGCGCTAGGGCTCGGGTAAGATCGTGCTCAAGGAGTCAGGTTGATCAAGGCTACTTAATCTAAAGGTAAGAAAACCGTAACACCCGAGTTTAGGGCATGGCCCCACTGTGTGATTGTAGGGCGTGGCCCCGGATTGTATTACGTGCAAATGCTTAACCTTAAATGAACCATGATGTGTGTGAATGTTTATTTTGAATGTACTATATGTGTTATTATGATGAAACGAGCGGCAGAGGCCGGGTACGGCATAGGCCGGGGCGGCCGTGGGCCGAAAGTAACACAGCACATGGGATGCTTATATTCAGGGTGGGACCCAAGGGATACATGAGTTATCCTCGCGGTGAGAACCGAAACTCCAGGCTTTGGTAAGGCCTTGGGAGCGGCATGGCCGTACTTGTTTATTATGGTGGTTTTCCTATGTATCAGTGAATTATTGCCAGCTATTTGTTTTGCATATGTTATGTGTTATTTGGGTTTTCTTGCTGGGCTTCGGCTCACGGGTGCTCCGTGTGGCAGGTAAAAGCAAGGAGTCAGTCAACCGGCCATGAGTATGGAGAGCGTGGGGGCGGCGCGTACATGGTCGGCCTGCCCGACTGCTTTGGTTGGGGGCATTTTGTATATGGCTGTATTTAACCATTCTTTTGATAGATGATCAAGTGTAAATCTATTTTGGTGTTGTAAAAATTTTGTAAACCTTATTTTGGGATCCCAGATGTTTTATATTTAACGTTTTCAATGAAGTTGACCATTTTAAAAGAATACAGCCTTAAACTCTGGTTTAATCACACTTTTGGTTTTAGAAACCACTTCGAGTCAATTAAACGCACAATTTCTATTTTAAACTCACTTAGTAACGGCTCTAAGGTAGTAGGGCGTTACAAATAAATACCAATAATTTCCATTTCAAGAATAGATATTCTTTTATAGGAAATTATATATTTATTTTATTATCATAAATATAATAATCTGATTATAAAAAGACACATTTCAACAAAACAGGAAACTACCTATTTTCGAAAATTACCACTCAATATTACAAAACAGGAAACTACCTATTTCGAAAATACCCATTTAATTAATTTTGTCAATAATGTCAAATATGCCAATAAAGGATTTTACAATCTCCCCCTTTGGCAATTTGATAGACAAAATTAATTCAAAAACCTGCAACACAAATGTTAGTGATAAGTAAAGAGAAAGAACTCCCCCTGAAAACATGCATTTAACTTATAACAAACATGTAAAGAAACTAGACTTAACTCCCCCTCAAAATAAGAAGGTCCAGAGTTAAATAAAACAACAAACAAACAGGTTTTTGGAAAATATCTACTCTCCCCCCTTGTGTCTTTCAAAGAAGCCAAAGAAACAAGAGAGGCTCGAACAACAGCTAGTTCTATAGCAACAGTTCCTGAATCTGGGGGAACAGATGAGAATTTAGGAGGAATGTCATCTGAAGCAAACATTAGAGATTGAGTAGCAGGGATCTTCTTAGAGGAAGCTCCACGAGTTTTCACCATTTTTCCTTCTCTGAAATGTAGCAAACACTTACAAAAACAACAAGAGAAAAAAAAATAAGAAGACGAAGACTTAGAGAGATCGTGGGTGAGAAGGATAAGGGTAATGGCAAGCTTTGTAAGGACAACACTTACCCAATTTGGACACCCACGGCAATAAGAGGTTTCCTTTTTTTTTAATGATTTAATTAACAAATAAAAGGAAACAACTTTTAAGACATGATCTACATAAAACTTACCTTTTTTTTTTGTATTTTATAAAGGAAAATAGAAGATATCCCCAATCCAAAAAAGGTAACCAGAAAAAAATAACCCCACACGATCTTCTTATTGACCTTTTTCCTTTTCTTTTTTTTAACAAATCTAAACAAGGTACAAAACAATAAAGATACAAATCATAGAATTCCGAATTGAGAAAGAAGACAAAAATAAATTCCTTGGAGACAAAGAATATAATAAATCACACAAATTAAATGCATAATTTCACATAATCACTACAATGATTCGGTCCACCATGAATTTCCTTGTCAAAATTATTATTATGATTTTTTTATTTTCATTTTATATATATGCACAAAAATGAAACTCAACCAAAAAAAAAAAAAATCTACTTTGATCAATGTGAATCATCCTGATAAGAATAAAATCAAGCAAATGAAAATAAGTGTTAGTGTATACCATGGATAAGAACACTTGTGAAAACAAAAAATTAGAAAGAATATTCGAGAGAAATAAATCACAATTCAGTCACAAGCACATATTCTTAAGTGAATCAATCAACATGTATGAGACTTACACACATTTTTTAATTTTTATAAACTGTGTACAATTTTTTATTGCATTGTTTCAAGCATAAGTGTGTGATAATGTATGCAAGTGAACATTGCCCAATGACAAATAAGTCTTTTTCGAAATTAAAAATAATTGTAACCCATGAAGACGCTGTCACACTACACCAGTGGTAGCCCTTTTCTATGGTAGTGTATCCTCTTCATAACTCTGAATTACAAAGTTCCAACTTACTCAAAAGATGGCTTTCACACACTGATGTAGGTAGCTCTATTCTTTCACAGGAGCTTGAAACAATGCTACACAAAAGGAAGCTCAAACATTAAACATTGATTAATTTACTCGAATATGCCTAGGAGGAATTGATTAAATTTCTCTCAAAAATATACAACCAAAGGTTCATAAACACAAGTCATACTATCCAGCTTGACACACAACAAAATTTTCAAATTGATTGATAATTTTCTTAACCTTAAATAACACACATTTGATCAAGCGGATAACACCATAACAAGAAAATTTAAGGAGAACAAACCCCCAAAGATTTTCGGAGGAAATCAAAGCGAACCGAATCAAGAGCTTTAGTGAAAATATCTGCAATTTGTTTATGTGTTTCAATATATTCCAAGAAAAGAACTTTATTTTCAACTAATTCTCTTATGAAATGATGACGAATATCAATATGTTTAGTACGGGAATGTTGCACAGGATTTTTTGAAATATTAATTGCACTTGTATTATCACAAAAAATAGTTAAAGTGTCAAGATCAAACTCATAATCCATCATCATTTGCTTCATCCACAAGAGTTGTGCACAACAACTTCCTGCTGCAATGTATTCGGCCTCAGCTGTTGAGAGAGAAATAGAATTCTGTTTCTTGTTGTGCCAAGAGACAAGATTATTTCCCAAGAAGAAACATCATCCACTAGTGCTTTTTCTGTCATTAGTGTTACCTGCCCAATCAGCATCACTAAAACATACTAGATTAGGGTTAGTTTCTTTTGAATACCAAATACCATAATCAGCAGTCCCATGAACATATCGAATGATTCTTTTGACAGCTGTAACATGAGACTCCATGGGATTTCCTTGGTACCTGGCACACACACCAACACTATAACTTAAATCAGGTCGACTAGCAGTGAGATAAAGAAGACTACCAATCATGCTCCTATATAGTGTAGGATCAACTTTGACACCATTTTCATCTTTGGATAGCTTTACAGTTGTTCCCATTGGTGTTTTGGCAATCTTTGAACTTTCAAGTCCAAACTTTTTGACCAGGTTCTTAGCATATTTGCTTTGAGAAACAAATGTGCCTTCATCTAACTGCTTGACTTGCAAACCTAAGAAATAAGTCAATTCTCCCACCATGCTCATTTCAAATTCCTCTTTCATTTGTTTCACAAATACTTGCACCTCATTGTCAGAAGTAGATCCAAACACAATATCATCAACATAAATCTAAGCAATGATTATGTTAGATTTGATATTTTTTATAAACAAATTTTTATCTACTCCACCCCTTTTGTATCCATGAGAAACAAGAAATTAAGTGAATCTCTCATACCAAGCCCGAGGGGCTTGTTTCAAATCGTAAAGAGCTTTCTCCAATTTGTACACATGATCAGGTGCATGGGGATCTTCAAATCCTTTAGGTTGTTCAACATATACCTCTTCATTCAAGATCCCATTGAGAAATGCGGATTTGACATCCATTTGGAACAACCTGAAACCAATCAAACAAGCAATAGACAATAATAATCTAATTGATTCAAGTCTTGCAACAGGTGCAAATGTTTCATCAAAGTCTATTCCTTCCACTTGTGTGTACCCTTGTGCCACTAATCTTGCTTTATTTCGCACAATTGTACCAAATTCATCAGATTTATTCTTGAAAATCCATTTTGTACCAATAATATTGGTATTTAACGGTCTTGGCACAAGAATCCACACTTTGTTTCTAAAAAATTGTTCCAATTCCTCCTGCATAGCTTTAATCCAATTTTCATCAGTTAAAGCTTCTTTCACATTTTTAGGCTCAATTAGAGATAAGAAACAAACAAATTGAACAACATTACTAAACCTTCTTCTTGTGACCATACTGTCTTTTGGATTCCCAAGAATTAAATATGCTGGATGATTTAATTTAACTCTGGTTGATGGCTCCTTTTGGACTTCATCCGAAATAATATCTGGAAATTTATTTTCTGTCTGTCCAGAATCTGTTTCATCGGATTCATGCTCTGTTGGAACAGATGGACCATACGTTGAAACAGTAGTATCACTGACAAAAGCTTCTTCGTGTTTTTCAGTAGTATCACTGACAGAAGCTTCTTCGTGTTTTTTAGTAGGTTCATCAACAAACCTATCAATTTCTTTCTCAGTAGAAAACTCAGAAAAATCCCTGGCATCATCAATAACAACGTTAGCCGACTCCATTATAGTTTGGGTTCTCATGTTATACACACGATAAGCCCTGCTATTAGTGGAGTATCCAATAAAAACACCTTCATCACTCTTAGCATCAAACTTACTAAGATTTTCTCTATCTCTCAAAATGTAACAAACACATCCAAAAACATGAAAATAAGCCACACTTGGTTTCTTACCTTTCCAAATTTCATAAGATGTTTTAGATGTACCTGGACGGAGAAAAACACGGTTTATGATATAGCAAGTAGTGTTAATTGCTTCTGCCCATAACCGTTTGGTCAATTTTTTGCTATTTAGCATCACTCTAGCCATCTCTTGAAGAGTGCGATTTTTCCTTTCTACAACTCCATTCTATTGAGGAGTTTTGGGAGTTGAAAACTCATGAGAAATACCTGCAGACTTACAAAAATCATCATAGACAGAATTCTCAAACTCTTTACCATGATCACTTCTTATACAAACAATTTTTCCAATGTTGCAATCTTTTTCAACTTTTAATTTCAAGCAAAGAGTTTTAAATGCATCAAAAGTATCAGATTTTTCTTTCAAGAAATCCACCCAAGTATATCTAGAAAAATCATCCACACAAACAAAAATATACATTTTCCAGTAAATGTGGAGATTTTTCCTTGAGAATTCTATTCACGGGTGAAGCTCTATACTACGAGACATCCTAAAAGGGTGTCACATGATGGTGAGGGAGTTGGGATAAGAGAGTCACCCTCACTAGGCGAGGGCCTTCGGCCGCTTGCCAATCCAAACGTCACCCTCGCTATGCGAGGGTCCCCAGCTAGTCGTCCGCGTGCGCCCCGTTCCATCAGGCATCGAGCCTCGCCTGCACTCGGGAGAAGAAGGTTAGCCTCGCTACGCGAGGCACCCTCGCTATGCGAGGGTGAGGCTTTGTTGTGGCATCCGTGCCCCTAGCCTCGCGACGTCTGCACCCGGAGAGAGGAGAGGCAACCTTGCTATGCGAGGGTGCTTCCTTGTTGCGGCGCCCGTACCCCGAGCCATGCCTACACCCGAGGGAAAAGGGCCAGCCTCGCTATGCGAGGGTGTGGCCTTGCTACGACGCCCATGCTGCGAGCCTCATGTCCATGTGACCTGCATAAGCCGGCCCTGGCCCCTGGCGCCTTGGCTTCTCAGGACACGCATAGGTTGAAGCCTCCTTGACATAAGCACGGGGACCACTTGGAGGAACCTTATTGATATGCCAAACGAACATGGGGCATTGAACGGGGATTGATGAGGACGACCGAGTACGGAACACGTACGCTGACACGGGGCGTACGGTTGTGAAGAATAGAGGCACGACCCTGTGATCTGCATCTGAGGAGTAGTGGCGGTACGGACCTGTACGAAGAGTAGTGGTACCACTTGGACACCCCCGACCATACGCCAGAACCGACAGTACTATGTCCTAGGCCACAACTCTGACACCATCAGGGTAGACACCACTACGCCCTGAGCCACTACACTATCAGAGTACCTATGTACGTCCCTGTCGTTTGGGACTTATTTGTATCCAGGGCCAATAGAGCCCCCCTATAAATAGGCCCCAACCCCTCAGGCTAAGGGGTTGGAAAACTGAGTGTATGAATGAGACTTAAGAAATATATGTTTCTGGTTTTCATGGTTGCCTGAGTTTTCTCCTGTTGATTAGAGTTCTTTCTATCTGATTCAAAGCTTTCTATAGTATAGAGATTGAAGTTTTCTAACCATCAATCGTTGACGAGTTCTTACCGTCAACATTTCCCATTTAAACTCTCAATTTGAATTGGACCCATAAGATCCATGTGAAGCAATTCTAAAACTTTTGAAGTGTTTATGTCAGAAACACTTTTATGTGTAATTTTTAATTGCTTGCCAAGTTGACAACTCTTGCACTTACCATCAGATTCTTTACCTAGCTTAGGTAAACCACGAACAATCCCTACATGTGACAATTTTTTCAAGGCTTTGAAATTTATGTGACCAAGTTTAGCATGCCACACATCAGTGTTATTTCTCACAACAGATTGACACATAATAGAAGGCAAAAGAGTATAGCAATTGTCATTAGATCTAAAACCTTCAAGAACATTCTCACCATTCTTGTTTAAAACAAAACAATTCTCTTTATCAAAGTTAGCAGTATAACCTTGATCACAAATTTGACTTATGCTAAGCAAGTTAGCTTTAAGTCCTTCCACAAGTAATACTCTTTTGATTTTAGGTAACCCTTCAAAGTTAAGAGTACCCATTCCCAGAACATTACCTTCAATTCCATTCCCAAAAGTAACAGATCCACAATGCATAGGTTTTATGTTTGTAAGAATAGACCTATCACCTGTCATATGTCTTGAACAACCACTGTCAAAATACCAAAAATATGAAGAAGCAGATCTATCATATTTACTAGTAAAACCAGCAAAACAATTATTCTTTTTTATCCATATTTTCCTTGATTGAATATTTTTCTTTTTTCCTCTTTTAAAATTATCAAAATAATTGAATTTCTCAAAATATTCATTTTTGGCAAAATTCATAAGAGTAAAACACTTAGGTCGAATATGACCCTTCCTACCACAAAAATGACAGATTGGAATGAATTTTTCGAACTTACCATTGGATTTACCTGCTGACTGTGTCCTTTATGTTGGAACAACAGATTTCAGTGAGGATGACATAGGAACATCAGACGATAGCATCCCAGCCGAGATAAAGACAGTTTTCTTTTATTTTTGAGAACTTGAAGCACCAAGTCCCACATGACTTCTTTGACCTGTATTCTGTATATTCTCAAAAACAGTTGAACCGGGGTTAAGCATTCTAACATTTTTCTCAAGAGTATCCAAATCCTTAGACAACTTATTAATTTCAACATTTTTTGAAATTATTTCTTTTTCAAAATTTTCATTTAAGTCAGTAAGCTGTTTAATTTCAAAGGATAATTCTTTATTTTTGCTTACCAATGACCGATTTTCAAAACACACTTTCACCCATGAACCATACATCTTTTTGTAAGATTCACTCAAAGACTCATCATTCAATTCAGATTCATCACTATCATAATTTTCTTCATCTTTTGAAACATTATTCAAGCAAACAATTTTTTTATTTTCAGATTTAGAAACAGGTAAAATAGAAGTGAAAGCGACATTACCTTCCTCATCTTCACTACTTTCTGAGTCATTATCACTCCAAGTAGTAATCATACATTTTTTGTTCTTTTTCAAGGTATTTGCACATTCAGACTGGATGTGACCAAATCCCTCACATTTCCTGCACTGAATACCCTTTTTATTAGTTTGAAAATGATTAAGAGAAGAATGATTACCTTTTGACGGCTTGCCATTGAACTTCTTATTTCCTATCTTTTTCATATATTTTTTAAAATTCTTTGCAAGCATTGCCATTTCATTATCACCATTTTCATCATCTGATGCTTCTTTTTTCAGTACTTTTGAAAGCTATGGTATTCTCTTTCTCTTTGGAAGTACTTGGCTTGTCTTTTTGGCGAATCTTTTGATTTAACTCAAAGGTACGAAGTGACCCCATCAATTCTTCTACTTTCATAGTACTGAAGTTTTTTGCCTCTTCCATAGCAGTGAGCTTAACATTGAACCTGTCAGGAAGAACTCGAACGATTTTTCTAACAAGAACAGAATCATCAAGTTTCTCACCAAGTGCAAAATACTCATTAGAAATATCAGATAATCTCTCATAAAATTCAGAAAGTGTTTCAGAATCAGACATCCTAAGGTCATCAAACCTAGTTTGTAACACAATAAATCTAGATCTTTTGACATCTACAGTTCCTTCAAACTGAGTTTGAAGAATTGTCCAAGCATCTTTAGCCGAGACACATGTGGAAACAAGTTTAATAAAACTTTCTCCAACACCATTGAAAATGGCGTGAAGAGCTTTATTATTATAACTGGATAATGTTTCTTCTTCTGTATCCCAAACAAGTTCAGATTTTACCCTTGTGCCTCCATCTTCACCTTTTTCAGTAGGAGGTGACCATCTAGACAAAATTTCTCGCCATGCTTTCTCATCTTGAGCTTTTATGAAAGCTCTCATCCTAACTTTCCAATATGGATAGTTTGAGTCATTAAGCAATGGAGGTCGAGACACTGAACTACCTTCTGCAAAGAAAGACATTTCACACAAAACAAATCAAACAGAAAATAACCACAAGATCTCACTAAGAGTTTAGTGAACCGCTCTGATACCAATTGAAATTCCGTTTTTTATGATTACCAACTTAATTATTCAAATTAAATAATTAATTGTTGAACTATTACAGAAATGTTTTAACAGACACAAAGATGTTTGAACAGAAACCAGATATGTTTAAACAGTTTGTGACCAGAAGATAAAAAACGAACATAAAGTAAAGAACACACGAATTTTTACGTGGTATCAGCAATCTTTGCAGATTGCTACTAGTCCACGAGGCCACACCCAGAGAATGAAATTTATTAGAAGAATATTGAAACGATTACAAAACCAAATTGACTTATACAAATAAAGACTCCCTCTTGAATTTGTCGCAACTGTTGTGATCTAAACTCCTAATCAAATTTATGAAGTGTTAAGATCTTGAACTCCCTTCAAATAATAACACTTGCACTTTTCCTCCCAAAAAGTGACTCACGAACAAGACTTCTCCCGAAGCTTGATGACCAATGTCCAAGTGTGTTCAACCTGCACAATTAACACAAAGAAAACAATACAGAAGTACACTGTAATAAACCACTAAGAACTTGTTGGACTCAAGTTCTTCACATAATCAAAAGTCTCTCTAAAACTTGAAAAATATTTGGAAAATAATACACCAAGAGAGATGATAAAAAACCAGCGACCTAAGGATGATTATATACATTTTAGAATCTCTGTAGGTCGTGGAAAACAAATCAGAAATCAAACAGCCAATAAATGGAAAATCTTCCAAAATAGGAAAGTCAAAATCTGTTCAAAAAGACTGGCAATCCGTTCAAACAGATTCATTGAACCTGGACATTTTTTAATCCTAGTTTCCTTAAATAAATAAGGAAACAATATCTACATTATCACTGCAAGCTGTACACGATTTCTGTACAAAAAAAATCAGATCAAAAGATAAAAATAAATACCAATAATTTCTATTTCAAGAATAGATATTCTTTTATAGGAAATTATATATTTATTTTATTATCATAAATATAATAATCTGGTTATAAAAAGACACATTTCAACAAAACAGGGAACTACCTATTTTCGAAAATTACCACTCAATATTACAAAACAGGAAACTACCTATTTCGAAAATACCCATTTAATTAATTTTGTCAATAATGTCAAATATGCCAATAAAGGATTTTACAGTTTTGGTACCCTATATTTACATTAATAGTCATTTGGTACTCTGTATTTAATTGATATAATTTTACCAATTTAATAAAACTTCTCTCAATTATATGAATTCCAAATATAAATTTAATTACTTAATTATATATAACTGATGACAGTTTATTCATATTGATAAAAATTGTATTTATGAAATTTGAGTTTAGGGTACCAAATATCTATGATTTTGAAATACATGGTACCATATGATTGATTATTGAAAAAAGAGGGTACCAAAATGATAGTTTACAAAAATACAGATACCAAATGAGTAAATTTCCTATAATCAGTGTCATATATTTTAAAATACAATGTTTAATATAATGTATGACATAAAGATATTACTAAAAATATTGTTGGAATACAAATAATAACATTGTTGTTAAGGATTTGGTGGTTTTGTTTCCGAACGAGCAATTTTGCTATTGAGCGGTTTTAAAGGCTAGACCTTCGTAAATAAAACAATAAAAATAAAATTGTATATAGTTTAATAAAGAATGTGATTTTGTCTGAATAAATAAATAAATGAAGAAAGGGATTAATTTGTGTTTGTAATTTAGGATGACGATTCATCCTTGTTGTTGTCTTGTTTGGCTTCAATGGAGAGAATAATGAAATGCTTGTATTTCACATTATTCATTTTTTCTTCATCTCCGGACAATTTGATTGTCTATTTTTTTGTTACTAATTTATTTGCAACACTTTCAATGGTTTGAGGAATTTCCTGCAAGAACAATTTAGAGTTAGTTTATATAAATTATGGTTTTTTTCATATGTATTATTTTTAAATGTAGCAATATTTATTCTTACCTGTGTAGAATTTTCCATCAACTGGACTGCAAAACTACCAAATGTCTCTTCTACTACTTCTCTTAACATAATAGCATCGAGCTTTCCAATATCATCTTCTAGTTGCACATATGTCCTAGTACTTAAAATTTATTTAAATATATTAGTTTTAATGTGAATATTTTTTTTAAAATTTATAATTTATTTATAAATTTAAATAAAATGTACTCACTGTGGTGTGGGGGTGTCTCGTTGTTTGCAGTTTGGATTTTCGCAAACAATTATTTCGTCATACTTATGTCGTATTTTTCTATGGCATGTCGCACACGACATGTAATAGTACATTTGGGCAGAATCAATTATATTTATCTTTGCTTCTATCCAAAAGTATTTTTTTCTACATAAAATAAGAATTGTTCTTTAGAAAGTTAATAATTGTATTTTGTTATTAAATTTAAATAAAAAAGTAATATTTACCTCCATAGATTGCAAAGCCTTCATCGCACAGGGAATATCACAAATCTTCACGATTTTTTGAAGTCCAATAGATGATAGAGTAGTAGATAGATGTGTCAACGATGTTTCAATGATACTTTTGATTTTCAGTGTATTATTATTCGCCCTTTAGAATAAAAATGGAATAGTAATAAAAGTTATTAAATATAGGAAGATTGTATGAAAATAATATAATTAAATGTAAAGTAATTTGAGCAATATGTGTATTTTAATATGCAAGTATTACCATTGCTTCAATGCAGTTGCCTCTGGAATTTGAGGATTGATTGTGAAGGTACTTGATGAATGTGATGATAGGGACAATCCTGTGTTCAAAATGAGATTTATATTAATGAAAGTATATCAAAGATATAAGAATATATAAGTTATGTATTTCTAAGTACCTTTATATGTTCGAACAACTATTTGTGTTCCCAATATTATTGGGTATTCATCAATAATTTTTGTTATTGTTTGGCATTCGTCTTGGGCAAACCGACCCCACATAGTCAATTTAATTGGGTTGAAGCTGACAAATTAGATTGAATAAAAAATGTTAGTGTATATTTTGTAAAGTAATATCAATACTAAATTTAATTGAAAGTATGTTTTTATTCTTTTACTTTTTATCGATAAGATATATCTCTTGGATTGTTTGTTATTGAAATTTTGTAGTTATCTCTTTTGTTGATTCAATCTGGATTGCAACAGCTAAGAAATCTACATATTGAAATAAGAAAATGGTTATTTTGATGATAATCAATTTGTATAAGAATTAAATTTGAAATACCTATTCGTTCAGCTGAGTCTTTGTAAGAGTGCAAGTCTGTAAATGGAACGATGTTATATTTTGGCGCCTCTATTTGATTGTCTTGTTCTTCTACATCTTCTATTAGTGTTCTTGAGTTGAGGGTCCAATCATATTCATATGTTCCAATCTTGTACCTTGGGTTGGCATTTTTGACAAGGGCGTCACTGATACAATAAGAGTGAAACAATTTTAAATTGTCCTCCCTAGAGTCAATATCTGTTCCATAAATTACTGATTGGACTCGATTCCCCTGAACCAAAATTTTAAGAAATAATGGTTAATATTGTATTATATGAGTTGCAAATGATAAATAGAGGTATGCTACATTCATTTAGGAGAGTATTAGTAAATTTCAAACTAATATATATTTATAACAAATATGATACCTGTTTGGTCAATTAATATTAGATTTTAGTTTTTGACTGCTGAGTTACGACTTGTTCGCTTTGGAGATTTGTCTGCCACAATCATCTTGATTTTTCAAGGTTTTGTATTTGGCGTGATCTCGTTGATCGATGTACATATTGTCGGCATTTTTTCCCTGTAAAGATAGAAGAATATTACACACATAAATATAATGTATTTGAATTATTAATTTATGAAATAATGGAATAATAGAATAATGGATTGAAAATAGATTAATAAAATCTATGAATATTACCTACGTAAACATTAATTTAAACATGATGATGATAATAATTCAGTGTACACAATATTTTTGGTGTAGTTTTTGTCAAGTTTATCAGTAGTCACTGGTCGAATTAAAATCCTCACTGTAGACGCTGTCTTTGCCCTTGATAAAGCCATGTATAATTGGCCATGAGAAAATACGGGTTGTGGTAAATAAATCCCAACATAATCCAATGTTTGGCCTTATGACTTATTTATGGTCATTGGAAAACTTAATCTTATAGGAAATTGAGTTCGCTTAAACGGAAAACTACTATTATCATCCACATTTGGTAAAAACGGTATTCTTGGAATGAAGACTCTTTTTCCCATATCATGTCCAACTGCAATTTCAGCATCTATGATATTTCGATCTAAAGCCCGACAAATCAAACGGGTTCCATTGCATAGTCCCTCTAAAGGATTAATGTTTCTTAGGAGCATGATGGGACAATTTTTCTTTAGTAATAATTGATGAGGCGGAAGTCCATTAGGCATTAATTTGTTTAAGAAATCTTCCATAACTGATTGCTCAGTTTTATCTATTGTCTCATCTACACTGTAATATCGTTGGGCTTCACCTGGAAATCTATATATTAACAATGCATTTATTTCATCGACAAAACTATTCTTTGGTCTTAGTATAGCCCAATTCATCATAGTTGACATATTTCCTGAATAATCTTGAATGTTGTGGAAAACTTCTTGTATTAAGTGATCTAATGAAGTCTTGTCATTATCATAGGGAACAAGCATCCCATTTGGTATTTTTATGATTTCATCTTTTGTGGTGGGTGGCAATCCATTACCTACTGCTAGTACATAATTTAAAAACATTGGATCTAATCTTGCTCGCATATTTTTAGTTAGTCAAAATTTAGTCAATGTAGGCCACGAGTAAGAATGAACCAGACTGAAATTAACCTGCTCTTGTCTAGTTCCTTTACGGACCATAGGTAATACTTGTCGAAAATCTCCCCCGAAAACAACAACCTTTCCACCGAAGGCTACGTCAGAATCATTGATGTCTCGTAGCATTTTGTCTAATGCCTCTATGTGTTGTTTTCTTGTCATTGGTGCCTCATCCCATAAAATTAATTTTGCTACACAAAGAAGGTTTGCAAGTGCACTTTGTTTGCTCACACAACATGTGATTTTTTCGTCAGTATCAAGTGGAAGCTTAAAGTGTGAGTGAGCTGTTCGACCTCCTGGAAGTATAGATGCAGCAACACCTGATGAAGTAGTTGCAAGTGCTACCAAGTTTCTTGATCGTACTTGTAACGACCCCAAATTCGCTAATGAGGCTTAAGGGCCTTGATTAGCATGCCGGGAGGGCATAATTGGAATAAATATGGTTTGCATGAATATATTGATTTAAATGCATGATTCCATGATTAATGATGTTGAATGATAATTGATGATAATATGATATATATATATGTGATATATGTGAGAACCGCATTATTAGGTGGGTAGACCTGCAGAGCACGACTCGAGGCGATCCTAGTGCTAGATAGCGGGGAAAAGTCACGACAGGGCTTAGCAGTTGACTTTGGATAAGTCAAGGGTATTTCAGGCATTGGGTAGTTATTTAGACTATCAGGTTATAAAAATAAATATATGGAGATAAATTTGAGGTTAGAAATTCTAGGCGGGAATATTGGGGGATCTTACCATTTTGCCCTCGGGGACGGTTCCGGCACCCCGAGCCTTGGGATTAACTTAACAAGTAAGACAATTTTGAGGAAACCCGTAGAAAGACTAAATCGACCTAAACACTCTTTCTCAGTTCTTCTTTCCTTTCTCTCAAGGAAAACACAAAGGAAACTAAGTGAAAACTCAAGGGAGAAGCAGGGAAAATTCTGGGACTTTAGAGCTGGGAATCATTGGGAAATTGAGCTGGATTTCTGAGGCTTAGTTCAAGACCTATTCAAGGGAATCAAATCAAGGTTAAGGTAAGGATTTAAACCCTGTGTTTCCTGAAGTTTAACTTTGAGTGCAGTTTGTTATTGAGGTTATTGTTCAATTGATGTTTCGGGTGGAACTTGAGCAGGGAAACATTGGGAGTCAGCTGAGTTTTGGTTAAAGGAAGGATTCCATTAACAAGGTAAGCATAAACTTATGAATTAGTGGTTTGAATTTGGGTTTTTGACTGGTTAGTTTGAGTGGTTATGTTCTTAAAGTTTCAGTGATTAAGAGTGGGATTTCCATGAGTTTTGAGTTGAATTTTCTGTCGAGTTGTGTGGCTTAAGTTGGTCTATAAGTTGTGGTAATGTTGGATGTTTAAGTAGGGAGCTTAGGAGTGGTTTTGGTTGAGGTTTTGAGCTTTGAAATGGTGGGTTTTCTGGGCACGAAGGGAAGGGTCGCGGATCTGTTCTAGAGCACTGCGGCCCTAGGATTTAGATGAGCCAAGGAGGCTCGGCCAGGGGTGAGCGCCGCGGCACCCATTGTAAGGGCCGCAGTGCGTGTCTTTTCTCAGGGTGGCCCTTGGTTCTGTTTTGAGGCTAGGGTCACGGCTAAGCTTTAAGGGCTGCAACCCTTAGTTGTGCACTTGAACTTTTTGGGGATTTTAGGCATGGAATGTGGTCTAGTATGCTCGGGATTGATTTCACCACCGTGCTGGTGGAAATCGGATTCCCGGAAGTTAGTTTTGTAACTGAAAACCTATATTTGAGTATTAATGGAACCCTATACATTGGTTGTGACTAGATGATAAAAGCTTAGGCTCGAGAAAGGATCGTGCTTGAGGAGTGTTGCTCATAAGCAATAACCGTAAACACTAAAGGTAAGAAAACTGCACTTGGTTGAATATATGTGACGGGACTAAGGGTTCCCTATTGTGAATGCTTGAAAATATGGTATTATGTCATGCAAGCTATTTAGTGAACCAACGGCCTAAGGGTGCCAAGGGTTACACTAGCGCACAGGGCGCGGCTCGGCCACTGGTAGCCGAGGACAACTTAATATGCACTGGGCTCAGTTTAAGCGGGTCGGAGTCAGTGGGATAAACAGAGGGTGCGACCTAAGTTGTCGGTCCTAATTATTATGTGATATAAATGTTATAAGTGTTTGATTGCATTCATGACTCTGAATATATACTGATTGACTATTGTGGATTAATTGATGAGAGTTTTTGCTTAGTGAGTTTGTTATTTGTTTCTACTGTTTATGTTGCACATATTTTCTTGCTGGGCCTTGGCTCACGGGTGCTACGTGGTGCAGGTAAAGGCAAGGGAAAGCTTGATCAGCCTTGATTGGAGAGCTCTGCGAGTGGAATGTACATGGTCAGCTGCTCAGCCGCCACGGTTGAGGTTTAGGGAGGGACGCGTGACCCAGAGATTGTCTATTTTGCCTTAGTATGGCTTACCTTCATTTATGTACTTTTGGAAGTCTATAAATCAACTTTTAACTTTATTTCTTATGGGATCCCATGTATATAACAGTTTAATTATATAAAATGAGTCTTTTGAGACCAAAACTTTTTTAACCCTAGCTCATACATGTTTAATGATACATTTTCAAATTAATGGCTTGATTAGCAAGTCTTGCACCTTTATAAGTACACAGTGTAGCGGTCTTGGCTATCCAGGGCGTTATAGTACTGTTGCTAGAAGTGCCCTGTATAGGAATGTTTTCCCTGTCCCACCTGGGCCATCTACAAAGAATGCAGCATTTTGGTTTGATAAAACTTTTTCCAACACTACAGTATACACTTGTTGTTGCTCGCTATTAAGTGATCTTGAAGATGTAATATCTTCTTCTGGAATTTCAACACCCAACTCATCACTGATTTCTCTAGATTAAAATTAATTTCCATCGAAAGAAATGTCTTCATCAAGAAGATGGTAAGAGTTAATGTTTTTCCCCATTGATTCAATTGTAGAAGAGATTGACCTTAATACATGATATCTTGCAGTCGATGTAGAATCTTCTGAAGATTTGAAATCAATTGGCATATTTTCCTTAAAACGTTCCCAAAGGTCTCTTGGATTGGTTGGATTACAATATACCAATATTGTTGCGAACAGTCGGCTCAAATTAGATGGCATTTGATATAAAGATGCCTCATGTAAACAGTGTTCTAAGCTACTGTCTCTTTGTAATAAACCATGCATTGTTGCTGCCTCACGAAATGTGGGGGCCAAAATGCCCTCCACTATTCTAAGTGTTAAAGAATATATGTTATTTCCTCAATGGAAAAGGTAAGATAATACAACTCTATGCAAAATATTACAAATAAATAATGATTGATTAAAAAGAGTGTTACAACTCTATAACTGAAAATACAAACAAACAAAGAAAGGAAGAGGAAGAAGGAGAAGAAGAGAATGGTGAAAGATACAACTCTAAACAAAATATTACAAGTAAAGGAAAGGTGTTTGAAACAAAAGAAAAGAAGATTACAACTCCAAACAAAAGTTACAAGTAAATAGAAAATGAAAATAAGAAGAAAAGAAATAGAGAAAAATGCAAGAACAAAACAATAGTAAACTCTCACTTACACAACCTAAGTGAAGAGGGTTGGGGATCACCAACTTGAACAAGGTTTAAAACCTTTGTCCAAAAGCTTATTTCCCCTAATTCAAGCACTAAGGGATCTCTCACAGAATTTTTGAAATGCTTTCTGGAATAATCAAGCCTCAAGGTGTATTTTCCAGCCAAGTGCTTTGTGGATGGAAAATGGTGTATCTTACAAGTGAGCATTAGGCTCCTATTTATAGAGTTTGAGATACCCCTTTGAATTTCAAATTCCACCAACCCCCATGGCTGTTACCAATGTTTAATTGGATGTTTATGGAATTAAAATGGAGGTTTGGGAGTTATTTGGGATGTTAAAATCGTTCAATTTGGAAAAAACTGAAAAATCATATAGGTTGTCAGCCTCACTGGCCGCGGCCACTGGCTTCTGTCCTCCAGGCCGCGGCCACTGAAAGTCAATGGCCGCAGCCACATGCCATTTTCAGCACAAAAAAGTCATTTTTCCAAAACGTTCCAAAATGTCCCAAATCCTTTCCCACATGATTTTGTAACCTTCAAACACCTATTGAGAGTTAAAAACATGTCTCCAACAGCCATATTTCATCATGGCTTTGTGAAATCCAATCTCAAATGTGTAACATATAATATACACATTATTGGGTAATATTTAGGAGTTACAAATTTGTAACTGATTTTGTAACTCCAAAATATGTCACATTTGGGCACACACATGTGTCTAATTTTTGTGACTCTCAATAATATATTACAAGGTGTGACAAATCACATTTTTTCACATTATTTAATCTAACATTATATTATATGAAATAATATAACATTCCTCCACTATATTAAATAATCACTTTTTGTAGCACTTAATTAATCAATCAAACATTATATTAAATTATAATATTCCCCCACTTGATTAAATAATCACTCTCTATAGAAACCTTTGCATTGGTGCATAAAATAAAATGGCTTTCGACTTGAATTTTATCTTAGTGTAATTATCACAAAGCTTGTTGAAATTTTGGTTGCCAAATCATTAAACCACTATCCCTTGATAAAAAATCGGTGATAACACACACACATTTTCTATGTTCACTTGAGACCTCAATGTCTCACTTTTGCACCGTTAATGCCCATGTGCACATTCCATTCATAGACTTTTCTTGAGAATGACTCTCAATTCTCATGAGGGGCGGCACCACCCCTAGGTCTATATAGGTAGAACTCTTATAGTATTTTGTTACCCTAAAATACTTGTCTTTTCAAGACTGAGTTCTATTAAAAAAACCTTTCGGTTTTAACCCTCATTTTGGTAACACACTAGTACTCATATCTCAAATGGGACAAAATTTGAGTACTACTACTATTCACTTGATTGACTTGTTATTACCTATTAAACCTAATACTAGTTTGGTGACTAGTATTAAGATAGGTTATCATCAATCGTGAATCTCTTTAGGGAGTTTAAGTCCCACCCCTTGAGATGTAGAAATGATTCCATTTGAATCATTTCTTTTCTCATGTATGCATACTTAGACACTCTCATTATTTTATTCAAACTTTGTTGCTAGCTATAGTTTGATTAAAATAGTTACCTCTTTAAAATAGTGATTTTGACCATAATATCCAAGATAAACATTTGAATATTAATTCTATAAATCTCTTTGTTTCTAAAATGCTCCCTTATGTTTTAAATTGATTCCTTCTTGAATCAAAATATTACAAACAATGACTTTAGACACCAAACATGTCTAGATTTGTCTGTTCTATACACATATAGCCAATGTAATTTAGAATGTGAAATTCAAAATCACCTATTTGATATGATGACCAAATTAATCAATTATTGTCAACAAAATAAATTGATTAATTTTGGAGCATCACCCCCACATTTCTCACATAGTGATAATAAAATATCACTTTAAAATAGAAATTTCTTCATTTCTATTAAGTCTTTTATCCTTCAAGATAAATCTAGACCTATGATTCTCAAAGTTCATCATGAGTCCTTTGTGCCACATGATAAACTCTCAAGATAAAACATGTTTTATCTTGATTTATTTACTTGCTAAAGCAAGGCACACTCCTTTCAAAGAAACTTTTACTTAGTTTCTTTCTTTTATGTATTTCACAAAATAAAATGTGAACACAAGTGTAATGTGAGAATTTCTCAAACAAATAATCACAAATTTTTATTTTTAGTTGTCTAAATAATCTCAAAATCACTTAAACAACTTTTGTGTATTTATTAAGAGCCTTTTTGAGATTCTTTTGAAAACATCAATTTGACATCCATTGATTTTCTCATCAAATTCAAAATGAAAATGTCAATTTTTTAAACGCATTAAATCAAAGAAAATAAACCCTCATTGATTTATTTAAACACTTTGATTTCTTATGTTTTTGTTTAAAATTATCTCCTCATTGAGATTAATTTAAACATTTCACCATCTTTAACCAAAATGAATAAAGTTCTCTTTTATTCACAATTGGTGTAAAGATTCAAATTGCTTCTCCAATTTTGAATGTCTCCTCATTGAATATTTAAGAATTATTTTCACTAAATAATTCTCAAATATATTTCATTTGACCACACTCTAGACTATAAGTCTATTGAGTCAATATGTCATCCCACAATTTTGAATCCACTTTGATCCATTTTTCTTGCAATGGAAAGACACTTATCAAAAGATGTAACCCCCTTATGTTCATCTTTTCTTATCTCATAATTAAGATGCTCAACACATTAAATGAGAATTTTAATTTCCAAATCATACACTTTATTCACCAAATAAATGGTAACTTATTACATTCTAATGATATAGGATAAAACATATTATCATCTCACAAATATTTGAAATATAATCTCACATTATTGTCAACATACATGACTAATATCATACTAATATGGCTAATTATTAATATGAAAAATTGAATTACAAATATCATACACATATGATTTCATATTTCTATTGATTCACAAAATCAATATATAGGCATGTCATATAAAACTCATAAAATTGTCATTCTAATAATTTCCCATTAACACAAAATAAGACAATTCTATGACATGCTAGCATATTACCCAATAATCTACTAGATTATTTATACATTGATCACATATAACAAAAACTCAAGATATTAAATTATCTTCTAATCTAACCACTAATAAAAAGGAGATTAGAAAACAATGAATCTCATTTATAAACTTTTCTTCTTCTCATTTCTATCACTATAAGAAAACCATTAGATCTTCTAAGAAAACAAAGAAGAACATTACCTTATCTTACCATCTTTTCAAAGTTGGATCCTCAGAAGATCTCTATGGTTTCTCCTTCCATTGAAAAGGAACTAAGCTTTTGATTGTTAGAGAATATATGTTATTGCCTCAATGGAAAAGGTAAGATAATACAACTCTATGCAAAATATTACAAATAAATAATGATTGATTAAAAAGAGTATTACAACTCTATAACTGAAAATACAAACAAATAAAGAAAGGAAGAGGAAGAAGGAGAAGAAGATAATGGTGAAAGATACAACTCTAAACAAAAGATTACAAGTAAAGGAAAGGTGTTTGAAACAAAAGAAAAGAATATTACAACTCCAAACAAAAGTTACAAGTAAATAGAAAATGAAAATAAGAAGAAAAGAAATAGAGAAAAATGCAAGAACAAAACAATAGTAAACTCTCACTTACACAACCTAGGTGAAGAGGGTTGGGGATCACCAACTTGAACAAGGTTTAAAACCTTTGTCTAAAAGCTTGTTTCCCCCTAACTCAAGCACTAAGGGATCTCTCACAGATCTTTGGAAATGCTTTCTGGAATAATCAAGCCTCAAGGTGTATTTTCCAGCCAAGTGCTTTGTGGATGGAAAATGGTGTATCTTACAAGTGAGCATTAGGCTCCTATTTATAGAGTTTGAGATACCCCTTTGAATTTCAAATTCCACCAACCCTCATGGATATTACCAATGTTTAATTGAATGTGTTATGGAATTAAAATGGAGGTTTAAGAGTTATTTGGGATGTTAGAACCGTTCAATTTGGAAAAAACTGAAAAATCATATAGGCTGTCAGCCTCACTGGCCGCGGCCAAGAATTTTCAGTGGTCGCGGCCACTGGCTTCTGTCCCCCAGGCCACAGGCCATTTTCAGCACAAAAAAATCATTTTTTGAAAACGTTCCAAAACATCCCAAATCCTTTCCCACATAATTTTGTAACCTCCAAACACATATTGGAAGTTAAAAACATGTCTCCAACAGTCATATTTAATCATGGCTTTGTGAAATCCAATCTCAAATGTGTAACATATAATATACACATTATTGGGTATTATTTGAGAGTTACAAATTTGCAACTGATTTTGTAACTCTAAAATATGTCACATTTTGACACACACATGTGTTTAATTTTTGTGACTCTCAATAATATGTTACAAGGTGTGAAAAATCACATTTTTTCACATTATTTAATCTAACATTATATTATATGAAATAATATAACACTAAGATCTTCAAAGGACAGCGGTCCCCTTACATGGTTTAGCAATATCCGCATAAAATAACGCTCACCCTCAAATGGATTTGCTGTAACAATATGACCTATGACTGTTTTCATTTTTCGGGGAGTCCATTCTTTGTGTTGATGGTTCCAAACATAATATTCTGGAATTTGTTTGTACAATAATTTCTTTGCATTTTCATATACTCAATTTAATGCAAAGAATTGTGTTAGCATAGTTTTTCTAGAACGGTCTAAATTGAGGATGTTAATTAGATCGTCGTTTGCTTGGAAAGTGATCGGGTGTTGATCCTCCAGATGTAAATGAAAACTATACACTGCTGGGGACATCTCATTGATAATAAATCCATATATTCTCCACATTGCTTCTAGGGGAGCAATCCATCGGGCAGACTGGAATTGTTGGATTTCATCAACTTGTTGATTGTTTGTTTCAGAAACCAAGTTGAAAGCGACACAATTATGACCTTTATAAATGTACTTGTCAAGATATTTCACTGCTTTTATTGTAGAACAAATCTCTACATTAATGTGAGAGTCAAATGTTGCAAGGAGATACGGGTTGTATGGAACAACCAAACGATTGTCTAGATTTTTTCCTCGGACCTTCACAGTCATTCCATTGTTTGAGCGCCTATATATTGGGAAGCAATCGTTTCCAACAGTTGTTGCAGATGCATAATTCTTTGGATAATTACTTTTGCATCCACGATTTCCTTTCATGCAAACATTTGATGGATTCAATACTCCACATGGTCCATGCATCATGTGCTTCACAACAACATTATGGAGGTGGATGTTTGTATTTTTATCAGGTATCTCTGCTGATACGATCTCATCAAAAGATTCTGGTGCATGGAGTTTCCACTCATGTTGTAAGATAATTAAAAAGTGGGCATGCGGAAGACCCCTTTTTTGATGCTCAATAACATAGACATATGCTGACACTTTTTCGAATATTTGCCTTTTGAATAACTGGTCCTTTAATTCTTCCAATTTCGCATGAAAGACTCGAGCAACCAAATCAAGTCGATTTTTACTCTCCTCGCATGGACTTAGTTCATTTGTAATTTCTGTCCAATTTGGATTGCATGTCATCGTTAAGAAAATGTCAGGTTTGTCGTAACATTGAACTAAAGACATTGCTTCCATATATCTTTTTCTCATGTCTCTTGGACCTCTAATAAAAGAAGATGGGAGTATAATCTGTTTCCCAACATTAGAAGGATTTGTTTCCCCAAGCGTAATTGTATCAACAATACCTTGATACTGTAGAGTCCAAGAACTTTACTTAGCTAATTGTTTAGTAGTATTATAGTATGTTTAGTGTTATCATTGTTACTTTGGATTTTTGGTTCAGACCGGGAGTTATTTGGACACTCATAGTAGTACTTATAGATTTTCTAAGTTTAACCTATAGTTTAAGAATATTAAGTATAACCTAAGGTTTGATTAATGTGTCTGATATTAAGGAATATATTATTATATTATAAGGTTTAGACATCAACCAATAGGATTTTAAGCACATGTTTTGAATGGTAATTAAGGATTAAGTATTTTTGAGGATTAAATTAAATAAGGGTAAAAGTTTGAATGTATAGGGTCAGTCAGCAGCTTTGAGCACGTTGAGGGCTTAGTCAAGGCTGTTTAGTCCATTCAAACTTAGCTAAAAATGTGTAAACTCGTGTTTAAATATTCTGCGTATGCCGATATATCGCAGCTATAGGGGGCGATATGTCGCAGCACGTAGATACGGAAAACACGAATCGATGCACGATCGCCTCGGGAACAAAGGTCCAGGCGATATATCGCCTATAGGGGGCGATATATCGCCTCCACCAGCATGTTTTCAAATTCATTTGAATTCTTTTCCCTTCAGCCATTCAAACGCCTTCAACAGTCCAGCATCTTCTGAACGAGTCTTCAGCCTCTGCTGAACGATTATTCAAATGATTTTCACTTAAAAAGCCATTATTTTTATTCAAGTAAAATCAAGATATTTTCATTCCCAAACTCTATAAATAGGACCTAGTACCCAGCCATTATTCACCATTTGCTCTAAGTTCAGAGGCTGCTAGTGTTAAGTGAGTGAGAGAGTGTAAACACTTGGTTTGGGGAAAAACTATAAGCTTAAACATCATAAGCTTATCAAACACTTGGGAAGTAAGTGAGTGCTATAGTATTTCGGTGGATGTTAGATTGATCTTGCAATCTTTGAGGTAAACCCAAAACTCTAGTCCTTTCTGTGTTCTATGTTATTTCTTTCTCAAAACCTTCTACTCAGTCCCCTAACCTTATTCTTATTTTTGGTTAGGGAATCCAAGTTCTTAAGCACTTAGTGGTGGTAAGCATATTTTCGTTTAATGGTTTAGTCTTCCTATTCTCTTTCATTTCATCTCCTTTCTTTAGACTCACCCTTGTTCATTGTGGTTTTAGGAGTGTTCCAAAAGTCCTAACTCAGTCCATTTTATCCCGGTAACTTTGGTAAGGAAATAGGCTAGAATCAACATGTTATGTGATTACGTTATCTATATGTTTTATGTTATTAAAAGTGTTATGATATATGTGTATGTTTGTAGGCTTGGGCATATGACCCATATGACTAACAAGACCCCAAATGGGTTATGGGCATATGACCTACTTAGCTAGTAGGACCCCATTAACCCCATGGGCATATGCTTGTTTAGCCTATGGGACCCCAAGTAATAATGGCCATTATAATAAGTGTATGTTATATGTATTGTGTTAAGTCCTTATGTTTTCTTATGAAATTATGTATGTGACTTTGTGTTAGATTTTCCTTACTGGGCATTAGGCTCACTCCTTTCTGTTTATGTGCAGGAAAATAAGTTTAGAGGTGGTAAGATTCGTGACGCTTAGAGGATGTGTATCGATGGTGAATGGAGTCAAGGGGCCGAGCGTTATTCGATTCGAGGATGTAGTCTCATTTGATGTTTTTTTTTTATGGTTTTACATGTATTTTCCGCTCCAATTATGTAATGTCTTTTATTTAAAATCATCTTTTGTTTTTAAAGACAATGGGATCCCATATCCTTATTAGAATTTTATTTATTTGTAAGTAACTCTTATTTTACAAGTTACTAAATAAAATTGTGGTATTTTCGTAAAAATGTAAGTTTATGTATAGTTTTTGTTAATGATCCAAATAGTCTAGATTAGTGGGTCATTACAGTTGGTATCAGAGCATTATTTGTTTAGCCTCTTGAAGGCCACCTATTGCTTGGTGAAACAAAAGCAACCTTCGTGTAATCCTTTCTAAGGCTCCTACGGTGTTTCTTGGCTCCCTTATTCTTTTTAAGGCCTTAATGGCTCGGATATCTTGGTAGGTTAAAGCTCCATTCATTTTTAACTGAAACATAAACACTAAAGTTGTTAGCTATACACATAGACAAAGTAACTTGTAACTTGTAACTTAAACACTTACTTGGCAGTCCGATTCGGAGCTTTGAGCATGTGTATCGAGGAGAACTTCATGCGAAGGAACCGTTTGCTCTGATACCAACTGTAATGACCCACTAATCTAGACTAATTGGACCATTATCGAAACTATACATAAAACTTACATTTTTACGAAAATACCATAATTTATTGAATAACTTGAAAATAAGAGTTATTTACAAATAAACAGAATACTAAGAAGGATTTTGGGATCCCATTGTCTTTAAAACAAAACAAGATTTAAAATAAAAGACATTACATAATAATGCGGAAAATACATGTAAAACCATAAAAAAAAAACATAAAAGGAGACTACATCCTCGAATCGATAACGCTCGGCCCCTTGACTCCATTCATCATCGATACACATCCTCCAAGCGTCACGAATCTTACCACCTCTAAACTTATTTTCCTGCACATAAACAGAAAGGAGTGAGCCTAATGCCCAGTAAGGAAAATCTAACACAAAGTCACATACATAATTTCATAAGAAAACATAAGGACTTAACACAATACATATAACATACACTTATTATAATGGCCATTATTACTTGGGGTCCCATAGACTAAACAAGCATATGCCCATGGGGTTAATGGGGTCCTACTAGCTAAGTAGGTCATATGCCCATAACCCATTTGGGGTCTTGTTAGTCATATGGGTCATATGCCCAAGCCTACAAACATACACATATACATATCATAACACTTTTAATGACATAAACATATACATAACATAAGCACATAACATATTAATTCTAGCCTATTTTCCTTACCAAAGTTACCGAGATTATGGACTGAGTTGGGATTGTTGGAACACTCCTAAAACCATAAGAAAGAGTAAGTCTAAAGAAAGGAGATGAAATGAAAGAGATGGAAAGACTAAACCATAGAAACATACTTACCGACTTATATGCTTAAAAGCTTGGATTCCCTAACCAAAATAAGAATAAGGTTAGGGGACTGAGTAGAAGGTTTTGAGAAAGGAAATAACATAAAAATACAGAAAAGAACTAGAGTCTTGGGTTTACCTCAAATATTGCAAGACCAATCTAACATCCACCGAAATACTATAGCACTCACTTCCCAAAGTGTTTGATAAGCTTATGATGTTAAAGCTTATAGTTTTTCCCCAAACCAAGTGTTTACACTCTCACACTCACTTAACACTAGCAGCCTCTGAACTTAGAGCAAATGGTGAATAATGGCTGGGTACTAGGTCCTATTTATAGAGTTTGGGAATGAAAATATCTTGATTTTACTTGAATAAAAATAATGGCTTTTTAGGTGAGAATCATTTGAATAATCGTTCAGCAGAGGCTGAAGACTCGTTCAGAAGATGCTGGACTGTTGAAGGAGTTTGAATGGCTGAAGGGAAAAGAATTCAAATGTATTTGAATTCATGATGGTGGAGGCGATATATCGCCCCCTATAGGCGATATATCGCCTGGACCTTTGTTCCCGAGGCGACCGTGCATCGATTCGTGTTTTTCGTATCTACGTGCTGCGACATATCGCCCCCTATAGCTGCGATATATCGGCATACGCAGAATATTTAAACACGAATTTACACATTTTTAGCTAAGTTTGAATGGATTAAACAGCCTTGACTAAGCCCTCAACGTGCTCAAAGCTGCTGACTGACCCTATACATTCAAACTTTTACCCTTATTTAATTTAATCCTCAAAAATACTTAATCCTTAATTACCATTCAAAACATGTGCTTAAAATCCTATTGGTTGATGTCTAAACCTTATAATATAATAATATAATCCTTAATATCAGTCACATTAATCAAACCTTAGGTTATACTTAATATTCTTAAACTATAGGTTAAACTTAGAAAATCTATAAGTACTACTATGAGTGTCCAAATAACTCCCGGTCTGAACCAAAAAAATCCAAAGTAACAATGATAACACTAAACATACTATAATACTACTAAACAATTAGCTAAGTAAAGTTCTTGGACTCTACAATTCTCCTCTACTAAAAAGAATTTCGTCCTCGAAATTTACTTACCAAATAATTCCGGATACCGGCTCTGCATGTCCTCTTCCAACTCCCACGTTGCCTCGCGTTCAGAACTATTGCTCCATAGGACTTTAACTATAGGAAAGCTCTTGGACCGTATCTGCTTCATCCCCCTATCTAGGATGCTAACCGGTCGTTCCTCGTAACTTAAGTCTTTCTGGAGTGCTATGGTATCGTACTTGAGGACGTGAGATGGGTCTGACACATACTTGCGTAACATCGAGATGTGGAAGACGTTGTGACTATCGGCTAGTGCTGGCGGTAGGGCTAGTCTATACGCAACTGGTCCCACTTTGTCCAATATCTCAAAAGGACCTAAGAATCGGGGACTGAGCTTGCCTTTCTTCCCGAACCGCTTGACACCCTTCATAGGAGATATCTTCAGGAAGACTTGATCTCCAACTTGGAACTCCACATCGCGTCTCTTGGTATCTGCATAGCTTTTCTGTCGGCTTTGAGCAGCAAGCATACGCTGTCTAATATGCGTTACTGCTTCTTGAGCTTGCCTAACAGCTTCGGGCCCTAGAAGCTGCCTTTCTCCTACTTCGTCCCAGTGCAACGGTGATCGGCACCTTCTTCCATATAGCAACTCATAAGGTGCCATTCCGATCGTCGACTGGTAGCTGTTGTTGTACGAGAACTCGATCAGCGGTAAGTACTTGTTCCACGATCCTCCAAAGTCAAGTACACATGCGCGTAGCATATCCTCTAAGATCTGAATCGTACGCTCTGACTGCCCATCTGTCTGAGGATGGAAAGCTGTACTAAGACTTAACTTAGTACCCATGGCTTGCTGTAAGCTTCTCCAAAATCTTGACGTAAACACTGATCCTCTATCTGATACTATCGTCTTGGGGATTCCATGCAATCGTACAATCTCTTGGATGTAGATGTCTGCATATTGGTCTGCCGTATAAGAAGTCTTAACAGGCAGAAAATGAGCCGACTTGGTTAGTCTATCTATGACTATCCAAGCAGAATCATGCTGCTTATTTGTCTTTGGCAGACCCGTCACGAAGTCCATGGCTATATCGTCCCACTTCCACTCCGGTATGCTAAGCGGTTGCAATAATCCTGCAGGCCGCTGATGCTCCGCCTTCACTTGTTGGCATACCAGACACTTAGATACATACTCCGCTATGTCCTTCTTCATCCCTGGCCACCAATAGACTGCCTTGATGTCATAAGTCATCTTGGTAGACCCTGGATGAACCGAGTATGGGGTGTTGTGCGCTTCTTCTAGGATCGTCTTCTTAATACTTTGATCGTCTGGCACGCATACCCGATCCTTATATCTCAATAAACCTTGACTGGATATTGAGAAATCTGTAGTCTTGCCTTCTCTGACTGCATCCATGTGCGTTGCTAGTGAATCATCATGTCTCTGACCATTCCGTATGTCTTCTAGCAGATTCGATTGGATAGACAAGTTAGCCAGCTTGCCTACCACCACTTCTATTCCAGCACTGATAAGCTCCTGTTGCAGTGGCTTTTCTATTCCGGATAAGGCTGCTAAGTTCCCATAACTTTTTCGGCTAAGTGCATCGGCAACTACGTTTGCCTTCCCCGGGTGGTATAGGATTTCGCAGTCGTAATCCTTCACTAATTCCAACCACCGGCGCTGCCTCATGTTAAGCTCCTTCTGAGTAAAGAAGTATTTTAAACTTTTGTGGTCCGTATAAATCTCGCACCGTTCTCCGTAAAGATAATGGCGCCAGATTTTTAACGCAAAGACCACCGCTGCCAACTCCATATCGTGAGTTGGATAGCGTTGTTCATACTCCTTTAACTGACGTGACGCGTAGGCTATCACCTTGTCATTTTGCATCAGTACGCATCCCAATCCTAACTTTGATGCATCACAGTAGACAACGAACTTGTCGTTGGGTGTTGGGACACTAAGTACTGGTGTTGAGCAAAGCTTATCCTTAAGCAACTGGAAGCTTTCCTCACACTTATCACTCCAGTTAAACTTTTGTTGCTTCCGGGTCAGGTTGGTGAGTGGAGTGGCTATCTTAGAAAAGCCCTCTACAAACTTTCTATAGTAACCTGCTAGCCCTAAGAAGCTTCTTACTTCCGACGCGTTCTTTGGTCTAGGCCAATCTTTCACGGCCTCTACCTTCGATGGATCTACTGCAACTCCGTCTTTCGATATGATGTGCCCGAGGAACGCCACTTGTGAGAGCCAAAACTCGCATTTCTTGAACTTCGCGTAGAGTTGGTTCTCCTTCAATCGCGTCAAAATCATCCTCAAGTGTTCCTCGTGCTCTACTTCATCCTTGGAGTAAATTAGAATGTCGTCGATGAACACAACGACGAATTTATCCAGGTAGTCCTTGAAGACCCTATTCATTAAGTCCATAAACGCGGCTGGCGCGTTAGTAAGACCAAAAGACATAACCAAGAACTCGTAATGTCCATAACGAGTCCTAAAGGCTGTCTTAGGAATATCTCCCCCCTTTACCTTGAGCTGATGATACCCGGACCGTAAATCGATCTTAGAGAATACAGTCGCGCCTCGGAGTTGATCAAACAAATCATCAATCCGAGGTAGCGGGTATTTGTTCTTAATCGTTACTTTATTCAGCTCACGGTAGTCTATGCACATGCGCATACTTCCGTCCTTCTTTTTCACGAATAGTACCGAAGCTCCCCATGGTGAATGGCTTGGCCTAATGAAACCCAAGTCTAGGAGTTCTTGTAGCTGCGTCTTTAACTCCTTGAGTTCTGTAGGTGCCATCCGGTATGGTGCCTTAGAGATAGGCTCGGTGCCCGGTACTAATTCTATCGTGAAGTCTATTTCTCTAGTTGGCGGCAATCCTGGCAAGTCATCGGGAAATACTTCTGGAAATTCTTGTATGACTCGAACATCTCCAACTTTGAGTGATGTCTCCTTCTCCACATTCGTGATGTTGGCTAAGAATGCTTGACATCCTTTCTCCATCATTCTCTGAGCTTTGAGAGATGATACTAACGGTGTGCGTAGTCCTGCAGCTTGTCCCATGAAGCACAGTTTCTGGCCGTCAGGAGTCTCGAACACCACCTTCTTGCGTCTGCAGTCGATCGTTGCGCCATGCCGTGCTAGCCAATCCATGCCTAGTATGACGTCGAAGTCTTTGATCACCAGCTCTATCAGGTCTCCTTCTAGTTCCTTGTCCTCAATCTTGATTGGTACGCCTCGTACAATTCGTGATGATAGAACTACTTTGCCTGAAGGCAACTCGGTTGCAAACCTAGTTCTAAATCTTTCACTAGGTTTGTCTAGTTTATCTATCATTCCTAACGAAATATACGAATGAGTGGCTCCCGAATCAAATAATACATGACATAATTTATTGAGGATGGAAACCTGACCTGTGACCACCTTGTTGCTAGTATCCGCCTCTCCTTGGGTTAAAGCAAAAACCCGAGCAGGAACCATCTTTTCGTCCTTCTTTCCTTCCGGCTTTTGCTGAGGACAGTCTCTTTTACGATGCCCTTCTTGACCACAGTTGAAACACTCCTTGGTGTTGGCACGGCATTCTCCAGGATGCTTCTTCTGACATTTGGCACATGGCGGGTATTCCACGTAGCCCGACCTATTTCCCCCATTACTTGGTCGTGCCCTTTTATTGTTGTCGGCTTGCTTGTTGTCAGGATGCCTTCTCTTCTGTCCGTTACCGTTGTTGTTGGACTGACTGTTGCTGGACTGATTGTTGTTCCGACTGGCCTGAGGTTGGCTCTGCTGCCTAGGTTCCGGCTTGCTGGCTTCTTCTTTGCTCACGTTGGCTTGCAACCTTTCTACTTCAATTGCCGTCTAAAGAACGTCGGCATATGAAGTGTTTCCCGGGTTTGCTAGTTTCACCCCCATCTCAATCTTTGGTCGGAGTCCTCTCACGAATTTGTTCACCCTCAGATAATCGGTCGGAACTAACTCTGCCGCGAACTTGGCTAAGCGATCAACCTGACGAGCATATTCCGCCACTGTTAAATTCCCTTGCTTCAGATTGGTGAACTCCTCAACTCTCGTAGCAAGCACTGCTGAATTGTAGTACTTCTTGTGGAAGAGCTCCACAAATCGGGTCCACGTCATAGTAGCAGCATCGTGGGATTGCTGGACCAAATCCCACCATATCCTGGCATCTTTCTTGAGTAAAGATGAGACGCAGGATATGCGGTCAGCATTATTAAGGTTCATGTGGGCTAGGATCGTCTCCACATTCCTTAACCATTCTTCTGCTTCAAAGGGGTCCGTAGTCCCTTCGAAGTTCGGAGCGTGCTGCTTGCGGAACCTTTCGTACACTGGCTCCATGTGCTGAACAGGATAAGGAGCGTAGTTCGTCATAGGCCATCCCCCATACGGACCAACTTGTTGGGGTGCTGGGGCCATTGGCTGTGGCTGCGGCTGCGGCGGAGGCTGAGGCTGAGATTGAGCCTGTTGGCGTTGTTGCTGCAGAAGTTCCTCGACTTGCTGTCGCAGTCTGGCAATCTCTGCAGTGTTGTCAGCTGGCTGTGCCGGCGCATTGCGGCGAGCAGTAACACGCACTCTCCTTCGGCGAACGGTAGGGACCGCATTGGTCGCTGGAACATCGTTGGAAGCGTTCCCGTTGGTGCGAGCAGATCTTCGGAGAGACATCGTAGCAGAGTTCTAACAGTTAAAAGAAACATGTTAGAACTTTTTCCTAATAGGCTCTAAGGAAAAAACTTATTCTAAAACAAACATATCTCGGACCTATTTATTATGACTTTTTATGAAAAATTATATAGGTCTTTATTTATTATTAGAGTGGGTTTCTATACTTAGAAAAACAAGTCATCTTCATTTTCTAAGTGTGTTTCTAATAATCCTATATGACTTAATTCTCAGGCTCGAAACTTATCTTTGTTCCAAAGTTAACCATATTGAGGGAGGGCTGGGATCAGTAAAATCGTTCCCACTACTAAGGCCCCCTAACTCTCAACAAGGAAACCAGGTTCATTGATTCGTATCCACCCTCACCGAACTCAGTCATTATTCATTTTATTTAGTATTTATTATGATTGAAAAAAAATTCAAACTCACACATGATATTCAAATAGCATGTTTATTCATTTGGAAAAAAAAATTCACTTATTACAATCATAACATAAAAGTAAATAAAACAAATAAAAACTACTAATCTAAAAATCGGGATCTTCTACATCCGATCCGTCATCTAACATATCATCATCTATAGCCTCATAGTCATCATTATCATGAGCATCAAAATGCCCTCTAGGAAGGTTTGTGAGAATCCTATTCTTTTGCTCCTTGGTGAATTGAAATTCAAATTTTGCGGTGAACCTAACTAAGAGGAAATAGTATCTCATTGCTAATGGTGATTCATCCTCATCATTCATTTCTTCCCATATTTCTTCTAAGGCTGCTATTACAGGATGGAAATCTTTAAACAACCTAATCACTAATACATATTGTTCCGTTGATCTTAGCATTATTTGTTTAGCCTCTTGAAGGCCACCTATTGCTTGGTGAAACAAAAGCAACCTTCGTGTAATCCTTTCTAAGGCTCCTACGGTGTTTCTTGGCTCCCTTATTCTTTTTAAGGCCTTAATGGCTCGGATATCTTGGTAGGTTAAAGCTCCATTCATTTTTAACTGAAACATAAACACTAAAGTTGTTAGCTATACACATAGACAAAGTAACTTGTAACTTGTAACTTAAACACTTACTTGGCGGTCCGATTCGGAGCTTTGAGCATGTGTATCGAGGAGAACTTCATGCGAAGGAACCGTTTGCTCTGATACCAACTGTAATGACCCACTAATCTAGACTAATTGGACCATTATCGAAACTATACATAAAACTTACATTTTTACGAAAATACCATAATTTATTGAATAACTTGAAAATAAGAGTTATTTACAAATAAACAGAATACTAAGAAGGATTTTGGGATCCCATTGTCTTTAAAACAAAACAAGATTTAAAATAAAAGACATTACATAATAATGCGGAAAATACATGTAAAACCATAAAAAAAAA
Organism: Humulus lupulus; assembly: GCF_963169125.1. NCBI lineage: Eukaryota > Viridiplantae > Streptophyta > Magnoliopsida > Rosales > Cannabaceae > Humulus > Humulus lupulus. The sequence continues at coordinate 219,220,999 of NC_084796.1, read as the reverse complement.
AACATAAAAGGAGACTACATCCTCGAATCGATAACGCTCGGCCCCTTGACTCCATTCATCATCGATACACATCCTCCAAGCGTCACGAATCTTACCACCTCTAAACTTATTTTCCTGCACATAAACAGAAAGGAGTGAGCCTAATGCCCAGTAAGGAAAATCTAACACAAAGTCACATACATAATTTCATAAGAAAACATAAGGACTTAACACAATACATATAACATACACTTATTATAATGGCCATTATTACTTGGGGTCCCATAGACTAAACAAGCATATGCCCATGGGGTTAATGGGGTCCTACTAGCTAAGTAGGTCATATGCCCATAACCCATTTGGGGTCTTGTTAGTCATATGGGTCATATGCCCAAGCCTACAAACATACACATATACATATCATAACACTTTTAATGACATAAACATATACATAACATAAGCACATAACATATTAATTCTAGCCTATTTTCCTTACCAAAGTTACCGAGATTATGGACTGAGTTGGGATTGTTGGAACACTCCTAAAACCATAAGAAAGAGTAAGTCTAAAGAAAGGAGATGAAATGAAAGAGATGGAAAGACTAAACCATAGAAACATACTTACCGACTTATATGCTTAAAAGCTTGGATTCCCTAACCAAAATAAGAATAAGGTTAGGGGACTGAGTAGAAGGTTTTGAGAAAGGAAATAACATAAAAATACAGAAAAGAACTAGAGTCTTGGGTTTACCTCAAATATTGCAAGACCAATCTAACATCCACCGAAATACTATAGCACTCACTTCCCAAAGTGTTTGATAAGCTTATGATGTTAAAGCTTATAGTTTTTCCCCAAACCAAGTGTTTACACTCTCACACTCACTTAACACTAGCAGCCTCTGAACTTAGAGCAAATGGTGAATAATGGCTGGGTACTAGGTCCTATTTATAGAGTTTGGGAATGAAAATATCTTGATTTTACTTGAATAAAAATAATGGCTTTTTAGGTGAGAATCATTTGAATAATCGTTCAGCAGAGGCTGAAGACTCGTTCAGAAGATGCTGGACTGTTGAAGGAGTTTGAATGGCTGAAGGGAAAAGAATTCAAATGTATTTGAATTCATGCTGGTGGAGGCGATATATCGCCCCCTATAGGCGATATATCGCCTGGACCTTTGTTCCCGAGGCGACCGTGCATCGATTCGTGTTTTTCGTATCTACGTGCTGCGACATATCGCCCCCTATAGCTGCGATATATCGGCATACGCAGAATATTTAAACACGAATTTACACATTTTTAGCTAAGTTTGAATGGATTAAACAGCCTTGACTAAGCCCTCAACGTGCTCAAAGCTGCTGACTGACCCTATACATTCAAACTTTTACCCTTATTTAATTTAATCCTCAAAAATACTTAATCCTTAATTACCATTCAAAACATGTGCTTAAAATCCTATTGGTTGATGTCTAAACCTTATAATATAATAATATAATCCTTAATATCAGTCACATTAATCAAACCTTAGGTTATACTTAATATTCTTAAACTATAGGTTAAACTTAGAAAATCTATAAGTACTACTATGAGTGTCCAAATAACTCCCGGTCTGAACCAAAAAAAATCCAAAGTAACAATGATAACACTAAACATACTATAATACTACTAAACAATTAGCTAAGTAAAGTTCTTGGACTCTACAATTCTCCCCTACTAAAAAGAATTTCGTCCTCGAAATTTACTTACCAAAACTCAAAACTCTAGTCCTTTCTGTGTTCTATGTTATTTCTTTCTCAAAACCTTCTACTCAGTCCCCTAACCTTATTCTTATTTTTGGTTAGGGAATCCAAGTTCTTAAGCACTTAGTGGTGGTAAGCATATTTTCGTTTAATGGTTTAGTCTTCCTATTCTCTTTCATTTCATCTCCTTTCTTTAGACTCACCCTTGTTCATTGTGGTTTTAGGAGTGTTCCAAAAGTCCTAACTCAGTCCATTTTATCCCGGTAACTTTGGTAAGGAAATAGGCTAGAATCAACATGTTATGTGATTACGTTATCTATATGTTTTATGTTATTAAAAGTGTTATGATATATGTGTATGTTTGTAGGCTTGGGCATATGACCCATATGACTAACAAGACCCCAAATGGGTTATGGGCATATGACCTACTTAGCTAGTAGGACCCCATTAACCCCATGGGCATATGCTTGTTTAGCCTATGGGACCCCAAGTAATAATGGCCATTATAATAAGTGTATGTTATATGTATTGTGTTAAGTCCTTATGTTTTCTTATGAAATTATGTATGTGACTTTGTGTTAGATTTTCCTTACTGGGCATTAGGCTCACTCCTTTCTGTTTATGTGCAGGAAAATAAGTTTAGAGGTGGTAAGATTCATGACGCTTAGAGGATGTGTATCGATGGTGAATGGAGTCAAGGGGCCGAGCGTTATTCGATTCGAGGATGTAGTCTCATTTTATGTTTTTATGGTTTTATGTGTATTTTCCGCTCCAATTATGTAATGTCTTTTATTTAAAATCATCTTTTGTTTTTAAAGACAATGGGATCCCATATCCTTATTAGAATTTTATTTATTTGTAAGTAACTCTTATTTTACAAGTTACTAAATAAAATTGTGGTATTTTCGTAAAAATGTAAGTTTATGTATAGTTTTTGTTAATGATCCAAATAGTCTAGATTAGTGGGTCATTACAGTTGGTATCAGAGCCAGGTTCCTTCGCATGAAGTTCTCCTCGATACACACACTCAAAGCTCCGAATCTAACCGCCAATGTAAGTGTTTATGTTTTAGTTGTTTTGATTATGTGTTTAGTTAACGTTTTAGCCCTTATGTTTTCAGTTAATAATAATTATAAATTAGTTTATTTTTCGTTATTTATTTTATTTATTATCTTTTCATGTATGATTGTTTTAGTGAAAACCTTTTTCCAAATAAATACAATTGTTATTTTTGAATGACATGTATGAGTTTGATTTTCTCCGCAATCATAATAAGTAATAAATAAAATGAATAATGACTAAGTTCGGTGAGGGTGGATACAAATCAATGAACCAAGTTTCCTTATTGAGAGTTAGGGGGCCATAGTAGTGGGAACGATTTTACTGATCCCAGCCCTCCCTCAATATGGTTAACTTTGGAACAAAGATAAGTTTCGAGCCTGAGGATTAAGTCATATAGGATGATTAGAAACACACTTAGAAAATAAAGATGACTTGTTTTTCTAAGTATAGAAACCCACTCTAATAATAAATAAAGACCTATATAATCTTTTCATAAGAAGTCATAATAAATAGGTCTGAGATATGTTTGTTTTAGAATAAGTTTTGCCTTAGAGCCTATTAGGGTAAGTTCTAACATGTTCTCGACTGTTAGAACTTTTGGTGAAGATGTCGCTCCGAAGATCTGCACGCACCAACGGAAACGCCTCCAACGATGTTCCAACGACCAATGATGCCCATCCAGTACGCAGAAGAGGAGTGCGTGCTACTACTAGCCGCAACGCGTCGGCACCACAAGCTGACCACACTGTGGAGATCGCCAGACTGCGACAACAAGTCAAGGAATTTCTGCAGCAACAACGCCAATAGGCTCAAACTCAGCCTCAGCCTTCGCCGCAGCCGCAACCACAGCCACAGCAAATGGCCCCATCACCCCAACAAGTTGGTCCATATGGGGGATGGCCAATGACGAACTACGCACCATATCCAGTACTTGGAGCCAGTGTATGAGAGGTTCCGCAAGCAGCACGCTCCAAACTTCGAAGGGACTACAGACCCCTTTGAGGCAGAAGAGTGGCTAAGGAACGTGGAGCCGATTCTGACGCACATGAATCTCAGTAATGCGGACCGCATATCCTGCGTCTCGTCATTACTCAAGAAGGATGCCAAAATATGGTGGGACTTAGTTCAACAGACTAACGATGTCGCCACCATGATATGGACAAGACTTATGGAGCTGTTCCACAAGAAGTATTACACCTCGGCAGTCATCGCTAATGGTAGAAGAATATGCTCGTCAGTTCGACATATTAGCCAAGTTTGCACCAGAGTTGGTTCCAACTGACTTTACGAGGTTGACCAAGTTCGTTAGAGGACTTAGACCAAAGATGGAATTAGGGGTTAAGTTAGAAAACCCGGGAAACACTACATATGCCGACGTTCTTGAGACAACAATCGAAGTAGAAAGGATTCAGATGAATGTTAGCGAGAAGAAGAGGGATTAAACGATTGTTCCAGACCAAAGTCTTTGTCTTGACCCAGGGAGGGACCCATGCTAGTAACAAGCAGTTACATGTCAGATTCCTATCCTCGATAGTATAGGTTCTAGTATCGCTTGATTTGGGAGCAATATACTCGTATATCTCGTTAGGAATGATAGAAAAACTAGACAAACCTAGTGAAAGATTTAGAACTAGGTTTGTAACCGAGTTGCCTTCGGGCAAAGTAGTTCTATCATCACGGATAGTACGAGGCGTACCGATCAAGATTGAGGACATAGAACTAGAAGGAGACCTGATAGAGCTGGTGATCAAAGACTTCGACGTCATACTAGGCATGGATTGGCTAGCACTGCATGGCGCAACGATCGACTGCAGACGCAAGAAGGTGATGTTCGAGACTCCTGACGGCCAGAAACTGTGCTTCATGGGACAAGCTTCAGGACTACGCACCCCGTTAATTCCATCTCTCAAAGCTCAGAGAATGATGGAGAAAAGATGCCAAGCGTTCTTAGCCAGCATCACGAATGTGGAGAAGGAGACATCACTCAAAGTTGGAGATGTTCGGGTTATACAAGAATTTCCAGAAGTTTTTCCCGATGACTTGCCAGGATTGCCACCAAATCGAGAAATAGACTTCACGATAGAATTAGTACCGGGCACCGAGCCTATCTCTAAGGCACCATACCGAATGGCACCTACGGAACTCAAGGAGTTAAAGACACAGCTACAAGAACTCTTAGACTCTTGGGTTTTATTAGGCCAAGCCATTCACCATGGGGAGCTCCGGTACTATTCGTGAAGAAGGACGGAAGTATGCGAATGTGCATAGACTACCGTGAGTTGAATAAAGTAACAATTAAGAACAAATACCCGCTACCTCGGATTGATGATTTGTTTGATCAACTCCGAGGGGCGACTGTATTCTCTAAGATCGATTTACGGTCCGGGTATCATCAGCTCAAGGTAAAGGGAGAAGATATTCCTAAGACAGCCTTTAGGACTCGTTATGGACATTACGAGTTCTTGGTTATGTCTTTTGGTCTTACTAATGCGCCAGCCGCGTTTATGGACTTAATGAATAGGGTCTTCAAAGACTACTTGGATAAATTCGTCGTTGTGTTCATCGACGACATTTTAATTTACTCCAAGGATGAAGTAGAGCACAAGGAACACTTGAGGACGATTTTGACGCGATTGAAGGAGCACCAACTCTACGCGAAGTTCAAGAAATGTGAGTTTTGGCTCTCACAAGTGGCGTTCCTCGGGCACATCATATCGAAAGATGGAGTTGCAGTGGATCCATCGAAGGTAGAGGCCGTGAAGGATTGGCCTAGACCAAAGAACGCGTCGGAAGTAAGAAGCTTCTTAGGGCTAGCAGGTTACTATAGAAAGTTTGTAGAGGGCTTTTCTAAGATAGCCACTCCACTCACCAACCTGACCCGGAAGCAACAAAAGTTTAACTAGAATGATAAGTGTGAGGAAAGCTTCCAGTTGCTTAAGGATAAGCTTTGCTCAACACCAGTACTTAGTGTCCCAACACCCAACGACAAATTCGTTGTCTACTGTGATGCATCAAAGTTAGGATTGGGATGCGTACTGATGCAAAATGACAAGGTGATAGCCTACGCCTCACGTCAGTTAAAGGAGTATGAACAATGCTATCCAACTCACGATATGGAGTTGGCAGCGGTGGTCTTTGCATTAAAAATCTGGCGCCATTATCTTTACGGAGAACGGTGCGAGATTTATACGGACCACAAAAGTTTAAAATACTTCTTTACTCAGAAGGAGCTTAACATGAGGCAGCGCCGGTGGTTGGAATTAGTAAGGGATTACGACTGTGAAATCCTATACCACCCGAGGAAGGCAAACGTAGTTGCCGATGCACTTAGCCGAAAAGGTTATGGGAACTTAGCAGCCTTATCCGGAATAGAAAAGCCGCTACAGCAGGAGCTTATCAGTGCCTGAATATAAGTGGTTGTAGGCAAGCTGGCTAACTTGTCTATCCAATCGAATCTGCTAGAAGACATACGGAATGGTCAGAGACATGATGATTCACTAGCAACGCACATGAATGCAGTCCGAGAAGGCAAGACTACAGATTTCTCAATATCCAGTCAAGGTTTATTGAGATATAAGGATCGGGTATGCGTGCCAGACGATCAGAGTATTAAGAAGACGATCCTAGAAGAAGCGCACAGTACTCCGTACTCAGTTCATCCAGGGTCTACCAAGATGACTCGTGACATCAAGGCAGTCTATTGGTGGCCAGGGATGAAGAAGGATATATCGGAGTATGTATCTAAGTGTCTGGTATGCCAGCAAGTGAAAGCAGAGCATCAGCGGCCTGCAGGATTATTGCAACCGCTTAGCATACCGGAATGGAAGTGGGACGATATAGCCATGGACTTCGTGACGGGTCTGCCAAAGACGAATAAGTAGCATGATTCCGCTTGGATAGTCATAGATAGACTAACCAAGTCGGCTCATTTTCTGCCTGTTAAGACTTCATATACGGCAGACCAATATGCAGACATCTACATCCAAGAGATTATACGATTGCATGGAATCCCTAAGACAATAGTGTCAGATAGAGGATCAGTATTTACGTCAAGATTTTGGAGAAGCTTACAGCACGCTATGGGTACTAAGTTAAGCCTTAGTACATCTTTCCATCCTCAGACAGATGGGCAGTCTGAGCGTACGATTCAGATCTTAGAGGATATGTTACGCGCATGTGTACTTGATTTCGGAGGATCATGGATCAAGTACTTACCACTGATCGAGTTCTCGTACAACAACAGCGACCAGTCGACAATCGGAATGGCACCTTATGAGTTGCTATATGGAAGAAGGTGCCGATCACCGTTGCACTGGGACGAGGTAGGAGAAAGGCAGCTTCTAGGGCCCGAAGCTGTTAGACAAGCACAAGAAGCAGTAGCGCTTATTAGACAGCGTATGCTTGCTGCTCAAAGCCGTCAGAAAAGCTATGCGGATGCCAAGCGACGTGATGTGGAGTTCCAAGTTGGGAATCAAGTCTTCCTGAAGATATCTCCTATGAAGGGTGTCAAGCGGTTCGGGAAGAAAGGCAAGCTCAGTCCCCGATTCATAGGTCCTTTATAGATATTGGACAAAGTGGGAGTAGTTGCGTATAGACTAGCCCTACCGCCTGCACTAGCCAATAGTCACAACGTGTTCCACATCTCGATGTTACGCAAGTATGTGTCAGACCCATCTCACGTCCTCAAGTACGATACAATAGCACTCCAGAAAGACTTAAGTTACTAGGAACGACCGGTTAGCATCCTAGATAGGGGGATGAAGTAGTTACGGTCCAAGAGCTTTCCTATAGTCAAAGTCCTATGGAGTAATAGTTCTGAACGAGAGGCAACGTGGGAGTTGGAGGAGGACATGCAAGGCCGGTATCCAGAATTATTTGGTAAGTAAATTTCGAGGACGAAATTCTTTTTAGTGGGGGAGAATTGTAGAGTCCAAGAACTTTACTTAGCTAGTTAGATAGTAGTATTATAGTATTTATAGCATTATCTTTGTTACTTTGGATTTTTGGTTCAGACCGGGAGTTATTTGGACACTCATAGTAGTACTTATAGATTTTCTAAGTTTAACCTATAGTTTAAGAATATTAAGTATAACCTAAGGTTTGATTAATGTGTCTGATATTAAGGAATATATTATTATATTATAAGGTTTAGACATCAACCAATAGGATTTTAAGCACATGTTTTGAATGGTAATTAAGGATTAAGTATTTTTGAGGATTAAATTAAATAAGGGTAAAAGTTTGAATGTATAGGGTCAGTCAGCAGCTTTGAGCACGTTGAGGGCTTAGTCAAGGCTGTTTAGTCCATTCAAACTTAGCTAAAAATGTGTAAACTCGTGTTTAAATATTCTGCGTATGCCGATATATCGCAGCTATAGGGGGCGATATGTCGCAGCACGTAGATACGGAAAACACGAATCGATGCACGGTCGCCTCGGGAACAAAGGTCCAGGCGATATATCGCCTATAGGGGGCGATATATCGCCTCCACCAGCATGTTTTCAAATTCATTTGAATTCTTTTCCCTTCAGCCATTCAAACGCCTTCAACAGTCCAGCATCTTCTGAACGAGTCTTCAGCCTCTGCTGAACGATTATTCAAATGATTTTCACTTAAAAAGCCATTATTTTTATTCAAGTAAAATCAAGATATTTTCATTCCCAAACTCTATAAATAGGACCTAGTACCCAGCCATTATTCACCATTTGCTCTAAGTTCAGAGGCTGCTAGTGTTAAGTGAGTGAGAGAGTGTAAACACTTGGTTTGGGGAAAAACTATAAGCTTAAACATCATAAGCTTATCAAACACTTGGGAAGTAAGTGAGTGCTATAGTATTTCGGTGGATGTTAGATTGATCTTGCAATCTTTGAGGTAAACCCAAAACTCTAGTCCTTTCTGTGTTCTATGTTATTTCTTTCTCAAAACCTTCTACTCAGTCCCCTAACCTTATTCTTATTTTTGGTTAGGGAATCCAAGTTCTTAAGCACTTAGTGGTGGTAAGCATATTTTCGTTTAATGGTTTAGTCTTCCTATTCTCTTTCATTTCATCTCCTTTCTTTAGACTCACCCTTGTTCATTGTGGTTTTAGGAGTGTTCCAAAAGTCCTAACTCAGTCCATTTTATCCCGGTAACTTTGGTAAGGAAATAGGCTAGAATCAACATGTTATGTGATTACGTTATCTATATGTTTTATGTTATTAAAAGTGTTATGATATATGTGTATGTTTGTAGGCTTGGGCATATGACCCATATGACTAACAAGACCCCAAATGGGTTATGGGCATATGACCTACTTAGCTAGTAGGACCCCATTAACCCCATGGGCATATGCTTGTTTAGCCTATGGGACCCCAAGTAATAATGGCCATTATAATAAGTGTATGTTATATGTATTGTGTTAAGTCCTTATGTTTTCTTATGAAATTATGTATGTGACTTTGTGTTAGATTTTCCTTACTGGGCATTAGGCTCACTCCTTTCTGTTTATGTGCAGGAAAATAAGTTTAGAGGTGGTAAGATTCGTGACGCTTGGAGGATGTGTATCGATGATGAATGGAGTCAAGGGGCCGAGCGTTATCGATTCGAGGATGTAGTCTCCTTTTATGTTTTTTTTTTATGGTTTTACATGTATTTTCCGCATTATTATGTAATGTCTTTTATTTTAAATCTTATTTTGTTTTAAAGACAATGGGATCCCAAAATCCTTCTTAGTATTCTGTTTCTTTGTAAATAACTCTTATTTTCAAGTTACTCAATAAATTATGGTATTTTCGTAAAATGTAAGTTTTTATGTATAGTTTCGATAATGGTCCAATTAGTCTAGATTAGTGGGTCATTACAGATACAACTCTGATCGAATATGTTGTTGCTTGCCTCTAAAATAATCTAGTCTTGAGGTCTCGATCTTTACATACATATCAACTACAAATTGCTGCAATAATCGACTAGAAAGCAGCAAAATTGATCTGACATTTTCTCTTATTTGCAACTTGTAGCAATAATATTCGCGACATAAAACTATTAGGCACTTTCTTTGTTGGTTTAATCCTACAAAAGTTGAATGTGAAAGAAATGTTACTAATGTGGATGTATATATACTAAATGTATTTTTCTAAATATTAATACTATAGTCTAACCTCGCTCTTCTGTTGCAAGTAGTTCGTCTGCAGTGGCTGATTCTTAAAGATTTATTGATGGGTTTGTTTCGTTGTACTTTGATCTGCTTCCTCTAATCCTTTGAATCCCTTGATGCCAACCAGTATCACCGAAAGGAAATAATATCAGATATTGAAGTGGATCATAACACCCAAAGTAATACTGAACTTTATGATTTCCACCAGAATGGTTATACAGAAGAATGTTACGTCCTCTTGGTTGATCTCTGCCATCATTTTCGACCCATATCGCTGCAACTTGTGAGGATGTAGGGGCATTGAATACACGTTGATCAAGCCCAGCATCTGTTTTTATATGAATGATTTGTTTTTCCAAATCAGGGAGATCTCCAAGTGAACGAAAAAATGGAATAAGGATTGATGTGAAGAATATTGATGAACTGGGTTACAATTGATGGCTCCATTCTGTCTGAATCAGAAATTCGATTTTGTAATTCATGCTCCATGTCATAGAAATACAATTGGAGATAAGAAGGACGACTATTGGAAGGGAGCAAGTCGTTTATATAGTGATAGATTTGTCCTTGGGTTCTGAGAGTATATATTCCTCTATTTCTTCGACAGAGTTCTTTATCAAAATTAACACCGAACGATGTAAACGCAAACTTATTATTATAAGTTCGAATGTATGTTCAGAAATGTTGAGATTCACTACTGTTGGATGTGAACAACGGATAAAGCTCATTTGGTACATTATCTGTGGCCAGAGAATTTTTCCATCAGCACAACAAAACCCAGTTGTTTCATGGCAAAATCACTTTGCTTTACAATGTCGACAGCTAGGCACTAATGGAAGTGAATATGGTTCAAATGGTACTACTTTTAGCAATTGTCTAAATCCAGTAGAACGCATATGCGATTAACCTATTTTGATGAGAAATGACTAATTAGAAAAACAAAATGAAACTGTCCATATTGTTTTAATGAATAATTTTGAAAAACTAACTAATTTTATATTAATTCCTTACCCCTACAAGGTATTGGTATGTTTGTTTCATAGATTAGATCTTGTCGAACAACATATGGGTCCTATTCATAAAAAATTTTGAAATGTTAAGAAAAAACGAATAGAAGGATGGTTGAATTAGACTACCAAGAAAAATAATTTCAGGAAAACTTGTTCAATAAATACATTTATAGATGAATTTGGCTCTGAATGAATTAGCCTGGTGCCATCAAGATTGGGATAGATTAAGACTTCACGAGACGATCCCTCTTAATTGATGTCAGTATGAGTATGAGAATTTCGTTGTCTCTTTGATACTCTTTGAAGAGAACTAACATGTTCAATATTGTTCGTATATTGAACACCAATATTTGAATGTTGAGTAATGAATAGTGTCATACGATCATTATCAAATGTGTCCAAATCATCGTTATTTGAGATCCTCTGAGCTATGGGGGAAAAGGTACTTACTTTATTTTAATTTCTTTTGGATAAATTTTCTTGGGTGATAATTCTTTTCTTTGTATTATAATGTGTGGTTCTGCTTTTTTGTTCATATTTCGGCTAAGGCTCATATGAGTTCAAGGGTTTGCATCTATAGCAGGTAACCATCTACTTCTTTGTAATTTTGTTTTTGCTGTTTCATGGCATTGGCAAATGCAAATTTTGCCTTCTAGTGCAATATGTTATTTTAGTTTTGATAATTAATATGATTGTTTTATAGGTTCTTCTTAGTAAAATTTCTTGAATGATTTGGAATTTTCTTGTAATTTGTCGTATCATGGCTATTTTTTTAGGTAGCCATTGTTTCTAATGCAATGATTGTTTCGTGTCATCTTTTTGAATCATGATATTTGTCTGATAATGCCTTCTTTTTTGAATGTTTATAATGCATACGCTTCAATATGATTTTATTTAATTATCTTACCATTTTAATTTTAGATTTTTTTTTTAATTTCATTTCACTCTTCAGACTTCTGTTATCATTTTCATTTTTAAGTCAAAACTTTTTTTTCTCAAAATAAATAAATAATCTTTATTTTATTTTTTTACTTTTTGTTGGTGTTTATTTTGTCATATATTTTTCTATTATTTACTTAATTGAAATAGCTGATATGTTGCTTAAGTTCAACAATGATCAGAATTTTTTTTGGTTCCTTTTACTAATTTTTATTTAATTTCTCTCTCTCATTTACTTATACTGGGGTTATGCTTAAATTATTGCATCATTATTATGTTTTATATATTTTTTAGTATTTTTAATTCTTTGATAATGTCTTTTTATTTACTTTTTTTTTTTTTTCTAGTTTCTCCTTTTGTTTCTTTATGACTACTTACTTCTTTACATATTCTACTCTACTCTTTTCTTGATTAATTTTTTATATGATATTAATTTATTTTTAGTTAATTTTTCGGAAGAATTTTTCGTTTCTTGTAATTGCGTTCTACTTATTTTAGGATTTTTTTCCCTTATTTAATCCTTATGGATCGATAATGCATTACATATGCCCAATCCAATCAAAATTGTAATGCATACAATGCAATATTTTTAGTTTTGCAATAGAATTGTTTCTCTGTTTTTTATTCAATTTTGGATGAATTGTTGATGGATTCTCAGTGCCTTTCCTGTTCCTTGGTTTTGGTTTGAATTGTTAGACAATTTCATATTTTGTATAAATTTGGTGGTGTACTTTGTCATATCAGTGGCCATTGTTTGTTGATATTGCAATGGTGACTTATGAGGGGATTTTTTGTTCCTTGGTTTTGGTTTGAATTGTTAGACAATTTCATATTTTGTATAAATTTGGTGGTGTACTTTGGCATATCAGTGGTCATTGTTTGGTTGATTTATGTTTATGTGGTATATATTTCTTTGTTTGTACTTTTGTTTTCTAGGGGTGGGTTAAAAGAATGAATTTCATTATATGGGGTGGGTTAAAAGATTATATTAAATATTAATGTGCTACTTTTCATATGGAAGTACAAGTTTTATATGTTTTATATGTTTTTTGTTTTCTTTTTTAATGGCTCCAAGGAATTTTTTAATAAAATTATGTTACATTTTAACAATCCCAAGCCCTACATCCAAGTATTTTATTTATGCATGGTTAGCATTATTTGTTTGAGTATTATTTAATGTTGATAGTTAATCTAATCAATTTAAAATCTTGTTGATGGTTGTAGGTTTCTTTCATAGTTCTCTTAATCTACTATTTTATTGTTCGACTATTTTACATTTATTAGCATAGCAATTAATGATTTTATTTTTCTAATCACTAAATTCATAAACTAAAAACATCTAAAATATTTTTACTCACATAGCATAATATAATATAGTAATTAATAAATGAATTTGTATAGGATTAATTGAGTAAATTATAACTGAATTTGTATAAAATATTACCTTGTGTTTTGTTTTGTTGAACTTGAATTACTTTTGTGTGTCTATTTACCTTGGAATTTTGCGTAGATTGACAACCTGATTTTAGAAGAAAAAAAAATAGTTAGTAAATCTATGATGAATGTTTATAAAAAAATTTGAAACATAATTATTTGAGAATAAATGGTTAGTAAATTAATGATGTATGATTATAAAGAATTTAAGACTTAATTTTGTGTCTATAAGATGGATATAGTAAATCATAAATTAATTTGTATAAGATGTTACCTTGTGTTTTGTTAAAATTGAATTATTTTTGTGTGTCAATTTACCTTGGAAATTGCGTAGATTGACTACCTGATTAGATAAAAAAAATGGTTAGTAAATCTATGATTTATGTACATAAGTAAGAATTTGACACTTAGTTTTGTATGGATAAAAAATGATTTACCTTGATTATTTTTTCTAGTTGAACTCAGCCTACAATTTTGTGTGGAGAGAATGTATAATGTTTTGGAAAGAGGTTAGTAACGCTTATATAAGACTACTATTAAATTAGATATTATTTTCGAAAAAAATTAAACTTGATATTTTTGTGAAAAGAACTCAACAAAAAATCTATGACTATATTAACTGACATTTTTTTCAAATTAAAAAAAAAAAATCAAGGCCTAGAAAATAAGACACTATTGAAGGGATCAATTTTTCAACATTTTAAATAAAATCGTTAAAGTTTGAAATTCCAAATAAAAATATCAAGTTCATGATTTTTTGTAATTAGTTAATAGATATTAATCTCTTTAACTAAAATTATAGCATTTAAGCACGTTAATCCAAAAAAATACATACACGTTTGCCATATTTTTTATTTAATTAAAATGAAGTTGTTAAAGTTAACATCAGTTTATTAAATTCTGTTAAAATTGCTAGAATTTTAAAATAACTCTGTTAATTCAAATAATTGTGTACATGTTTATCATGATTAAAATCAAATTGTTAAAGTTAACGTCAGTTTACTTTTAAATTGAGGGAATTTTAAAATAACTCCCTTAAAACAAAAAATTACCATTATTTACATATTTTATATATATATATATATATATATTGCTTGAAGATATAGTTAATGAGCTTGATTGTCGAATGCGATGCTGTTAAAGTGACCCTTTGTAATTGCAAAAAGGAAGGACTTCTATGTCAAAATTGGTTGTAGACGTAAGTTCTGCATCTATGGGTCACCACTTGATAAATCCCGTCTTCTACGTCATATGACTAAAGAAATATCCACATAAAAATCATCTTAGAGTCATAGCCATGCAAGCTTTTGTCATGTGCTAGGACCACCCGCATAGGCAGCCAAAACATGTGTTTTACTTTTATACTTGCTTCAGTCATTCTTATTTTTTGCTGATTACGTATTGAATTTAGTTTCTGTGAACAGTTTAAAATAAGCCGGATAAAAGTTACTCATTAGACTTATTCACAGTTCTACGTTCAATGTTTTTCTCTATTCCTTGAGGCTTTTCATAAACTCCAAGACTGTTTCGAGTGGTGAATGCAAGTGCTATAACACAACAATACCTTGGTAGCCATACAAGATTAGGATTGCAGTCACCTCGCAGAGAAATGTTGGTTTGTAGGGTTCTGTTATCATATCCATGGGTCAGTTCTCCTCTCTGCTCCAAACCTAGGTCACTTTTAATCTGATGATCTTTAGGTTGGTATAAATAAATAAGTTGCTAATCAATTATCAAGTTTTGTTAAAAACATAAATGTACAATGCAAACAAAAAAGTTTCCTGAAAAACTCTTACAGGGCTGATAGTTTGCTTCCTCACAGAGACAGAGACTTCTGGTCTCAGGCATGAGATAATGGCACCATGACAAAATTTGAATAAGAATTAAGCACAGCAAAAGAGAACAAAATTCTCAAGCACTTTATTATGAACAAAGAGGCAATGACACATCTGAAGCTAAACATAATAGCACCTTTAGTTAGAACACAGGAACAGTTGCATGCATTTTCCAATATGTAACAACGTATTTATACCCCTCATTTGAGCATAAAGGCATATTGCATTAATATATGCAAAGATAGCCTTTGAAAAACTGAGTCACTGTCTGACATGTCAAATTAAACCTTACAAAGTATAGAATCTGTCAGATATATTATGGTTTGACCATGTGCCATTACAATTCTTTCACCCTCTTGCTTCCTTTAATGATTGTCTTTCAACTAGTAATGGAACTTGCTGCTCTACTTTCATATTTAAACCTTCATAACATTCTTGTAAATCAAGATAAACGGGTTGGTGTCCACTTGTCTTCATCTTCATGATTGCAAAGTCAAGAAACTCTCGGCAGAGCTTTCAACCATATTAAGCATGACATATCATGTGTCCCGTGGCTGCACAAAATGAAACATACACCGTGGTATTAAAATATTAGCAGAAGCATGATTAGTTTTTCTTGAAGAGCATAAAAATAACCAACCTCCATTCTTTAACAGCTGCAGCACTGAGAAGTACCATCATTGTTCATGGGAAGAGCAGTACTTCTAAATCCAAAATGGACGAGCCCTATATTTAGTAACACCAGCATGATTTGTAGGAAAAGATACATATTGCAAAAAGCATCACAAAAGACAATGGGTATATAAATTGGAGAAATTAACACCAATTTGAATGAGTGTAAAAGATAAGAGATTTCTGTATAATAACATCACATTGAACTCTGTGCTCACAGAAAGCCCATGTACACATATATGGCAACTCTTGAATATATTTGTTGTGTGAGTGTATTCTATTAACATAAGTGCCACAATTCCAGCTTAAAAAAAAAAAACAGATCCAATCACTGCTCACTGATCAGGAATACGATGCCTTTATGTTCTAGTATTCTTAGGAATACGATGCCTTTATGTTCTAGTATTCTTATGAAGTGCTTACAGACAGCACATTTGGATGACATCTCTCCTTATAATAGGTTTTATACAGATTTTATGGTAAGGATAGTTCCCAGATGTAGAAAAATGCAAAAACAGAATATTTGTAAGAAAATAACCATAAGTTAATTAAATTAAATTCATAGACGAAGATATCAATCATTAAAAAACATGTAATATATTGGTTTAAAAAATACCTCAAATTCAGAAATCGGTAGGTTGCAAGCACGGCAGCAGAAGCACTCTCGATGGTAAAATGCATTTAAACAATTCAGATAGCGTCCAAAATCAATCTCATATTGGCAACCAGCACAGATCCTACTCAACAAATAATAAGGGGAGCCTTGTTTATATTTCTTCAGCAATAATAATGCCTAAAAAATATTACATTTTAAACTTAAGACAGTACAGCTGTCTGTCTTATAAATCACATACCTGTATCTCATTGGACAGTAAGCAGAGATGGGTTGATATGAATTTGCCGGGATGGGTTGATCTGAATTAGTGTAGAAATCTGAACTCAAAAAATTAGTGCACCAAAGCAAATCATCAGTTACCCTCGAGGAAGATCCAAATTTTTAGTCTATTGATGATATGCATCCACATACAGCTTTTTCGGAGTCGTGTACAGGGCATTACTTACCTACTTCTTCATGAGGCATAAATAACAGATGAGAGATTCCTATCATGTACCACACTATTAAGGTCACAGACCTTTTGCATATTCTCATCCTTGACATCATCTTGAATCAAATTTGTATCTTTCACAAGGTTTGCTTTGATTCCCATTTTGATAATGATAGCAGAAAGCATCACTGATTCTTCCATATTTCCTTGCTTGCGAAGACCATTGATCAAGGCAGAATAGGTAATAACAGATGGAACTATCCCTTCTGCGATCATTTTGTCTTTCAACTTAAAAGCTTCAGCAATATCACCAGTTTTGCAGTACCCATTTATCAATATATTATAGGTCACGAGATTAGGAGTCAAACCCTTCAGGTGAAGTTTATAGAAAAGCCTTTGTGCTCGTCCCAAATTCCCTGACTTACACAAGCCATTTATAAGAGCATTATATGTAGTAATGTTAGGAACCAGACCCCTATTCAGCATCTCATCTCGTAAGTTGAAAGCCTCATTAACATTACCAGTGGCTGCAGTGGCATGGATAAGGGTACAATAAGTAAAATTATCTGGATTAAAATTTCGAAGAAGCAAAGTAGAAAGAAATTTCTTGGCGTCAGCAATCTTTCCAGATTTGCAGAGTCCCAGAATAGCTATATTGTAAACAATACTGTTGGGCAGAGGTACAGTTTTTGCACTTTCAATGAGAAAATCTGCAATTTTTTCAATTTCTTTTTCTCTAATGCCAGCTTTACATGGCTGCAAAGAAGCTCCACAATCTGGAAAAGTACCGAAATCCACAACCTTCTGTAACAGCACACTTCCTTCATCAATGCTCCCAAACCTGTAGAGACTACTGATGATCTTGGTATGCATAACGACATTGGGACTCAACCCTTTACCAACCATATCAAAATATAAATTAAAAGCTTTATCCATCATCCCTTCATTGCACCAACCAGCAATAAGGGCTCCATAAGTAACAGTATTAGGGGATAGTCCTATAGTGTGCATCTCAGCAATAAGATCCATCACTTTACTTAATTTCCTTGACTTAAAGACTCCAGTAATCAGAGAATTGTACATTTCAATGGAAGGAAATATTGATTCTGAAACCATCAAGTCCTTTACTTTGAAAGCTCCATCAATATTTCCAACTTTACAATATCCATCACTCAGGGTTCTATAAGTTACTTCATCGGGGGCACATCCAAGCTCCTTCATCTTGATGAAAAGGTCCTCCGCTTCAACCATTTTCCCCATCTTGCATAGTCCGTTTATCATTGTGTTGAAAAGATACCTGGTCTTAGTAAAGCCCCGAGCTAAAATATCTTTCCATAGACTCATGGTGCCATCAAAATCTTTCATTTTGATGAACACATCAAGCAGAGTACAATATCCAATCTCATCAAGCACCACACCTCTTTTCACCATTAAATCCCGAAGACGCAAAGCATCATTGAAAGCGCCTGCATGACATAAACCCTTGAGAAGAGTATTATAAGTTACAACAGTTGGTTCAACCCCTTTCCGAAGCATCTTTTCGTAAAGCACGAAAGCTTCACTTGTTTGACCTTCCCTACAGTATCCATCTACCAGAGTATTATAACTAAAGGAATCTGGTTTTAGGTGCCAGCTTCTCATGCGCTTCACTATTCCCTCTGCTTTATCAATTTGACCAGTTTTACAGTAACCGTTAACCAAGGAATTGCAAATGAAAACATTCATCTTTAAGCCTAACTTTAACATCTCATCCTGGATCCTAATAGCATCATCCATTTCTCCAGTTTGACAATACCCATCTAACAATACACCATAAGCACGCTCATCCACAGTTATTGACTCATCTTTTTTCATTCTCAGAAGAACTTTCTCTGCTTCCTCCATCTTACATTGCTTGCAGTAACCCTTAATCAAAAGGGTATGACTGACTACACTTTTTAAAACACCCTTTTCAGACATCAACTTCAACACTTTTTCTGCACCCTCCACATCTCCCGAACTAACATAACCATGCATCAAACTATTGTAAGTCACTGTGTTTGGCTCAAAACCAGAACTCTCCATTTCTTTGACAAAGTCCGCAGCTCTACCTACTCTACCTTCCTTACAGTAGGCATTCACAATTATAGAATATGTAAAAGTATCAGGAACAATGCCAAGCCTTATTACCTGGTCATACAAAAGTATAGCAGTGTGATGTTCGCCGTTTTTCACCAAGTTACTCAGCAAACAATTGCAAGACCTCAAGCTAGGCAAGCTACTACACTTACCCATATTATCAAACACGTGTAATGCATACTTTGTAAGGCCCTTCTCAGCATATACCTTTAAAATCATATCAAAAACAGTTGGAGAAAAAGAAAACTCCTCGTAAACACTGACAAGCTCACGCCAAATAAAAAATGCCGAGTGGTTATTCTTACATATAGTTACCAATTCCTTCAAATGCGCTTTGGTTTCATCATACATACGTGCTCTAGACAATATATGTACAATTCTACAGTAAGACGTTATATTAGGTCTAAAGTTTTGTTGATTCGAGGCCAACCTGAAAAACCCTAAACAGGCACTAGGGTTTAACCTCAAATTTCGCAGAACGGAATCAAGGAGTTCGTCTGAGAACTGGAAGGAGAGCTTTGTAAGAGCATCGAAACGTTGGAGAACGAGAAGGCTGGAGATACGGTCGACTAGCTCGGGACGGGTCAGCTTGAACTCGTCCCGGAGCTTCCATTGGAGGGTCCGGGAGATGTGGAATGATCTCAGTGGAGAGCGCAGGAGGTGACGAGTAGAGGAGTCTCGGAAATGAATAAACATTTATTGAGGATCAGAGTTTTCTGGAGAGGGAGAGTGGAGATGTCGTTGATGGGTACACTATCATCGTGGGGGTTCACCATTGTTGGCCATTAACAAGGATTCGCAAAACTCCAGGTCCAGGACTGATTTTGTAGCATGTTTACTAACAAGTAATTGAATCGTATTTGTTATAATCATTCTACTTCATTTGTTTAAAAATTCGTTGTTTACTTTCATTTACTTTTTTATTATTAAAAATTAAAAGATAAATTTAGCCTAAAAAATATTATCATTTTAAAAAAAATACATTTTCTACACAGAACAATTTAGTCAAAGTAAAAGCATTTCGATCAAAAATAATATTTCTTGTTAGTTGAATAAACAACATAATAAAATAATAATTTTAATTTTTTAATATTGTATTATCATTATTTTTTAATTGATTTATTCTTATTACGATTACGGTATAATAAAGGAGTTAGTTAGGGCTGAGCATAAAATCCGAAAAACAGAAAAAACCGTGTACACCGAAAAAACCAAAACCGAAAAAACCGCCGACGGTGCAAACCGCCACTGTTCGGTCGGTTTGGAAATTTTGGGTGAACCGACCAATAAAACCAAAACCGACCGAACACAATAAAATAATAATATAATATTATATAATTATTAATTATTAAATTTTTTAATAAAAAAAATAAACTTAAGGCACTTGTAAATGTAATTATGTTCTATATATTTATGTTTTAAAAACATACAAAAATGGATTCTAACAATCCAAAATTTTTAATTTTTTAACTAAAACTTTCAAAAAAAAAATAATAAAAAAAATAAAAAAATAATCAATTCAGTTTGGTCGGTTTAACCGACCAAACCGTGGTCCAAAACGGTCGGTTTTTGGATTGCACCAATCCGAACCAAAAACCGAATTCTAGATTTTTTTTTGTGAAAAAACCGCCCAAACCGACCGATGCTCACCCCTAGAGTTAGTTATTTCTTAGTTCCTCTCTACTCTTTCTTCCTAATTATATTTTCACAAGTGTCTATGTTTGCCGGATATTTTTTTTTATGTCACAATATTTAAAGGTTAAATTTAAGAGAAGTTTCATTGCTTTTAAAATAAATGGGTTAATAGTACTTGGGCTCAAGTTTTATCATATAACTTAGGTCCCATTTTTTTATATCAATTAAATCTTAACATTTATATTTTGGCTCACATAGGTCCTCAATGTTATATTTTACTAAATAAAACCTAATTTATGAGGGTAAAAATGAGATTTTTCACAACAACAAAAATATAGCACCCATTTGTTTTTTCTTTTTTTACTAAATTAATTAATTAATTATTACAAAATATATTATTTTGGTAAATTAACCTAAATATTCTTATCAAATATTTAAAAAAAATATTTTCTATTATACTTTTAAAACATTTAATATCACTTATATATTATTTATAAGGAGTTTAAATAGAAATGTGTGTAGTAAGAAAAAAAATGATGTTATGGATAGAAGCAACCTTAATAAATTTCATGCTTCTAAAATTTACAAAATGTATATTTTTTTTATTATTTCTTAATATTTCAAGAGAATATTTAAGTCAATTACCAAAATAATATATTTGGTAATAATTAATTAATTAAGAATGGTTTAAAGAGAGAAAAAATAGGTGTTATGTTTTTTTTTTTTATTTATTTATTTTTTAAATCCTATCTTACCTGTTGTTCGTGTTTTGATCATCCGACACGTGGCAATTGGTAGTAATTAGCGACAGGCCATGAAGTCATCGAGATGCGAGTTCCTTGATGTGGAACAGTTCGGTCGAATCGAGGATATCTCCAAATGAGGCTATGTCCTGAGGTCTTCTCTCAGGTGAGGGTGTCTTCCAGTGAGACCATGTATCAGGCTAGTCTCCGAAGCATGAATACCCACAGGTGAGGCCATGACTCGAGGTCTTCCCTCAAGGAGAGGATGTCTCCAAGTGAGGTCACACCCTGAGGGCCTCTTTTCACTCGGCCATTCTCCAAGTCCAGGACTCCGGTCCTCGGGCCTAGGAGTACTATCAAGTGCAATCACTGCAGGTGTGGGCCTCGAAAGGATCATCTGACAACTTTTGGCGATCCTCGATTAGTGGTGTCGAGTTTGTACACTTGAAAATCGGCATTTCCCACAACGCCGCCTGACATGGGCAAACGTGTGTCGTACCTTGACAGTCACATATATGTTCTTCATAAAGTTAGTGTGTGACTTTCTGCAATGGGCCCCGTAGAATCTGCATGGCTATAGTCTTTATTGTAACACAATCCTTTGAGTATTAACTTAACACTAATACCCTAATATTTGTGAGAGATGATTAGCATTAATGACCTCAATCTCTATAAATAGGGATGTGGTATTTCCTTGTAAAGGGTTCAGTTTTTAAGAGAGAGAAACTTTGTACTCAGTGCAATATATACGCCACTTGAGAATCACCATTGAAGCTTGCCATCACAAGCTTCAAGCTCACTAAATAATAGAGACTGGTGGACTAGGGTTCTTTTATAACCTGAATCACGTAAAACATTGTGCATTTCCTTGTTTATCCTTTAATCTCTCAGATTAAGTTGGCAGCAAAAAAGACAGTCAACATTACCTTTATAAATTAGAATTTATTTAATAAAATATAACATTTGGGACCTATGTGAGCCTAAAAATAAAGGTTGGGGTTCTAATTGCTATAAAATAAAGGTTGGAGACTTAAGTGATACAAGTGGTAAAATTTGAGGACCCCAAGAACTATTTTGTCAAAAATTATCCAAATTAACATTTTTTTTCAAAAAAATGTCCAATGCAATTTTTTCAAAATCTTACCTATAAAGTTCCTTTTTTTAAAAAAAAAAACTTCATCATTGTCAAATTTCATAGTGAAAATATGTGGAAAATTAATTTTTTTCTTTTTTTTTTCATAAATATGAATATTTAAAAATAAAATTAATTTATGGTTTTTTTAACTTAAGCTAATTGTGTAGAAAAATATTTCAATATACTTTTTTTAATAAAATCATATTTTATTTGTTAATTTAGTGTTTAGATATTTGTTTTATTTTTAAGATATTTAGGATTTTTGCCTCACGAACTATGACCAATACATTATTATGCCTCTTGATTTTTTCAATCTGTTAAAAATTACCCTCAAACTATTCACAGTGTTATAAAGTGAGACTTCTGTTAAGTTTTATATTATGTGGCTAACGAATTGTTGACTTACCATTGCCACGTTAATGTCACGTGTATAATGTAAAATAAAAAAATAATTTAAAATTAAAAAAAAATTATTTCTTATAAAATATTAAAATTGAAAATAATTCAAAAAAAATATTTTTTCTTTTTAATTCTTAAAAGATTAATTAAATAAAATTTTCAAATATTAAAAAAATAAATTGAAACTCATCTAATTGTTTTTATTTTATTTTTTAATAATGATGGAATTAATAAAGTTTAAATTATATTAGTTTAAGTTTTGTAAAAAAAAATAGATCATTTTTGGTTTATTTTTTTAATATTTGAAAATTTTATTTAATTAATGTTTTAAGAATTTATTCAAAAAATATTATTCTTTTATATATTTTTTTTTTTCAGTTTTTGAAATATTTTTAATTTTAATGTTTTATAAGAAATATATGTTTTTAATTTTAAATTATACACATAGTGTTGATATGGCAATAACAAATTAGCAATCCGTTAGTCACATAAGATAAAACTTAACGGAAGTCCCACTTTACAACACTATGAATAATTCGGGGGTAATTTTTAATAGCTCAAAAAAAATTATGGGGCACAATAATTTATTGGTCATATTTGAAAGGGCAAAAATCTTAAATATCATGCTTAAGTATTTTTGTCATTATATCCTATTTTCAAAATATATCACTGAAAAAAAAAAAGTTAACTATATAAAAAGAAACACAAACTTTTATATATATTTAATTATAGGTAGGTAGGCGATGTAGTCACGTTTTGGACCAAAAGCGTGACGATGGGTCACACCAATAAATAATGATGTATATGTAGATTAGTGGTGTGGGCCTTGTTGAATAAAATAAGAATACATTTTGCACACCTTAAAAGCTATTTGAACCATACCTAAAATGAATTAAAACGTGGAAAATTTAATGATAACATGTGTTTTGTATAAGGATAAAAGTGAAATCTTACACTAGTGTGAATACATAGGCGATATACCAACTGTATTGTCTCATCCCTCTTGTGCCTTTGTGGCCTGATAGACATGACGAGCAGTCACAACCGCACAACAGGGATAAGCAGCACTGACCAGAGACCCAAAATGTTGGGGGCGACCAAGGAGTTTCAATGTGTTTGATCGGCTGGGAAGAGATGACCAGAGATGGAGAAATGAGGACTTGAGGGATGTCCTCAATGATTGAATGGACAAACACGACTCAAAGCAACTGAAAAATCGAGTTAGCCAGCTAGAGCGTGTAGCTGAACCAATCCCTGCAGTTGCGCCTGCTGTCCTGGTAGCAGCGCAATCCTAGTTGGATGCTTTAAGCCAAAATATAGACTTTGATTGAAGGAAATGTCCTCCCTTCATCAACATGATTGTCAATGCTAAAGTATTGAACAAGTTTAAGATGCATGTCCTGCCAAAATACATCAGTAAAGAGGACCTTGTATCTCATGTTAATAAATTCAAAATTCATATGGACATACAGAAGGTGTTCGAAGATGCTCGCTGTAGAATATTTCCTACAACCTTGTCTGATACTGAACGTGAATGGTACTTTAAATTTCAACATGCCTTGATTACCTCGTGGGAGATGTTTGTGAATGAGTTCTACATCCAGTGCCATCAACATCCTATATAAATCCTCTTTGGAAATGATGGAACTTTTAGTTCGAGACCTCAAACCCTGAACTCATATGGGGAGTCATGCCAGGAACAACATCTGCGAACAACACAATCATGGCTACTTTTATTTTGGTCGATTTTTCTTCTGCGTACAACATTGTGATTGGAAGACCTATATTGATTGATCTACAAGCTATACCATCTATGTGGCATCTCGCCATGAAATTCTCAACCGACGCAGGTATAGGTAGTGTATATCGCAACCAAAGGGAAGTTGGGGAGTGTTATAACTCCTCGATTACCAAAGCAAAAAAAAAAGGTGTAAAAATCACTAGTATGATTTGTACGAGCAACCCTTTGATCAAAGATGGCGAGAAGATTAGACAAGAAGCAGAAAGACTACATGTGTAAGTTCTGACACTATAGTTACGAAGCAAAATGTCCAATCTAATGATCAAGTCATAAAATAGGGTGTTGCCCAAAGTGAGGAGGGAGAGATAGATCCTCGCTTTGGAGTTTTTTTTTTTTTTTTTGAAGAAATTGGACTTGTGGAGGACCTCAATGGTGTCCAAATTGATGAAGAAATCCCGACCAGGATTATCAGGGTCGGAAAGAATTCAGAAAAAGAATACGAGAAGAACTAGTGGAATTTTTTTAGGAAAAAGCTGGATGTCTTCTCCTAGTCGCATAAAGACATGGTTGGAATCTGTCCAACTATAATCATCCATGTCCTTAACATAGACAAGAAATTCCCACCAGTATAATAAAAAATGAGGTTGCTCGACATGCACAAGTCGAAAGCACTAAAAGAGGAAGTCAAAAGACTAAAGGAGAATTAATTAATTCAAGTGGTTTTTTATCCATCATGGTCTCCAATCCGGCAATTGTCCCCAAACTTAATGGTAAATGACAGACATGTGTGGACTTTACAGATCTTAATAAAGCCTACCCGAAGGATTGTTTTCCACCACCCAAAATCAACCAGTTGGTCGATGCTATATCAGGGCATGAAATACTTTCATTTGTGGATGCCTATTCTAGGTATAATCAAATTAGCATGCACCCCCCGGACGAAGAACACACAAGCTTCCAAAGAGAAACTAGATTATACAACTACAAGTTGATGCCATTTGGTCTAAAAAAACGATAGTGCTACTTATTAGCGACTAGTTAATCACATGTTCAAAGAATAAATTAGCAACAGTATGGAGGTGTATGTTGGTGACATTCTCGTCAAATCAAAGAAAGTTGGGGGTCATGTACACCATCTTGAGGAGTGCTTCAACATCCTTAAAAAAATATATCAAATGTAGATCAATCCTCTAAAATTTTATTTTGGAGTTAATTCTAGGAAATTTCTTGGGTTTATTGTTAATGCATAAGGAATAGAAGCAAACCTTGAGAAAATCCAAGCGTTAATCGATATGAATTCACCGACCAAAACCAAGGATGTGCAGAGTTTAACAGGACAAATTGTTGCTCTCAACAGGTTTATATCAAAATCAACGAACAAGTGTGTCCCATTTTTTAACCTGTTGAAGGGTAGCAAGAAATTTAAATGGACGGGGGAATGCGAGCAAGTTTTTCAAGCAATCAAAAGACACATGGCTCAACCTCCTATTCTATCAAAGTCTGCTAATGAATAAACTCTATTTATTTATATAGCAGTCACAGAGTATGTTGCTAGTGTTGTGCTAATTCGAGAAGAAGACCAAACTCAACACCCAGTGTATTACATCAGCAAAAGGTTGGTAGAAGTGGAATCAAGGTATCCAACGATCTAGAAGCTAGCCTAATGCTTACTAGTTGCCTCTCAAAAACTACGACCCTACTTCTAGGTCCATCCAATTATTGTTTTAACCGACCGACTCTTGACACAAGTATCACAAAAACCTAAAAAGCAACTGGACACTTATTTAAATGGGTTATGGAGTTGGGACAATTTGAAATCACATATCAACCACGAGCAGCAATAAAAGAGCAGATAACTACGACTGAAAAGCTCAAAATATAAGTCCCAACATGGAAATTGTGGATGGATAGCTCTTCCAATGAACACAACTTAAGTGCATGATTGATCTTAATAAAACCAGAAGGATATCTTTTTCACTGTGCACTCAAATTTGGATTTGTTGCATCAAATAATGAAGTGTTGCTTGCCAAATTAAGATTAGCAAGAGATGTTAGTGCTCGATTAATTGAGATATATAGGGATTCATAACTGGTCGTGAATCAAATACTGGGAGACCATCAAGCACGAGGAATGAAAATGGTTGCATATTTGAACAAAGCTAAGGACTTTCTCGCACAATTCGAGAAGTATTCGATACAACAAGTACCTCACAACAAAAATTCAAATGTAGATGCTTTGGAAAAATTAGCAAGTGTAAAGGATGCTGGCACAAACAATATCATCCCAATCAAACATTTAGAAACTCCCAGTATAACCAAACAAGACTCTACCCTGGTTATTAATGTTGCGATACTTGGATGATTCACATTATACGATATCTCGAGCAGGGCATACTGCCTACCGATCGAAATGAGGCTAAGAAGCTAATTAGGAACCATGCTCGATATATACTACTACACATATTCATGCATCGATGATGATTTTCTTTACCTTTGTTGAAATGCGTCACCATGGAAAAATCCAAAGAACTTTTCCATGAGGTGCACGAAAGTTTTTGTGGCGACTACGTTGGGGGAAGAGTCTATCAAAAAAGATATTGTGACAAGGGTACTTCTGGCCAACAATGAACAAGGATCGATGGATTATGTGCAAAAATGTGACAAGTGTCAGCGATTTTCAAAAATCCCTCAAGCAACACTAACGAGCTGAAGCAAATGCAAAGTCCTTGACAATTTGAAGTATGGAGTATAGATCTGATCTGTAATGCCCTACTACCAAGGACCATTACGTTGTGTATTTCAAATAGTGCTAAACTTGTGAAATGAGTCATTTGGCCATAATCGTATAACTAAATGTGATTAACAGTTTAGGGTTAAAATTTTTGGTCAAGGATACAACATTTCACCAAAACGTTTATTGTATACATTGGGATCCCACAATATATTTTAAAGGTTAATTACAATAAAAGATTTACAACCAGCCGACCTAAGCGACAAAATAGGGTTTAACCCTAGTTCCTCTTTTAAACCCTCGGCCGTGGTAGTCGAGCAGCTGCATATGTACACATCGTCACCTAAGCTCTCTAACTCAAGGATGGTCTAGCTTTCTTTTACCTTTACCTACACCACATAGCACCCATGAGCCGAGACTCATCAAGAAAACTCAAACACATGCTCATAATTAGACAATAATGTGCCACCAAATCATAATAAGCATGCCTAGTAGTAATAATCATATTCATGCATGCAGGCAAGTACAAATAAATGATTGTGGAGTCCTGCACTCTGAGTAGATGACTAATAAGTCTCTCTGATGTAGATGACTAAGAAGTCTCTCTGATGTAGATGACTAATAAGTGTTTCTGAATAGATGGCTAATAAGTCTCTTTGGATAGATGACTAATAAGTCACTCTGAATAGATGACTAATAAGTCTCTCTGGGATTTCACGCCCTAAGGCATGTGATGTTTCAGTCATCTGAGCCTTTTAGCCCTGACTCTGAGTAACTAGCCTTTAGACTAGACAAGCGCTTTAGTTTTCTTCGACCAATAGGTTGGTCAAGCATTCAATGCTCATGTTGATTAGATCTAATCATTTTGACATGCGTTAAACACGCTAATGTCACTCTTAACTCATAAGCCAATACCATACGACCAGTTCTCAATACTACTGTTGATCATGACTGATAAGTCAGAACTTTACAACCAATACTAAACACCATTGTCGTTTACTGACTAATAAGTCAGTGCTTCCTCAATGAGGTAATGCAAACAGGCATATATCAGATGTCAAATATCCAGATATAAGGCATTCAACATGCTTAACCAATAATCACAAGCATAATCATAATCATGCACAATTACAGAGACTCAAGCTCTGATCAATTGCATATTTAACATTTATGCCATGCCATAACCACATGTATCATTTGCATCGCATGCATCACATACTGGGTGCATTTTTCTTACCTTTGGTCCAAGCACATCTTACCAATAAACGACCCTCAAGCACGATCCTGTTCCAAGCCCCCTAGCGACAACCTAGCCACAACCATAATATAAAATCCCATAAAAAATGAGTAAATAAATACTTCAGGACCAAGTCCTAGCCTCCGAGATGTCAAATTCTACCCAACTGGGTAGTAGGGTGGGTGACTAATGAGTCACACTCTGGGGCTCAACCCTAAGCCATGTGACGTTTCACTCACCTGAGCCTTTTGGCCCTGACTCTAAGTAACTAGCCTTTAGACTAGACAAGTGCTTTAGTTTTCTTCGATCTTTAGGTCGGTCAAGCATTTCACGCTCATATTGATCAGATCTAATCATTTCGGCCTGTGTTAAACACATTAATGTCATTCTTGACTCATAAGCCAATACCATATGACCAGTGCTCAGTACTACCACTGATCTTGACTGATATGTCACAGCTTCATGACCAATACTAAACACCAATGTCGTTCCCTGACTAATAAGTCAATGTCATTCACAAGTAAGCAAAGATGCTATGCATTTACAATGCAATCAATGTCCATATATAGAGCACTCAACATGCCTCATCAATTACTATGCATGTCACATACTGGGTACAATTTTCTTACCTTTGGTTCGAGCGTGAATTAATAACAGAATGACCCTTGAGAATGATCGGTCCTTAAGCCCCTTAGCGGTCACCTAATCATTACTAAATATGAAATCCCAGCAATAAAATAAATAATAAAAGGTTCATGGTCTAAAACCCCACTCCTGGGACCTCGAATCGTACTAAAACAGTTAGTAGATTCGATCCCGAGCCTTAAGAAATGAAAACCCGGGCCTAAAACTCTTGAAAACTTGTCCTGGCACAAAAGGGAGGGGCGGGCCGTGACTTGCCCCCTAGGGCCGTGGCGTGCCCCCAAGACAGAAAGCCCCTGTTTGGGGTGCCAGGGGCGGGCGACGACTTGACCCAGAGGGTCGCGACGTGCCTGCTAGACAGCAACCAGGGGAGGCTCTAGAATGGCTTCAAGTCACAAAATGCATGAACTCGGTTGCGACTTGACCCCACGAACCCAACTCCCCTTCCTATTTCTCAATTCAAACTCAACCAAGTCTTCAACAAATCAATCCCAAAATCATAGCCAAACATTTATACAACATCACCAGCATTTTGTCAATAAAACCCAAGCTTTGAAACACTTAAAACCACATTAAATACCCAATTATACAATCAAAATTCACAGTTTAAACACCACTTCAAAACCAGAGCAAACCTTGAAATTTAAGCTGGAAATCTTACCTTAAACACATAATTAAACCCCCTTCAATGGATAAATTAAGATCCTAAGCTCATAAGCCTTAATCCTCAAGCTTGAATCCTCAAGTTTAGCTTCAAAATTTTAACCCGAGAGAGAGAGAGTGATGATCGAGAAAGAGAAGTAAAGAACTCTGTTTTTGCTGCCTAAAACTCTACAACCTTCTAACTTTAAACATATCCCATGGTCAAAAGACCAAAATGCCCCTAGGTCAAATAAAACCTCTCAAGGCTTGCAAGGGAAAAACTGTCATTGCCCATCTATCTCGTTAATTATAATTAACATCCTTTAGTTCCCGTTATTCCCAATTTCCTCAAATAATTATTAAATCATATCCCATTACCCGTTCATTCCTGGTAATGTGCTAATTACCAAATTACCCCCAGACTCACCCCGAGTCCGGTAATTAATCCCGTTACGACCAAACTGCTAATCTTGCAACCTAAGATCGTCTCATGCTGAATAGCTCAAACATATCCACATAACAATGTGGTCTCACCCATAAATCACCAACATGCACATAAATATACAGATATGCCCTTAATGGGCCAAAATTACGAAAATGCTCTTCTAATAAAAAGTGGACCCACATGCATGCAATTATCATCATATAATAATATAATTCACATAATCATGCATTTAATCACATAATTGCATATTAAATCAATTATGGCCCTCCTGGCCCCCTAATTTAGGCATTAAGCCACATTAGGGAATTTGGGACATTACAACTATCCCTTCCTTACAGAAATTTCGTCCTCAAAATTTACCTGAATAACTTGGGATTCTTACTCTGCATATCTGATTCTAGCTCCCAAGTTGCTTCCTCGACCTTGTTGTTCCTCCATAATACCTTAACCAAAGGTATGGTTTTATTCCTCAAGACCTTGTCATTTCTGTCTAGTATCTGGACTAGTTGTTCCTCATAGGAGATATCTGCCTCAAGCTCCAGATCCTCGTAACTCAATACATGAGTCACATATGATCCATACCTTCGAAGAGTTGAAACATGAAATATGTTATGCATGACTGATAATGCCGGTGGTAAGGCTAACTTATAGGCCACCTGACCAATCCTCTCCAAGATCTCAAATGGACCTACAAATCTAGGGCTCAGCTTGCCCTTCTTCCCAAATCTTCTCACCCCTTTCAATGGTGAGACTCTAAGGAAAACATAGTCTCCCACCTGGAACTCCACGTTCCTTCGTTTGGGATCTGCATAACTTTTCTGTCTACTTTGAGAAGCGAGCATTCGAGCTCTAATCTTCTCAATGGTCTCATTGGTCCTCTAAACTGCCTCAGGACCCAAGTATCTCCTTTCTCCTGTCTCATCCTAATGAATGGGAGATCTGGATTTCCTATCATACAACATCTCATAAGGTGCCACCCCAATAGTCGACTGATAGCTGTTGTTGTAGGAAAACTCTATCAAAGGTAGATACTTACTCCAGGACCCACCAAAGTCCAGCACACATGCTCGCAGCATGTCTTCTAATATCAAGATCATCCTCTCAGATTGTCCATCTGTCTGAGGATGATAAGCAGTATTGAACTTCAACTGTGTACCCATGGACCTCTATAAGCTTCCCCAGAACTTAGAAGTGAATGTGGGGTTCCGATTTGACACGATCGACCTTGGTGCTGCATGGAGGCGCACGATCTCTCTCACATAGAGATCTGCGTACTGGTCAACTGTATAAGTAGTCCTCATTGGTAGAAAGTGAGCTGATTTGGCATATCGATCCACAATAACCCATACTAAATCATGTTGACCAATAGTCCTGGGTAACCCCACCACGAAATCCATCGTGATGTCCCCCCATTTCTACTCTGGGATGTCTAGAGGCTGTAATAGCCCTGCTGGCCTCTGATGCTCAGCCTTGACTTGTTGACATGTCAAGCACTTAGCCATATATTCTACTACATCCTTCTTTATCCCAGGCCACCAATACAGTGATCTCACATCCTGATACATCTTCGTGGTGCCTGGATGTAAGGAGTAAGGATTAGTATGAGATTCATCCAGAATCTCTCGCCTCAAAGCAGTGTTTGACGGAACACATATCTGACCCTTGTATCTCAACAAGCCCATCTCTGACACTATATAATCTCTGGATACTCCAGCTAGAACATCCTCTCTGATCTTGATCAGTTGTGGATCACCCAATTGACCCTCCTTGATTCTCTCCAACAACATAGACTGCAGCATAATATTGGCTAACTGGCCCATTAGCAACTCTATGCCAGCTCTGGTCATATCCTCTGCTAACTCTCTGGATATCAGTCTCCCACTAAAAATTTTCCCCAGACCCTTTCGGCTTAAAGCATATGCTACCACGTTGGCCTATCCTGGATGATACATAATCTCATAATCATAATCTTTTACTAACTCCAGCCAACCTCTTTGTCTCATGTTCAGGTCTTTCTGTGTGAAGAAGGCTCTTGTGGTCAGTATAAATCTCACACTTCTCCCCATAAAGATAATGCCTCCATACCTTTAATGCAAAGACCATAGCCACCAACTCTAAATCATGAGTGGGGTACCTCTATTCATACTCCTTCAGCTGACATGAGGCATAAGCAATATTCTTCCCTGACTGCATCAGAACACAGCCCAAACCCTGATGTGAGGCATCACAGTATATCACAAACTTCTCCTGATTTGTTGGAAGACTCAGAACTAGAGCTGTAATCAATCTCTGATTTAGTTCCTCGAAGTTGTTCTCACACCTGTCTGACCACATAAACTTATGATTCTTGCATGTCAGTTCAGTCAATGAAGTGGCAATCTTGGATAACCCTTCCATGAAACGTCTATAATAACTTGCCAATCTAAGGAAACTTCTAACCTCTGAAGCATTCTTTGGCCTTGGCCAATCTCTAACTGCCTCAATCTTAGCTGGGTCCACTTTAATCCCCTCTTTACTGACAATGTGCCTAAGGAAAGTTACTTGAGATAACAAGAATTCACACTTCTTGAATTTTGCAAACAACTTGTGTTCCCTCAGTCTCTATAGAAACAACCTCAGATGTTGTTCATGTTCTGACTCTGATTGAGAATAAACCAGAATATCATCAATGAAGACAATCACAAACTGGTCCAAATAATCCTTGAACACTCTGTTCATCAAATCCATAAAAGCAGCAGGGGCATTAGTCAATCCAAAGGACATAACTAAGAACTCATAATACCCATATCTAGTGCAAAAAACAGTCTTCAGTATATCTCTCTCCTTGACCCTCAGCTGATGATAACCAGAACGAAGGTCTATCATAGAGAATACTTTTTTACCTTGCAACTGATCAAACAGATCATCTATCATGGGTAGAGGATACTTGTTCTTGATTGTTAACTTATTCAGTTCTCTGTAATCAATACACATCCTCAGAGAACCATCCTTCTTCTTTAAAAACATTACTGGTGCACCCCACGGTGAGAAACTAGGTCTCATAAAACCTAAGTCCAACAGCTCCAGCAGCTGTACCTTTATTTCTTTTAATTATGCTGGGGCCATTCTATAAGGTGCTCTAGACATTGGTTCCGTCCTTGGTGCCAGTTCAATCACAAATTCAATCTATCTGTGTGGTGGTAACCCTGGTAAATCTTCTGGAAACACATCCAGAAACTCACAAACTAATCTGGTCTCTTCTAGTCCCACTGGCATGACCTGAGTGGTATCAACCACACTGGCTAAGAATCCTTTGCAACCTCCTTGTAATAGATCTCTAGCCCTCAGAACAGATATCATAGGTATACGAGGTCCATGCACAGTGCCAACAAATACAAAAGGATCCTCACCACACTACAAGAAAAAATGCTTTTAATAACACCGAAAACGTGTTATCAAAACATACCATAACACTTTTTGATGTGTTAAGACCGACTATTTTATCGTAGGTCAGGGTACTTTACATAACACTTTATCATTGTTATACAGATGTGTTATTATACTGTCAACAATAACACACTTTCTGTGTTATTTTAATAAATAGATAAGTGTTTAATTATGTTATTTATAGTCGATTATATAACACATTTCAATACTTATAAATTTGTGTTATACTACACTTTAGTATAACACATTTTTTTGTGTTATACTACACTTTAGTATAACACAATGTGTTATATAATGAAGTTTGCATAACACAATTCTTTGCATAAAAAGTGTTATTGTAATAGATATTATAACACAATTTTCGTATTATTTTAATATTTAGATAAGTTTAAATTCTCATTATATATTTCATTTATATAACACTAATTTATTCTATTATATTTTAATTCTTTTATATAATTAAAATTAGCTTTCTAATATATACTAGCATCATCAAATGAACTTGATTTTCAAATAACAAAAAGTAAAAACATTCAACATTGTATTAATAATTCACAAATTAGTTTAAAACATTCAACACTGTCATCAACAACAAAATGTTCTTTAAGTAATCAAGGAGTCTTAAATATTCAACATAGTGAAAATTTACTACTTTCAACACAAAATATTCTACAGCTGCCCAACACAAAGCCTTCAAAATTAAGTATCCTTTTCTACTTCGCTTGTCACATTTGCAAAATAAACAAAGAAATATTTTATTGTTATTATATAGCATCACAAATTACTTCAAGAAAAATGCTATGGAAATTATATTCAAGAAAGGACATCACATACAAAATAATAAATTCACAACTACACCAAAGCAAACAAAGAAACCAAACACTAAATTATAAGCTTATGCTTTGGATGCAATTTATTTTGCTTAGTAATTAGTGGGCATCACCCCACCGTAGTTTTAGGATTGGACAGATCTTTTGGTTATCTATATGCATATTATGCTTTTCAAGCTGAAACTCGATTTAGAAAAACTGTTATTATGAAAGAAAAACTGTTAGCATTGGTTTATGTTCTATTCACTTATCCCATACATTAAGCTATAGTGTGTATAATACTAGTTATGGAGTTGGGGTTTTTTGTTTTTTCTTTCAAGTGAATCTCTACTGATCATGGGAGTGACTAAATGCTTGGGGTACTCTTAGGCACTGGTAGTGATCGAGATTGGTGAGAGTTTTGGGAGACCATTATATATTTTGTCTAGCCTTCCTTTTTATTTTTTAGTTGCAATTTTATGAACTTCTCCAAAAATTTACGTTGCCTAAAATGAAAGCATGATGGTCCCAAAAGTGTTGGTAAAAGCGAGTTTGAAATAAAGAAAGGAGATTGGAGCTGTCCTAAGTAAGTACCCGCTGCCCATAATGGTTCAGTGAAATTAGATACTCATGGATTATATTTCATAGGATTCATCCCAGAACTTTTTACATTGAGAATATTATATTAAGTATAATTAAGTTTAAGGATATTACACTTTCATTAAAATTTTAAAGTAAGTTTTATTTTTATTACTGCAAATTTTCCCTAAAAGTGCCCATTAGTATAGTTTTATATCTACTCTTCTGACCACACCTATCTTTCTTTCTTGTTGCTTCTTTCCATGTGTCCTCTCCACTTCTTCTTTCCATGTGTCCTCTCAAGTTGCTTTGGGTTGACATTTTTTTAGCATGCCTATTCCCAATTTCCCACAATTTATCGCCAAATGAATCTTAGAAGTAATCTAAAATATATGCAAACCCATAGTGCACCCATCCAAATTTCAAACAGTTCAAAGCCTCTTCACATTAATATTTTTGTGTGTTGCAAAATGATTTAATTAAATATCTAAAGTGGTTTAAATATAATTTTATATTAGGTTAATTTCTTATTGTGACTGCTGCAAGGCATATGGCTTTCTATTTTTTGTAATTTAATGATTTGCTTATTTGGCTCAATCTGAATTGTTCCCCAGGATTCCCATACAACTAGCTGCAAATTGAAGTTGTAATAGAGAGCTTTCACCAGTTGAATAGAGGTATAATAACTGCGTTTTTTCTTCTTCTGTTTTTGCTGGGTAAGCACTGACTTGATTTCCATTGCAGCATCTTTTATATTTTCCCTTTGATGAGCATGATATTTGGTATGGTTAGATTTTCTATTGATTGTGATGCCTCCTGATACGAGTTTTGATGCACATGCATATTGTAATAATCACATATGGTAGTTCTAAAGGCAGTAGTTCTTTCATGTGGTCACTGTGTGTTTCATATTGAGTTTATTCAATTCTTCCTTTTTATTTGTTGATTTTTCTTAAGGAAGAGGGTGTGTATATATATGTGTGTGTGTATCCCTTTCAGTATTGTTTAAGAATTAAGATACAGGAAATGAGAAATTGTATGTTTGTTTTTCATTTGTAACCATTTAGAAGCTTAAAAAGATCCTTTTCTTCAGTTAAATTTGATTGATTTATTTTTTAACTCAAATTTGCGTGTGTGGCTTAATTTTTGTTGAACTTGTGTTTGGCTGTTTGGTTTCTGTTGAATAGAATAATCACGTGGAATGACTATTACTTTGTTCTACGTGTTCACATTGTAGTATATTCTTTGAACACTGAAACTAGAAACTAGAAACTAATGGTACAAGGAGTTGAGTGTGAAAATAGAAGATAATAAAAAATAGGAAATGATGGTTTACACAATGCTACTATGTTAGGGAGGAATAATATTTTCTTATGGTGTTTTATAATACCATTAATATTTTCTGAAAATTAGGCTTGTTTTCCTTTCTGTTTTTAAAAAGATTTATAAAGCTTATGGTTATTAGATTTTTTTATTTTGGGATAAAGTGAAGTTTAGAGAAATGGGTCATTGGTACCAGTAAGAGTCAAAAGGACCTTTAGTTTAAGTAAGGTGCTTAAACCTAACTTTTCACTCAATGTGGTTTTATAGTTGTCATTTGTAGCCACGAAGAAGGCCCTCTAAGTTTTTTGCATTATATATTTGTGTCAATAAAGTTAAGATTATCACATTCCACCTCCAAAAGCTCTAATTATGGTCATAGATAAAAGCAAAATGTAAGTTTTGGCATTTTTATATACTTTAGTTTGATCTTGCTCTTAATTTATTTAAATGATTGGTTTGTTGTTGGATGAATAATATTTCATTCTAGTTCAGTTATAATTTAGCAAATTTGAAAAATGATCTTGCTATGTACTATGTTATGAAGAGTTGAACCAAGATCATTAAACAACACTAACCATGACTATCAAGGATAAACATTATTTAAGTAAGCACATTAATATTTTGGATGGCTTTTGTATTTCTTTAATACTATTCATGCTTCTGTTTGATCTTGCTCTTTAATATTTTCCAATTATACATGCTTCTGTTTCACCATATTTAATATGTTCTAATTAATAATTATACATGCTGGATTCTTAACATTTCCTTGGCCAGGTAGTCTCTTGGTCATTTCCTTTATGTATATCCTATCTTGATAGAAATATTTTCATATATAATCAACTAACATCATGAAACATATATTTATATATTATTAATTTCTTATTTATTTGTGGCAATTAAGTCTACAGTGGCATTTAAGCCTTGATTATCTTAAAATATAATTTAAAAATTTATAGCAGCATCCCACTTGGTTTTTCACTAAGGAATAATTTTGGCTGGTTATATATTAGTATAACTTGTTTTTATCTTTGATTATACATATAATTGTTATTTGAGTTATTTTTCATCAATATTTATGGCTGAAAAATCTAATCTATACATATAGAAATAATGAAAACAATATGACTAAATGAAAAATCTAATCTATACATATAATGAAAAATCTAATCTATACATATAAAAGCTTACCTAACCATCTATCAATACCAAGTCAAAAAATTCAAACAACACACAATAAGTTTTCTTCCTTATATCACCGCAGCACACAAACAAATTTTCCAGAACCTACTTCTCTAATACACACAAGTTTTCAACCTTCCGTTATCACCGCAGCACACAATTTTAATATCAGAATCTACTTCTCTATGGACGAATATTTAAGATATTCAAACTCCTCTAACATTTTTAAGATATTAATAATAAGAGTTAAAAGAGCATAATTCCATACCTCTTGCAAATTAACTTTGCAATGCTCCTTGCCAATTAGATCCACACCTAAAGAATATAATAAATACCTAAAAGATTAATATAAAATTAAAATTAAATGATACAAAAGAACCATAAAATTCATGAAATTACTTCTTATCAATTGAAGGTCAAAATAGTTTATTTGGCAGGGTTAAATCGTTAGAGCTGAACATAAAGATGTGTGGGAAGCCATTCTACATGGTAGTATCTTATCTTCAAAATGGTTGGTAATTTCTTTTATGTTTATAATTGGATTCTTGTTAGTTAGTTTGGTCCAGTCAGCAATCTTTTATGTTTATAATTGGATTCTTGTAAAGCAGTTAGTTATGTTTTGTTATGTTTACTACTGCTATATATACTGTTGAGTTGTATACTTTTACATATAGTATTTTAGAAACTTTTCCTTGTAATTCAGTAAAAAAATCTGTAAATGAGAGAAGAGAGATTTGTACTGAAAGAAGAAGGAAGTTCTAATAAAAAGTGGTTGCCCGTGGATGTAGCTTAGAGTTCTAAGTTTTGACTCTAATTCGAACCACGTAATTCTCGGTGTTGTGTTTTAAGTGGTTTGATTTCTTGTGTGTTTCTTCTAACTGGTTTGTTCTCGAAAAATTAAACTAATAGATCATAAATCTGTATATGGTAAACTATCACAAAAGCTTTCAGTTTTTATCTTCAATCTGTACTGTGAAACACTATCTCAAAAAATCATTTCAGAAGAAAAATAAAAATAATTTAGCTAGCATTGTTACCAAAAGTAAATTGAAAATAATGGTGAACCTCATTTGCACAATACAAAAATATCAACATTCAGGGTATTAAAGTATAGCAGAGGACAAAAAGAATGGAGAACTTACCCTTCCAATAGAGTAGACTATGAGACATAGTTGACCAAAGACTTTAGAGATGACTAGAGACACTCAAGATGGCCAGAAGAGAAGCAAGTAGGGGCAGATCTTCAATGGTGAAATATAGATTTTCTTTTCCTAAAATGTTGATAAAGGGAAAATGTAAAACAGAAAAAACCCTTACAGTTACCAAAAATACAAAATAATGAAGAAAAAAACAAGAAAATGCATACCAAAACAGTGATAACGATTCCAAGAAAATGCATACCAAAACAGTGATAACGATACCAAAACAAGAAAAAAACAAGAACAACCAATCTTTAAAATATTGACCTCTGATGTGTAGGACTATATTAAACTTGGCAAATCAAACTAAAGGCCTTACCTCAAGGAACCATTAGAGCCAGTATCAAGAATATTTGTATTTAAAGCCACATCAAATAAATTTTCCTTAACAGCTGCTGCAAAAATGTATCAAGGGCAACTGACCAAAAAAAAAAAACAATGTAAAAGTCATCATAATCAGAAGCAAGGCTTCGGGCAAGCAAACAATTTAAGTATATGCCAAGAGGCCCACAAAACATTTTAACACCGTGAAATTCTGGGGTTTGTAACATTCAAGCACTTAAATGCCTTATTGAAACAATTGCATCAGTAAATCTTCTCATAAGAAACGTGCTGGTGGAAAAGTATAACGATATCTTTATACACAAATTTGTGTAGTCAAAAGCAAATGACATAACTATGATGCTCTTGGTGACCTTAACTACTAGCTAGAGAGAAGTCAATATAGAGTTACATCCTAAATTTATACATATAAAATGTAACTGTTCTAGCATGTGATTTACACATTCAATCTCTATTTATCTTTCCAACACTCATTTTCTCTCATAAAAAATAATCTTTAAGTTATTAATTTTATTCTTAAGACCTGAAAGAGAATATAAATTTGTAGTGCGTATGAATATATACAGTACAAATTATTCAGATTTCCTCTCTTCATTCTCTTCTACCACTCTAATTCTTCTTTCACTAATTCCACTACAATTTACCAATTCAATATTTTTCATCATCTTTGAATTACACTATTTATCTCATTCACTTTACATTTTTTTAAAGAGAGTATTTATTTGGTCCTCAAACTGTAGAATTAGAATCTCATTTTGGCCTCAAGACCTTCAAATGTATGGTTTTAGTACCCAGACCTAATTTTTTTTGTCAACAATAAAAAAAGGGGCCAAAACATGATTAGAATGGTAAAATGAGACACTTGAAAGTTAAAAGGGCCAAAGTTAGAATGGTAGTGCATAAAAAAACAGGGGCAATGGAGACCCGAGTATATCCACAACAGCAAAAAAGCCACAGCCAACAACAGATCATAAAAACTTTTATAATGCTTTTTTTTTAATGCAAAATGAATGTCCAAAAAGCAACATGCCACCTTCATAGATCAAACACAGGAAAGGGAAACTTTTCTAGAGAAATTATCATCATATTCATCATCTATCGCATATAACAGTTACATGAAAAGACTATAAAGCCAAAGCGGTAATCATAGCTGGTTTGTAGTTATGGTGTTCAACCAAAGATTGGTGTGTTTTGTGTAAGAAGAATTCTGAAAATGCAGATGGCTTGTTCTTCCACTGCCCGGTCTCAATCCAAGTTTGGTACAAGAATTTGGAAGAATTTAAAATGGTCTGGTGTGTTCCAGCAAACTGTCTAGGTGCTTATTGTTTTAGGTGAGCGGCTCAAAGGCGAAGAAGACTCTTTGGCAGATTGTAGTAACAACTATCTGTTGGGTTATTTGACTAGAGAAGAATAAGAATATCTTTGAGGAAATGGAAAATAGGGTGGAGAAATTTGGCTTGATTTTGCATAGTGTTAATCCTGTTACTTTTTATTTCATTTCTGTTTTTGAATGCATTCTTTTACTAGTTTGATTTGGAGCAAATGTGAATTCAAATTTTTGTTAGCTGAAATTAACAAAGTAGTGCAGTATTATAAATAACTAGCTTTAAAATAAAACAAAACAACATCCTAATCAAGATAATTAGCTTTCAATACTTATAAATATTAAGATTTTGCAGTTTTTGTTAGTCTCTAGCCAAATCAAAACTCATTCTAATAGCAAAACTTTCAATTAAAAGTGTACTTTCAATTATGAATTAACAATCATTTTTACTTATTTGTCTATATCATAATTTTTATGTAATAACTATTTGGAATGGATTGGTTTCAAAATTTTCATTTCTTATCATCATTTTCATTCTTTTTATTGTAGACTAACATGAACTAACTGCAAGAATAATTTAATCAACAATTTACTCTAAAAATTACATATATTCCTAATTTTAAATATATAGTATATACCCAAGTAAAATACTTCATTGCAGATCATTAGCATGGTATACATATTCTTCAGTGATTAGGAATCTAGTCTTTTCATCACTATATATATATGGTATAAGTATAAATTAGGAGTTAATAAATATCAACACATAGTTTAATCAACAAAAAAATTACTTGCACTCTTTTTTCTTCTATTTTATTTCAATAGATAAACAATAATCTACTAGCTGAAATGATCAGCACAACATAAGTATTTATCATAAACCCAATAAAAAATAATAGCAAGTGACAAACTCACAATGAAAAGAAATCACTCCAAATCATGCAAATAAGAATCACAGATTAATGAATCGAGTAAAATATACATCTAAGTCAAGTTATACTGTTTTTTCTCCAATTTATATTTAATGTCTCATTCTCTTTTTTACACATGAAGAAAAATTAGATACAAACATGTAGGGAGAGAAAAAAGATACCAAGTTTGGTTAGGCAAACCCCATGGAAAATTCAAAGCCAGGAGTGGTCCAACAAGAAAACCCAAAACCCATTATCCCACATATATTAGGAAATCAAATCCTATTTTTCCCCACCAAAAAAAGTCTAGAAAAAAAGAAGAAAAACCCAAAACAACAAAATTTACAATAGTGCAGAAATGAATCTCAAGTGAAGCTTAATAACATATATGTTGTGTTGTACATATGTTGTACAAATAAAATGTGAAAACAAAGCCATAGAATCACTATATATATATATACATCTTACAATCAAGTGACTTATCACCCCAAAACAACTAAGTCAATTTTCTTTTCTATTTTCAAGTAAAAGAAATTTGTACACATGTTGTGCTAATAAAATGTGAAACCTAAGCAAGAAAAATACTTAAGAATTTATTTAGGATCCATAGATTAATGGTAGATAATATATACTACGGACAAAATTTATTTAGGGATTTAAAAAAAAAAAAAAAGAGAGATAGTGATTTGGGGATTTCGAAATACTCATTAACTAAACCAAATCAAAATTAAGAGAAGTGTGTGCTTCTGTTTTGGATTTTGAAATCATGAATTATACATATATAAATTATAGACTAAAGATCCTAAAAAGAAAAAGCATAATTTCGAAAGCCATCTAAATTAGTTATTTGCAGCAGCATCAGAACCACTCAATACAATACCACCAACACAAGACATAATGATTATAAAAGAAAAAAAAATACAATACCACCAACACTAGTTAATAATTAATACCTTGGCCAAGCTTAAACTTGAAAGGAATCCTCTATAATGGCTGAAATTGAACTTAGTCCCATCAAGCACAGTTCAGTGTAATGAGGCGCTACACCAGTAGAAACCTAATAAAATTAGAAAAAATTACAATGCTACTAAATGCAATGCTACAGAGCACACACCACCAAAAAAAAATAAAAAAAAATAAAGAAACAAAACAGCAATAGCAAAATCAATCAGCAATAGCAACATCAAATGGCAAAATAAAGTTACATATTGTATTGTACTAAGATAAATACACTTGAATAATAAAAAAATAGAAAAAAAAGTATTAAGCATGCTTACGTGTCCAAGAATAAATCTGCTAAAGCACTGCGCTTGATATGTTCACCCTTCATGGCAACATCTGTGAAAATAATCTGATCTGGTTGTACACCTCTTTGAACAGCATCTGGAACACCAATAGTTTATCAGTTACTAATTTATCTTTCCTTTGTAAGATAAATACCCATTACTACATTATGAAATATAAATAACAAAGAAGAATTCAAATATTATGCATGTAAATGATTTATCTTGAGAAATGGTAAAATGGCAGTAAAATTGCAGAGTCTCAACTCGCCAGTAGCAGGAAATCTAAGAAGCCAAAGTGTACTATTTGGTACTCGCTTAAGGATGTTGCACCTGCATTTATCGACACATGAATCAGTATAGTTATTGCTGTGATTCAATCAATTCAAAGTTATGCCAATATAAACACTCGACTAACCATGTATTGAAAATATCAGGATCCATCTTGTATAGCTGGTTAAAACAAGAAAATATAAATTTTTCCTCAGGTAACCCATAGCTAGATCTCTTGGGTTGGCAGTTCGGGTCTAACACATCACAATTTTTCTGCAAGAGAAGCATGAAGTAGTGTTGTCACAGGAAAAGAAAAACTACTTTGACTAGTACTAGATAGCAGCAGTAATAATGTGAAACAGAATTCCAAAGCTATGAACTAAGAATGAAATTACAGTTAGGTAAAGGAAATACCTTCATATCGTCCAAGGCCTTGCATTGATTTTTCTTTGAGAAGAATAGCTTCAAGGAGCAGACTAACATCGTGCATGGACATAGGTGGGACAGAATCACTCTGTGAACGGCGTCTATTTTGTTCACATCTTCTAGAAATGGATCCTTTCATCCTAGGAGTCACTGCAGCAATGTCTATTCCTTCAAATACATGAAGTGCAGCTTCTATGTTACCCTTTTGATACTCAAGTCTTCCTAGTAGAGCTTTTGCTTCCTATAAACCATGAAACTAAAATAAGTCATCATCTAAAATAAATCATCATCCAAACTGATTTGCCAAAATAAATAAGTCTAAAAACAACTCCTTAGTAATTTGCCTCAACTTTATGACATTGTAAGCTCTACCATCCCAAGACTAAAAAAACTCAAAAACAGTAATGCTATTTTTGTAACAGTATACCAATATTTTAATCAAACTGATTTCTTGACTCTTCCTTTCGATAGAAAATTATACACAGGAACAATGTTAGAACAAACAATCTTTAAACTTTCCTAGTTTTGCTATCTCTGTAATGAATAAAAGGAAAGCAAAGCTCTTAAAAAAACTCACCTGAAAATACAGCTGGGTGCATGTAATAGATATCTCTTTTGGAACCATGTTTATTTTCTTGCATATAAATATCAGTAGAGTGTGAAAAAGAAAGTGATGGCTTACCACTACATCTGGGTGAACTTAGAGGCTTCTGCTCGCAGGGAAGAACGATGACAAAGGCTAAGAAAATAAACACACCCTGAAATTCATCGAACAAGCATAACCCTGAAAAGTCATTCAAAATACCCGAAGCACATATAAGAACTAAAAATCTCATAAAGACCTAAGCTACAGATGATGCAAATGTAGTATATAATCTTTTTCATGTAAGAAAACAAAAGACAATATCAGAATCTAAAAATCAAGTTTGGCTGTGGAGATGATGCAAAATATTA
Source organism: Humulus lupulus (assembly GCF_963169125.1). Classification (NCBI taxonomy): domain Eukaryota; kingdom Viridiplantae; phylum Streptophyta; class Magnoliopsida; order Rosales; family Cannabaceae; genus Humulus; species Humulus lupulus. The sequence goes on along the minus strand of NC_084796.1, from coordinate 219,176,657 downwards.
TTTGCATCATTAAGGGAAATCCAGAAAATAAGCAGCTAACCAAATAAAAATCACAAGTCGGGCAGCTCCATACAAGAATCAACAAATAGAGACCCATTCTCTCATTGCAAGTAGAAACCCACAAATAAGCTATTTACCAGTTGAGAGTTGCGACCCCTGAAGCTATACGCGAAGCACTCCAGAAAATGGGGCCTTGAAGCAGGCGAGCGACACTTTTCTTGGCACCAAGCAACGGGGAAAGGGCAAGGTAGAAGGTTGGTGCCAAGCTACAGAGAAATGGGAACGGTGCTTGAACGGCGGCAAAATTCGGTGGGTATCCGTTCGGGGTTGGCAGAGAGCAAACAAAAGAGAAAGGGAGAAAGGGATCGGTTATGGAGGGAGAGAGAAAGAGATTTGGGGATCGGTTTGGAGAAAGAGATTATGTTTTTTTTATTTACTTATTTTATAAATAAAATTTGATTATATTTGGTACCGTGTGAAATTTTTGGGGGGTGGGGAAAAATTAGGCGCCAAAATTAAGTCTCACATACACCTATACACTTATTTATCTATTATAATACTTTTTTAAAAGTGTTAAATTTTTGTGTTATGGAAATGGGTTTTTGTTGTAGTGCCATCAGGCTCAAAGGTTACCATCTTCCTTTTGTAAACTATGGTTTCCCCATACTTCACTAACCAATCCATACCCAGAATCATGTCGAAGTCAGTCATAATCAACTCTATCAAATCAACTGACAACTCTCTGCCCTCTACTGTCACTGGCAGTGATCTAACCCATCTTCTGGATACTACTAACTCCCCAGTGGGTAATAAGGTCCCGAACCCCACAACATAATAATCACATGGTCTACACAACCTATCAATAATTCTACTAGCAACAAAAAAATGTGTAGCACCAAAATCAATCAAAATAGTATAAGGGGTTCCAGCACTAAAAAGTTGACCTGTAACTACTGCCTTAGTCAATGCGAACACTCGAGCTTGGGCCAAGCTCTTCGCCTTTCTGGGTTCTTCCTTTCTTGCTTTTGGGCAATCTTTCTTGAAATGTCCCACTACTCCACATAAGAAGCAGGCTTTTTTTCCTACACTCCCCTAAATGGCGCCTCTTGCACTTAGGGCACTTTGGATAAGTCCTCTAGGCCTCATTGCCACCCTGGCGGCCCATTGAAATGCCACGTGGTCGACTGTCAGGACCTGAAACTGGGAAGACGTCAGGAGCCTTCCTCTTCTGATCACTAGGGCCTCTACCCCTACCTGAACCCATAAATGGAGGTCCTGTCCTCCTAACATCTCTTCTGGTTGCATTGTCCCGCCAGATCTTATTCTCTGCACTCTCAGCTGTGAGTGCCTTTTCAACCACCTGTGCATAAGTAGTAATTCCAACCACAGTGGTGATTCGAACATCAAGGGCTATTCTAGGTTGTAGCCCCTGGAGAAACATCTCATTCCTGGTCCCATCAGTGAGCACCAATTCCATTGAAAACTTGGCCAGCATGTCAAACTTTAAAGTATACTCATTCACTGACAGACTCCTCTGAAGTAATCTGCTAAACTCTTTAGCTTTTGCAGCCCTAATGGCATCATTATAGTATTTCTCATTGAACAGGGTCTGAAACTCTTCCCAACTCAGAGCATTGACATTTCTGGTCTAGGATATCACTTCCCACCAAATTCAGGCATCCTCTCGAAACATATATGTGGCATAAGCCACCCTCTCATTACAAGACACCCTCATAAAGTCAAGGATGGTGGTAACCATGCTCATCCACTGCTATGCCTTAGCTAGGTCCACACTACCCTCAAAGACTAGAGGGTGTTGTTTCCTGAACCTTTCATAAAGAAGTTCCCATTTACTTCCAGCCTCTGGCAGCTACTCAATTGTTGGCACCATTATAGGTGGTGCCTCTGGTAGAATGTTCCCTACATGAATCTGTTGTTGTCTCAGGAGGTAGATTTCTTCTTCCTGCCTCATAACTCTAGCTTGTAAATCAGCAAGCAGTTGCTGCCAGTTATCAGGAGCTGTTTGAGGGATCTGACTCTGATCATTCTCTAGACCCTGTCTGTCATTCTGACCCTGATCATCCTGGCTAGTTGATGCATATATTTGCCTTGGAATCATATTATCAACTTATACTGTGCTGAAACAATCAATACGGCCTGTTAGGCAGTGATAACTAAACCTCTTGCCGTCGCACGGTCCAAGATCAAGCAGATATTCATCCATGTTCCACAATCATATCAATAAACAAGTTGATTCATGATTATAACATTTAACATTTAGCACTTAACAATTAACAATTAACGATTAACGATGCTAATAAGCACGTTCTTGCAATATCGGTGCTAATAGGCACGTTCTTGCTTATCATGCAGTAGTCAAGGCCCAACCTTATTAATGTATCTCATGCATGCAAGTAAAGAATTTATATTCTATTTAAGTAGATAAAGACATAACCACATAAATAGTTACCAAACCATTAGTTGAGCTTGTATTCAGTGGCGAGTGTACATGCCCAGCCAGTCTACAGGAACCCTAAACCTTGGCACACTCTGATACCAAGTTGTAATGCCCTAGTTACTCCAAGACCGTTACTGTGGACTTTAAATAATGCTTAACTCGCTAAATGAATCATTAGGTTATAAATGTGCATCTAGGTGTTATTAACAGGCCAGGGTGAAAATATTACTCAAAAGGAATGGATATATTTCATTTAAAATGTTAAACTATACATGGGCCCATAAAAGGTGTTTACAAAGTTATTTACAATCCAAAATGGTCATTACAGTATAAAAGTTACAACCCGCTGACCTAAGCGGCAAAAATAGGGTAAAACCCTAGTCCCTCTGAGAAACACCTTGGTTATGGTGGTCAAGCGGTCGCATATGTACACATCACCACCTAAGCTCTCCACTCAAGGCTAGGTGAGCTTTTATTTCCCTTTACCCAAACCACATAGTACCCGTGAGCCAAGGCTCAGCAAGAAAACTTATTACTACATGTATGAAATATCAATAAATGATCATGTAATCATTCTGGAGCATGCAACCCTATTCAGATAGGTGACTAATGAGTCACACTCTGGATAGGTGACTAATGAGTCACACTGGATAGGTGACTAATGAGTCACACTCTGGATAGGTGACTAATGGGTCACACTCTGGATAGGTGACTAATGGGTCACACTCTGGGGCTTTGCACCCTAAGCCATGTGACATTTCAGTCACCTGAGCCTTTTGGCCCTGACTTTAAGTAACTAGCCTTTAAACTAACAAGTGTTATAGTTTTCTTCAATCTTTAGACCGATCAAGCATTTCATGCTCATATTGATTAGGTCTACTCATTTGGGCCTGTGTTAAACACATTAATGTCATTCTTGACTCATAAGCCAATACCATACAACCAGTGCTCAGTACTACCGCTGATCTTGATTGATAAGTCACAGCTTCACGATCAATACTAAACACCAATGTCGTTCCCTGACTAATAAGCCAATGCCATTCACAAGTAAGCAAAGCTGCTATGCATTTATAATGCAATCAATGTCCATATATAGAGCACTCAACATGCCTCATCAGTAACCATGCATGTCACATACTGGGTGCAATTTTCTTAGCTTTGGTTCGAACGTGAAATAATAAAAGAACGACCATTGAGAGCGATTGGTCCTTAAGCCTTTTAGCGGTCACCTAATCATAACCATATATGAAATCCCATCAATAAAATAAATAATGAAAGGTTCATGGCCTAAAATCGTGCTCCCGAGACCTGGAATCGTACTAAAACGGTTAGTAGATTCGATCCCATGCCTTAAGAAATGAAAACCTGAGCCTAAAACTCTTGAGAACTCATCCTGGCACAAAAGATAGGGGCGGGCTGCGACTTGCCCCCTAGGGCCGCGGTGCGCTCCCAAGACAGAAAGCCCCTATCTGGGGTACCAGGGGCAAGCTGTGACTTGACCCAGAGGGTCGCGGTGCGCCTGCTAGATAACAACCCGAGGAGGCTCTAGAATGGGTTCAAGTCGCAACTTACATGAACTCGGTCGCGACTTGACCCCACGAACCTAGCTCCCCTTCCTATTTTTAATTCAAACTCAGCCAAACCTTCAACAAATCAATCCCAAAATCCCAACAAAACATTTATACAACATCATCAACATTTTGTCAACAAAACCCAAGCTTTGAAACACTTAAAACCACACTAAATATGTAACGCCCTACTACCCAGGGACCGTCACGTTGTGCATTTTGAACAGTGCTAAACTCACTAGACGAGTCATTTGGTCATAATCGTGTAACTAAATGTGATTAACGGTTTAGGGTTAACATTTTTGGTTAAAGATATAACGTTTCACTAAAATATTTACTATATACATTAGGATCCCAAACATATATTTTGAAGGTTAATTACAATAAACGATTTACAACTAACCAACCTAAATGGAAAAATAGGGTTTAACCCTAGTTCTTCTTCAAACCCTCGGCCGTGGTGGTCGAGCAGCCGCATATGTACACATCGTCTCCTAATCTCTCCAACTCAAGGATGGTCCAGCTTTCTTTTGCCTTTACCTGCACCACATAGAACCCGTGAGCCGAGGCTCAACAAGAAAACTCAATATGCTCATGAACAAGTAATAACATGTCACTGAATCATAATAGGCATGCCTAGCAATAATAACCTTATTCATGCATGCAGACAAGTCCAAATAAATGATTATGGGCCCTGCCCCCTGTATAGAAGACTATCAAGTCAAGCTGTGAATAGATGGCTAATGTGTCCATCTTTGAATAGGTGACTAATGAGTCACACACTTGGGCTCTGCACCCTAATCAGATTAGTGACTAATGACTCACGCACTTGGGCTCCACACCCTAATCAGATAAGTGACTAATGAGTCACGCACTTGGGCTCTGCACCCTAATCAGATAAGTGACTAATGAGTCACACACTTGGGCTATGCACCCTAATAAGATAAGTGACTAATGAGTCACGCACTTGGGCTCTGCACCCTAATAAGATAAGTGATTAATGAGTCATGCACTTGGGCTCTGCACCCTAAGCCACATGACGTTACAGTCACCTTAGCCTTTTGGCCCTCGCTCTAAGTAACTAGCCTTTAGACGAGACAAGCACTTTTAGTTTTCATCGAACTTGGGGTCGGTGAAGCATTTAATGCTTATGTTGATTAGATCTAATCATTTTGGTTCTACGTTCAATACGCTTATGCCGCTCTTGACTCATAGGTCAATTCCATACGACTCGTGCTGCTTCTAACTAATGAGTCAGTACCACTCACAAGTAAACAATGCACCCACGCATATATCATATGTCAAATATCCTAATATAAGACATTCAGTATGCTTACTCAACATTCGCTAGCATAATTATGATCATGCACATTTACAGAGACTCAACCTCTGATTAATCTCATATTCAACATTCATGCCATGCCCTAATCACATGTATCTTATGCATCACATACTGGGTGCAGCTTTCTTACTTTCAATCCAAGCACGGGTTACCAATGAACGACCCTCGAGCATGATCGTATCCCGAGCCCTGACAGTAACCTAGTCACAACCATAAAATAATAACCTCATAAGATTCAATCCTTAAAAACAAACTCCGGGACCATTCCCGTGCTCTCGGGACTTCCAATCCACACAATGGGGTGGTGGAACCATCCCCCAAGCCACCAAAGTCCTCGTAAGCCCTAAAAATGGGTCTTGTTGAAATAAACATAGCATTGGGGCACTCATGGGTAGCGCTGGGGCGCTGCCCCAAGTCAGAGAGCACTTGAGCTCTCCCCTGCCTAGCGTTGGGGTGCCAATTCGACCAACTAGAAATTTATGGCTTTCTCCCCTACGTTTTCCCCTGAATTCGAAACTTCAAAACCAATCTAAACACCATCCAAACTTATAATTTAACCCCAAAACCTCATCAATACATCAACCTCATCAAAACCCAAGTTCCCACTTGATCAAATACCCACTAAAAACTAAAATCCAAAACCTTGAATCTTAAAGCTCAAGAACATAGAAACTAAAACAGAACTCAATCAAAAATAAAGTTTGAAGCCTACCTCCATGGTTATTATGCCCTCCTATCTGCATCTAATCATGCCCCAAATCAAGCCTTCATTCCAATCTTAAGGTTTCCACTAATTTCCTCAAGAATTCAAACCAAAAATAGGGAGAGGAAGAGAGAAATCAAAAGAAAGAGAAAGAGAAAGATGACGATGCTCTGTTTTTGTGCTGTTGTGAGGTTTCCTTCAGCTAAGGGTTTTAGTGACTCAATCACTGTATTTGTCCAAAAGACCAATTTACCCCTAGGGCCATAACACTCTCCCAAAACCCTCAAATGGTAGTTTCGTCATTTGCCACTTACCCCGTTATTCATAATTAACGTCTCACAATTCCCGTTACTCCCAATATCCTCAAATAATTACCAAATAATTTCCCCTATTACTCGATCCCGGTAATGTACTAAATTACCAAATTAACCCTAGGCTTGCCCCGAGCTCGGTATTTGACCCCATTATGACTAAACCGCTACTTTTCTCGCTAGGATCGTTTCATGCCGAATATCTCAAATATATCCACATAATGATGTGGTCTCACACATATATCACATATACCCAAAACGGACCAAATTGTGAAAATTACCCAATTAAACATAAATGGGTCCACATGCATATTTAATACACCTAAACATGCATATCAAGTGATATTATGATATAACTCACATAGTCACATAATGATACACATAAGTATATATAATCCCATAATTCGCCGTCTTGGCCCCCTAATCAAGGTCCGAAGCCTTATAAGGAAATTTGGGTCGTTACAACTATCCCCTCCTTACAGAAATTTCGTCCTCAAAATTTTATATGAATAGCCCAGAATATCAATCCTGCATAACTAATTATAGTTTCCAGGTCGCTCCTTCGACCTTACTGTTTCTGTATAATACCTTAACCCAAGGTATAGATTTGTTTCTCAAAACCTTGTTCTTTTTGTCTCATACCTGAGCTGGCTATTCCTCACAAGATAACTTAGCCTCTAATTCCAGATCCTCATAACTCAACACATGAGTCTCATCCAACACATGTTTCCTCAACATGGAAATATGAAATACATTGTCTACAGCTGACAATGCTGAAGATAAGGTCAATCCTAGACCACCTGACCGAACCTATGCAAGATTTCAAACAGTCCTTACTAATCTAGGGCTTAACCTACCCTTATTTCCTCACCCCTTTTCATGGTGATACTCTAGGGAAGACACAGTCTTCCACCTAGAACTCCATGTTCCTGCATTTCAAATTATCACAACTTTTCCATTTACCCTAAGAAGCGAGTATCCAAGCTCTAACCATTTCAATAGCCTCAATGATCGTCTAAACCACCTCAGAATCCAAATATAACATCTCACCCATCTCATCCCAATGAATGGGCGATAAAATTTTCCTCCCATACAACATCTTATAATGTGCCTTTCCAATAACTGGATAGCTCCTTCTAATTCACCATCAATCTTAGGATAATAAACTGTATTAAACTTCAAATGTATACTCATCGCCTTCTGCAACCTTCCCCAAGACTTGGAAGTAATAACAGGGTCCTTATCTAACAATATATGTGTCGAATTCTCAAGAAGGTGTACTATCTCTCTCATATAGAGATCTGTATACTGGTCAACTGTATTACTTATCCTTACTAATGGAAGTGAGCTGACTTTGTATATTGGTCCATAATGACCCGAACCTAATCATGTTGACCCACTATCTTGGGGAGCCCCACTGCGAAACCTATCATGATGTTTCCTTACTTCCACCATGGAATACACAAAGGCTGTAGTGACCTTACTGATTCTTGATACTCTGTCTTGACCTACTAACAGGTTAAGAACTTAGCCACGTATTCAGTTACATCCCTCTCCATCCCAGGCCACCAATATAAAGCTTTCAAATCCTGATAAATCTTCATGATGTCTGGTTGAAGAGAAAAAGGGTAATATGAGATTAATCCAGAATCTCCCATTTAATCTCAGTGTCCATCGGATCTTAAGTCCAATCCTTATACCTCAATAAACTCATACCTGACACTGCATAGTCCTTAGCTAATCCAGCTAAGACATTCCCCTCAGTTCTTCCCATATGTGGGTCATTCAACTGTTTTTCCCTTGATCCTCTAAAAGAGTAAACTCAAACGTAATGTTGGCCACCTAGCCCACCAGTACTTTACTCTAGTTCTGGTCATACCCTTCAACTAACATGATGCATAGGCATCACCCTTTCCTGTCAATGAAGTTTCATAATAACCTATAAACAGGTTATGATCTGTAAGATGACTCAGATCTCTTCCACAAAGTATATATAATATCCTGCCTGTCCAAGGAAACTCCTAACCTCTGAGGCATTCCTTGACCTTGGAAAATCTCCAACTGAGAGTATACCACAATACCGTCGATCAAGACGATAAAAAATCCAATTCAGGTAATCTTTGAATACCCTGTTCATCTAATCCATCAAAACAACTCAACATTAATCAAACCCTCAAAACATAACTCAGCACTCCAAGTGCCCTCATCTGATATAAAAAGCAGTCTTTTGCATATCATTCTCCCTGATCTTCAGCTGGCACTAACCAGATAAAAGATCCACCTTGGAGAATACCATCTTACTTAATAATTGAGCCTTTAGTTCTTACAGCTCTGCTGAAACCGTTCAATACAATGCCGTAGACCTGATTCCATCCCTGACACCAACCTAATCGCCATTTTATCTCTTTGTGTAAATGATAATCCTGACAAATCCCCTGGAGACACATGCAGAAACTCATAGACTAATCTAGTCTGTCCTGGTCCCACTGACACGACCTAAGTGGTATCCATCACACTAGCTAAGAGTCCTATGCATCCTCCTACAATAGGTCTCCAGCTCTAAATAAAGATGTCATATGCACAGTGCCAACTACTACAAGGGTTTCTCACTCCAAACCCAAGAGTTACTATCCTTTCCTTGCAATCCATCATTGCCCCATACTTGGCTAACCAATCCATATCCAGGATCATATCAAAGTCAGTCATAACCAACCCTATCAAACCAACTAATGAGTCCTCTCTCCACAATAATCCAACCTATCTTTTAAAATTACCAATAGAGTATCACATTCTCATCACAACATAACCATGCAATCTGCATAACAATTCTATGCCTCTCTAAATGCAATAAGCAAAGAACAACTTGGCACCAAAACTAGTCAGCACAATACAAAAATCAAAACTTGGAAGCTGACCTGCCACTACTGAGGAACCAGTCTCAGTCTCAGTCTCAACCTCTAACTACAACAGAGCGAACACTCGAGCGGGAGTTAAGCTATCCACCCCCTTTTTCTTATCCTTCCTTTGCCTTGGGCAATCCTTCTTACGATGCCCAACCATCCCACATAAGAAACATGCCTTTGCTCGACATTCTCCCAGATGACGCCTCTTACACCGAGTGATTTCTGGGTAAACTTTCCAATCCTTGTCCTTGCTCGATCCAATAAATGGAGGTATTATTGTCTGAGCTCCACACTCTCCGACACTCTCCTTATAAATCTCATTTCCTGTGCTCTCAACCAAAAGAGCCTTCCCTACCACCTAAGCATAGGTAGAGATTTCATGCACTGGGGCGACTCTAACGCCCTGAGCTACTCCGGGATTCAATCCCTGGATAAACCTATCCTTCCGAGCTACATCCGTGGGTAACATATCAAAAGCAAACTTGGCCAACCCATCAAATCTGTTAACAAACTCTGTTACTATTATATTTCCCTGAATTAGGTTTAGAAACTCATTCATCTTAGCAGTCTTGACTGCATCACGGTAATATCTTTCATTAGGAAGCTGCCTAAATTCTTTCCAGTCCATCACAACTGTATGTCGTGTCTAGGATACTACTTCCCACCGTGTCCGGGCATCATCCCGCAATACAAATGTAGCACATATCACCCTATCATGACCTACCACCCCCATACTATCGAGGATGGAACTGATCATGCCGATCCATTGCTCAACTCTTAATGAATCTAGGCCTCCCTCAAAGACTTGAGGGTAATATTCTTGGAATCTTCCACAAAGAAATTCCCACATGTTCTCAACCTTAGGATGAGCCAATATTGGTGCCACTCCTGGCATAGCAAAGGAAGAGGTGTTCCCTAACAGAACCTGCTGCTGTTTCAAACACCTAATCTCTTCCTCTTGCCTCTGCAATCATAATTGTTATCTGTAAACACCTGCTAGAAATTCTGAAGGGTAGGTGAAGAACTCAAACCTTGGCTATAATTCCCAGCCTCGGTATAACTACCACCAGGTCTCATTATCTGCCTTGGATACATACCTGCTAATTGAATTTGCAGTTAATAACTTGACCCGTTAAACATGATGAGTTCAAAAGACTTCCCCATGGGTACAATCTTACCACTCTACATTCACAAACCACTGCAGCACTAAAAACATGCCCATGGCATTCATACATCAATTCATAATCTCTGCTCTTCCAACATTCATACCATGCTTCCAAGTCCAGCATGCAAATAAAACATTTATATATTCATTGAGCAGGTAATCATATAATCATATCAATAATCAAGAGCTAGACTCTATCAGAATCTCATGCTCCTTAATACAATATGCAGGTAAAGCATTTACATTCTATTTAAGCAATTAAGTACATAGCTTGTCTTTAGTGACGAGTGTACTTGCCCAGCTTGTCTATAGGAACCCTTAAACCTAGTTCCTCTTTAAACCCTCGACCATGGAGGTCGAGCAGCTGCATATGTACACATCGTCACCTAAGCTCTCTAACTCAAGGATGGTCCAACTTTCTTTTGCCTTTACCTGCACCACATATCACCTGTGAGCTGAGGCTCAGCAAGAAAACTCAATATGCTCATGAACATGTAATAACATGTCACTGAATCATAATAGGCATGCCTAGCAATAATAGCCCTATGCATGCAGACAAGTCCAAATAAATGATTATGGGCCCTGCTCCCTGTATAGATGACTATCAAGTCAATCTGTGAATAAATAGCTAATGTATCCATCTTTGAATAGGTGACTAATGTGTCACATGCTTGGGCTCTGCACCCTAATCAGATAAGTGACTAATGAGTCACACACTTAGGCTCACACCCTAATCAGATAAGTGACTAATGAGTCACGCACTTGGGCCCCTAATCAGATAAGAGAGTAATGAGTCACACACTTGGGCTATGCACCCTAATAAGATAAGTGACTAATGAGTCACACACTTGGACTCTGCACCCTAATCAGATAAGTGACTAATGATTCACGCACTTGGGCTCTGTACCCTAAGCCACGTGACGTTACAGTCACCTTAGCCTTTTGGGCCTGACTCTAAGTAACTGGCCTTTAGACTAGACAAGCTCTTTTATTTTTCATCAAACTTGTGATCGGTGAAGCATTTAATGCTTATGTTGATTAGATCTAATCATTTCGACTCTGCGTTCAATACGCTTATGCCGCTCTTGACTCATAGGTCAATTCCATACGACTCAAGTCGTTTCTAACTAATGAGTCAGTTTCACTCACAAGTAAACAATGCACCCACGCATATATCATTTGTCCAATATCCAAATATAAGGCATTCAATATGCTTACTCAACATTTGCTAGCATAATTATGATCATGCACATTTACAGAGAATCAACCTCTGATCAATCTCATATTCAACATTCATGCCATGCCCTAATCACATGTATCTTATGCATCATATGCATCACATGCATCACATACTTGATGTAGTTTTCTTACCTTTAGTCCAAGCATGGGTTACCAATGAACGACCCTTGAGCACGATCCTATCCGAGCCCTGACGATAACCTAGTCACAGCCATAAAATAATAACATCATAAGATTCAATCCTTAAAAACAAACTCCGGGACCATTCCTGTGCTCTCGAGACTTCCAAAACACCCAACGGGGTGGTAGAACCATCCCCCGAGCCCCCAAAGTCCTCCCAAGCCCTAAAAATGGGTGTTGATGAAACATACATAGTGCTGGGGTGCTCATGGGAAGCGCTAGGGTGCTGCCCCAAATCAAAGAGCAACCGAGCTCTCCCCTGCCTAGCGCTGGGCGCCAAAAATGGCGCCGGGGCGCCAGTTCAACAGACTAGAAATTTATGGCTTTCTCCCCTGCATTTTCTCCTAAATTCCAAACTTCAAAACCAATCTAAACACCATACAAAATTATAATTTAACCCCAAAACCTCATCAATACATCAACCTCATCAAAACCCAAGTTCCCACTTGATCAAAAACCCACTAAAAACTAAAATCCAAAACCTTGAATCTCAAAGCTCAAGAACATAGAAACTAAAACAGAACTCAATCAAAAACAGAGTTTGAAGCCTACCTCAATGGTGATTATGCCCTCCTATCTGCAACTAATCAAGCCCCAAATCAAGCCTACATTCCAAGCTTAAGGTTTCCATTAATTTCCTCAAGAATTCAAACCAAAAATAGGGAGAGGAAGAGAGAAACTGAAAGAAAGAGAAAGAGAGAGATGATGATGCTCTGTTTTTTTGCTGCTATGAGGTTTCCTTCAGGTGAAGGTTTTAGTGACTCAATCACTATATTGGTCCAAAAGACCAATTTACCCCTACGGCCATAACACTCTACCAAAACCCTCCAAGGGTAGTTTCGTCATTTGCCACTTACCCCATTATTCATAATTAATGTCCCACAATTCCCGTTACTCCCAATATCCTCAAATCATTACCAAATAATTTCCCCCATTACCTGATCCTGATAATGTACTAAATTACCAAATTACCCCTAGGCTCGCCTCGAGCCCGATATTTGACCCCGTTATGACTAAACCGCTGCTTTGCTCGCTAGGATCGTTTCATGCCAAATATCTCAAATATATCCACATAATGATGTGGTCTCACACATATATCACATATATGCCACATATACCCAAAACAAACCAAATTATGAAAATTACCCAATTAAACAGAAATGGGTCAACATGCATATTTAATACACCTAAACATGCATATCAAGTCATATTATGATATAACTCACATAGTCACATAATGATACCCATAAATATCATATAATCATATAATTCCATAATTCGCCGTCCTGGCCCCCTAATCAAGGCCCTAAGCCTTATTAGGAAATTTGGGTCGTTACAAAATACCCAATTCTACAATCAAAATTCACAGCTTAAACACCACTTCAAAACTAGAGCAAACCTTGAAATTTCATTTGGAAATCATACCTTAACCACATAATTAAACCCCTTCAATGGCTGAACTAAGATCCTAAGCTCACAAGCCTTAATCCTCAAGCTTGAATCCTTAAGTTTAGCTTCAAAATTTTAACCCGAGAGAGAGAGAGAGTGATGATCGAGAGAGAGAAGTAAAGAACTCTGTTTTTGCTGCCTAAAACTCTATAACCTTCTAACTTTAAACATATCCCATGGTCAAAAGACATAACTGCCCTTAGGTCAAATAAAACCTCTCAAGGCTTGCAAGGGAAAAACTGTCATTACCTATCTATTCTGTTAATTATAATTAACGTCCTTCAATTCCTGTTATTCCAAATTTTCTCAAATAATTATTAAATCATATCCCATTACTCATTCATTCCCGATAATGTACTAATTTCCACATTACCCCAGACTCACCCTGAGTCTGGTAATTAATCCCGTTATGACCAAACCGCTAATCTTGCAACCTAAGATCGTCTCATGCCGAATAGCTCAAACATATCCACATAACAATGTGGTCTCACCCATAAATCACCAACATGCACATAAATATACAGATATGCCCTTAACAGGCCAAAATTACGAAAATGCCCTTCTAATAAAAAGTGGACCCACATGCATGCAATTATCATCATACAATAATATAACTCACATAATCATGCATTTAATCACATAATTGCATATTAAATCAATTATGGCCCTTCTGGCCCCCTAATCTAGGCATTAAGTCACATTAGGGAATTTGGGACGTTACACAAATCCTAATACTTGGGGTCCCAAAAATGTCCCCTGGGGTAAAATAGTCAAAATTCCCTCCTGAACTCACTAACTCCTAATTTATAATCAAATATTTATTTCCACTACTCAATATCCCGGTAATGTGCTAAATACCCAAAATACCCCTTGACTCACTCCGAGTCAAGTATGGATCCCGTTGTGACTTTCCGACTAGCTTGCTTCCTAGGATCGTCTCGTGTCGAGTAACCCAAACATACTCACATAATAATGTGGTCCCACACATATATCACATATATGCCAAATATACAAAAAACGGGCCAAATTATGAAAATTTCCTAATTAAACAGAAATGGGCCCACATGCATATTTAATACACCTAAACATGCATAACAAGTCATATTATAATATAACTCACATAACCACATAATAATATACATAAATATAATATAATCACATAATTCCATAATTTGCTATCCTGGCCCCCTAATCAAGGCCCTAAGCCTTATTAGGAAATTTGGGACGTTACATGATCAGATCGCTACCAACAAGGAAATGAGGAGTTAAGGATGCAGTTATAGCTGTAAATTATTTTACCAAGTGGATAGAAGCTGAACTGCTCGCGACAATCACATCCAAAAAATTTATTGACTTTGTTGTTAAGAATATCATTTGTCGCTATGGAATGCCAAAGAAAATTGTTTCAGAAAATGAAACACAATTTGATAGAGATCTGTTCATTGATTTTTGCGAGCAACACAAAATCACTAAAATAAGGGGTATTTATAGGCTCAAGAGGAGGCGGTGGAAAGGTGCTTTTCTGGACCACAATGTACCAAGAGCCATTAGAGCTCACCTATAAATATGGCCTCACTTCATCATTGAAGGGGGTTGGAAAATTCATTGTATACTCAGGCTATTAAGTAATACATGAGTTTTTACTCCATTGTTGATATGCATTTATCTTTCCTCAAGTCTATTCTAAGTTCTTACTTAGTTATTCTCTTACTAAACTTTAAGTTTTCCGACGTAACATAGTTGACGAGTTCTCACCGTCAACAATAACCATCCATTCAATATAGATATCAACATACATATAAAAAATGCAAGAAACTTACACAACATTTAATATATATGTGTGTGTGTGTGTGTGTGTGTGTGTGTGTAGACTGTTTTGGTGCCAATTGTTGGTATCAAATAAGAAAAATATCAAAATACGTAGCGAAATATTAATACTACCCAGGATCATACATATATACATATATTAAATTAACACATACAGGGAATAAAGATTACCTCTCTTAGCCTATCAAGTATCCTTGAGCCTTTTAGTAAAAATCAACAATCTTTCTATCCTTATGAAAGTTCACACCTTAGCCTTCCAAGTCATTCCTCTAGCACACAAGGATGTGTGTGAGCATCTAGGATTCACATGTTGATTTAGGCTCTCTAGATGTACTTAACACATGAGATCTAGAGAGGTTTGAGAAGAGAGGCTACGGAAAAATCTAGAATTCCAGGGATAGAAAATTCTATCGTTTCTTTTCCTTGAGAGAGTCTGATAACCTAGAAACAACTGACTTAGAAAAGAATCGATTCTTTTTCAAGTCTATACAGATAATTAAAATATTTTTAATAATCTTTATTTAATTAAATTAAAATTGATTAGTTATAACCAATTAATTGTTTAATTTAAATCATATTTAAAAAATAATAATTAAATAAATAAATAAACAAATTAATTTGAAATTCAAAATTCAAATCCTAGTGATGTGATACAGACATTAGTGGTGCCACTTATCCCAATCCTTGATTTTCTCATTTGTTTTTCTAATTAATTATAAGATAATATATTTATTCCAAAACAATAAATATCAGTTAATTCAAAATTAACTTTACCTAAAAATTTATTTGTTTTAAATAATTATTTTAAAATAAGATAATAATTTAAAACTCTCCCAAATATTAATCAAACATGATTACTATTTGTTTAACTAATATAAAGTTTTCAAATAAAAAATAATTAGTTAATTAATAAATTCATAATTAATCAATTGCCCATAATTATCACATAATGATTTCCTTGCTCTGGAAAATTATTTCCTTTGTAATTTAGCCATTTTCTCTATTAATCTTCCTTGTGACATCCTTAACCTTGGCAGTATAGGACAAAGGCGACCGAAGGACCGTGGACCTATAATACGAAGCTCCAATAAACCAGATTATTAATTAAACTCTTTAATTCAATAATCTTATTTATTAATTCCAAGATTAATACACTATAAATATGGAATTGCACTCTAAATATTTATAGAATTATATTTATAGAGTTTCTCTTGTAGGCCATTGATATAATCAATAAATGTAGTTTTGTCCTCCATTTATTGGTTCGTTAATTAGAGCTGGTCATGATTACCGTCTTACCCTTCTAATTACCTCTTGTTCCTTAAGTACCATTAATTCACTAGCAAATAATTAATCTATAATCAAATTATAAATTTGAGCTCAATAACTATTCAGTTCCAGAATTAACCCTTAGGGAACCAATATTTGATCTGTTAGAAAAGCATGGATCCCATTATTGTAAAATCATGTTCCCAGTCATTAATGATATTAAATCTCCAAAAAAAAAGTCACCAGCCTCATTATATCAAGAGATATTAACGAATGAATCAAAAGATCCAATAAGCACAAACAAAAGTTCATGATCACTCAGGATTTAGACTGATCTACAAATGATCATCTATTACGATAAAAATTAGATCTTTATGGCAAACGGTAAGTTTATAAAGATAGTTAATTCATATCAGTCATGTCATATATAATCACTATTATATACATCACATTTACCAAGATGTATATCCACATCACTGATCCGAATCTAGACTATTTGCATCTCATATGCTTAGTAAATCGTACTCGTAACCATTCATTAAAGATTTCATACTTTAATATGTTACTGAGACTATTTTATTCATTGTATATGATCTTAATTCTCTTGTACTAATACAAGATTATGTCCTCATAAATGAATATGGAATTTTCTTGATATTTATATAAATTATTCAAATAATAATTATAACATTCAAATATAATAAAATTGTACTTTTATTTAAATCAATAAAATGTCTTTTTACATGCTTTTAGGGCATAAACCCTAACAATATCCCACTTGACCTCAAAGCAAGTGAGACAACTCCCTTAATCCCATGTTGTGTACATGACCCATAAACGACTTTGCACGAAGTGTCTTAGAAAATGGGTCTACCAGGTTTTGTTCCGACACTATCTTTATAACAGTAGCATCACCTCAGTGCACGATTTCTCTTAACAGATGGTATTTATTTTCTATATGCCTTCCTCTCTTGTGGCTTCTAGGTTTCTTAGAGTTAGCTACTACTCCAGTGTTGTCAAGATACAAGATTAGTGGGTTCTCCATATTTGGAATTACTTCTAGATTAGTGTATAACTTTCTAAGCCAAACTGCTCCTTAGCTGCTTCATAAGTCGCTATATACTCGGCTTCCATGATTGAATATGCAATGCGTGATTGTTTAATACTTATTTAGACTACAACTCCTCCACCAAGAGTAAACATTGACTCAAACGTTCACTTACGACTGTCTTTATTTGATTGGAAATCAAAATCAGTGTATCTAGTAAGGTTTAAATCACCCGTTGAATATACAAGCATATAATCTCTCATTCTCTAAAGATACTTGAGAATGTGCTCTACCGCAATCCAGTGTTCCAAACCAGGATTTGATTGATAATGACTTACATTCTCTACTGCATAGCATATGTTGGGCCTAGCACACAATATAGTATACATTAGACTCCCAATTGCTTAAGCATAGGGATACTTTCTCATGTCCTCTTCTTCTTGAGGTGTCTTTAGCCATTACTCTTTGGAAAAAGAAATTCCATGTCTGGTCGGTAACTTGTCATCACATATAGACACACCAAGATGACATAGCCATCAAATGTCTTAGAATATAAGCACTTGTCCACATTATAGACACACCAAGATGACATAGCAATCACAAATCTTAGAATATAAGCACTTGTCCACATTACTGTGTCTAAACCCATCTGAAACAATGGCTTCATCAAACTTCTCATGCCATTGTTTTGGTGCTTGTTTTACACCATATAATGATTTAACAAGCATACACACCTTATGTTTATTTCCCTTTAGAGCAAACCCTTCCAGTTTTTCCATGTAAACCTCCTCATCGAGGTTACCATTTAAGAATGTCGTTTTGACATCCATTTGATGAGCATATAGGTTATGTATTGATGATAAGAAAAACAAAAATCTTATAGATTTTGTCCTTGCTTCTGGTGCATAGGTATCAAAATAATATATGCCTTCCTTTTGTCTAAACCCTTTGGCCACCAACCTTGCCTTATAGGCTTGAATGGTTCCATTAGTGTTGCACTTTCTTCGAAATACCCACTTGCAACCTATTGGTTTTGATCCTTATGATAGATCAACAATCTCCTAAGTGTGGTTAGAAATAATTGAATCCATCTCATCATTATATTGCCTATTTCCAAAAGGTAGAGTCCCTTGAGTACATCGCTTCTTGGAAAATTTTAGGATCATCCTCCATTTGAAGTACCATTGGATACTTCAAAGTGTCTCCCTTGTGATTTCCCTATACTAGGTAAAGGGTCTCCACTTGAGAGGTTTTATTTTGTGATTACTCTATTTAAGCCTTTGGCTTCTTCTAGGCGAATTCGGTTGTTCTACAACCCTTGAAGGCAACTCCTCTTGAGTTCCTTCTAATGAGATCAGTTCTTGAGGCTTATTGTCACTATACAACAAACTCTCAAAGAACTCAACTTCTCTTGATTCAATTATCACATTAGACTCCAAGTCTGATAGCCTATAGACCGTGCTATTTGAGACATATCCTACAAATACACATTCGATGGGCATTAGACCCAACTTAGTCCTTTTAGGCTCCGTGTTCTTGCAATAGGCAAGGCACCCCCACACTTTGAGATACCCTAGGTTGGGCATCTTTCCTTTCCATATCTCATATGGTGAAATTTAATTATTTTTTAAAGGAATCTGATTTAGAATATGACAAGCAGATAGCAAGGCTTCTCCCCGTAACGCAAAATTCAAATTTGCATGTAATAGCATATCATTTATCATTTCAACATATGTTCTACTCTTTCTTTCTGCTATACCATTTTGTTGGGGTGTATAAGGGGTTGTAAATTCATTTATTATACCATGCATCTCACAAAACACATTGAATTCATTGTAAAAGTATTCACCGCCCTTATCACTTATAATAACTTTAATTTTCTTTCCCAATTGATTTTCAACTTCAGCTTTATAGATTTTAAACATGCTAAAGGTCCCATCCTTATTCTTGAGCAAGTACACATATGTGAATATAGAACAATTATCAATAAATGTAATAAAGTACCTATGTCCACCCCTAGTAATTATTTCATTCAAGTCACATAAATCACTATGTATCAAATCTAACAAGTTAGTTTCTCTTTCAACACTTGGATAAGGTTTCTTTACCGTCTTAGATTTAATACATAATTCACATTTATCATGTTCAACATCATTGCATACAATTAAACAAAATTTGATAACTCTTTTAATTGTATTATAACCTATACGAGAAAGTCTACAAAGTAATAGAATAAAAACCAAGCATATAAGAGGAAGATGTGCATGCATTATTATCAAAACTTAAGTCTATGGTACACAATTTAATCATCACATCACACACATACCCTTTCCCCACAAAGTAGTTCCCCTTTGACAAGATTAGCTTACTGGACTCAAACACCGCTTTGATGTTCGGTTTGCTTAACAAGTTCCCACTAACAAGATTCCTACTCATATCTGGAATATACAATACATTAGTCAAAATAACTTTCTTTTTGGATGTGAAGTAGGGATCAACATTCCCCTCGTCCAAAACTTTTGTTCTATGCTCATTTCTCATTGGATATTATGGCCATCCTTTGATTCTTCAAAAAATTTGAACACCTCTATATCATAAGTTACATGAATGGTGACACAAGTGTCATACCACCATCCTTGCACTCTGCCTTGGATTTCATTCACCTCACTCAAGGTAGCAACCAACTCCTCTTTGGTTGTGTTGACCTTGGATCCATCATTGTTGGACTTTCGGAAGTTGCATTACCTAGCCATGTGACCACTCTTACCACAAACAAAACAAGGGCCTCTCATACCCTTGAATTTCACTTCATTCTTCTTAGGGCCTAGGTAAGTGTCGTTCTTTGATTGGGGTTTCTTGTGGGCCTTCCCTTTGGATTGAGAGGGTTTCTCTATGGTGTTAGCCTTGGATGTCCTACCATTGGACTCTTCCTTACACTTATCTCTAGAACGAGACTCAATTTCAATCCTTAGGTGCTTTAGGATCTCCTCCGAAGTTATATCCTCATTCTTATGGAGAATCTTCTTTCTCTAGCCCTCAAAGATGGAGGCAACTTGGCTATGATCACACCCACAATGAAGGACTTCGGCAATGTTATCTTAAATGTAGATAGCTTATTCACAATAACTTGTAGCTCATGTACTTAGGGGAGTAAGGGTTTTTCATCAAAGAATTTAAATTGTATATATTGAGTTATGAGGAATTTCTTGGTACCTTATTCTTCAATTTTGTAATTCTTCTCATTTGCATCCCATATCTCATTTTCTAATTTTGTATTGGTGTAGAGATCATAGAGACAATCCGAGAGGGCATTGAGTATGTGGTCTCTACATATTAGCTCATATTCCATTTTCTTCCTTTCCATAATCACTTCTTGAGTATCATCATCCTTTGGAGCATCCAAAGTCTTCAAGTCTTTGTCAAGAATGTAGCAAACCTTCAATATTGTGAGAAGAAACATGATCTTCTCTTGCCAACACACAAAGTTTGAGCCATCGAATCGATCTAGTCTCATTAGATCTTGAGACATGAAATTGAGGACTGATATTGAGGAGCTTTCTTCCATAGTCTTGGTTAGTAGATAAACCATTGAGATAGACAATCTTTGATACAAAACGAAGGTTTAGGGTTAGAGATTTTTAATTGTTGGGGATAAGGATATAAACCAAGTTTTTTATATTACAATTCAAAAGAATAAATCAATGATAATCTATTCTCTAATGGAAATATAATACAAAGAACATAACACAAATAAAAAAGTGGTATAATTGACCTTTGAGTTGTACAATCTTGGTTACATAACATCACAAGTCTGTGATTTTATGTGAATAAAAAATGTAACAAAGGATTGACACAAATTGAGATTTGTTGTCTAAAAATCTCTATTCCTAGCCTCCTCCTTGAGATTTCTTAAAACAATTACAATGGAATGAGATTGGGATTCACAAGCCTTGAATCTTCATGCAAGTCAAGCTTTCTTGATGAAGATCTTGGAGAAATCTAGTAATCTTGAGAGCTAGAGAGAGAGAGGTGAGTGATCAATTCACTAAAAACTCAAATGACCCCTTTAAATAGTATAGGAATCCTCATTAGACTCAACCAATGAAATTGAAGCATTAAATTTGAATTTTGGAGCCAAAAACATGTCATTGTACGATCTTGTACGAAACCACCTAGGCGACACATCACATGCGTTGTGTTTCTAGAGACTAGTGACGCGTCGCCTCCTAGAGGTTACACAATGCATGTCCCTCTAACTTGGAGCCCCAAATCTTGTCTCAAAACATCCCAAAATGCCTCGAAACTTTTTGGGTACTCTTATATACTCTAAAGAAACACTTTGGACCCAAAAAGATTATTTATAGATGCCTATACCAAAAGTCAACTCTCACAAGTTGACTTTAGTGAAATAATTATGGTTTTTGCACTTCTTCGTGCCTAACCAATTTCACTATGTATTTAACCAATCATAATAAGACTAACACTAGAGGCTATAAATAGGACCCCAATCCTATAATTTTTCACGTCACTCAAAAATCACTCACTCTCACACACTCTCATATATTTTGAAACCCTAGCCATCTCTCTTACACCATAAATTTCAAAATCCTAGCCTACTTCCACTTCCCATAGTCACTCAAACTCAAAACCTTGAGCTCTCAAACACTCTCTATATTTTCAAAAACCCCAGCCTCCATCCACACTTACCCTAGGCCAAACCCTAGGGAGTTCTTTATCCAAGGGACATGTTCAAGAGTATTGGCACACTAAAGTTTCTGCTAGGATTCTATTGCAAGGTTTGAGGTATGTTTGATTAAGGTTATATTTGTTTATTGATTTGTTGCTATTAGTTAGGTTCTAATTATAATATGTGTGTGGTATTGTGGTTAAGGAATATTTTGAGTAGGCTGGTTTCTTAAAGCTTTCAAAGAGTTGTAGTTACAGTTACTCTCACTTTCTATTTCCACTTTCAAGGTAAGGAGAATAAGTAGTTATGATTATGTTAGTTTAAATTTTGTTTGGCTTACGTTGCAGGTACAAAAAGGGAACCTTAGTGAGGTATGGTTTTCGAATTATGTGCCATATATATAGTTACCTCTACCCCTGCTTCACTATTTCGTTATATTGTATGAAATTGCAATGGTGGTTTATAAGAAACTGAATAGTAGAGCAATTTAGATATGTTTGTAGAATTTCTTGCATTAGTTTGCATGACTAAGTATAGTAAGTTTATTTACACTAGAATATACATATTATTGTGATATATATGTTGTAAAATATGATTTAGTGTTGACCAACAGAAAGTTTTACGTAGACTTTGTTGATTATGTGTGATTATATGATTTTTATGTGTAACTGCTTTATTATGTGATAAGCATTTCTTTATTAAGCTTGGTTACTCACTCCCTATGTTTAAATGTGTGCAGATCAAACCAGGTACAGCCATAGTTTGATCGGTAGCGAGTTGTAGCACACCAATTTTTTTTTTAGTTTATTAAATTTTGTGCTTTGTTTTATTAATAATTGTTAAGTGTTAGATATTTAAATTTTAATTATTTGAATTGTTTGGTAGGAATTATGTGAATTTAATTGTTAGTGTTTTATTTATTTAATTATTTTATTTTGTAAGAAAATGAGTTTTGGTTGAATGCCCTAAGGTGCATGGTAAATAGTGATGCACATGAGCGATTGGGTGTGTGCATGTGCATAGTTGCATGGTGAGCATGCAATAGTTTTTCCTACACATTATTTCCTTTTTATTTATTTAATTAAGGAATTATAAAAATTAAAAAAAAATTAAAAAAAAATTAAAAAAGAGGAAATGAGTGTTGGGTGTGTGAGGTAGAGTGGGAAATGGATTGTAAAGTCCTCCTAATCCAGGACTGTTACACTGTGTGCTTTAAACTGTGTTAGACTTGCTAATCAAGTCATTTGGCTTAAAACGTGTAACTATGGTTAATGTCAAGGGTTAGGGTTAAAATTTTTGGTCAAAGGAATCATTGACTTTTATTTAAAAAGTTTCATACATTCGTGGGATCTTAATATATTACAACGAAATTCTTAGAGAAGTTTAGGTATATAAAAAATTACATCCAACCGACCTAAGTGGAAAAAATAGGGCTACAACCCTAGTTCCTCTGAGATATCATCGGTCATGGTGGTCGATCGGCCGCATATGTACATGCTGCCACCAAAGCACTCCAACTCATGGCTGATCAAGCTTTCCCTTCCCCTTACCTGTACCACAAAGCACTCGTGAGTCAAGGCTCAACAATAAAACTATACATTTACATAAATAGAACAATACAGATTCCCAAATACTTATCTAGCATGTCTAGCAATAATAACCTACACATACAATCAATCAGTTACAAACAAATGGTCATTGGACAGATTTGGGGCCTCTACCCTAAACGGTTGACCATAGAGCCGACCCCGGGGCTTATACCTTAGCTATGTGACCATAGAGTCACTTGGGACCCTTGCCCTTAGCTCTGAGTAACTAGCCATAGAGCTAGACCAACACCTTTGGATTCCCAACGACCATAGGGTCAGCCAACGTAATAGTACATTACTGATTTAGGCATAAGCCTTTTGACCAGCGCACAACGCGCTTTTGCCATGCTTGACTAATAAGTTAAATGTAAAGCCCCATGTCACTATGGCTGCTTTCTAGAATGACGACTGGCCCTGCAAACCAACACAAGTCTTTCCAGCGTGCTTTGTCCTCACTCGCACGCTTCCTGGGAAAACTTTCCAGAAGGTCACTCATCATAAGATTGCTCCAGGTCAAGCATGCTTAACTTTGGAGTTCTCAAGCGATGGGCTACCAAAAGAAGATGCATCTTATTGGCATAGGTAGTACCCATCAATCCATTTAAGCCCTCTTCAACTGTGTAGTCCCATACCTACTGTTAGGAAAAAATAGATTGCCTCAATGGAAATAGGTAAGAATATTACAACTCTAGGCAATATATTACAAATAAATATAGATTGATTAAATAAGGTTACAACTCAATGACTGAAAGTACAAATAAATATAGAGAAAGAAGAAGAAGAGGATTGAAATAGAAAATACAACTTTTGACAAAAAGATACAAATAAATTTGAGGTAGTAGAAAGAAAGATGTAGATGAGATTACAACTCTTAAGCAAAGATACAAGTAAATATAACAAGAATGATAAGAAGAAAAACAATAGAAGAAAATAAGAACAAGAACAAAATAATAAGATACTCTCACTCACACAACCAAAGTGAAGAGTGTTGGGGATCACCAACTTGAACAAGGTTTGAAACCTTTGTCCAAAAGCTTATTTCCCCCTAATTAAAGCACTAAGGGATCTCTCTCAGATTTTGGAAATGCTTTCTAGAATTATCAAGCCTCAAGGTGTTTCCAGCCAAGTGCTCTAATGGATTGAAATGTTGTGTCTTACAAGTGAGCTATAGGCTCCTATTTATAGAGTTTAGAGACACCCTTTGAATTTCAAATTCCACCAACCCCCATAGATGTTACCAATGTTTAATTGGATTAATATGGAATTAAAAATGAGATTTGGGAGTTATTTGAGTTTTTTGAGCCGTTCAACAAAGATTGAAAAAACTGAAAAAAAAATGGTCAGTTTTGGCCTGTGGCCGCGGCCAGAGACATTAGTGGCCGCGGGCACTACTCTCTGTCCCACTGGCAGCGACCACCAACATTCAGTGGCTACAGCCACTTACCATTTTCAGCACTTAAAAATGTGCTGCTTTTCCAAATGGTTCCAAACCCTCCCAAATGATTTTGTAACTCCCAAAACACATTATTAGGGTTAAAATCATATCTCTAACAGCCATTTCACATATGGCTTTATGAAATTCATCTCAATATTGTGTAACACCAAATTTACACAATAAAGGGTAATGTTTGGAAGTTACAAATTTGTAATACCAAATATGTTACATTATTTGGATATATCTCTTATATCTAAATATTGTAACTCTCTATTATATGTTACAATATGTGACACTCTTTGTCACATTTATTTAATCTAAAACATTATATTATAATATAATATAATATTACATTATATTATAAAATAATATAACATTCCCCCACTAGATTAAATATTTATCTATTGTAACACTTATTTAATCAATCATTATTTATTAAAATATAACATATCCCCCACTTGATTAAATAAGAACTCTCTCTTATAGGAGTTATTGCATTAGTGCATAAAGCAAAGTGTTTTTCAACTTGAACTTTACTATAGTGTAATTATCACAAAATTTGTCGAAAATTTGGTTGCACTAGGCATTGAACCATCTTTTCATGATAACAAATCGATGATAACACACACACCTTTGCGATGTTCACTTGAGACCTCTATGTCTCGTTTTGCACCGTTAATGGCCATGTGCACTTTCCATTCATGGACGTTCTTGAGAATACTCCCAATTCTCATGAGAGGCGGCACCACCCCTAGGTCCATATAGGTAGAATTCTTACAGTATTTTGTTGCCAAAAATACTTGTCTTCACAAGACTGAATTCTATTAAAAAACCTTTCGGTTTTAGCCCTCAACTTGGTAACACACAAGTACTCAATATCTTAGATGGGACTTGTTTTGAGTACAACTAATAATCACTTGATTAACTTGTTGTTACCTATTGAACCTAACACTAGTTGAATAACTATTGTTAAGATAGGTTACCATCAATCGTGAATCTCTTTAGGGAGTTTAAGTCCCATCCCTCGAGATGATGCAACCACTAAATCCCTTGTTAGTGGCTTAGTAAAAGGATCCGCCAGATTTTCACTTGTTCTCACATAGGATATTGAGATGACTCCTCTATGAATCAATTCTCTTACATATTCATGTCTTAGACTAATATGTCTAGACTTCCCAATATACACTCCGCTGCATGCTCTAGCCAATGTTGCTTGGCTATCACAATGTATCAATATAGTAGATACATTATCTTTGATTAAGGGAATCTCTATCAACAGATCCCTTAACCATTTGGCCTTTTTGCCGGTAGAAGCTAGAGCTATGAACTCTGCTTCCATAGTGGAATGAGATATACAGGTTTGTTTCTTGGAACCCCAAGAAATTGCACCTCCACCAAGTGTAAATACCCAGCCATGTTGTGGACAAGTTGTCCCCAAGATTGGATATCCAACTTGCACCTGTATATCCTTCTAAAATCGAAGGAAATTTGGAGTAGTGAAGGCTTAATCCTTTGGTTTTCTTGAGATAACCTAGGACTCTTCCAATTGCCTTCCAGTGATTCATACTTGGATTACTTGAAACCTACTAAGTTTACTTACCGCAAATGCTATATCAGGTCTAGTACATTGGGCAGCGTACATTAGACTCCCTATAGCACTAGTGTACTCCAATTGAGCCACCGCTCTTCCTTCATTTTTCTCTAGTTTTACACTATGATCGAATGGAGTATTGGCATCTTTAACCTTGAGATGGTTAAATTTTTTCAATACTTTCTCAACATAGTGGGCTTGCCCTAATGCAAAACCCCCACTATGTTTCTTTACTTTGATACCAAGTATGGTGTCAACCTCTCCAAGATCTTTCATCTTGAAGGTTGATGATAGAACCTCTTCGTTTCTTCTATCCCTTTCATGCTATTACTTAGAATAAGCATGTCATCCACATATAAGCAAACAATGATCACATATCCCTTACAAGTTTTGGAATACAAACACTTGTCTCCATTGTTATGTCTAAACCCATTAAACATGATGGCTTGATCAAATTTCTCATGCCATTGCTTAGTAGCTTGTTTCAATCCATATAAGGATTTTACAAGTCTACATACTTTATGTTCATATTTTTGTAGGACAAACCCTTCGGGTTATTCCATATAGACCTCCTCATTGAGGTCACCATTAAGGAATGCTGTTTTGACATCCATTTGATGAACATAAAAGTTGTGTATAGAAGCTAAAGCGAACAAAATTCTTATAGAAGTTGTTCTTGCAACAGGCGCATAGGTATTGAAATAATCGATACCCTCTTTTGCCTAAACCCTTTAGCTACTAATCTAGCTTTAAAGGTTTGGATAGTGCCGTCAGTGTGGTATTTTCTCCTAAATACCCACTTACACCCAATTGGCTTAGACTCCGGTGGGAGGTCTACCAATTCTCAGGTGTTATTGGAAAGAATGGAATCCATCTCATCATTGATGGCTTCTTTCCAAAATGCACTATCTCTCGATTGCATAGCTTCTCTATAAGTCTTAGGATCATCCTCAATGAGAAGTACAATAGGAATTTTCCTAATTACTTCCTCTCTATTTCCTTCTATCCACTGCTAGACTTTTATGATTTTTAAGCCTTTGACTTCTTCTAGGTTCAAAGGGTTGCTTTACATCCTTTTGAGAATTCTCCTCTTGAGAATCAACTTTGAATGTAGAAACTTGAAAATTGTTCTCATATAACAAATTGTAATGACCCAACTACTCTAGACTTTTGGACCATTAACGAAAACTATACATACTAATCCTTAATAAAACTTACAAGTGAAAATACCATAACTTTATTAAGAAACTTATAAAAATAAGAGTTAAACATACATAAAATTCAAGTTAGGATATGGGATCCCATTATTTTAAAAACAAAACATAACATAATTAAAAATAAAAAGGGATTACATAACAAGTGCAGAAAAATACATATAAAACCATAAAGAAAAAAAAAAAAAACTACATCCTCGAATCGAAACGCTCGGCTCTTGAATCCATTCCGCCTCAATACACTTTCTCCAAGCTTCCAAGAACCTTTCCCGCCACTAAGACCTATTTTCCTGCACATATAAACAAAAAGGAATGAGCCTAATGCCCAGCAAGGAAAATCTAACACATAGTTCATATACATAAATTTCATAAAAAACATAAAAACATAACATAACACTTATATCATACACATACTATAATGGCCATTATTACTTGGGGTCCCATAGACTAAACAAGTCATATGCCCATTAGATTAGTGGGGTCCTACTAGCTAAGCAGGTCATATGCCCATAATCCATTTGGAGCTTGTTAGTCATATGGGTCATATGCCCAAGCCTACATACATACATAACATAACACATTTCATAACATAAAAACATAAGATAACATATAAAACATATAACATATGAATTCTATCCTATTTTCCTTAACAAAATTACCGGGATATGAGGACAGAGTTGGGACTTTGGAACACTCCTAAAAACCATTTATGAAAGGGTGAGTCTATTGAAGAAAAGAGATGAAAGAGATGAAGGAACTATACTATTAAAATATACTTACCAAAACCTTGTGCTCAAGAACTTAGATTTCCTAACCAAAATAAGAATAAGGTTAGAAGGCTGGTAGAAGATTATGAGAACTTAAAGAAAATAATACCAATGAACTAGAGTGTGGAAATACCTTGAAGACTTGTAAGACCAATCTAAACCTTGAACCGAAATGCTATAAAACCTTACTTCCCAAGTGTTTGATAAGCTTATAATTCCCAACCCAAGTGTTTACACTCTCACACTCACCTAGCAACTTGCAGCCTCTGAACTTAGAGTAAAAGATGAATAATGGCTAGGTAATAGGTCCTATTTATAGAGTTTAGGAATGAAAGGATCTTAATTTAACTTGAATAAAAATAATGGCTTTTTAAGTGAAAGTAATTTGAATTATCGTTCAGCAGAGGCTGAAGACTCGTTCAGAAAGGTGCTGGACTTATCAAGAGGTTAAAGGGTTGAATGGAAGATGATTTTGAAAACATTCAAAATATGCTAAAGGAGGCGATATATCGCCCCCTATAGGTGATATATCGCCTGGACCATTATGCCCGAGGCAAACGTGCATCGTTTCGTGTTTTCCGTATCTTTGTACTGCGATATATCGCCCCCTATAGCTGCGATATATCAGCATACGCTGATTATTTAAACATGGAATTACACATTTTTAGCTTAATTCAAATTGAGTAAACAGCCTTGACTAAGCCCTCTAATGTTTTCAAAGCTGCTGACTGACCTTAGAGTATTCAAATTTTACCCTTAATAAATTTAATCCTCAAAATACTTAATCATTAATAACCCATACATAACATGTGCTAAAATCCCATTGGTTCTTATCTAAACCTTATAGTATAATAAATATTATCCTCAATATCAGTCATATTAATCAAACCTTAGGTTAAAATTAATATTCTTAAACTATAGGTTAAACTTAGAAAAACTACAAGTACTACTATGAGTGTCCAAATAAATCCCGTTCTGAACCAAAATCCACAGTCATAAAGATAATACTATAATTACTATTATACTACTATCTAACTAGCTAAGTAAAGTTCTTGGACTCTACACAAATTCTCCTTTAGAGATGTTGAAGCTTGAGAATTGTTGTCACATAACGTATTCTAAAAAATTCAACTTCTCTAGATTCAATCACAATATTAGACTCTAAGTCTAATAGCCTATAAGCTTTACTATTGTTGGCATAACCAACAAAAGCACACTTTATGGCTCTTGAACCTAACTTTGTTCTATTAGGTTCGTTTTTCTTGCAATATGCAAGACACCCCCACACTTTGAAGTACCCTATGTTGGGTTTTCTTCCTTTCCATAACTCATATGGAGATATCTCATTTTTCTTCATCGGTATTCGATTAAGAATGTGACAAGCGGTTAAATGCGCTTCACCCCATAAGTTGAAGTTCAACTTAGAAAACACCAACATAGAATTTATCATCTCTAGATAAATCCTATTTTTCCTTTCGGCAACACCATTGTGTTGTGGTGTATAAGGTGAAGTGCACTCATGAATTATACCATTTTCTTCACAAAATGTATTGAATTCATTAGAGAACTACCCTCCTCCTCTATCACTTCTTAGCACCTTAATCTTTTTATTTAGTTGATTTTCAACTTCTAATTTATATAATTTAAAAGCGTCAAAAGTTTCATCTTTATGTTTTAAAAGAAACACATAGGTATATCTACTAAAATCATCTATAAAAGTAAGAAAATACCTTTGACCACCTCTAGTTAAAACACCATTTAATTCACAAAGATCACTATGGATTAAATCTAGTAAATTAGATGATCTTCCTACACGAGGACATGGTTTCTT
The DNA here is from genome assembly GCF_963169125.1 of Humulus lupulus. Taxonomy (NCBI): domain Eukaryota; kingdom Viridiplantae; phylum Streptophyta; class Magnoliopsida; order Rosales; family Cannabaceae; genus Humulus; species Humulus lupulus. Next base: position 219,146,081 of record NC_084796.1, on the reverse strand, counting down.
AATCATTTTTGCCTTAACACATGTTTCACATTTACCATAGTTTTTAATATTGCATGCAATCATACCACATTTAACTACTCTTTTCATGGTTGAAAAACCTATATGCGATAGTCTAAGATGCCACAAAAATAAATAATCATACTCAATAATATAGGCGGAATTAGCATTTTTATTGATAACATTGAAAGTTACACCATTAGTGCACAATTTAACCATTCCCTCACAAGAGTACCCCTTTCCCAAAAATACATTTGATTTGGTAAGTATAAGTTTACCAGACTCAAAAACGGCTTTAATGCCGGGCTTTCCAAGCAAATCACCACTTACCAAGTTTATACTTATTTCGGGAACATAAAGTACATTCACTAATGTAACTTTCTTTCTGGAGGTGAAAAAGACTTCAATGGTACCTTTGCCAAGTACCCTGGATTTACCCTCATTGCCCATTTGAATCTCATGGTTTCCCTTTGACTCTTCAAAGGTCTTGAACAATGATTTGTCATAGGTGACATGGACGGTGGCACATGTATCATACCACCACCCTTTCACCTTGCCTTGGACCGCATTCACCTCACTAAGGGTAACAACTATGTTTTCCTCTTGAGTTGCGTTCACCTTAGGTCCTTGTTGGTCTTTTCTATGCCTACACTCTCTAGCATAGTGACCATTTTTCCCACACACAAAGCAAGGACCGTTCTCGCCCTTAAACTTGTTTGGGTTGGTTTTTGGACCCAAAGGTTTCTCGTTACCCTTTTTCCCTTTGTTTTTGGGATGTTTTGGTTGTGACACTGCATTTGCTTTGGAAGTCTCTCTCCATTAGACCCCTCCACAAGTTTATCTCTACATATCGATTCCTCTTCGATTCGAATATGCTTTTGGATTTCCTCCAAAGAATAATCCTCATTTTTATGAAGGATTCTTTTCATATAGCTCTTCCAAGTTGGTGGTAATTTAGCCACTATAGCACCAACTTGAAAGGCCTCAGGAAGCTCAATCTTTAAAACTTTCAGTTTGTTAAAAATTATTTGCGATTCATGAATTTGAGGAAGAATAGGTTTATCACCAAAAAAATTGAAATCAAAGTATTGAGATATCAAAATCTTTTTGGTACCTTCCTCTTTCGCCTTGAACTTTTTCTCAAGTGCATCCCATATCTCCTTGGCCGATTTGGTCTCGGTGTAAAGGTCATAGAGCCTATCGAATAGGGTGTTGAGGATATGACCCCTACAAAGGAGATTGTCCTCCTCCCTCTTCCTTTTTTTCTCCACCTCCTCGGGAATGTCCTTGTCGGATGGCGTTGGGAGAGGTTCTAGAATGTAGGCGATTTTGAGAGTGGTCAAAAGGAATCTCACCTTGTCTTGACACCTAGTGAAATTGGACCCATCAAACCTATCCAACCTCACTAGGTCTTGATTCATGATTTTGATGGTCTCACCTTCCATTGAAACAAACAAAGGTATAAGCTTTTGAATGTTAGGAAAAAATAGATTGCCTCAATGGAAAAAGGTAAGAATATTACAACTCTAGGCAATATATTACAAATAAATATAGATTGATTAAATAAGGTTACAACTCAATGAATGAAAGTACAAATAAATATAGAGAAAGAAGAAGAAGAGGATTGAAATAGAAAATACAACTTTTGACAAAAAGATACAAATAAATTTGAGGTAGTAGAAAGAAAGATGTAGATGAAATTACAACTCTTAAGCAATGATACAAGTAAATATAACAAGAATGATAAGAAGAAAAACAATAGAAGAAAATAATAAGATACTCTCACTCACACAACCAAAGTGAAGAGTGTTGGGGATCACCAACTTGAACAAGGTTTGAAACCTTTGTCCAAAATCTTATTTCCCCCTAACTCAAGCACTAAGGGATCTCTCTTAGATTTTGGAAATTCTTTATGGAATTATCAAGCCTCAAGGTGTTTCCAGCCAAGTGCTCTAATGGATTGAAATGTTGTGTCTTACAAGTGAGCTATAGGCTCCTATTTATAGAGTTTAGAGACACCCTTTGAATTTCAAATTCCACCAACCCCCATAGATGTTACCAATGTTTAATTGGATTAATATGGAATTAAAAATGAGATTTGGGAGTTATTTGAGTTTTTTGAGCCGTTCAACAAAGATTGAAAAAACTGAAAAAAAAAATGGTCAGTTTTGGCCTGTGGCCGCGGCCAGAGACATTAGTGGCCGCGGCCACTACTCTCTGTCCTACTGGCCGCGGCCACTGACCATTTTCAGCACTTAAAAATGTGTTGTTTTTCCAAACGGTTCCAAATCCTCCCAAATGATTTTGTAACTCCCAAAACACATTACTAGGGTTAAAATCATATCTCTAACAACCATTTCACATATGGCTTTATGAAATTCATCTCAATATTGTGTAACACCAAATTTACACAATAAAGGGTAATATTTGGAAGTTACAAATTTGTAACACCAAATATGTTATATTATTTGGATATATCTCATATATCTAAATATTGTAACTCTCTATTATATGTTGCAATATGTGACACTCTTTGTCACATTTATTTAATCTAAAACATTATACTATAATATAATATTGCATTATATTATAAAATAATATAACACCTACACAGTCTCAGAATCATTACGCTTGACCTTCCCCAGGCGATGTGGGATTGCACAACTTTTACTCGGTCCTTCCCCCTTGCGGATCACAGGATTCTGACTGTCACATTAAACCCTGATCCAGGTATTCAAACTTCAAAACAGAAACAAATATAACTAGGCATATCCTAACAAAACGAGCACATATGTATGTTAACCACCATCGAGTAACTGTACTCATAATACTAATCATACTTATTTAATGGGGCCTCAGGCCCTAACCACAGAATTCATGCAACAAACATGAAACACTTAAGCAGGTATAGAATATTCAGGTAGGATCAATCAACATGTGAAACAATAGCTTAAACATAAATGTTCTCAGGGGCCCAAGCCCTAATCATAATAATTGATCACAGTCGGGCCAAGCCCTGATCACATATAACACGTATTGGGTGCAGTTTTCTTACCTCAGGTCCGAGTATAGCGTAAAATAAGGACGACCCTCGAGCACGATCCCAGTTGCGAGCCCCTAGCAATAACCTAGTCACAACCATAAAATAGGATTCCATCAATAACGAGCAATAAAGGCTTCCAGACTGAGTCCTAGCCTCCAAGGCCTCAAATTTCACTAAACTAGGTAATGGAATCGATCGCGAGCCCTAAGGAAAAGGTTCCTGTCCTTAAAAACTCCCCAAGGCCAAAAATGCCCAGGCGGGCCGCGACCTGCCCTTGAGGGTCGCAACGCACCCTTTATAATCAAAGGCCCGCTCCCTTTGCCAAAGGGATGCAGGTCGCAACCTGCCCAAGAGGGTCGCAGTGCACCTTCCAGACAGAGGCCTCCCTGGGCCCTGGGTTTAACTATGTTGCAACCCTTCAAGAATAGAGCCGTGACTTGGCCCTGCGAACCCAGATTTTCTTCAATTTTCAACAACCAAATTCAACCCAAACTATCCCAATTTCACCCCAAAATCATAATTCAATCACCACAATAGTTATAACATCTTTCCATCAACAAAACCCAACAAAAATCTAGTTACTATACTCATCAAAACACCAATTTCAATTCTTGAGTTAGAAGGTTCAAGAACACCTCAAAACAGTTACAAATGTTTACATAAATCAGTTAAACACAAGGGTTTTATTGTTACCTTAGCTGTGAACGATCATCCCCTAACCACAAGCTTTCCAAATCCCAATCCTAAGCCTTCAATTCTTTGGGTTCTAGCCAAAATCCTTCTCAATTCTTCAAAGACTAGCTTAGGGAAGATTGTAGAGAAAGAGAGTGAGGTGAGAGAGTGAGTCGATTTAGTGAGGAGTGTTTTTGTGTTTGTCTTTCGTTTCCTTGGGGCTTAAGTGACTTAACCTTACCTCGAGGCTAGGGGTACCAAAAACATCCCCGGGGGCAAAATGGTCAAATTCCCTGATATTCCCTCCTAAACTCAGTAACTCCAAATATATCCCCAATTATTCATTCCCATTACATGATAATCCAATTAAATGCCAAATATCCAAAATACACCTTGACTCGCCCCAAGTTGGGTATTGGGTCCTGTTGTGACTTTCCTGCTAACTTGCTTGCTAGGATCGTCTCGTGCCGAGTAACTCAAATAAACCCACATAATAATGTGGTCTCAAACACATATATTACATATATGCATATATATATATATATAATTATGCCCATAACGAAAGTTGCCCATCTAATAAGAAACGGGCCCGCATGCAGATTTAATACCACTAAACATGCACCACTAGTTATATTATCATATAACTCACATAATCACAAACAAATATATAAAATAAACATATAACTCCATATATTGCCATCCTATCCCCCTACTCAAGGCCCTAAGCCTTATTAGGTAATTTTGGGACATTACAACTATCCCCTCCTTAAGGAAATTTCATCCTCGAAATTTTACCTGAATAGCTCAGGATATTGAGTCTGCATATCTACTTCTAGCTCCCATGTCACTTCCTTGACCTTGCTGTTCCTCCATAATACCTTAACTAAAGGTATAGTCTTGTTTCTCAAGACCTTGTCCTCTTGTCTAAAATTTGAACTGGTTGTTCTTTATAGGACAAGTCTGCGTCCAGTTCCAGATCCTCATAACTCAATGTACTTCTTCAGCATGGAAATATAGAATACATTATTCACACTAGACAGTGCAGGGGGTAAGGCCAACCTATAGGCCACCTGCCTGATCCTCTCCAGGATCTTAAACAGTCCCACAAACCTAGGACTCAGCTTGCTCTTCTTCCCGAAACTCCTCACCCCTCTTAGAGGTGAAACCCTAAGGAAGACATAATCTCTGACTTGGAACTCTACGTTCCTCCGCCTTGGGTTTGAATAACTCTTCAGTCTACTCTGAGACGTGAGCATCCGAGCTCTGATCTTCTCAATAGCCTCAATAGTCCTCTGAATTGCATCAGGACCAAAATATTTCTTCTCACCCATTTCTTCCCAGTGAATGGGCGATCTGCACTTCCTACCATACAACATCTCATAAGGTGCCACCCCAATGGTAGACTGGTAGCTGTTGTTATAGGAAAACTCTATCAAGGGAAAGTATTTACTCCAGGACCCTTAAAAGTCCAACATACATGCTCTCAGCATGTCCTCCAATATCTGGATAGTCCTCTCAGACTGACCATTGGTCTGAGGATGATAAGTTGTACTGAACTTCAGCTGTGTACCCATCGCCCTCTACAAAATTCCCCAAAACTTGGAAGTAAAGATAGGGTCTCTATCTGACACGATAGACCTTAGAGTCCCATGAAGGCGAACTATCTCTCTCACATAGAGGTATGCATACTGGTGAACTATTTAATTCGTCCTCACTGGTAGAAAATGAGTTGATTCGTATACCGATCCATGATGACCCAAATAGAATCATGTTGGCCCACTGTCCTAGGCAATCCTATCACGAAATCCATCATGATATCTTCCCACTTCCACTCTGGAATATCTAGAGGCTGTAACAGCTCTGCTGACTTCTAATGCTCAACCTTGACCTGCTGACAGGTCAGGCACCTTGCCACATACTCAATCACATCCATCTTCATCCCAGGCCACCAATATAGAACTCTCAAATCTCGGTACATCTTCGTGGTGCCCGGATGTAGAGAATAAGGGGCAGTCTGAGATTCGTCCAGAATCTCTCGTCTGATCCTGGTATCCATCAGAATGCAAATCCAATCCTTGTATCTCAACAAGCCCATGCTTGAAACTATATAGTCCTTAGCTATTCCAGTTAGAACGTCCCCTCTAATTTTCCCCAACTAGGGCTCATCTTACTGCTTCTCCTTGGACCTCTCCAAAAGAGTAGATTGTAGGGTGATGTTGTGTAATGACCCAACTATTTCTAATACCTTGGACCATTAAAACTAATAGAAATAGCTACTACTTTGAGGAAAACATATATAAGAAATAATCATAACTTTATTGAAACTCCAAAATGTTGTGCAAATTACAATATAAATTATAAAATGTGGTATGGGTACCCATTGTTTTAAAATAAAAAAAATACTTTAAATTAAATGTAGTTGTTTACAAAGCTAGATGCGAAAAATACATAAAAAACATAATTAAAAAAACTAAAATAAACGTCATCCTCGATTGACTCGCAGCCCATTCATTCCGTTCATCCTCAAAACACAAGTCAAGCCACCAAGAATCCTTCTGCCTCCGTATCTAGTTTCCTACATCACACTAAAAAAAATAAAGGAGTGAGCCTAATGCCCAGCAAGGAAAATCTACTAACAACATATAACATAAATCATATACATAAGACTATATCATAAACATATACTATAAACCATATATCATATAAGACTACAATGGCCATCATACTTCTTGGGGCTTGTTAACTAAGCAAGTTATATGCCCATAGATTTGTGGGGCTTGCTAACCAAGCAAGTCATATGCCCATAAATTATTGGGGCTTGCTAGCTAGACAAGTTGTGTGCCCAAGGACTATAAACATACTATACATAATGTAAACGTAGCATAACATAACATAAGATAACATAAGCATAAGCATAACATATCATATAAACATATAAAATCTATCCTATTTTCCTTACCAAAACCGGGATATTTGAGAACAAGAGTGGGATTAGAACACTCCTAAAACCAAAAGTAAGAATGGTGAGTTTCTAAAGAAAATAGATGAAAAGAAACTAAACCATCAAAGAGGAAACTTACTGAGAAGAACCTTAGATCAAAGAACTTAAACACCTAACTATAAAACCATAAACAGAAGTTAGGATTTGAAAGAAACTTAAGGAAAACTAAGGAATCATAAAGAATAGAACTTAGGAATAATATTACCTTGGATGAACTAGAATCGATCTACACTTCAATATCGAAAACACACTTTATCTCACTACCCAAGTGTTTATAAAGCTTAAGATGATAAAGCTTTTATCCCAAAAACCCAAGTGTATCACTCTATAGAAATCCTAGCAGCTTGAAGGCTCTGAACATAGCTTGAAGAATGAGAGAAGTGGTTGGGTACTAGGTCCTATTTATAGAGTTCAAGGAATGAAAATATCTCCTTTTTGGCTTGAATAAAATAATGAATATTAAATGAAAAATACTTGAATATTCGGTCAACAGATGCTTAAGACTCGATCAAAAACGTTCAGAGGCAAGTCAAGAGGTTAAGGGATGAATCAAGCTCAGATTTCTTGGAGTTCGAAAAACCACACTTAGGGCCAATATATCGCCCACCCTAGGCGATATATCGCCTGACCCTATATCCCGAGTGTTCGTGATTTCGTTCGTACGAAGTCAACGTGTTTTCCTTATCTCCCGTGCTGCGATATATCGCCTCTAAGGCTACGATATGTCGGTATACATAGATAATTTAAATGCATTTTTGCACGAATTTAGGATAATTAGAGTTGATTAATCAGGTTTGACTGAGTAATACGTGATGCCAGAAACTTCTATTATTGAATTATCCATCTAAAATGCTTAAACCTCAGATAAACAAGATTGTGACAAGTGTCATGCTCTTAATGGTTCTATCTAAACCTTAGGTTATAATTAAAATATTTCTATGACCAAAAATATTAATCAAACTTTATGTTATAATTAATATTTCTAAACTATAGGTTAAACTTATAAAATCCATAACTATTGCTACAAGTGTCCTACTAAGTCCCGGTTTGAACCAAAATCCACGAAATCTAAAATACTACAAACTACTACTAACTATCTAGCTAGCTAAGTAAACATTCTGGGACTCTACATGTTGGCTAGTTGGCCCACTACTAACTCAATTCTTGCTCTTGTCATATCATCAACCAACTCCCTAGATATTTGTCTAGTACTATATAACTGTCTCGGACCCTTCTGGCTTAAGGCATCTGCTACCACGTTGGTCTTCCCAGGGTGATAGAAGATCTCACAATTATAATCCTTTACCAATTCTAACCAAAATTTTTATCTCATGTTCAGATCCTTCTTGGTGAAAAAGCATTTTAAACCCTTATGATCAATGTTTATCTCACACTTCTCACCATACAAGTAGTGCTGCCACACATTAAGTGCAAAAACTACTGCTGCAAGTTCTAAATCATGTGTAGGGTATCTCTGCTCATATTCCTTCAGCTGACGTGACACTACAAGAAAAAAATGCTTTTAATAACACCAAAAATGTTTTATCAAAACATACCATAGAACTTTTTGATGTGCTAAGACCGACTATGTTATCATAGGTCAGGGTACTTTACATAACACTCTATCATTGTTATACAGATGTGTTATTATACTGTCAACGATAACACACTTTCTTTGTTATTTTAATAAATAGATAAGTGTTTAATTATATTTTTTATAGTCGATTATATAACACATTTCAATACTTATAAATTTGTGTTATACTACACTTTAGTATAACACATTTTTTGTGTTATATAATGAAGTTTGCATGACAAAATTCTTTACTTATAAAAAGTGTTATTGTAATAGATATTATAACACATTTTTCGTATTATTTTAATATTTAGATAAGTTTAAATTCTCATTATATATTCATTTATATAACACTAATTTATTTTATTATATTTTTATTTTTTATTTATATAATTAAAATTAACTTTCAAATATATACTAGCATCATCAAATGAACTTGATTTTCAAATAACAAAAAGTAAAAACATTCAACATTGTATTAGCAGTCTACAAATTAGTTTAAAACATTCAACGTTGTATTAACAATCCAAAAATTAGTTTAAAACATTCAACACTATCATCAACGACAAAATGTTCTTTAAGTATTCAAGTAGTCTTAAATATTTAACATATTCTACTACTTTCAGCACAAAATATTCTACAGCTGCCCAACACAAAGCCTTCAAAATTAAGTATCCTTTTCTATTTCGCTTGTCACATCTGCAAAAATAAACAAAGAAATATTTTATTGTTATTATCTAGCATCACAAATTACTTCAAGAAAAATGCTATGGAAATTATTTCCAAGAGAGGACACCACATTCAAAATAATGAATTCACAACTACACCAAAGCAAACAAAGAAACCAAACACTACATTATAAGACATTGGTTCTTTTTTTAGTATGAAATCATGTGTTCATGTATATGTGTGAGAGAGAAAGAGAGGAAGGAAACGATAGAGAAGTTAAACAAAATTTATATATGTACCATACTAATCCAACCATAACAGTAATAAAATTGTTGAGATTAGCTTTTGGGACCTAGCAACAATAAAAAAAGAGATAATAGTGATAAATATTAAAAACAAAGATCATTAACATGCTACTGTACAAATTGAAGGCACCAAAATCACCCTTCATGAGTCAAAGTTTGCCATAATCTATACAAGAGATTGTGAAATAAAGAATTTGATTGTAGAGTACATAACAATAAATCAACAGACCTCGTGAACTACTATAAACTACTTTATAATCACATAAGAATACAATATTTTGATCCTAAATTATTATAAATTCACTCTTTGAATGAATCTCAATGGTCTTAAGAGTAGTGGAATCATAAACATATGATTCTGTGCATATAAATATAATAGCATAATGTAAGAAGCAATAAAGAGCACTACATATGCTTGTGTGCATATAAACATAGCTGCATGATGTAAGATATATATAAGATCCAATGGCCTAGAATCTAGATGACACTCATATTATATGTGTGCAAGGCAAACATGTGATTAGGCTTACTAAAAAAGAAGCAATAAAGAGCATAAATGGTTGTGCCAATTCATTAGTCTGAAATAGTTTGAGAGATTAAATAAAGAGCATGACCATGTATTTAGACTACGTCCAACAAGCCATAAGAAACTCATAAAGGAGAAACACAAATAGAACACCCCAATAAACTAAGCTACAAAAATCAGCAGCAGAGTGTGCTTTATGATCGAAGCCACTGCCAAAAAAAAAACTGAGAGAGAAAACACAACAGACTAAACTTGGAAGTTTTATTAACCAACAATCCTGGACCAAAATCATTGTCAGAGAAGGATCCCTTCTATTTATGAATCAAATACTATTTTGCAACATCAAGAGAGATATTGACAATCCCTTTGACACAATCCAAACCCAAACACAAATAGAGATATTTCCACCTAGAATAAACAACCAAACATAAAGCTATTATGCAGGCACCACATTACTTCAAAAACATAAAGCATGCATAAAGTACAACATAGTATTACTGTCTCATGAGCAGTCTCCTGAAAGAAACCATCAAAATAACTTATAGGGGCAAAGGATATAGAAAAACTGTTGACAACATAGTATTATTGTCTCTAATTCTCTACTCATACAGTAATAAGAAAGGAAAAATAAAACCTTTTTGATAGCTAAATTATTTCATCACTGATGTTACATAAGATTATATTTAAAACAATTGATATTTTTTCTAATGGGGAAAAAAGAAATGAGGCATTTCTAACCTGAGGAATATATTTGATGACTGTCATAAAGACTTGGATTGAGCTGAAAACAGAAAGAATCAGTTCCAAGTCAGAAAGTGAATCAATAATATATTTCATAGCAAATGGAATTTAGAAACCTAAAGCTAATTATGATAAAGCGATTAAGCCAATAAATCAAAGCAAACAAATGCTTTTATCATCTAGCTTTCCAATATTTTTTAATCGAACTGAATTTTTTGAAACTCAATTTGAGAAAGAGAGCAATCTCTCTTTTGCCATGTTTTTTCAATTTTAAACTTATGCTTCAGGAAACAATTTTTGTATGATTCAAAGTGTATAACACTTAACTGTAGTTCATACATAAATTTTCGTTTATGAAAAGACTTATTAAGTGATTAATTCAAGTATGATGCATGAAAATTCATTAACAAGAGTATAAACTATATTTAAACCTTAAGTATGCTAGTCTTGGAATCTTATATAAGGCATTCATTCAAACACTCTGATTGCATAAACTGTAATATATATAATGTATAAATTGTTCATTAGTTCATAGCATTGAGAAATGGTTATAAACTCAGATTTGTTCTTACAATCGATGGCCCTTTATAACTTTATTTATCATAGATCTATGGATCTATGCAAAAGTAAATGGAATGTTCAGAAATCTCAGCCAATATATAAATATATATACAAAAATTGAGTTCTATAGCAAATGGAAAGTTCAGAAATCTCAACCAATTTTCTATCATCATCCAAAAATAGAAAACTCAGAACTAAGACAAAAACATATATATTTATGTATGTATATCCTTAATTTATTGAAAACTTTTACTTCCTTCAGACATAAGCTATATAAACTTAGTTATTAGACGCCATTCATTGAGTGACAATAAATTATCGATTCCAAATTTCCAAGTAACAGAATAGTTGGATGGTGAACTTATACCACCTAGGCTTGTACTCAGGGAGCCAAATAATTGTATGACTATGAAATGAAAGAACTCATTGTCTAATGCTCAACTACTTTCTAGTTAACTACTCTAAAAGATACCAACTGCACTTTAAGATCAATGCATTTCTGTGTATATGTTGTTTTCTTGCATTCAAAAGATATATTTAGTTTATTGAAGCCAAAAAAACATGAAAGTAATGTGCCTTGCGTTTGTTATGGTAAGAAGTTTTAAAAAAAATCTTCTAAATTATCTTATGTACTCTTAAAATGGAGGGATCAAAGGCAGAAAATGACCAATTTCAATTCAAGCTGAGATATATGAATTCACACCCTCCTTTCACCTGGTTGAGGTAAGCAAGTCCAGTGGTGATACATTGGAATACAAAACAATAATGAAAAAGGATATAAGACCAGCTTTAAAAGACATTGTTTGGGCATGGCAAGGTGAACAGATGCAACAAGAATAATAACAACACCACCATCAACAATTTCTGCATAATTCCATTCTATTTTAGTGTGCTTATTTTCTTAATGCATACACATGTTGTATTATTTGATGTTTTACTAATAATGGTATCAATTATGATGAGATTATTTGAGCACAAGAAAGCAATAAATAATGGTATCAATTATGGTATCAATTATTTGCATGGTTAAAAATAAAATAAAAGTAAAGCGTGAGTAGACATGAAAGTCTCCAGAAATTACCTCCCTAAGAATCAAGACTCCTCTCTTTGAATCTTGGCATGCTACAAGCTCATAACTGACTAGATTCATACCATCCCTTAAAGATGTGACTAGTGCTACATCTAAAAAAGATAAATGGGCATTTAGATGCAAATGAGGCTGCTTGAAGACATTTCATGCGAACTTGAAATTTTTTTCCCACTTAATCTGGGATTCTGTCACTACCTTAAAACGGGGCTGCTTATAATTCACTAATTTCAGTTATAGTAGCACTCTGTCTTTCATTCTCAGAGTTTCTTAGCAACAATATTCAGATATATTTTTTATATCCAAAGAAACAGATAGCTAATATGATGTAAAAGATGACTTTTAAGATAGCTTTTTCAAACCCCAAAGGAAGTAGGGAAAGAGAGGGGGGCAGGTAAGTTTACAATAAGGAAATCAAGAGAAAAAAGGTATGCGTAGAAATAAATTAAGTAAGAAAATTGGAATGCATCATTGCAGAGTAAAAATAATCCGAGAGTAGATTAAAAAGGAGAACAAAAAATTGTACCTATGACAGCATATACACATAAAGCATGGAAATCAAGAGAGCGATCCTGTAAAGAAAGAAAGATAGGATCAGAGAGAGTATACAGTCGTTACTCCTTAGGAACTAGAAAGTTACATCTAACATGTGAGAAATAATCATAGCAAAATTGGAGTGTATAAATATCATATGAATGAATATACATATAGCTTATTAGCTTTTATGTTTAGACATTTAGTTGACGCACTGGCATGAGAAACTGAGGTTCAATTCAAGAAAAAAAACAAAGATGGGGCACAATGATGTGACCTACTCATCAAGATACCACATAGATGGGTCACTGATGTGATCTACACCAAGCTTAACACTCTCAAGGTCCTATTTTAATCGTACCAAGTAAGCCTATACCATTTGAAATATAGAACCATTGTGTCTAAAAGAGTGATTGCTTAATCTAACAATGATAAGATATGGTTCAGTATACACAACTGTCAACAACACTTAAAACATTTGTCCAAATACCAAATAGCTCAAAAAGAATATAGTGAGATATAAATTGTCCATTCATACAGCAATTACTGACTAAGATGGCCATAAACGAACCAAGTGATGTATTGGAACAGCTGTCAATGTTCCAAATCTTCCGTTAATTTGTCCAACAATTTCATGGACCTGGCTTGTGAGTTTTTGATCTGTGAAAATGCAATATGAAACAATGTATTAATTGAATTTTAGCAACAAAGCAAACAAAATGCACTTAGAATTGAAGTGTACTTCCTCAAACAAGGTAAGTTGTTTAACTCTGAAAAAAAAATATCTTAACCATTGTTGACTGAGTAAATTATTTTAAAACAATGACAGTAATAAGATGGAGAGACAAAATAGAACACTATTCTGCATCAACCCCAAGCTACAATCAGAAGTAACCTAGAACTCAAAACATAAAGCTTATAGCTCAAATTCAGACATAGAAACACATTAAACTACTAAAGGATCTAGCACAAGGAATTCAACTTAAATTTAGACATTCCAATGAGTTTTTCTCTCCTTACTAAAGAAGAAGAATTCCTAAAATGCAACAGACGCTAGTCCTTCTGCCAGGGCTTGCATTAATCAAGGAAACAAAAATAAATCATGAAACATAAAGAATAAAACTATTTGCAAATCAGGCAAACACAAGAAGAAGCAATGCAAATTTAGACAGAAGTATACACTCTGGAACATCTGTTCTAGTTGGCACAACAATTTGCAACAAAACTACTTTGTCACGCCAATCAGGGTTTTCCTTGAGGAATTTTTTGAAGGCCAATATCTTCTGAGGAATCCCTTTGATCATATCAAGGCGATCTACACCTAACATCACCTGTAATGCCATATATTTCACATAAGAAATAGTTAATATATAAAACATAAGATATATCATTAAATATACAAATTAGAGAGGAAAAAAATATTAATCTACTAAAATTAGAATTACAAACACCTCTCTACCCATGCAACAAGCAGTAGCAATAGCATAAATAGAAATGTGTCACTAGGAAGGTAAGGACTAAGAATTATCTAATAGCTTTATAGTAAAAGAACCAAACAGGAATATCCAGGATGAACACTCTGAAAAAAATCATAAGTTTCCATAACGTGTGGGCTGAAGAAACTAGACAGTGATAACTTGCACATGTTACTATCATAAACAAGGTCTCAAAGCATATTAAGCGACCGGCTATCCTAAAACTTCATCTCATAGGAAACTAGACAGTGAGATAAATTATGCTTAAGAATTAATACATGTTCCCATTATGTTGTGGAAGTTGAGTGTATGCATGGCATACTTTTATTCTAAAAATATACTATTTACCTTCCGCCCAGCAAATCTTTCTTTAAGTTCTCTGATGTGTTCCTGGACTTAAGGAAGCTCCAGTGCTGGTAGTGAATTCATTTCAAGAAAAGGAAAAGGATGTGCTGCTAGTGATTATGTCAGATAGAGAAAGAGGGTAGTGTACCTGTCTTGAAGATATGAGTTGTACTCGCGGATTGTAGGAATTGCTATTAGCCACCACAATATCAACCTATACACAATAACGGGGTTTTGAGGAGGAATCCACAAACAGAACTTCAGAAAAAAGGTGTTGAGCTCTACTGTGAGGAAGACGATACAAAGACTAACAACTTGAATGAAACGCCATGGACCCAGCAGGGGGTGTCACTCATCTTTGTCCCACTGAGCTGGTGTAAATTGTTCTAGTGTTCTTTTGACCTGAGTCAGTAAAAAATGCATCTAACTCGGTGTCAATAACAAAGGTTCACAAGAAACAGAAAATGAGACATGACAAGCAAATTTCTTAAGCTAAAAAGTACAGGGAATCCATGATTTTATGTTTACATGAAAAAAAACACTAAAACACATGTATTTCTACTCCAAACAATATGATCCAATTTTCAACTTCTTGCTACAACTTAGTAACTCTCCATTAAATATTCAAAACTAAAACACCAAAATCAGAGCATACTTTTCCAATAATATTAACTCTCCATTAAATATTCAAAACTAAAACACCAAACTTAGAGCATACTTTTCCAATAATATTAGGTTGATGGCTTATCCCAACCCACTTGTACGTTTTTCCATCAAAGTACCTAATAGTATGCATTCCTGCCCAGATACCTGCAGCATACACACCAAAAGAAACTTGTCATAATTTGCACAGAAAGCTCATATAGCAGACAATGAAAAATTATAGCCACAATCTGCTTAATATTGTAGAAGAAATAATTGAATACTATGGCTATGGATAAAGCTCAACAATTATAAGTAGAATTTGTTAATAAATTGAGTTCTCACCAAACCAGTTGCAGATCAAAATATCAAGAACAATACTGTCCCATCAACATTCATTAAAATTTGGTAGCATGTGATGGAAGGTAAGCTGAAAATGCCAAGATAAGCTTTAATATACATCCATAACCACCAAAGCACTCAAAACACACTTGTCGGAAACATAAAAGACATTTGATCTCCGCTCAAAGAAGGAGAAAGCAGAACCAATTTAAACAAACTATGAAAGGCACACAATAAAACATATTATATTTGTCAAAGAACTAACCTCCATCATCTCAAATCCAATTGATAGCACCCAAAGAAGAGGCTGATTACGAAGCAATATAACTTTACCCCACCATCCAATAATATGAGCTAAAGCGAATTCATCAAAAAGTGTTTCCTATAGAAATTAAAATATTATAAACATAGAGAAGTCAGAAGTCTGCTTAACTGCAACATAGAAGACGTACACAGTACACCAAGAGGATATGATCAGAGAATATCATAAGTAAACAGATTATTGAAGAAGAAATCATACATAAACATTCTTAAACCTGCATGTAGGTTTTTTTTTTTTTTAAAATTTTTTTTTTTTATGCCTCGGAACCATAATACTCCAGTGCGATCTTAATTTTTTCATCGTGCCAAACTATATCTAGAAAAGCACAACAAAATTTCTCCTAAAAATCTCAGCAATAACATAACTGCAATTTAGCAACTAAAGGAGCAATAAACTATATCTTCTGGTAGGAAAAAAAATATGTATAAATTCCATAGAAAGAAAATTGTAGTACAATCTCTAGCAAATCAAACACTAAACAACTACAAAAACAACATTGCACCAAAATCCTAATAACAAAGGACCGATCACTCAAAGACCAAAAACCTAACTCAATTACAACTGAGGAAAACAGGAAAAGACAGTAACCTTCGCGAGAATCCAAGGGCTGAGACTACTTGATGACATTAACAGAAGATGAAGCAGAGGCAGCAACATCGGAACGAAGAGCCAGAACCTCATCGCCGTAAGGCACCAAATTAAGCTGCTTTTGTGACAACGATGGCAGCGGCGGTGGCTGCTGATTCTAGTACTGGCCATGGTGGAGCCGAGGATCGGCTTGCAATGAGAGCATTGTTGTCGCTTGTTCAAATCGCGAGAAAATTTAGAACCGGATCATGAAAGAAAATAAAAACCATAAAAAAAAGGAAACGAAAGTGATTTTCCCCTTTTCTTTCTCCTTTTCTCGCTTGAGAAGCCCAACGACTGGAAATTGAAGGTTGACAGAGAGATAGAGAAAGACGAGAGAGAGAGTGAGGAGTTCGGATGTAGAACCAAGCTGAAGAAATGGGGAATGGAAATGGGTCTCAGAAATCAGAAATGTTGAAGGAGAGGAAATGGGTCTCGGGTCTCAGAAATGTTGAAGGAATTGAAGGAAAGGAATTGGGTCTCTCGGGTCTCACAAATTTTCAGGTCTCACAAATGAAAAAAAATGCTAAGTGGCAGGATGGTGTAATTATTACCGCCCTTTTTTCATAAAGTGGCCCAATATAGTACTCTAGCATAATACTTTTTTCTTAGTATTATATTCAAGTGTTATGGAAAGGGGTATTTGGTGTAGTGTGATGCATAGACAATCACCTTCCCTGTCTGCATAAGTACACAACCTAGACCTTTCCTCGAGACGTCAAAATAAACTACAAACTTGTCCCGATCTGTAGGAAGGCTCAAAACTAGAGCGGTGATCAAACTCTTCTTGAGCTTCCGGAAGCTGTGTTCACACTTGTCTGACCATACGAACTTATGATTCTTGCGTGTTAACTTTGTCAGTGATGATGAAATCTTGGAGAACCCCTCCACAAAGCGTTTGTAATACCCTACAAATCCCAAGAAACTCCTGATCTCTGAAGCGCTCTTCGGGCTTGGCCAATCTCTGACCGCCTTGATCTTCCCTGGATCCACCTTAATCCCATCCTTACTGACTATGTGACCTAAGAAAGTCACATGTGGCAACCAGAATTCACATTTCTTGACCTTCGCATATAGCCCGTGTTCTCTCAACCTATGTAGTACCAATCTGAGGTGTTGGTCGTGGTCTGTCTTTGCCCAGGAGTATATCAATATATTGTCAATAAAGACGATCACAAACTGGTCCAACTAATCTTTGAACACCTCTTCATCAAATCCATAAATGCTGCCAGAGCATTAGTCAATCCAAACGACATCACCAAAAACTTATAATGCCCGTACCTGGTATGAAAAGTTGTCTTCAGTATATCCTCCTCCCTGATCCTCATCTGGAGATAACCAGATCGAAGATCTATCTTAGAGAATATTGTTCTACCCTAGAACTGATCAAACAAATCATCAATTCTTGGAAGTGGATATGTTCTTGATAGTCAACTTGTTCAGTTCCCTGTAATCGATACACATCCTAGAAGAACCATCATTTTTCTTCACAAATAGAACTGGTGCGCCCCATGGTGAGAAACTGGGCCTGATAAAACCCAAGTCTAGTAACTTCTGTAGTTGAACCTTTAGTTCCTTTTGCTCAGCTGGAGCCATCCTATAAGGTGCCCTAGACACTAGCTCTGTCCCTGGCACCAATTCAATTACAAACTCAATTTCCCTGTGTGGAGGTAACCATGGCAGATCCTCTAGAAACACGTCTAGAAACTCACAGACTAGTCGGGTCTGTTCTGGTCCCACTGGCATGACCTAAGTGGTATCCACCATGCTAGCTAAGAACCATATGCATCCCCCTACAATAGGTCTCTAGCTCTAAGTACTGATACCATAGGTATACGGGGTCCATGCATAGTGCCAATGAATACAAAGGGGTCCTCACCCTTAGGCTCAAAGGATACCATATTCTTCTTGCAATCTATCGTTGCCCCATACTTTTCTAGCCAATCCATACCCAGAATTATATCAAAATCTGTCATCACCAATTCTACCAAATCAACTGATAATTCCTTGCCATCCACTGTAACTAGTAATGATCCAACCCATCTCCTGCAAATCATTAACTCCCCAGTAGGCAACATAGTACCAAACCCCACAGGATAGAAGTCACATGGTCTACACAATCCATCTATAATCCTACTAGCAACAAAAGAGTGTGTAGCACCAGAATCAATAAAAATATTATAGAGGGTTCCAGCACTAGAAAGTTGACCTGTAACTACCAAGGGACTAACCTCGACCTCTACTTGGGTCAAGGTGAACACCCGAGCTGGCGTCAGGCTGTCCACTTTCTTTAGCTCCTCCTTTTTGGATCTCGAGCAGTCTTTCTTCAGGTGCCCCACACTACCATAAATGTAAAGACCCAAAATCACTAATATGGCTTAAGGGCCCTAATTAGTGTGCCGGGAGGGCATAATTGACTTATGAGTGAATTTATTGATTTAAATGCATATGATTATATGAATGTAAATGTGATATATATAGTATTTGTGAGAACCACATTATTATGTGGGCAGGTTCGCAGAGAACGACTTGAGGCGATCTTAGGGAGCTAGATATCGAGAAAAGTCACAACGGGGCTTAATATTTGACTTTGGATAAGTCAGGGGTATTTTAGGTATCAGGTAGTTATTTAGACTATCGAGTTATGGAAATAAATATATGGAGATATATTTGAGGATAAAAAGCTTAGGTGGGAATATTGGGGAAAATTACCATTTTGCCCTCGGGGACGTTTCCAGTACCCCGAGCCTCGGGATTGACTTAACTGGCTAGGATTAGATTAAGTTAATGAAAAAAATAGAGGAATAAAACAAACCAACCTCAGCCTTTGTTCTCTCTTCTCTTCTCTTCCTTCTCTCTTCTCTTTCAAGAAACCATAGAAAATCTAAGGGAAAATTCAGTTGGAAATTCCTATGATTGAGCTGAAATCATGAAGGTCTAGCTTAGTACTCAGCTAAGGGACACCCAACCAAGATCAAGGTGAGAACTGAGCTTGTTTTTGGGAGTTAAAATTCTGAGTTTTGGCTTAATATTGAGGTGTTTATGGTTTTAATGTTTAAGGATTGAATTAAGCTGAGAAGCTTGGACTTTAGCTCAGGAATTCATCAAGAAGGTGGTTCAGCAAAAGAGGTAAGCTTCAATTCGTATTCAGAGGTTAAAATTTGAGTTATGCATGACTGGTTTTGGTGTTTAGAGTTACTGGGTTTCAGAGAATCAAAATGGGGTTTTAGTAGGTTTTTAGGCTGGATTTCTGTTGGGATATGTTGTTAGAGTCATGATAAAAGTGTTGTGATTAATGGGTTTTGAATTAGGGAGATTTGGGATGGTTTTTGATGAGGTTTAGATGTTGGAAATGGTGAATTTTCTGGGCATGAAGGAAAGGGTTGCGGCTCTGTTCTAGAGCTCTGCGGCCCTAGGATGCGAAGGAGCCAGGGAGGCTTGGCCAAAGGGAAGCGCCGCGGCGCCCAAGGGCAGGGCTGTAACGCGTGTTTGCTTCCAGGGATGGCCTTGGCTCTGTTTTAGGGTAGGGCCGCGGCTAGGTTTCAAGGGCCGCAACCCTTGGGTGCACACTTGAACATTTGGGGATTTTAGGCACGGGAATGTAGTCTAGGGTGCTCGGGATCGATTTCCCCATCGTGCTTGGTGGAATTCGATGTCCCAGAAGCTAGTATTGTATTTTGAAACCCTTATTTGAATATTAATGGAATCCAATATCTTGGTTGTGACTAGGTGTTAAGGCTAGGGCTCGGGAACGGATCGTGCTCGAGGAGCGTCGCTCGTAATCGGTGAACGCAGAGACTAAAGGTAAGAAAACTACACCTGGTTGTATATCTATAATGGGACTAAGGGTTCCCTGATGCGTATGCTTGAAAGGATGGTATTATGCCATGTAAACTGAATAGTGAACCAACGACCTAAGAGTGCCAAGGGTTACACTAGCACACAGGGCGCAGCTTGGCCACTGGTAGCCGAGGACAGCTTAATATGCACTGAGCTCGGTTTAAGCGGGCCAAAGTCAGTGGGGTAAACAGAGGGTGCGGCCTAAGTTGTCGGCCCTGACTATTATGTGACCTGATTATTATGAGACTTGAATGTTATCTGTGATTAGTTGCACCCTTGACTCTGAGTATATGCTGATTGGTTAATGTGAATTATCTAATGGTTGTTCATGCTTAAAGAATTGATTATTTGTTGTTGTTGTTTTTGTTGCATGTTATGTTTTCTTGCTGGGCCTTGGCTCACGGGTGCTACGTGGTGCAGGTAAAGCCAAGGGCAAGCTTGACCAGCCCTGACTTGGAGAGTTCTGCGAGATGAATGTACATGACCAGCTGCTCAGCCGCCACGGTTGGGGTTTAGGCAGGAACCCAAGAACCAGATGTCTATTTTTCCTTAGTATGGCTGATGGTTGTCCGTATTTTGGGAAATTTGCAAACCAACTTTTTAACTCTATTTCTTTTGGGATCCCATGTATAAAACTATTTAATTATATAAAATGAAACTTTTGAGACCAAAACCTTTTAAACCCTAGCTCATACATGTTTAATGACACGTTTTTAAATTAATGACTTGATTAGCAAGTCCTGCACCTTTATTGTTGGATTAGCTTATACATGATCTTTATTTATTTTCATGTATATCTAATATTAAACAAATTAAAACGAGATAGCTTAAAACATGTTTCTAAAATTGAATTCAAAGAGAAACAAAGATTAGAATACTTACAGTATACGCAGCGGAATTAAAGAGTCCTTCCTTCAGTTTCTCTAACTCTTGTATCCTCTCTGTTGCAGAGTATTATCAAGAAACTGAACCGATCTTCTATTTTCTTCACAATCTTCCAATGTATCCTTAGAACCACCTAGACTAGTGTGGGAAATTCTCAACACATGAGATAGATATAGAGAGAAGAAGAGAAAATAACAAAGAGGCTTAGAAAAGGACTTATGTTTAGAGAGAATCTAAAACTATCATAAAATCTTACTTATGACTTATCAAAACTTTTGTGTTGACTTCTCTCTAAGCACTCCTTTTATAGACTCAATTAGGCCATTTAATTTAATTAAAAAATTAATAAAATAATAGCCATTTTGAAGCCCTAGGTCGAAATTATCATGGGCTATAGGCCCATGAAATTTCCCATTTGATTATAAGCCCATTGGACTTAAAATCAAGGCCTGTATTATTTTCTATTGATTTAATTAATTAAATAATTATTTAAATCCTTTATCAAATTAATTATTTATAATTTGAACCTTGATTTAAACTTATTTATTAATTTAGATACCAATTTATCTTAATTAATAAATCTGCCATAATTTCTCTTTTCTTCTCAAAATTACACAACTCTATGAAGCTATCCAAAATTGACCTGGTCAACTTTGATAATTCTAATTGATGATTAAATCAATTAATTGAGACTATCTAGATGATTTTATCCAAGGTACAATGGGGACCATGGGCCTATGAAATCAAGCTCCAATAAGTTATCATAAATCTAACAAATAAATTTACTAACTTATTAATTCCTCGTGACTCCACTATAGACTTGGAATTGCACTCTTGAATTCATAGAACGCTCTATAACAAATATAGATACGCTATTAATTATCCATTTTTACAACCATAATTGTCACTCAATCCTCTATAGACGGTCTACAATGAGATAGGACTAAAATACCATTTTACCCCTCATTGTATTTTATCCTTAAAACACTTAGTTCATTGTAAATGATATTTCAGTAAACTAATTTAATTACTGAAATGAGATCTCTATCATTTAACACCTTGAACCAAACTAAAAGGAAACCATCTTTTCACTTCTTCATCAGAAGCTATAGATGTTCATATCTATGATTAACACTCCCACTCAATTATACTACCGAGTTCCCAAGATGTAAGTATGGGCTAGTCCGTAGGGTAAGCAGGTAACGAACAAGTCAAAGAACTCAAATAATACAATCAGTTAGAATAATAACCACTCAGAATTGAGATTGAATTGACCTATGGTCAACTATATGATATGACTAGAATATATAATAACGGTATGTTTACTTATCTTATCAACTGTCAATATCGGTCCAATCCGATGTAACAAATACATCCTATCTTATCTACTTTGCTAATGTTTTGGAAAGAACATAACACTGTAATGTGTAAGTAGATCATATCGTAGATTAGCAAGTCAGTGTAAATCCGGTGCACGGACGAATCTTAGGACTAACTTATTTTGAACATATAATCATATTTATATTCCACTGTGATTACGTCACTATAAATAAGATTAGCTATATGCTCGGGATTTAATAGAAGTTTATATTAAACAAATAATCATGAAAATAAAACATGTGAGCAAAGTGATTGACCAAGTCAAAAAATGATTTCTATTCTTTTATTGATAATAAAATGAGATTACAAAGAATTTGAGTTTTAATTAGGGCATAATACCCCAACATTAATAAGTACATAGTGTAGCGGTCTTGGCTACCCAGGCAGTTACAATAAACAAAGCAGGCTTTTGCCTAACCTTCCCCAATATGGCGCCTCCTGCACCGAGTACACTCTGGGAATGCTCTCCAGGTCTCACCGCCACTCTGGCGGTCCATCTGTATGCCCTGTGGCCTCCTATCTGGCCCTGTAGCTAAAATTGTATCTGAAGTCTTCCTCTTTTGATCACTGGGGCCTCTGCCCCTACCAAAACCTATAAATGGAGGTCCCAACCTCCTAGAATCCCTTCTGGCTGCATTTTCACGCAGATTTTGTTCTCTGCGCTCTCAGCTGTAAGCGCCTTATCCACATCCTGTGCATATGTAGTCAATCCTGGCACAGAGGTAATACGAACATCCCAGGCTATCATAGGTTGTAGCCCCTGAAGAAACCTCTCTCTTCTGGTCCCATCAGTGGGCACCAGATCCCAAGAAAACTTTGCCAATCTGTCGAACTTCAGGGCGTAATCAGTCACTGTCATGTTACCCTGAAGTAACTTGCTAAACTCCTCAACCTTCACAGCTTTAACTGGGTCGTTGTAGTACTTCTCATTGAACAAGATTCTGAACTCTTCCCATTCCATGGTGCTTACTGCTTTGGTCTGGGATACCACCTCCCACCATATTCGGGCATCCTCCCGAAACATATAAGTGGCGCATGCCACTCTCTCATTACCACCTACCCTTGTAAAATCCAAGATGGTGGTTATCATGGTCATCCATTGCTCAGCCTTCAGTGGATCTGAGCCGTCCTCAAAGACTGGAGGATGTTTCTTCTTGAACATCTCATACAAGGGTTCCCACCTGTCTCCCCCTACCTGGGGCTGCATTACTAATGGTACCTCCGGTAGTATCACTGCCGATACCGCGGGCTGTGGGTTCCCTGCTTGAACTTTTTGCTGTCTCAAGAGGCGTATCTCTTCATCCTGCCTCTCTAACCTGGCTTGCATGTCAGCAAGCACCTGCTGCCAGTTTTTTGGAGCTGATGGTGGGGCCTGGCCCTGGTCATTCCCTTCACTGGCCTGTAACTCTTGGCCAGCCAACCTCTCTGACCTTCGAGGATTCATATTGTTACTCAATCCACCCTACAGTGATCAAATTGGCTGTTAGGTAAGTAATATCTATACCTCTTGCTGCCTGACGGTCCAAGATCAAACAGATAAACAACAAATGCAATGCTAATAAGCATGCCATTACTCAAGATATTCATTCATGGTGCTAATAAGCACCTCCTGATATCCATCAGCAAATAACAATACACATATACATATCCAAGCATTTACACAAGTATAACATTGCTAATAAGCATGTTCTTTTAATCATTGCTAGAGTTAACAGTGCTAAAAAGCATGTTCCTGACCTATAAACAAATAATAATGCTAATAAGCAGTTCCCTTGCATTCACAAGCAGTAATGATGCTAATAAGCACGTTCTTTATCATTCATGCAGTAGTCAAGGGCCAGGCCTTATCAAATTGTCTCATGCTTCCTAAACAGGCCCGCAGATAAGGAATTCATATCATGTTAGAACATTTAAACACATAACCACATAATAATTACCGAACCTTGAGTCGAGTTGTCTTTAATGGTGAGTGTACATGCCCGGCTAGTCTTCAGGAACTATTAAACCTTGGCAGCTCTGATACCAAGTTGTAACGTCTTCCTAATCTAGGATCGTTACATTGTGTACTTTAAATTGTCAGACTTCCTAATCAATTCATTGGCATAAAACCTGTAACTATGGTTAATGTCAAGGGTTAAGGTTAAAAAATTTGTGTCAAAGGAACCGTTGACTTTTATTTAAAAAGTTTCATACATTCGTGGGATCCCAAAATATTACAACCAAATTCTTAAAGAAGTGTAGGTATATCAAAAATTACATCCAGCCGACCTAAGCGGCAAAAACAGGGCTACAACCCTAGTTCCTCTGAGATATCCTTGGCCGTGGTGGTCGAGCAGCCGCATATGTACACGCCGCCACCAAAGCTCTCCAACTCATGGCTGGTCAAGTTTTCCCTTCCCCTTACCTGCACCACAAAGCACCCGTGAGTCAAGGCTCAACAAGAAAACTATACATGTGCATAAATAGAACAATACAGATTCCCAAATACTTATCTAACATGTCCACCAATAATAACCTACACATACAGTCAATTAGTTACAAACAAATGGTCATTGGACCATTTTGCAGCCGCTTCCCTGAACGGTTGACCATAGAGCCAACCCCAGGGCCTATGCCCTAGCTATGTGACCATAGAGTCACCTAGGGCCCTTGCCCTTAGCTTTAAGTAACTAGCCATAGAGCTAGCCCAACACCTTTGGTTTCTCAACGACCATAGGGTTGACCAACGTAATAGTATGTTGTTGATTTGGGCCTAAGCCTTTCGACCAGCACGCAGCGTGCTTTTGCCGTCCTTGACTAATAAGTCAAACCCTTATCTAGGTATCTAAAATTCAAAATAGAAACAGATATAAATAGGCATATCCCAACAAAACAAGCACTTATGTATGTTAACCACATAACACCATCGAGTAACCGTACTCATAATACTAATCATACTTATTTAACGGGGCCTCAGGCCCTAACCACATAATTCATGCAACAAACATGAAACACTTAAGCAGGTATAGAATATTCAGGTAGGATCAATCAACATGTTAAACAATAGCTCAAACAGAAACATTCTCAGGGGCCCAAGCCCTAATCATAATAATTGATAACAGTCAGGGCAAGCCCTGATCACAAATAACACGTATTGGGTGCAGTTTTCTTACCTCAGGTTCGAGTATAGCGTAAAATAAGGACGACCCTCGAGCACGATCCCAGTTCCGAGCCTCTAGCGATAACCTAGTCACAACCATAAAATAGGATTCCATCAATAACAAACAATAAAGGCTTCTGGACTAAGTCTTAGCCTCCGGGGCCTCAAATTCCACTAAATCAGGTAGTGGAATCGATCCCGAGTCCTAAGGAAAAGGTTCCCGTCCGTAAAAACTCCCCAAGGTCAAAACTGCCCAGGCAGGCCGTGACCTATCCTTTAGGGTCGTGGCGCACCCCTTCTAATCAGAAGCTTTCTCCCTCTGCCAAAGGGATGCGGGCCACGACCCACCCAAGAGGGTCACAGTGCGCCTCCCAAACAAAGGCCTCCTCTGGCCCTGGGTTCATCTAGGTCGCGACCCCTCAAGAACAGAGCCGCGACTTGGCCCTACGAACCCAAATTTTCTTCAATTTTCAACAACCAAATTCAACCCAAACTATCCCAATTTAACCCAAAAACCATAATTCAATCACCACAATAGTTCTAACATCTTTCCAGCAACAAAGCCCAACAAAAGTCTAGTTACTAAACTCATCGAAACACCAGTTTCAATTCTTGAGCTAGAAGGTTCAAGAACACCTCAAAACAACTGCAAATTCTTACATAAATAAATAAACAAAAGGGTTAGATTGATACCTTAGCTGTGAATTATGATCCCCTAACCACAAGCTTTCCAAATCCCAATCTCAGGCCTTCAATTCTTTGGTTTCTAGCCAAAATCCTTCTCAATTCTTCAAAGACTAGCTTCGGGAAGCTTAGAGATAAAGAGAGTGAGGTGAGATAGTGATTCGGTTTAGTGAGGAGTGTTTCTGTGTTTGTCTTTTGTTTCCTTGGGGATTAAGTGACTTAAGCTAACCTCGAGGCTCGGGGTACCAAAAACATCCCAGCGGGAAAAATGGTCAAATTCCCCGATATTCCCTCCTAAACTCACTAACTCCAAATATATCCCCAATTATTCATTCCCATTACCCGATAATCCAATTAAATTCCAAATACCCAAAATACCCCTTGACTCGCCCCGAGTCAGGTATTGGGTCTCGTTGTGACTTTCCTACTAACTTGCTCGCTAGGATTGTCTCGTGCCGAGTAACTCAAATAAACCCACATAATAATGTGGTCTCACACACATATATTACATATATGCATATATATATATATACATATATATACAATTATGCCCATAACGGGCCAAGTTACAAAAGTTGCCCATCTAATAAGAAACGGGCTCGCATGCAGATTTAATACCCCTAAACATGCACGACTAGTTATATTATCATATAACTCACATAATCACAAAAAAATATATAAAATAAACATATAATTCCATATATTGCCATCCTAGCCCCCTAATCAAGGCCCTAAGCCTTATTAGGTAATTTTGGGACGTTATAGGGGTATTTTCTTTTCCTATTTTGTTTAGAAATTAAATGAATTAAATTGGTGATAATAGTTAAAATGGGAAAAAGAAGTTGTCATCTTTTTTTATGTATTATTTATTTCCTTTATTTATGAAAATCAAATAAAAGAAATAAAGAAAATGATTAGATTTGGGAAACTTCCCCATTCCCATTAGGCTAGCTACTTTCTCCACGGTTAGATAAAAAGGAAAGAAAGTAAGAAGATAGTCATTTTGGCTCTTGGAACAGATGGCTAGAGGAGAGAAGAGAGAGAGAGAGAGTGCGTGAGATAGAGAGAGAAAGAAAGGAAGAAAGAAGAGAAAGGAGGAGGAGAAGAATAAGAGAAAAGGATTTCGAATCCTAGGGTATGTGTTTGAGTTTTTGTATTTGTGATTTTCTAGTTCATCTCCTCATTTATTTTTCTTGTGATTTGCTAAGTTTTTGCTCTTGGTTGTTGTTGGTTTTCTTTTCTCTTTGTGTGGGTTCGAAAAACCCTAGGTTGTTCAAGAGGGTGGCCATTTGTTTTGAGTCCTTGATTTCTACCAAGGAAGGTAATGGTTTTCTCTACCTTTGTTGATTGGATGAATCAATTCTTGGTTATGGTTTTTTGTGGTATTTTATGGTTTGGTCAATATAGGTTAATGATGAAAGGTTGTGATTTGTTTGTATTTGGGTTTTGTCATGCTTTGATGGATGTTGATGGAAGGGATCTTGATATGAGGATTTTGGAATGGGTTTATTGGTATTGTGTTCATGATTGGTGCCATGAAGTTTCAGCCTTGTGTGTATGATTTAGGATGGTTTGATTTTTTTTATTACATGCTAATGGTAATATTAAAATGCATAAAAGAGGTGTAGAAACATGCTAGGGTTCATGTGAATGTGAATGAGACTATTGATATTTTATGTTTAATGTTCATGTGGGTTTCGGCCTACAGGGATTATTAATGCATGTTGGTCATTTTATTTTTATTTTACTTGATGTCACATATACTCATTAGAAAAATTATAGGTTATTTTGTTAAATTTGGGAATTTGTTTTAGGTCCCTTACAAATGATGATCTAATTGGTATATGAAGTTTTGGTCTAAGAAATTATTTAAACATGATTAAAAGTGGGTTTTATGTTAATTATGCTTGCTGTTTTTTTTTTATATATAATTTGTGAGTATAATGGTATATTAATGTTTTGAATTTCACATATGAATTTTCAAAGTGGTATTTGATTTTAAGTAAATAAAAGGGCATATTTTTTTCACATGTTAATGGTGTTTTTGTCAAATTAATACATGCATATTTTTTTTTGTAAATTTTATGGAAAAAATTGTTTTAATCAAAATTTGTAATTTGATTGAATAGATAGTTATTGGAATTTTCGGTAAATAGTAAGAAAAGTCTTTTAAATAAGGTAAATAAAACTAGTGCATCAAATAAAATTAAACTCTAAGCTATGTATGTGATAATTGTGGCATTTTCAAAAAGTAAATATGTATTTTTCACATTATTATTTATGTGCAGTTTTTTCTCAATTTAAAATGTGAAAAAGATTATGGTTTAAATCCATTTGTGATTTTTAAACAAATTAATAGTGGAAAATTTATAGTTGGCAACGTTTTTTCAAAATAATTACAAAAATATCGTTGGTTTTTTAATTTACGATTTTACCGTGAGTTTTATACCTGATTCTATAAATATTATAACGTGATTTTAATGCCTAAGTCCTACCTGTCTAAGCTTAAGTTCCCCATGTCCTAGCGCTTGTTCTATGATCACATTGCCCCATTTTTTTTTTTTAGTTTCTTACATTCTCTTTCTTCTCCTTAACTTCAAAAAAAAATTCCAACCACACCGCTAGTTAGTTGAGCTCTATAGTGGTACCATCTCGACCTACTCTTCAAGGTGATCATTTTGATATGTGGGAAGCATATGCTTTTTTGTCGTCGCCGGAGAAGATGACCAAAATAAAAAACAACATTTTAGTTTCCTTTTTATATTTTGTTGACAAAAAAGTAACTAAATTTTAAACTTACACAAAATTTAATATACCAAAATTTGTATTCTTATTTTACATTTAAAAGACATCATATGATATTTTAAACAATTTTTAAGCTATTTTAGAAACATTTCAAGTGACTTTTTTAAAATAGATTCTTTAGGATATTGTTTGGTAACTTTTAAATAGAATATAAAAAAGACTCTTTTTGATAACTCACTAAGTTTGTTGGTTACCTTAAATTTGTGGCATACTAAAAAAATTAGTCATATATCAAATGGCAATCAATTGGTATCTTATATGATTTATAAAAGTGAAAATTACATCTAGTATTGATTTTTTTCATTTTATTTACACTTTTACCATCGCGACCTACTCTTGTTGGTGGTCATTTTAGTATATGACAAACATGAGTTTCTTGATGTCGCCGGAGAAGATAATGGGGATGGGGTAGTTTTTGTGTTGTCTTTGAAAAATAACGTTTAAGTTTCTTTTTAGCTTAGTTTATTAAAAAAAATGGAAAAGTTTCTTAAAAATTGAAATAAGTAATTTATATGTTGTATTTAAAAAGTAACTATGTAGTTGCTTTTTATTTTGATCAAAGAAAACTTAATAATAAAAGACGGAAATGTGTATTTATTATTATAATTCAAAAGTAACTTTTAATTTTATTGTTTGTTTGATTAATAAAAAAACACTATTACTCCCATATAAATTACATTAGTGACTAAAAAAGTGAATTAAAACTTTTCATTAAAAAAATTTACTGTATAGTATACTAAAAGTAACATTTAATAATAAACTATATAGTAATTTTTTATATTTTATTGTAACTCATTAGTTTCTAAAAAAATGACCAATTGGCAACGTACAAATATCTTAAGTAATAAGACACCATAATATAACTTCAAAATGACTAATCAGTATCTTAAGATAAAAGTTTCAAAAAATAAGTATTGGAGGTAATCAAAATGTATATAAAATAATATGCTATAAAAATAAAAAATTTCATGAAAAAAGTAACTAATTTGTAACTTATTAACATTTTAAGTAACCAAAATATTACTATTTAAACCCAGAAAAATGGGAAAACTAAGATTTCGGGAAAGTTTCAAATTCAAGTATATTACTTTTAGAATCCGGTATTTTTGTAAATAAATTTTTTTAGGTGATTTTTATAATTATTTTATATTATATGTATATAATTGTAAAAATCACATTTATAGTTGCTGAAACTTTGGGTTATTAAGAAAAAATAATTATTTTATTTAAGATGAATAAGTTCTACAGCCTAATAAATTAGGTCTTAAATAATATATATAAAAATGTAATTTTTCCACACTTTATTTATAAATTTCTACATTTCAAAACATACAAATTGTTTTTAGATTAGTGAAATTATTTTCTAAAGAAACAAGAAACTTATTTAGTGCCCCTTTGGTTTAGCTTCTTAATAAGATAAAAGTACTTTTTGTAGAATTTGCAACTTAAAATGCGTTTGGTAAATTAAAAAAAATAACTTCTTTAAAAATTTATGAGAAAGCTAGAGCCAAAATCAAACTTTTAGCTTATTCGGGAATATTAGAAACTTTTGTCTGGATAAATATAACCTCATTGAATTTGTAAATTCCAACTTAGCCCTCTGAAGTTTTCTTTTGTTCTTCTTAAACGCGGCTTCACTTAAAATCTCCAACCGCAAGTTCTCCCACAATTGACCACCGCCCACAATCCATCTCCATTGTCGTCCTTGAACGAACCTTCAATATCATCTTCAACCTCTGTTTTTTCTTTATGCTTCATAGATATTATATATATATTGACATTGAAATTAATTAGTATTTAGGTTTAAGAATATTTGGAAGCAGTTTCTGATAGCTCAACAATGAAAGGGGTATTGTTCGAGTCAATACAAAACTCCACAAGCCAATAAGCTTTTACAATCAACATAACCTTTCTGAAATACATTTTCTGCTATTTAAACTTTGGAATTAAAAACTGAAAAAAATAACAGATTGCTAGTGTGCTCCTGCGGGTTCCTCAGCTCCTCTCCATTCTAACAAACTCTTGCATCCATCGAGGCTTCATGCGCTTGCGAGTCCCACGCGTTCCCACTCTCTCTGCATTGCTGGTTTGCCCTGTTTCCTTCTCTTCGCTGCCTTCGTCAACTTCCTTTTGTTGCCTGGTTTCTTCTTCGATTGTTCCTTCTTCTAGCCAGCCTTCTATCCTGGTTTGGGCTTTGTTTGGGTCAATCAATATTGGGCCTGGCCTAATACTACTCCCTTCCTCGACAAAGACCTTGTCCTCAAGGTCGTGGAGATTATATAGTTGGCAGAACTCCGGAAAATTCTCCCACGTGGCATCTTTAGGTGCACTCAAAGACCACTGTACCAGGACTTGCAACTTCCTGTCACTCTCTGCGCCCACTGTCCGTTGAGCTAGAATTGCCTGCGGAATCATAACTGGCTTGTTGTTGATGCTGAGGTCTGGTAAGGGATAGCACTGTGGAGTCGAGTTTCCATGAAACGGTTTCAGCAATGAGACTTGAAAAGTCGGATGTATACGACTCCCTTCCGGTAAATCTAGTGTATAAGCTACTGGGCCAGCCCGTGCCTTCACTTTGAATGGTCCGAAGTACCTTCTGCAAAGTTTGGAATTGAGGCGCTTCGCCACAGTTGACTGACGATAAGGTTGAAGTTTAACTAAGACCAGATCGCCAATGTTAAATTCCCAGTCTCGCCGTTTCTTGTTCGCCTGTTGCCGCATTCGGTGTTGAGCTTGGAGCAAATTCTGTTTCAGTTGATGTAGAATACGGTCTCTAGAGAGTAAATCTTCCTCTACTGCTTGGATACTGGTGGATCCCCGTGTATATGCTGGAATTGAAGGAGGATCTCGGCCATAAACTGCTCTGAATGGAGTCATACCGATTGCTGAGTGATGACTCGTGTTATAATGGTATTCGGCCCAAGCAAGGAACTTACTCCACCGTCGAGGATTATCCGCTGTAAATGCTCTTAAATACTGCTCCAAATATCTGTTAGTTACCTCTGTCTGTCCATCTGTTTGTGGATGATATGCCGAGCTCATCTTCAAGGTAGTGCCCATCAACTCGAATAGTTTCTTCCAAAATGCGCTGGTAAAGATTGGGTCGCGGTCCGATACGATTGATCTAGGCAGACCGTGTAGGCGTATGACCATGTTAGAAAATAACTCTGCTACTTTGGTGGCTGTATAATGATTGGGCAATGCTCCAAAATGAGCGTATTTCATAAATCTATCAACCACGACCAGAATATTAGTTACGCCACCTGAGTTTGGCAACCCAACAATAAAATCAATAGCTAGATCTTCCCATACCCTTTCCGGTATTTCCAGAGGTTGTAGCAATCCAAGAGGGGGAGTCGGCGAGTATTTAACTATCTGACAAACAACACAGGATTGGACAAACTTTCGCACCTCTGCTTTCATATTGGACCAGTAAAAATTTGCACTTAAGCGCAAAAAAGTTCTGTCAACTCCTGCGTGTCCAGCAACTGGGGTAGAATGAAATTCCTGTATAATTTGTTGTTTCAGGTTAGAATGGGGACTGATATAGAGCTTCTGTTTGAAGTATAATAGGCCATCTCGTTCTGAAAAATCAATAACTCCCTTGGAGTCAGTTAGAAGCTGGTTATGTAAGGCTCTCATGTCTGGACAGGTGATGTTTTCCCTTTTTAATTCTTTCAGAAATTCAAAACAGGCTGATGTTATAGCCGCTGCCAATAATGAACAAGATCCTTCATGTTGCCGAGGAAGAGCATCAGCAGCTGAATTTTCCTTGCCCGCTTTATATTCAATGGAAAAGTGAAATCCAATGAGCTTGCGAAGGACTTGTTGCTGCTCGGGTGTTTGGATAACCTGTGTAAGAAGCTCTTTAAGACTCTTATGGTCCGTGCGAATGATAAAATGTCGACCAAGTAAATATTTCCTCCACTTTGTAACTGCCTCCACGATTGCTCTTAGCTCCTTGAAGTAAGCCGAAGTTCCAGCGAATTTGGGCCCTAATTTCCTGCTGAAAAATGCAATGGGGTGGCCTTCTTGCATTAGCACGGCCCCGATTCCGACACTTGAGGCATCGGCCTCTATGATAAATTCTTTGGAGAAGTCGGGCAGAGAGAGAACGGGTGTCTCCGTCATGGCTTGCTTGAGGTGATGAAAGGTAGCATCTGCTTGAATCGTCTAGTGAAAGTTATCCTTCTTCAGTAATTCAGTTAAAGGGGCTGCAATGGAGGCATAGTGTGCAACGAATCGGCGATAATACCCAGTAAGCCCCAGAAATCCCCTCAATTGTTTGATGTTACGCGGTTGTGGCCATTCCAACATGGCTGAAATTTTTGAAGGATCTGCTCGTACCCCTTTAGCCGACACCAAATGGCCCAAATAATCAATGGTTGGCTGGAAAAACTTGCATTTGTTGGCCTTGGCGAAGAAACAGTGGTCACGTAGTATTTGTAATACCATTCGCAAGTGTTGGCTGTGGTCCTCCCATGTTCGGCTATATACAAGTATGTCATCGAAGAAAACTATCACACAATGGCGCAATAGAGGCTTGAACACCCGATTCATAGTTGCTTGAAAAGTAGATGGGGCATTTGTAAGGCCAAATGGCATTACGGTGAATTCATAGTGGCCTTCATGCGTTCTAAACGCTGTTTTATGAATATCCTGTGGAGCCATGCGAATTTGATGGTAACCTGCTCTCAAATCCATCTTTGAAAATACCTGTGCACCGCCCAACTCATCCAACAGCTCATCAATGGTGGGTATGGGAAATCGATCCTTAATGGTGATATTGTTCAGCGCTCTATAATCCACACAAAAACGCCATGACCCGTCCTTTTTTTTCACTAACAGAACTGGTGAAGAATACAGACTGTTACTTGTCTGAATGAACCCGTAGCTCATCATTTCGCCTACTAACTTCTCAATGACATCCTTCTGAAAATACGGGTAACGATAGGGTCTAACTCTGACTGGTTGAGTACCTGGTTGTAAGTAGATGCGGTGGTCTGTGCCACGGTATGATGGCAGCTGTGTGGGTTCCGAGAAAACATCAGTAAATGCTGTGAGAATACCCCTGGATATCTCTGGTAAAGTAGCTTCGATCTCCTCTATCTCCCCGACTGCGTGTTGATGGTTGTCACGGCCTGCTGCCAACATAAACATTTCTGTCACGTCTCCTTCATGCACCATAGAACGCAGCTGAGTAATGGATAATTGATGAGCATCGGACTTCGACGAACCAACGAGTTTTATGATAGATCCTTGCCACTGAAATTCCATTGTGAGCTCCTTGTGGTCGTGAATGCACGATCCAAGTGTCTGAAGCCATTGCATACCCAGAACCACATCAAGTCCCCGAATAGGCAAAATGTACAAATCAACCAGGAATTTATGGCCCTGTAATAGTAGCTCATCCCCTCTGCATAACTGTGAACACCATAATGAATTGCCATTGCCCATGTATACCTTAAACCGTTTAATTTCCACACAATTCAGACCCAATCTGGCTGCTAATGCTTCTTGGATGAAGTTATTATTACTCCCCGTATCAATCAACACCTCCAACTGCTCCTTGCCGTGAAAGGCTTGAATACGAAATATCCTGGGGTCCGTCGAATTAGCCAGAGAGTTCAGACTAACTTCTTCGGTTTGGGAGTCTTCACCATCAGTTATAACTTCCACCCCCGCCTGTGTCTTCTCATCTTCATCCTCATCCCCTTGAGTGCCGAGAATCAGAACCCTGTTTTTACACTTATGACCGAAGCTGTATTTCTCGTCGCAAGTGAATCATAAGCCCTTCTCCCTTTTTTCTTTAATTTCAGTCGGTGATAGTCTCTTAACCGGTAATGGAGGAGTGCCCGGTATTGAAAACTTCGAAGTTGCTGGTACACTTGTGTTGGATCCGCTGGAACCCGATCCTATCCCCTTGTGAATTGCTGAATTTGGTGGATTCATAAACTTGGGTGACCAATTCGAACGTCCCGTTTCCCCTCGAACACGGCCTAGTAACTCCTCATTGCGGTCCTCAAACAATTGGGCCTTCGCCATAGCATCGGCTAAATCGATGGGTTTAGCCAATAGCAATTCCCTGCGTATTTCACTCTTCAAACCCCACACGAAAAAATTCAAGAAATACTGTTCTGAAACTCCTGTGATTTGAGTCATCAGTGACTCAAATTCCGTCCGAAACGATGATACCCGTCCAATCTGCACCAGCTTGGAAATTGTACCCAAAGGATCGTCATAAATGGAGACTCCAAAATGCATCCTCAACGCCCGCAGGAATGATTCCCAATCTGAGAACCCTCCTCCCTTCTCCATCCACTGGAACCAGGTCGACGGAGCTCCCTCAAGGTGAAATGCGACCATAGCCAGACGTACTCCGGTAAGACCCCGTGTAAATCGAAGAATTTGTTGATTTTATAAATCCAATCTTCCACATTCGTACCATCGAAGTGATGAACCTTCACACGTAGCACCTTCAGTAGAGAGTTTATCTCCCGAGAATCAATGGTTGTTGTCGGTCTATGCCCAGATGGAGACCCAATGCCGCTGCTAGCATGTCCGTGAGGTTTCGAAAATGGTGTCTGCAATTGATCCACTCGCTCATCCAGGCGAGATACTTGCTCATCCAACCTCGCTGAAAATTGAGCAAATTGTTCCTCTGAATGTTTCTGAAAATTGGTTTCCATTGCTTGAATCATGGCCACCAGTTCTTCGTTCTTCATGCTAAAGATGAAGATCCAATGAATGCACCAGTGATAGCTCAGCAATGAAAGGGGTATTGTTCGAGTCAATACAAAACTCCACAAGCTAATAAGCTTTTACAATCAACATAACCTTTCAAAAATACATTTTCTGCTATTTAAACTTTGGAATTAAAAACTGAAAAAAATAACAGATTGCTAGTGTGCTCCCGCGGGTTCCTCAGCTCCTCTCCATTCTAACAAACTCTTGCATCTATCGAGGCTTCACGCGCTTGCGAGTCCCACGCGTTCCCACTCTCTCTGCATTGCTGGTTTGCCCTGTTTCCTTCTCTTCGCTGCCTTCGTCAACTTCCTTTTGCTGCCTGGTTTCTTCTTTGGCTGTTCCTTCTTCCAGCCAGCCTTCTATCCTGGTTTG
The DNA here is from genome assembly GCF_963169125.1 of Humulus lupulus. Classification (NCBI taxonomy): domain Eukaryota; kingdom Viridiplantae; phylum Streptophyta; class Magnoliopsida; order Rosales; family Cannabaceae; genus Humulus; species Humulus lupulus. Next base: position 219,109,764 of record NC_084796.1, on the reverse strand, counting down.
GGCTTTGTTTGGGTCAATCAATATTGGGCATGGCCTAATAGTTTCTTTATCTGAAAGGGTTCATATTTTTGTTATTTGTATTTCGACGGTACTATTGTCTTCTTCCTATTACTATTTTGTATATATGATTTTATTTTTATGAATTTTGTGATCTGAGTTTGGTTTTTCTTTCAGCGTATTGATTTTAGAGAGTAATGCTAGTATTTGGCTTATAGTTGCTTCTTTCTTGGTTTCTCTTTTATCAATTTTATTTTGTTTGGTTTCAATTTTGTATATATTTTCTAAAGACATCTCCGTAATTTATGAGTGTCAACTTAATTAAAATGCTCTATCATGATTGATATATCTTCTACCTAATAAGTGTGTAGATAATAAAAATTCTTGATTTTAACTGTTTTTTATTTTTTTCGTTAACTTTAACAGAATATTCTTATATTTAATAAAATATTCTTATATTTAAAGATAGTTTGTAAACATGACTTAAATTTAAATAAAATTAATTAAATAAATTAAAATAAGATATTTTTGATATATTTTACGATGATAATTATTTAGAAATAATAAAATTATATATTTTATAATTTAAATAAAATTTAATTGAACTTAAACTAAATATTATTATATTAAATACATAATATATAATATTTTTTTTTATCAAGAAGAAGGTTACTTCATTAATCAACCAGCAAGCCAAACAATGAACAGTAAAATCAATTCTTACAAACCAAAACCACAAGGGAAAACCCTCCAACCCATGCTAAACACAAGCAGCGAAAAGACCCCACATGATTAATCTATCTATAAATCTCTGCTCTTGTATTGATATTTTCCTATTTTTTACATTGAAGATTCTGTACTTAATCCTATACTTTTTCTCAGTAGAAATGTTATTGGCTGACCAAGAACAACTATAAAAAACACATCTATTTCGGTTCCTCCAAATACCATCCACTACTGCTGCTAGAACCGAATTAATGATGTCAAACATTATTCCAGGCCTCCTACTGGAGAGCCAAACCAGCCAGCTAGAAAAATCAGCAGACCAAGCTTGAAAATCCTACAAGCCAAATATGATGAGCAGTATCTGCCTAGATAGACAACAATCAAAAAATAGATGGCCATGAGTCTCAATAGATATTACACAGACAGGACAAAGCAAGGAATCAAGCACCACATTTAACTTGAGCAGATTATCACAGGTTAAGAGCTGAGTGTTAACTGTTTGCCAAAGAAGAAATCTGTGTTTAGGTATGGAAAGTCGGCACCAAACAGCTCTATGATAGTCTATTTGTTGTTGACATAGAGAGCTGTTATACAGCTTAGAAGGGTGAAATTTTCCAACACTACCAGCAGCTTTTATCTCTTCATAGCTGTAGATATCCCTGAGATTACACAGTTTTCTCCAATACCAGCTAGTGTCAGGGGGAAGCCTATAAGACCAGAACTCAGAGCCTTTTAAGTACACAAAATTTATCCACTTAACCCACTGCAGATCATGCTTCTCAGTTATAGCCCATATGTAGTTAGCTAAAATTGCCCTGTTCCGAGCTTAGCCATTCTTGAATCCAAGTCCATCATAAACTTTCGGGAGACAGACCTTAGTCCATGATGCCAAATGAATTTTACTCCGGTTACCATTAACTCCCCAAAGAAAGCCTCGACATAATTTCTCGATCTCCTTAATAATACTTTGAGGAAGTATAAAGATACCCATCTAGTAGTTTCTTAGACCAAATAGGACAGAATGAATGAGCTGGATTCTACCAGCAAATGAAAGGTGCCTACTAGCCCAGTTATGAATTCTCATTCTAAATTTTTGAATTATGATGTCACAATCTTCATGCTTCCATTTAGTTGGTCTCATAGGGACACCAAGATATTTAAGGGGAAATATACCTTCAGACAGCTGTAACTCAGCAGCTAACTTCTTCCTGTCAGCAGTTGAAAACCCTCCATAATACACATGTGATTTGCTAGCATTAATTTCTAGCCCAGTAACAGCACTAAACTCCTCAAGAGCACTCTTTAACACTCGAACTGCAGCCATATATCCTTTACAAAATAAGAGTAAATCATCTGCAAAACAAAGGGTTAGCAAATTCAGGCTTTTACACATTGGATGGTATCTGAAAGATGAGTCAAGAGCAGCCAATTGAAGCCTCAGAGTGAGATATTCCATGATTAGGACAAATAAAAGAGGCGATAAAGGATCCCTTTGCCTAAGCCCCTTCTCACCCTTAAATTTTCCTTGAACTCTGCCATTCATGAGCAGAAAGTAAGATGTGTTTTTCAAGCATGTCATTATCCATTTGATAAATCTCTCAGGGAAACACAAAGCTGTTAAAAGATCTTCAATGAACGACCAATCAACTGTGTCATAAGCTTTACTAATATCAATTTTAATTGCACACCTTGGAGAAGTAGCTGTTCTCCCATAATTCTTGATAAGGTCTTGAAAAATCATTATGTTGTGGGCTATTGATCTGCCTTTTACAAACGCTCCCTGATTAGATTGAACCAAGATAGGAAGGACCTTAGCTAAGCGAGAGTAGAGCAACTTAGAGATACATTTGTATAAGGTAGAACAACAAGCTATAGGCCTATAGTCCACAGCCCTAGAAGGGTTCTCACATTTGGGGACCAGAGATAATGTGGTATCAAGAATCTCCTCAGGGATTCTGCCTGATTCAAAAAAACTGACTTATAGTTCTACATATTTCATCTCCAATATCCTGCCACATGACCTTGAAAAAACCCGAGCCAAATCCATCGGGACCCGGGGATTTGATAATAGGTATACTGAATAAAGCTTCTCTGATTTCCTTGTGAGAAAACGGCTTCAACAAGGAAAGTTGCTGGTCCACATTGAGTTTGGGACCCAACTCAACACAATGGACATTTATCTTCTTATTGGCTGAACTTGGCCTACCCATAATACTCCTGAAGTGGTTCAAAAAATGAGCAACCACTTCAGAGAAGTTATCCACCAATCTACCTTGCTCAGTAACAAATGAAGCTATCCTATTTTCTACTTTTTGTTTCTTATTGGCTGAACAAGCGTGGAAATAGACTATATTCGAGTCTCCCTTCCTTAACCATTCTATCTTACTTCTTTGAGTCAAAAAACTATGATACATCTGTTCCTGCCTAATACAAGCTTCAGCAGCAGCCTTGACATTATCTTGGAGAGTTAAATCTCTAGGATATTGCTGAGCAAGGAGACGGGTATCCTGAAACTCAACTTTTTCCCTCTGAAATTGAATTCCTATATCTCCTAAATGATCCCTATTAAACTTTTTCAACTTGTGTTTCAGCCGCATACTCTTAAGGTAAATGGCCTTTAATCCAATCCCCTGAAAAGGCTTTCTCTAGCTATCAAGAACCATTTCTTTAAAATCTTTATGGTCTACCCAGAAATTATAATACCTAAACAATTTAACTCCCAAGAGCTCCATGGTCTGAATAGAGAGAGTACAAGAGCAGTGATCCGAAATTGTTTCCCATTTGAAAGATGTTGTTGTATTGGGAAACATATCCAACCAGTTCTCATTAGCGAACACATGATCAATCTTAGAATAAATTCGAGCATGGACATCTTGATTATTCGTCCATGTAAAATAAGAACCCGTTTGTTTAAGCACATCAAGATGGGAACTAGCTAACCATTGAGAAGAGTCGAATAACTTAGCTTTAGATACAATCTTTCCTCCATCCCTATCTTTAGCTTTAAAAAATGCATTAAAATCTCCCAACATTACCTAAGCATCAGCTGAACTCTTAGGTAAATTTTTCCATAAGATCTTCCTTTCCTCTAAAGTGTTATGCCCATAAACAAAAGTAACACTAAAAGGATAATTCAGACCAGCCATTCTAATTTTACAGTGAACAAATTGACTTGTCTCTTCAACCACAGTAACCTTGACAAAGACCCTCCTCCATATTATTAAAATTCTTCCCTCAGTAATCGAAGCGTAATAATCCCAGTTCAAAAACTTATTAACCATCATCTCAGTAACTTTAGACCCCCTCAGTTTCGTTTCCAAAAGAGCACCAACTCCAACTTTATTCTTACTATAAAGATTCAAAACTTCAACTTGCTTCTTCGGACCATTCAAACCCCTTAAGTTCCAACTCAAAATGTTACAATTATCCATGGGATGAGCTAGCTTCACCTAATCCTCCATTCTCCCTCTCTATCTGTTCTTGGAGAACCACAAAATAATTGGATTGAGTCTAACCTGGCTCAACTAAACCTTTGTTATCCCTCTGCTTTCTACTCTCTGTTGTCCCCTGTCTATATACCACTTTCTTAGGAGATTGCCAATCTTTTTCACACACAATCTAGCCATTATCAGCTGGCAGATCCTCAGTAACAAGCTTAGGCATACCAGTAGCTACTTTCTCATTTATACTTCTCTTTTTCAATTAGGGATTCCCAGAAGAAAGAACAACATCTTCCTCACCCTTGTCCCTCCCTGTCACAGGGGGATTCTTTGAAGGAGTGTCCTTCTTAATCCCCTGAACTTTCTGCTCCTTACGGCAGTCAACCATAGAGTGGCCAAAACCCGCACAAGTTTTACACTTCACTGGTAACCATTCATATTATACCCCTTGTTCTATTAACTGACCATGCTCATTCAAATATTGTATTGTCCTAGGCGGATTATCTGTGATTTCCATCTCCACCATGATCCTAGCAAACTGAACTCTAGAACGTTCACGAGTAAACTTGTCCACCATGATCGACTTGCCTATTGTACTAACAAGAGCACTGAGGCATTTGCTTCCCCAATATTGAAGACCAAGATCTTGTAACCAGATCCAAAGAGGCACTGAACGAACCATTCGAATAGCACTCAAATCTGAAGACCAAGGCCGAATTATCACTGGTTTTCTATCAAAGTGAAGGATGCCAGTTTCCAACACATGATCTCGTGTAGCATCATCATTAAACTTGACCATAGTCAATCCCATTGTCATCCTGGCTATTTCCGCAATCCCTAAATGACCCCAAACCCTTTTGATAAACCCTTCAAACACAGCCATTGGTGGATTAGCTCCAAGAACCATGCAAATGACAGCAGAACTCCAATTAATCGACTGGCACTTATCTTCCTCAATATCAACTTGAGCAATTTTCTTACCATCTTTAAACAAAGGCTCAGTATATTCAAGATTCTGGTCAGAAAAGGAGAGATTACCCGAATTGAAATGCTGCCAATGGTTTTGGGCTGAAGCTTGAAAATCTCTTGCCTCCACTTAGTCTGCCCAGCTTGACGAAGCAATCTTTCTAGCAGTCGCAAGCTCAACGTTCTTGTTTATTTCATCTTCCGTCAAATCCATCTCTTCAGTAGATTGGGGCAAATCAGACTTCTGTTCGTGACCATCCACCAGTATTTCCTCATCAACATATCTTTCCAGTGTAGACTCTTCTTGGATTGAAGGTAAGCTCTGCGAAACCGAGCGAGTAACAGGCTTCCGAGCCGATTTCTTCCTCTTCTCCATGGAAGAGAGGGAAATGAGCCTTCCGAGCCTTTTGTGTTTTTACTGTAAAGCGCTTTTTTCCGAGCCTTAATATATAATCTTTTGTTATCATTGTCAAATTCAAAAATTAGAACAAACTTAAACTTAAATAAAAATAAATAAATTAAAATATGATATTTTTAAGATATTTTATGATAATTAAAATAATTAAATCATATTTATTTAAAAATAACAAAGACAAACATATCATTTTTTTATCTTATAAATTTGTGTGATAGTTTGTTTTTTATGAAGTGATTGAATCTTTTTTTCTTCATCAAATTCATGAAAGGACATTGCGAGATACATTAAAAACTAAAAATAGCTGATGCATGTATACTAACGTCTACAATATAACTTTTTCTATTATTATTTTATTTCTATTATTAATTTTTTTTAAAATATTATTATAATTTATATATATGTATATTTCATGTAGCCATATAAATATATATGTATGTCAATGTTGTGTTTAAATGTCATATATGTAGATATTATGATATAAATATTTATATATACTATAGAACTATAATTCATTCTATTATATATATATATATTAAAAACAGTGAACTAGTTTTTATCAAAATGATAAACTATGTTTACAACTTTAAAACTAAATAAACGTGCATTGCATGTTGCTTCTAACTAGTATATATATATTTCTTCCATGTTTTTTTTGTAAATTCTATTGCAAGTTTGTTATAGGAAAATCAATTTGTGGATTAAGACTGGTTTCTAGTAATATGCACTTAATTATTAGAACTTTTAGTGCATTATTATCGTGTGCTAATCACGTTAAATGTATTAAAAAATAAATAAAAGACTATTTATGTTGAATTAAAAAAAATTGTTAGAAAATAAATTATAAATATATTTACATTTAGTTTATTAATTAAAATAAACTTATATTACAATGATGTCTATTTGGTCATTTGATATTTTTTTTTTATCAATAAGGAAAAAAACTTCATTAATCAACCAACCAATACAACCAATCCAAAACCATACAGACAACTGAGCTCACCAGCTCCCCACCCAAACTAATTACATTTTAATTCTATCTAAAAATCTTTGTTCTTGTATTGTCACCTTCCTATTCTTTACAATGAATAATTTGTAATGAACTATACTCTTTATATCTTTAGTTATACAACCATCAGTCCAGGAAAAGCAATAAAAAATGCATCTATTTCGGTTCCTCCAGATATTATAAACAGCAACATCAAGGGTCATATAGGTGGTAAAAGGAATGATCCCTGTTCTTCTTCTAGCAAGCCACTTTGTCCACCCATTAAATTCAAGAGGCGAAGCTCTAAACCCCAACCAGCTAAACGCTAAATCTGTCACCTTCTGAGATAGGTAACACTCAAAGAAGAGATGATTGTGGCTTTCATTATAGAGACCACAAACAGGACATAAAAGTGAATATAGGGGAATACAAAACCTGATCATGAGATCTCTTCTAAGAAGATGAGAGTTCACAACTTGCCACAGTAAGAATCTATGTTTAGGGTGTTCGTTTTTATTGATCAAATTAGAGATTATGCGCAGCGGAACAACAATCAAATTGTCAGATTAATCCCATAAGATTTCTAGATCTACTTCTTCAAACTCATATATATATTGAATCAAGGACAAGAATAGAAAAAATTACCTCAGGTCCTTCCTTGCTGCTATCTTTTCGTATGGCTGAATCCTTGAGATCTCACACCAAGATCTTCCAAAATGTTCTCAGGCACACAAAGAACGAGTGTGGGCTCGCTATACAAATAATAGGCAATAACTATTTATCAGATGTTCTCAACACGTGAGATCTGATAAAGTTTGGACCTAGGTTTTGTGAAGAACAATGACTTTAGTTTTTGTCACTGTTCTCTTTTCTCTGAGAGAATCCTAGATATTTTTCTATCCCTGAAAAATTACGTTCTGTGAAAACTAATATCCAATATTTAATAATATCCAATATATTAAAATATTTGTTATTTCAAACAAATTCAAAATAACGGATCAGTTATTAGATTTTTGTTTAAATAATAATATTTTAATCATATTAAAATATCTCATTATTTATTTAATATTTAAATAGCTAAAATTGTGGAATCAAGAGACTAAGTCCATCTCTTATGCGTGTAGCACAGTGCCTGTGCACTGTGCCACACGTGTACCACATGCTTGTGCAGGCATGTGATTTTTCCCAATTTTTATTATTATTTAAATACCAAAAATCCCAAAAATAAATTAATTCAAAATTAATTATATTTTTGTTAAATCAAATAATTAATTAATTAATTACACATAATTTAACAATAATTATGTTTGATACATAGAAAAATATTTTACTTATCACATAAGTCCTTTTTGCCCATTTTTTGTATTTGCCTTTGATAGTGATTGTTTGAGCCATTTCGAGGACCATGGACCTATAACATTAAGCTCCAATAAATTGAAACTAAATAATTAAACTCTTTAATTATAATAGTTAATTTATTAATTCTGATATTACTCCACTATAAATTCAGAATTGCACTCTTTATGTTATAGATATACTTTTACAGAAATCTTTTTCTTAAGTCGTCCATTGATATAACCATCTTACAATAGTTCAACCCTCTAATTAATTAGTTCATAAATTAGAATGGGAGAATTACCATTTAACCTTTCTAATTTACTTCTTATTCCTTAAGTACCATTAATTCACTAGTGAATAATTAATCTATAATCTAATTTTAGATTTGAGCTCAAAATCATTCAGTTCCAGAATTAACCCTTAAGGGAACTAATATACGATCCGTTAGGAAATATTAGATTCCGTATTGTTGATACATGTTCCCAACCATCCATGATATTAAATCTCCAAAACAAAAGTCATTAGCCTCATTCTTTGAAGAGACCTTAACGAATGAATCAAAAGATTTAATAAACATGAACAGGAGTTCATGAACACTCAGGATTTAGGTTGATCTATAAATGATCATCAGTTATGATATGAATTACAAGTCTTTATTGTTAAATGGTTTTTTGGATAAAGACTTTAATTCATATCAGTCCATGTCATATATAATCATATTATATAAAGCACTTTACCGAGATGTCTTTCCACATCAATAATCTGAATCTAGATTATTTGTATCATTATGATACTCAGTAAACCGTACTTACAACTCCAATTAAAGAATTCCATAACTTTAATTTGTTGTTGTTGACTATTTTTATTCATTCATGTGACCTTAATTCTCTCGTACTAATACAAGATCACATCCTCAATAATGAATATGGAAATTTTCTGATATTTACAAAATTATTAACAATAATTTAATAATCTAAATATGACAATAATAATAAACCATTGTATTTATTTATTCACAGAAAAAAAAATGTCTTTACATGCTTTTAGGACACACTCCTAACATAGGGAGAGACATTTTGCACCAAACTGCTCGATGATAATCAACTTGTTGTTGACAAAGAGAGCTGTTATAGAGTTTAGAGGCTCTAAACTTCCCTGTTAAACCAGCCGCCCTCACTTCAGCTAGGCTAAATTTTTCCCCTAAGTGATAAAGTTTTCTCCAATACCAACTCTAATCTGATTTCAGTTTGTGATCCCAAAAGGTGGAGTCTTTCAAGTATAAAGAGTTAATCCACTTGACCCATAGCAAATCATGTTTCTCAGAAATGGCCCAAATATATTTAGCTAGAATAGCACGGTTCCAATTAGATCCATCCCTGAAATGAGACCACCATAGGCCTTTGGGAGACAAACTTTCTTCCAAGAGACTATGTGAATCTTACTTCTATTGCCATTGAAACCCCAGAGAAAGCCACAACAAAGCTTCTCAACTTCCTTAACAACACTTTGGGAAAGAACAAATATGCTCATCCAGTAGTTGCAAAGACCAAACAACACTTAATGAATAAGTTGAACTCTGTTTGCATAAGAAAGATGCCTACTCGCCCAATTATGTAACCTCAATTTTATCTTTTTGATAATAATACCACAATCCTCAGGTTTCCACTTAGTAAGCCACATAGGGACTCCCAAGTATTTGAGATGAAAAGACCCTTCAGTAAGACGAATCTCATGAGCAATGGCCTCTCTGTCCACTGCAGCCACTCCCCCAAAATAAATGTGGGACTTGCTTGTATTTGCTTTAAGCCCTGTAGCAGAACTAAACTCATCTAGAGCTTTTTTAAGCACCCTCACCGAAGGTTGACTCCCTTTACAAAACAAAATTAAGTCATCAGCAAAGCAAAGACTTATAATTTTAAAGCTTTTACACATAGGGTGATATCTGAATTTTGTACTTTGAGCTGCCAGTTGAAGTCTCCGAGTTAGATACTCCATTATTAGGACAAACAGAAGAGGAGATATAGATTCTCCTTATCCCAGCCCTTTCACACCTTTGAAGCTACCTTGAATTCTTCCATTCATAAGCAAGAAGTAAGTTGTGCTTTTTAGACAGGTCATAATCCAACCTATAAACCTCATAGGAAAACATAAGGACTTCAAAAGGTCTTCAAGGAACCACCAATCTACAGTGTCATAAGCTTTGCTTAAGTCAATCTTGATGGCACATCTAGGAGAGGTAGTTTTCCTTCCATAATACTTGATTAAATCTTGAAATATCAAGATATTATGAGAGATTGATCTACCCTGAACAAAGGCACCTTGGTTCTGTTGAACTAAACCAGGAAGGACCTTGGCCAGACGGGAACACAGTAATTTAGAGACACATTTGTAGATTGTGGAACAACAAGCAATGGGCCTATAGTCCACTGCCCTTGTAGGAGTATCAGATTTAGGGACTAAGGAGATGGTTGTATTATGAAGCTCAACTGGAAAATGACCCGTCTCAAAGAAATTACCAACTGCCCTATAGATGTCTCCTCCAATGTCAAGCCTTAAAACTTTGAAGAAAGTAGAGCCAAAACCATCCAGTCCCGGGGACTTGTTGTTGGGAATGATAAATAATGATGCTTTAATTTCCTTAGGAGAGAACGGTTTCAAGAGAGCAAGTTGCTGTTCAACCGAGAGTTTACTGCCCATCTCAATACACTATAAATTGATCTTCGTAGTTGCTGAGCTGGGGCTGCCCATAAAACTCTTAAAGTGGTCCAAGAAATGAGACACAACATTAGGAAAATTATCAACTAATCTGCCTTGCTCAATTAGGTGGCTATTCTATTCTCTTCTTTACGCTTTTTCAAGCAAGCATGAAAATAAGAGGTATTTGCATCTCCCTTCCTCAACCAAGTAACTTTACTCCTTTGAATAAAAACATTGTGATACATTTGTTCCTGAATATTGAAAGCTACAACAACAACCTCTTCTACTTCTTGGAAAACAGGGTCCCGGGGATGTTTTTTAGCTTGGAGTTGAGCTTCCTGGAACCTATCTTTAGCTTTCTGTTAGTTCACACCTATATCCCCAACATTATCCCTGTTAAACTTCTTCAATCTGTGTTTAAGCCTCATGGTTTTCAGGTAAATAGCCCATAAACTAGTACCACTAACCGGCTTCCTTTAGCTTCCCAGCACCACCTTTTTGAACTCTTTGTGATCTGTCCAAAAATTGTAGAACCAAAAAGGTTTGACACTTATATTCTCCAAAGAAGTGGAAGAAATAACACAAGAACAATGGTCAGAAACTGTTTCTCATCGAAACACAGCTGAAGTATTTGGAAAAAATTCCAGCCATTCCTCATTAGTAAAAACATGATCTATCTTGGAGTAAATATGAGCTTGACCATCTTGGTTATTTGTCCAAGTAAAAAACGAGCCTGTACTCTTAAGCGAATCCACTAGATTCCGAGCAAGCCATTGAGATGAGTCTATCAACTCCGAAGTAGAAACAAGTTTACCACCACTCTTATCCTCCACATTAAAAATGGCATTAAAATCACCCAGAATTGTCCAAGGCTTAGCAGGGAAATTAAGTATTAATAATTAATTTGATATTTATTAACAAATAAGCTATATAATTTACCGAACAAACAAATACAATTTTTCTAACTCACAACACCTCTAAATTTATATTTACCAAACGCTCAGGAGCTTTTTTTTTAACAGCACAGCTGCAACAGCTTTTTCCTACAGCACATCTAAAGTTGTTTTTTCCTATAGCACATGTGTACCAAACTGGCCCTTAGTTATTCTAAGTAGCTACAAATTTTGTCATATGTTTTTAGGATATCTAAATAATAAATGGAATTATTATATTATGAGAAATTAGAAAAGGCTTAATGGATTATTTTATAAAGTAAATATGATGTATTAGAATTTGTTTAACAAATTTTGGGACTAGAGAAACAAATAATGGTAATTAAATTATGTTGCTAAATTTTGTTTGAAGGGCAAGAAATAAACATGTAGGAATTATTGTTTTAAAACGTTAAATTTTAAGAACGCTCCCACGTATGCAGAGGGATGAGGAGTTGGCTCAAGCCAGGCAAGTACCCCAAGTGCCCCAAGTACTGGTGGCACAACCTGAGCCTCCAGTACCACCACCTGCACCATTGCCTATGGCTTATGGATTTGAGCCAATCTATGAGCATTTCAAGAAGTAAGCCCCACCTAGTTTCGAAGGGAAAGTTGACCCTATGGTGGAGAAAGAATGGTTGAAGTTAGTAGAAGCCATATTTGATCACATGGAGTTGATTGATTATCAGAGGATTTCATGTGCAGCCCACCTACTCAAGTTGGACGCAAGGATATGGTGGGATGTGGTGAAGCAGACTCGTGACTTGAATACTATGACCTGGCAGACTTTGTTCAGGCATTTGGCAAGAAGTACTACAGTGCAGCTGTGTTGGCAACCAGGGTGGACGAGTTCGTGACTTTGGTTCAAGGGAACCATTCTGTTACCGACTATGCACAGAAGTTTGATAGGTTGGCTAGGTTTGCACCTGAGATAGTACCAACTGAAGCAATGCGGGTCCAAAGGTTTATGAGGGGACTTAAGCTAATGATTGCTAGAGGTGTCAAGATGACTAGTGTTGAGGTGGTTAGTTATGCTGAGGTGTTGGTTAAGGCACTTGAAGTGGAATACTTGGAGGATTGTATATGGAAGGACAGTGCTGTAAGAAGGGAGACCAACAGAAACAAGGGCTTCCATGAGGGCAATAAAAGGAAGACCCATGAAGGGCATAGCAGTGGCAATGAGAAAAGGCCTAGATCCCTGGCCACAAATAGCAACGATCACAACAATCATAACCACCACAACAACTGTAACAGTCACAACAATGATCTTAACCACGAAAATCACCAGAACAACAAAGTTGAGCACCCCAACTTCCCTAAATGCTCTCGATGACACTTGGGAGAATGCCAGGCCAACCAACAAATGTTACAAGTGCGGCCAGGTAGGCCAGAAGGATTGCCCACAGTGGAAAGTGGGGCAGGGCAGCAACAATAACCTAGTGTCAGCAAGGGTTTTTGCATTGACCCAAAAGGAAGCAGCCAATAGTAATACCGTGGTCACAGGTCAGCTCCTTATATGTGGTATGATATGTAGAGTCCTTATTGATTCTGGAGCAACTCACTCTTATATATATTTTTTTGATCAAGAAGGAAATATCTTCATTGAAGCAAAACAGACAAATACAACCCAGGCCAAAGCCTAAAAAACCGGAACCAACTAACAGACAAGACCCACCCTCACATTACATACAATTGGAGCTTCTGCAAGAAGAGCTTAAAACGAGGGGTATCTGTCCTAGTATGAACCATATACAATCTATACTTCACTAGTGTAATAATTTCTTTGGCTATACAATAAGCAGTCAATGAAAAACCATCATGTAAGCACCTATTCCTATTTCTCCAAACACTATAAACCACAGCAGCTAGAATCATGTTCAAAGTGAGACTAAAACTATTACTATACCCAGCATGTAAATTGACTGTCCAAGCCGAGTACAAAGGGGACCAAGTAGGGAAACCAATCCAGGTGAAGATGAACTCCAGCACCTTTAAGGACAAGCAGCAGTCGAAAAACAGATGCTGGTGGCTCTCCAAATGATCATCACAAACCGGACACAGTAAGCTAGATAAGTGCATATTAACTTTGGCAAGATTATCTCTAGTTAACAGATAAGAATTGAGCACCATCCAAAGCATAAATCGATGCTTAGGAAGAATAGATCGATTCCAAATAGTTTTTTTATACTCTGCAATTTTCTGGTTTAAACCACTGATATAAAGTAAGGCTGGTTTAAACTTCCCAGCAAAACCAGCTGCCAACACCTCAACTTTACTAAACTTATTTCTGAGATGGCATAGTTTCTGCCAATACCAACTAGTGTCCACCTTCAACACATAGCTCCAAAAATCAGCCCCCTTCAAATAGACGTGTTGCACCCATTTGACCCATAAAGTATCCCGTTTATTCGTGACTACCCAGATATACTTAGCCAACAAAGCTCTATTCCAACTGGACCCTTCTCTAAGACCGAGGCCTCCAAAAGCCTTAGGACGACACACTTGCTGCCAAGAAGCAAAATGAAGCTTACTGCGAGTCCCCGAAGCCCCCCAAAGGAACTGTCTACAAAGTTTATCGACCTCCTTGATAATGCTCTGAGGAAGAATGAACACATTCATCCAGAAATTACACAAACCAAATAAAATAGATTGGATGAGAAGCAGCCTACCTGCATAAGAAAGGTGCTTACTAGACCAGGAGAAGAGTTTAGTTCTTATTTTTTGAATAATGATCTCACAGCCCGAATGCTTCCACTTCGTAGGCCTAAGAGGGACCCCTAGGTAATGCAGAGGAAAGGATCCTTCAGTAAGAGTCAACAGCTGACAAATCCCTTTTTTATCCTCTAAAGGAACTCCTCCAAAGTATATCGTAGACTTCAAAAAGTTTAATTGAAGCCCTGAAGCCTCACCAAAAACCCCAAGAGCACACTTAAGAACATTAACAGCCCCAATATTGCCTTTGCAAAACAAAATAATGTCATCGGCAAAACACAAATTAATCAAATTAATGCTCTTACACATCGGATGAAATCGGAAAAGAGGGGATCTGGAAGCCCACTGAATGCTTCTAGTCAAGTATTCCATAATGATCACAAATAAGAGCGGAGACATAGGATCCCCTTGACGTAATCCTCTTTTCCCCTTGAAACTGCCCTGAACCCGGCCATTTAACAGCAAGAAGTAGTTGGTATTTCAGACTCACTTCATCACCCAACCTATAAAATTCATAGGAAAACAAACCGCCTTCAAAAGATTTTCCAAAAATAACCAATCAACGATGTCGTATGCCTTGCTTATGTCTATCTTTATAGCACAACGGGGAGAAGTATTCGCTCTACCATAATTCTTAATAAGATCTTGAAGAATCATGATATTATGAGCAATGGTCCTACCACGAACAATAGCTCCTTGGTTAGACTGAATAAGAGAAGGGAGCACCAAGGCCAACCGAGAACTAAGAAATTTGGCCATGACCTTATAGATAGTCGAACAACAAGCAATGGGCCTGAAGTCAGACGCCTTAGCCGGATTAGAAACCTTAGGAATCAGACAGATAGTCGTGTCATGAAGATCCTTAGGTAACTTTCCTGTAGTAAATCCATGATTGACAGCTGAGCATATGTCATGACCAATTTCCTTCCAAAACAGCTTGAAAAAATCTGATCCAAAACATCAGGTCCAGGAGTTTTGGTGCTAGGAATACTGAAAAAGCCTTTTTTATTTCCTTGTTAGAGAAAGGAGACATAAGAGACAGCTGTTGATCAATAGACAATTTTGGACCCAAATCAACACAGTACAGATCCACTACACCAGAGGCCGATCTGGAGGAGCCTAAATGATTTTTAAAGTGCTCTACAAAATGGTCAACAACCAACCGAAAATCATCAATGAGAACATTTATGTAAGAAACGATAGTATTTTCAGTCTTACGCTTCTTAAGGAAAGCATGGAAAAACGAAGAGTTCATATCCCCCTGCCTTATCCAGCTGATCTTACTCCGCTGAGCAAGAAAACTATGATACATTTTTTCTTGGACATGGAACTCAGAGGCCTTCCTCTTAACCACCTCCTGTAAGCTGATATCAAGAGGATTAGCTTGGGCCTGAAATTGGGCATCTTGGAATTCCTTCGAAGCTAGTTGGTAGCAATACCCCACATCACCAATACACTCCCCGTTGAACCTCTTAAGCCTGTGCTTCAATCTAACAAGTTGAATAAACATAGCTCTAAGACCAGTAGCTTGAACAGGGACCTCCCAGCTACTTAAAACTACCTGCTTGAAATCAGTATGGTTAGCCCAGAAATAATAGTACTTAAACAGCTTAGTTCCCATAGTCACCACTGGAATATTCGACACAATACAAGAGCAGTGATCCAAAACAACCTCCCAACTAAACGTAGCCAAGGTCTGAGGGAAAAAGTCTAACCACTCCTTAGTAATGAAAACATGATCTATTTTTGAAAAAATCCAGGCTGTTCCTTCTTGATTATTTGTCCAGGTGAAAAAAGACCCTGTAGCTTTGAGACTTTGAACATTAGCCTTCACTTTCCAATCAATAGCATCGGCCAGCTCATTACCAGCAATTGCATTACCCCCCGATCTATCTCCACCAGAAAAGGGAGAATTAAAGTCTCCCAACAAAATCCAAGCCTTAGCTGAAAGCGAGATACGAGTTAGATCCGTCCAAAGGCTTCTTCTCTTCTCTACAGTGTTGTAACCGTAAATAAAAGTAACCCTGAAACATCTCCTGTCGCCTACCAACTGAACATGACAATGAACAAGCTGAGGAGAATCTTCCAACACAGTCAATCTAGCTATCCCCTTTCTCCACAGAATTAATAAACGCCCTTCTATTATCGGACTGGAGTAGAACTCCCAATTAGGAAATCTAGTATCCATAAACTCCCTAACTTTATTCCCTCGTAATTTTGTTTCCAATAAACCACCAATCCCAATCTTACTACTTCTAACTATTTCTTGAACTAACTTCTGTTTATTGACATTATTCAGACCCCTTATATTCCAACTCAGACAAGAACACTTATCCATTAGCTAAAAATCCTCCAGAAGATTCAACCATCCTACCTTGCACCTGTTCTTGAAGCACACCATATTGATTGTTCCTGTGATGTTGTTCCGTAGCCTGTTTAGAAAAACCAGTAACACCCTGTCCTTGCTTGCTTAGGGACGCAGTACACTTAGGGGTGTGCCAGACATCATCCATTACCCTTTCCTTAGATTGATCCACGTTAGCCTCCTCTTGACTAGAAACCTCATTAGGACCAATGACTGAGATATCCACACCTTCCCTATTACCCACTTCCTGAACTGGTTCCTCTGCATTCTTAATCTCTAATGTGGTTCCCTGTTCTATAGTAGATTCTGCCTTAGACCTCACTCCTTTTACCACTCACATAGGCTTAACACTCTTGCGGCAATCTGCCATGCAATGTCCAAAACCAGAACAAGTCTTGCACTTGGTAGGCAACCATTCATACTCTATCCCCTGCTCAATAATCTGACCATATTCATTGACGAACTGTAAACTTCGGGGAGGGTCATCTGTTATTTCCATCTCCACTAAGACCCTCGCAAACTGAACTCGAGATCGTTCCCTTGTGAATTTATCAACTAGCAATGGTTTGCCAATTGTGCTCACCAACGCGCTAAGACACTTGCTTCCCCAATACTGCAATCCCAGGTCATGAAGACGGACCCAAAGTGGCACCGACCGAATCAGTCTAATAGTACTCAAATCTGTTGTCCAAGGTCTAATAATGACAGGTTTCCTGTCAAATTGCAAGATTCCATTCTCTAAGACATGATCTCTAGTCGCTTCATCATTAAATTTCACCAACGTTAACCCCATAGTCATTCTAGAAATTTGGGCAATCCCTAGATGGCCCCAAACTCTCTTTATGAAGCCCTCAAATACTGCCATTGGAGGATTCGCTCCCATCACCATGCAAATGACAGCAGCAGACCAGTTAGCAGAATGAATCTTAACCTCTTCTATGTCAACTTGTGCCAACTTCTGTCCATTCCTGAAAATAGGTTCAGTGAATTCCAATTTCGGTTCAGAGAAGGAAAGCTTACTAGACCTGAATTGTTGCCAATGATGTTGAGATTCAGACTGAAAATCATCGTCTCCGCCTTTATCATTATCATCTATCCCATTCACATAATACTTCGATCTAACATCTGGTTCAGAATCAACATCCTCCACTCCGATTTCCTGATCTCTCTGATCCCTCTGATGCAAATTGTCGTCCTGCGAAGTCCCAAACCCTGGAGCTTCAGAAACCTTCAACCTATCGTGCGCTATCTCAGAAACCGCAATAACCTCAGGCTCACAAACCTCCGCCTCGTGGGCCACCTGAGGTAATATCTTGACTGGATCTTCATCATGAATGACTGGCTTACAACTCATCTTTTTCCTCTTCGCCATGGGAGAGAAAAATCTGAACCTTCAGCCTTACTTCTAATTTTCTAGCATTTTATAACTCACTCTTATATTGCTATGAATGTAATTGATAAACTGGGATTGCCTTGTAAACTGTTTGAGTGTATTTTTAGTACCATGTTACCATCAGGAGACATTATGTCGTCAACTAGGTGGTTACAATCAGCTTCTATAATAGTTGAGGGCAGAAAATGCTGAGCAGACCTCATAGAGTTAGACATACCAGACTATGATGCCATACTTTGCATGGATTGGATGTGCACTTATGGAGCGACGATAGACTATCGGCAAAAGACAGTGGAGTTCAGACCAGAGGAAGGAGAACTCTTTTCCTTTAAGAGAGAAGTAGCGGGTTTTCGTACACCCATTATATCGGCATTGGAAGCTCAGAATATGATGCAGCATGGGTGTTCGACATATTTGGCGAGTGTGGTAGATAAATCTAAGGAGATAGAGTTGAAACCAAAGAATGTCCACATCGTTTGTGAGTTTCTGGAAGTGTTTCCCAAGGAATTACCAAGTTTACCCCAGGACAGAGAAATAAAATTCATGATCGAACTTGCACCAGAAACAACACCAATATCTAAAGCACCCTACCGAATGGCACCTGCAGAGTTGAAGGAACTCAAGACCCAGCTACATGAATTTTTGGATAAGGGGGTTCATAAGTCCTTGTCATTCGCCATGGAGGGCACCAGTCCTATTCGTGAAAAGGAAGGCTGGAAGCATGAGAATTTGCATCGATTGCTGAGAACTCAATAAGGTTACCACTAAGAATAAATATCATTTGCCTAGGATAGATGAACTTTTTTATCAACTGTAAGGGGCAGCGGTGTTCTCAAAGATTGATCTACGATCCGGGTACCATAAGTGGAAAGTGAAGGAGGGGGACATTCTTAAAATAGCTTTCAGAACTTACTACAGACATTATGAGTTCCTAGTGATGTCTTTTAGGACTCACTAATGCCCCAACAACATTCATGGTCATGATAAACAAAGTATTTAAGAACTACTTGGATAAATTTGTATTAATTAGTGTTTATAGATGATATCCTTATCTACTCAAAGACTAAGGAAGAGCATGAGGAACACCTAAGGTTTTCACTAAATAGACTACGAGAGCCTCAAATGTACGCTAAGTTCTTTAAGTGTGAGTTTTGGTTGGAACAAGTGACTTTCCTAGGGCAGTGGATCCAGCAAAGATCAAGGCCATTAGAGACTGGCCCCAACCAAATAATGCCTTAGAGGTTCAGAGTTTCTTAGGGTTAGTGGGTTACTACCGAAAGTTTGTCGAGGGTTTTTTGAAGATTGCCACGCCCTTGATCAACTTGACCCGCAAACACCAGAAGTTTACATGGACAGTGAAATGTGAAGAAATTTTTCATACTATGAAGGATAAGTTGATCTCTGCACCTTTCCTTTGTGTTCCCACAGAGGGCGGGAAGTTCATGGTGTATTGCGACGCATCAAAGAATGGTTTAGGCTGTGTGTTGATGGAGAATGGGAAGGTGTTAGCCTATGCTTCAAGACCACTCAAGGACTATGAGCAACGGTCTCCCACCCATGATCTTGAGTTAACAGCAGTGGTGTTCACACTGAAAATATGGAGACATCACCTTAATGGGGATAAGTGTGAAATTTACACCGATCACAAAATTCTGAGATACTTCTTCACTCAGAAAGAGCCAAATATGAGACAACTAAAACTGATTATTAAATAAGCTACAATTCTACCAAATTGGCCTTATATATGTTATAAATGTAGAAGAAAATTATATTTTTCCTTCGTATTTTCTATCGAAGTACATTTTTCCATTTATCTTATTTCCTTCTTCTCAACCAAACATAAGTGAGGATCCTTTGGGATATTGGTTGACTTTGTCTTACCTTCACTATAAAGTTAGAGAAATTATATGATTTTTTTTTTAGATTAATAAAAATTTGGTCCCATGTATTTATTTAGAAATCCATGATGGATCCTCTGATCGAAAAAATTCTGAAAGAGCCCATGAATTTTGAAATCTGGCTAAAAATGGTTTCATGAGTTCAAATTCGGTCAAACTTTTCTTCAAATGAGATTAAAATACCCTCAAATTGCATTAATTATTCTATTAAATATAATTATTAAATTTTAAACAAAAAGACATTATTGAAAAATTAAAAAAACTCTTTTTTCTTTCACCCTCTCTTTACTCATTCTCCTTTTCTCGTCTTCTCATCCTTCTTCTCTCTCCCACTTAATCTAGTCCTCAAGACCCAGTTACAACCGCTTGTTGTCACCCATCTCCTCTATCGAGCCCCAATCATCGCCTAACCAGAAGCTATACTCTCTCATTTTTCGAGCCTTTCTATTCTCTCTTAATAACATTAAGGAGAGCCTTTTAGAATTATAGATGATTATGGCTTCCTCAAATTTAATTGTTATATTATTTTATATAATATAATGTTAGATTAAATAATATGACAAAATGAGAATGTCACACTTTGTAACATAATATTGAGAGTTACAAATAAATTAAACAAATGTGTGTGTCCACGTTTGTAACATGCTTTTGGGAGTTGCATATCTTACAAAATTAGTAACTATTTTGTAACTCCCAAAAGATCACCCAAATAATGTGTAAAATGAGAGTTACACATTTCTAAAATTGGATTTCATGAGCCATTATGTAATATGATTGTTGAAGATATTTTTTTTACTGTCATTAGGTGTATGGAAGTTACAAAATCGATTGGGAAATGTTTGGGACGTTTTTGTGAAAATGTGCAAAATTGGGAGGTTACAAAACACTCCAGGCCACGACCTAGAGCATCCTAGGCGGTGGCCTAGGAAGTAGAGACTCACAGCCAGGCCTAGAGTATCCCAGACTGCAGCTTGGGGCACTGCCAGCCAATCCTAAATTTTGCATTTTGTCCAATTTGAACATTTGGAACACCTCAAGTAACTCCTAAATCTTCCATTTAATTCCATAAAACATCAAATTTAACATTGGTAACAGCCAAGGGGTTGGTGGAATTTAAAATTCAAAGGGTGTCTCAAAACTCTATAAATATAAATCATTTTTCTATCTTGGATGTAATGTGTGAATGTCAAAAAAACACACTACATAGATTAGAACACTTGTGATGACATGCTCATTTTTAGATAAGTATGATGAGTATGAGAGAAGACTTGATAAATCCTTAGAAGCATTTCTAGTGACTATTCCCAAGGTGTTTTTATGAGGGAGGAAATAGCTTTTAGGACAAAGGTTTTGAACATTGTTTAAGCTTTGTGTTGCTCTTGAGATCTTCCATCTTCTACCTTCTACTCTTATGATAATTGTCATAAGTTATGTATCTCTTCTCACTTGTGTAATATCATTTGTTAATATTATATATTGTAGAGTCCCAGAATTTACTTAGCTAGTTAGATAGTAGTAGTAGTAGTAATAGCTAGTAGTAGTTATAGTATGTTCATTATTGTGGATTTTAGTTCAAGTCGGGACTTAGTTGAACACTCGTAGCAACACTTATAGATTTTATAAGTTTAACCTATAGTTTAAGAATATTAATTATAACATAAGGTTTGATTAATATAGTTGATTATAAAGATGTTATTTTATTATACTACAAGGTTTAGATAGAACTAATAAGATCATGACACTTGTTGTGTGCATGTTTTTTAAGGAATTAAGTATTTTTGATGAATAATTTTATAAGAGAAATATTTAAAATCCCTAGGACCTACCAGCAGCTTTAAAAACGTATTAGGACTCAGTGAAAGCTGCTTACCCAATTCAAATTAAGATGAAAAAGTGCAATTACGTGTATAATATTTCAGCGTAAGCCGATATATCGCAGCTTTAGGGGCGATATATCGTCACACGGGGAATACGAAAAACACGTGAACTTCACACAAACGCATTGACGAGCCCTTGGGATATAAGCCCAGGCGATATATCGCCTACAATGGGCGATATATCGGCTCTAGGGGTTTATTTTCAAACATTTTTTAAACCGAGCTCAATTCAACACTTAACCTCTTAGCCAGCCTCTGAACGTTTTGACCGAGTCTTATCCCTCTGCTGAACGAATATTCAAATGTTTTTCAATTAAATATTCATTATTTTATTCAAGCTAAAAGAAGATCTTTCCGCACCTTGAACTTTATAAATAGGACCTAGTACCCAACCATTTCTCTCATTCTTCAAGCTGTGTTCAGAGCCTTCAAGCTGCTAGGTTTGCTATAGAGTGATAAACACTTGGGTTGGGTATAAACTTTATCATCTTAAGCTTTATAAACACTTGGGAAGTAAGATAATAGTGTGTTTTTCTATATCGAGATGTAGTTCGGTTCTAGTACATCCAAAGGTATTCCTATTCCTAGTTCATTTCTGTATGTCTCTTTATTTTCTTTTAGTTTTCTTTACTCAAATCCTAACTCGTTGTTTCCCATTCTTGGTTAGGTATTTAAGTTCTTTGAACTTAAGGTTTCTTTTCGGTAAGTTTCATTTTGATGGTTTAGTTCATTTCTTTATCATCTCTTTCTTTTAGAAATACTCACCTTCTTATTATTCGTTTTAGGAGTGCTCCAAATTCCATCCTTGTTCTCATATCCCGGTGTTGGTAAGGAATATATGATAGATTTTGTATGATTTTATGTTTTGATATATGTTTATGTTATATGTATGATATGTTTTTAGTTTTTTTAGTATATGAATTGTTTCGATAACAATCACATAATTTGTTTAGATAACAAGTCCCAATAGTAGATTCCTTGGGCATATGATTGTTTAGATAACGAGCCCCATAAATTTATATGACTTGTTTAGATAACTAGCCCCATAAATTTATGGGCATATGATTTCCTAGCTAGCAAGTCCCAAGAAGTATGATGGCCATTGTAATAGATGTTGTTTTTTTATATAGTCATATGTTTATAGTATATGTTTATGATATAGTTTATGTGTATGCTTTATGTTATTAGTAGATTTTCCTTGCTGGGCATTAGGCTCATTCCTTTATTTTATGTATGCAGGAAAATAGTTATGGCGGCGGAAGGATTCTTGGCAGCTTGGGGTTGTGTATTGAGGAAGAATGGAGTCGATGGACTGCGTTAACGATTCGAAGACGATGTTGTGTTCAGTATTTTAATTATGTTTTCTATGTATTTTTTGCACTTGGTTTTATAACAAATTTATTTAAGATTAAAGTTATGTTTTATTTTCAAACAATGGGATCTCATACCCCGAATTTATGTATTTCAACATTTCCTGTATAGTTTTTTTTATAAAGTTATGAGTGTTTCCTAGGTATGTTTTCTTAAGCATAGTGTCTATGTATAGTAGTTTTATTGGTCCAAATTCTTAGAATTAGTAGGGTCATTACAGTTGGTATTAGAGAAATGGTTCATTCGCATGAAGTTCTCCTGGATACACACGCTCAAGCTCCGAATCTAACCTCCAAGTAAGTGTCTATGTTATAGTTATTATGTTTATATGTATAGTTAATGTTTTAGCCTTATGTTTTTCAGTTAAGAATGAATGGAGCATTAAATTATGAGGATATCCAAGCCATTAAGGCCTTAAAAAGAATTAGAGAACCAAGAAACATTGTAGGAGTGCTAGAAAGAATCGCTCGGAGACTACTTTTATTCCCCAGGGAGATAGGTCACCTCCAAGAAACTAAGCAAATCATGATGAGATCAACGGAGCAATGCGTTTTAGTAATTAGACTTTTTAAAGATTATCCAACTCTGATTGCAGCTTTAAAATATATATGGGAGACGATAGATGATGAAGATGAGTTGCCAGTAGCTATGAGATATTATTTTCTCATACTTAGGTTCATTTCTAAGATGGAGTTCCAATTCACAAATGAGCAAAAACATAGAATTTTTACGAATCTTCCTCGAGGGCATTTTGAGGCTCAAGACAATGATGACTATGAGGAGATAGATGATGATATGTTAGATGAAGGATCTTATATAGAAGATCCTGATTTTTAGATTAGATTAGTTTCTTTATTTTATTTGTTATTTTGCTTTTATGATTGTATTTAGTGAATTTTTTTTTCCAAATGAATATCATTGTTATCTTTGAATGACATGTATGAGTTTGATTTTTTCTACAATCATAATAAATAATAAATTTGATAAATAGTGACCAATTTCGGTGAGGGTGGATACAAGTCAATGGACCGGGTTCCATATTGAGAGTAAAGGGGCCATAGTAGTGGGAACGATTTTACTGATTCCAGCCCTCCCTCAATATGGTAAACTTTGGAACAACGATGAGTTTTGAGCCTGAGAATTTAGTCATATAGGAAGATTAGAAACAGACTTAGAAAATAATAATGATGGCTTATTTTTCTAAAGTTTAGAAACACACCCTAATTATAAAGAAGGCTTATATAATTTTTCATAAGAAATCATAATTAATAGGTCTGAGTTATGTTTGCTTAGATTAAGTTTTGACTTAGAGTCTATTAGGGTAAGTTCTAATATGTTTCCTTAACTATTAGAACTTTGCGGAAGATGTCGCTCAGAGGGTCTACTCGCACCATTACCAAAGCCGATGACTTCAGTGCCGCTCACGAGAATAATGAAGCCCTTCCAGTTCGCAGAAGAGAAGCGCGTGCTATCACTACTGCTGCTACTCAAAGTGCGCCACCGCCGCCGCCAGTTTATATCACTGTAGAAATTGTCTGGCTACGGCAACAAGTGGAAGAGCTGCTACAACAACAACAGACTCAGTCGCAGCCACAGTATAGAAACAATAGTAGGCAGAAGAAAAAGCATCCCAATAGTAAGCAGGCCAATGGTGGCAAAAGAATGTGAGCAAGTGATAGGCCAGGTTATGTAGAATACCTGCAGTACTCCAAATGCCAAAAGAAACATCTTGAGGAATGTCGTTCAAATACCAAGAAATGCTACATTTGTGGCCAGTAAAGTCATCAAAAGAGAGAGTGTCCCCAGCTCAAGCAAAAGGAGAAGAGGGATAACACGATAGTTCCAGACCAAGGTCTTTGCCTTGACCCAGGGAGGAGCCCATGCTAGTAACAAAAAAGTTACAGGTTAGATTCCTATCCTCGTTAGTATATGTTCTAGTATTGTTTGATTCAGGAACAACATACTCGTATATCTCGTTAGGAATGATAGAGAAATTAGATAAACCTTGTAGAACTAGGTTTGTGACATAGATGCCTTTGGGTGAAGTAGTCCTATCATCACGGATAGTACGAGGTGTACCGATCAAAATCAAGGATGTAGAACCAGAAGGAGACCTGATAGAACTAGAGATCAAGGACTTCGATGTGATACTAGGTTCTTTACCTTGCCAAATTACTATCCTATCCTCCCAAAGTTATCTCCTCCTAACTAAACCTCAAGGGCACTCTTGTCCTTTTACTTATTTTGCAATTCTACCATTTCTTCCACCTAAACTTGTTACTCCCAGCAATTACTAATGGTGACCCAGGTTACTCAATCACCAATAACCATTAACCACAAACTCACAACCCAACTCATGAAATTCCCCAAAGTACCCCTAGGCTCCTCCCGAGCTGGGTATAGAATCCCGTTGTGACTTTTGAATTATCTAGCTCTCTAGGACTGTCTCGGCACGTGCATCACATTAATATCACCACACCCATGTGGTACAAACCACATAATATAATTATCATATTCATGCCCTCAATGGGCTAAGATTACCAATTTACCCCTATCATGCAAACGGGGCCCACATGCATATTTATACCACCTAAACATGCATTCTAATCACATATTCATTTAAATTCATATATTATCATATAAATTCACTTATTGCCCTCTAGGCACGCTAATCAAGGTCCTAAACCTTATTAGCAACTTAGGGTGTTACAAACTTTATCCTTGTATCGATTTTTTTGTACTGGTTAATCCAGACTTGGAATGGAGTTATGCTTGTGCTTGGTAATTGATCCATGAATTTATTTTTTAAGTTTATTTTTTTATATATTTTTTTTAGCTTATGGAATGATTGTATACCACTTATGCCCCTTTAAAATTCCTATGATCGAGAAATCTTAGGTTATTGAATATTGAGAGCTTGAGAAAAATAACAAATAAAAATAATGAAAATGAATAAAATTTTATTGATAAATGGCATCGTTAAAACCTTCAAGAGCAAACCCTGTGGGAAAATATCAAGTAGGGAAAAGAGTGTCTTTGGGAAAATACAAGCTTGGTTACAACTAAATAAACATCATTCTATAATTTATTGATAATATGGTCATAGATGTTCAATGTTCCAAGCTCGTGGGACCAATTCTCCATTTAATCGAGCTAGTTTATAGACTCTAGGTCGAATGATGGATTCAATTTGGTAAGGTCCTTCCCAATTAGTTCCGAGCATGCCTGCAGAGGGGTCTCACATAGCCAAAAATATGCGACTTAGCACCAAGTCTCCCAATCCAAAATGTCCACCTTGAACCCTAATGTTGAATACCTGGTAGCCCTTTGTTGGAATGCAACATTTTTAAGTTGGGCTTCATCTCTCTTTCCTTCAATTAGATCTAGGGATTCTTCGAGCTGGGATTGGTTTGAGTCTTGATTATATGCTTCACACCTTATATTAGGAACTTATACCTCAATTGGCAACATTGCCTTGCAACCGTAGGCCAGGGAGAAGAGTTTGTGCCCGATTGAGGTTCGAGTTGTTGCTTGTAAGCCCATAGGACTTGGGGAAATTCTTCTAGTCATCTACCTTTAGCCTCTTCAAGCCTTTTCTTCATAGAACTCTTGATAGTCTTGTTTATGGATTCGACCTAACCATATGCATGGGGATGGGCCAGCGAGGAGAAGCTTTTAATAATCCTATTTTTCTCACAGAACTGTGTTGCAGCTCGCTCTCGAACTCGGTTCCATTGTCTGAGAATATCTTTCTCAGTATCCCATATTTGCAAATGATGTTCTTCAACACAAAGTCTAGAATTTTCTTTGAGGTGATTATGGCTAGAGGATTAGCCTCGTTCCATTTAGTGAAGTAGTCAACGACAACAACTGCATATATGACTGCACCTTTTCTCGTTGGTAGAGACCCGATGAGGTCGATTCTCCATACTTTGTGTAACGTCCCAAATTTGTTAATAAGTCTTAGCGCCGTGATAAACATGCCGGGAGGACAATGATTGTTTGAATTATGTTAATACGTGGATTAAATGATTATGTGATTAGAAATGCATGTTTAGGTGAATTAAATATGCATGAGGGTCCATTTTGGCTAGTAGGGGCATAATTTTAATTTTGGCCCGTTGAGGGCATACATGTGGATTGTATGTATGTTGTGGTGATATATTTGTGATGTATGATCTGAGACAGTCCTAGGGAGCAGAAAAGCGAAATAGTCACAACAGGGTTGAATACTTGACTCGGGGTGAGCCTAGGGGTATTATGGGTACATAGTATGTGTTCGGGATTACCGGGTAACGGATAGCGATTTAGTGATTTTTTAAGTATGTCGGGGATTAAATGGGGAATTATAGGAACACTCGAGGAGTTAGTGGGATGAGTAAAATGACGGTATTGCCCTTGGTGGCATTAAAGGACTAATGTTATATCTAGGGTCATTTTGGTCATTAGGTAGTTGAGGATACGCTTAAGCTTATCAAAACTCTAAAACTAAGGAGAAACAACAAAACAGAACAATTTCAGCTTATCTCTCTTTCTCTCTCTCTGCTTTATCTCCCTTTCTTGGTGACTTAGAGGGTTTTGGGAAATTCTTGTGGTAAAGCTTAGAATTTGGGCCAAAGAATTGAGGTTGTGAAGCTAGAAGTGATATGAGGTAAGAATTCTGGTATTGAATTGTGAAGTTCTGCTGTGATTTTTGATAAGTTTGCTTAGGTTCAAGCTTAGTTTGATTTTTAGATTTTGATGAGATTATGAGCTAGTTCTTGAAATGTTTTTGCTGACTAAGTTGCCTAGACATGAATTCTGGGTTTAATTTTGAGTACAGGGGTGGAATTGGGTGAGAATTTATAGGTTTGGCTGGGGGAAAACGTAGTAGAAATGCATGGATTTCTGGGTTTTGGGGCTCGCGCTAGGACCCTGTTCTTCAGGCACTGCGGCCAGTGTGTGCGAAGAGGCCTGGGAAGCCTTTGGTTTTACCCAAGCACCGCGGCGCAGGTGAGGCGCGCCATGGCCCGTATCCTCCAGCTGAGAGAGCTAATGCTCTCTAACTTGCAGCGGGTTGCGACCCTAGGGGGAAATGGCCTATGTTGAGTTTTAAGCTCGGGAACCCAAATCTTAGGGCACGGGAAAGATTCTACTACCCGATTCAGTAGGATTCAAGGTCTCAAAGCCTAGAATTTTAATCTGAAGTTATTAATTGGTTAGGCATTAATGGATATCTATTTATTATGGCATTGTGACTAGGTTTTTTTTACATCAAAGCTCGGGTTAGGGGATCGTGCTCGCAATCATGTTAGTCTGTCCGCAGGTGTTGTGAAAATTAATATACGCAAGTATACGCAATCGTCAAATAAGTAATAAAGTGATAAGTAAGATTGTCTCCACAGGGATTGCAAGTGAAATTTAATGCAAAATCAATTATTTAACAATTTGGATTTTAAGAAAATAAATTGATTGGATGTTGTGAACTAAAATAAAATGATTAAACTGGAATCAAGATTAAAATATTGCTACAAACGCTGGGAAATTAACTGCAAGAAAAAGTATCTATGGAATGATAGACTTGAATAGCTAAATCCCCCTATGTTTTATCTGCCCAGTTGTTACAGCATTACTTCAGCCAAACGCACAGAGTTAACTAGAATTCCTTACAAGACCATGAGATTTTTCCAAAACTCATGAAATAAGTACTATCATCTAACCCAATATATTCCTATATTAAATCAGATTCAAGAACATAATTTAAGCATCAATTCTCAAAGTTATGCAAGGTAGTAAAATATTCCTATTCTACTTACTAAGAACAACCTAGAAAATGGGTGTTCTCTTGCATCATTCAAGTACCAACTACTAGATTTAACCTTTCCAGTATTAAATCTAGCTTAATAACCTGCCATTAATTTCCAAACAACAATAGTAAATAAACATGAAGCTCACTTGAATGAACAATGACAATTTAGCTTAAGTAATGCATTCAAATTTAAAATACATGACAAAAGAGGTTTTTAACCATTCAAGTCTCAAAAGTTTAACTCATAACTAAAGTAGCAAACATAAACCAAAACAAAAAATTAATATCCATGAGTGCTAGAATAGCTATGCAAAATAAGAAAATACAAAATAGAGAAGAAAGGAAGAAATGAGAACAAAGCCTAGATTGATGGTGTTGTAGGTTGGATCTTCTTGTCCTTATCTTCCTCATTCAATTCCTTGTGTTTCCTTCTTTTTCTTCCTCTTCTTCATGCTCTTTTTTTTTTCTGCAACTTTTCTCCCACGTTAATGGCAGCTCCTCTTTTTTTTAATCAATGTGATGGTGGATGGTACTTAGTTGCCTCCTCTCTAGGGTACAATTTTCATTTTACCCTAATTAAAAAGCCCACTTTCTTCTCTTTGGTCCACTAGTCCAATCCACATCAGCCAGCTGACCTAACTTTTAAGTGACTGCCACATAAGTGCTGAGTTAGATGAAGAAAAGCCTGCTGAAATTTTGTCCACGTCATTTTCCAGTACCCAGAAATGCTATAGCATTTCTCCAGCAATTCAGCAGCATTTCCAGCTTAGTGTTCTCTTTAGCCTCGGATTCCTTTCTTTCCCTTAGCGATTCAAAAATTCCTTTCCTAAACAACAAAACAAACAGAATTAATTAATTAATTACATTTAATACTAACAACTTAAAAGACTCCTAAATTAGTACACTAACTAGAAAAGAAAGATAAAAACTAATCAAACTTACAAACAACATCACATTCATTACTCTTTTCACTAAAAATCAAGTTCAAAGTTAATAAAAATAACTCTATACCATAGAGTTATCAGCAGGGGACACAAGTGAGAAAATTGTTTGTGCCTATAGAGCAGAGCATGGCCCTATTATTTGTGTTTACTATATGTGTGAATAGTTGTAAATACTATGCTATGTTGTGCATGATTATGAATGAATGGAAAAGGCCAAGAAAGGCAAAGGGCCGAGAACAGCGAAGGTCGAGAACTGCATAGGCCGGGAACGGCGAAAGCACGTTGAGTGTAGGACTCTAGGGCAAGACCCTCAATGGGTGCTGTATCCACCCGTTTGGTGAAGACCATGAACCCATGGATTGGCAAAGCACCTAGGTCGGCATAGGCCGCTATATGTTTAATCTGTTGACTATTTATGTTGTATATCATTGGATTGGATTGTGATTTTTATGCTTTGATTTTTCTTGATGGGATTCGGCTAACAGGTGCTCTATGGTGCAGGTAAAGGCAAGGGAAAGGTCGACTAACCATGAGGTTGGGGAGCGTGGAGCAGCGCGTACATGTTCGGCCCACCTGGCTGCCACAGCCGGGGTTGTTTTGCGAGATATGCTATAACAGTTGATTTTTTTCACTTAGGTCGATTGTATCTACACTTTTTAGTTGTAATAAATTTTCAAAACAGTATTTTGGGATCCCAAATGTATAACTTTTATGATTTTAATGACTGTCCAAATCATTTATAATTAATGTTATCAAATGAGTTTTTATTTCAATTTAATCACACTTTTCAACCTAAAACCTCGATTAGCGAGCTAATGGAACATATTTAAATCACATGGTAAAGACTCTAAGGTAGTAGGGTGTTACAACTTGGTATCAGAGCATGCCAAGGTTAATGATTCCTGGAGATCGATTGAACATGTATGCTCGTTGCCAGTGACAAGCTCGACTCAGCATTAGTCGGTATTAAATGAAATATGTGTTTAACTACTTGTTTGAGCTGCCTTGTTTTCCTGAATAGTATAGATAGAACATGATGAGTTTGTTTATATATGTATGATGCCAGGGCACGACCCCTTGATTGTTGTATGCTTATGTTGTGTGCGATGCGTTGATCTGTTGTTTGTGACTGATTGATGGACTGGGAGGTGGTTTTTGGATGTTGTTATAATGTCTGATGTGCGACATCATTGATTGCAGGCATATTGCAGTTATGCCTCAGCGATCGATCAGACTCTGCGACAATAGGGCCAAAGATGACAGCCAGGGTCAGGACCCTCCACCTGCCCCATAGAACTAGCAACAGTTTTTTTCCGAAATGGAAGCCAGACTTAAACGAACAAAAGATGAGCTTCGAGACTTGAGGCAATAGGCCCCTCCTCGGGGTATTGGGTTACATATTCCACCAGCTATGGCCATAGTGCCATCCCAACTTGTGATGGAAAATAGGTGGGAGTTCTTATATGAAAGATTCAGGAAGCAACACCCTCCCACCTTTGAGGGCGGACCAGACCCATTGCTGGCAAAGCAATGGAAAGGAATGAGAGGGTGGCCTGTGCTAGCTACATGTTGAGGGAAGATGCCCGCATCTGGTGGGAAATTGTGTCCCTGAGGAGGGATGTGGCAGTTATGACCTGGGAAGAATTTAGGGACATATTCAACTAGAAATACGACAGTGTTGTAGTCCGAGCTGTGAAAGTGGACGAGTTTGTTAATCAGACTTAGAACTGAATGACGGTTACAGAGTATGCACTGAAGTTTAATCGGTTGGCAAAGCTCACGCCGGACTTGGTGCCTACTGATATGGCACGAAGGGATCAGTTTGTGGGGAGGTTGAACGTCATGATAGCCCGTGACATCAAGATAACATTAGATCCGAGGACAACCACCTATGCACAAGTAGTGGAGAAGGCCCTTATCGCTGAGGGGGCCGAGGATCAGATATGGCAAGAGGGTGCCGCAAGGTGCGATGCTCAGAAAATGATGTATTCTTTCACTCATTCCAGTTGGGGTAATGGCCCCAGTTAGCAGAAGAGAAAGGCCCCAGATTCTTTTGTTCCTCCTGGTTCAGATAGGAGGGCACGAGGTGCTTTCAGTGGCCGTCGGGTAGGGGAGAGAACTAGAGGAATGATAAGTACCAAATTTGTCTTTTTTTAATTCATTATTATTCTATAATTATGCACGTGATTATTTATTTATATATGTTGAATTATTTATTTATATATGTTGAATTATTTATTTTGTGTTTTTAGGATTTTCAAGACATTTGGATGAAAAAGAATGAATTTGGGATGTTTTACAAGTAATGGTTAAACTTAGAATTATAAGTTTGAAACTTCACACTTGGTTTTAATAATTTTTCAATACTCTTTTTGGAAATATTTCAAGAAATACAAGTTTTAGATTTTTTTTCTTAGTTTTCTACAGATTTTTTAATCGTCCAAATCCGAGTTATATCGAGGAAGTTATGGTTAAAATACCATTAGTGGCTGCAGGTGATGAAAACCGAAAAATGGAAAAATTGCTACGACTGCGGCCATCCTTATTTCAAGTCACGACTTGAGGGATAGAACACAGTGGTCGCGGCAAGCAATGTCCTAGCCCGCGGCCGGAGCCTGATTTTCTAGTGGTCGTGGCCGCCAAGAAACACTGGTCGCGACCAACGATCGATTTTTTACTTAATTTTTTAATTTTAAATGTATTTTTGAAAGGGATATTAAAGGGGTTAGGGTTAACTTTTGTAATAACTTTGAATTGTGAATTTTAGAGGCTAGAGCAGTAGAGGAGGAGAAAAGACATCAACATAAACATTCTTCAATATAGTTTTTCTTTCTTATCAAAACTCTTTTATTTTCATTGAATATTTAAGTTTATGAAAATGAATATTATTATGGAGTAGTTTTCTTTATAGTTGACGGTTATTTCAAAACCATAGACATGAGATCTTGAATGCATTGATGAATTTATTTCTTCTATTCCCTTATATTAAATTACTTCTATTTTTCTATTTGAATGTCATGGATCTTGTAAAATCTTCTTTAGACGGCCGCTAATTAGGGTTTCGCATTATTGTACTATCATTTTAGGATTGCTATTCACCTAATAGTTTATGATTCTAAGTAGAGTGATAAATTACAATTAGGATATTGTGACGGGCATTTTGATTGTGATGAAAAATAAAACCTAGGTTAAATGAATTGCATGCTTAATGAATTTGTTACCTAGATTAACCTATTTCCATAGTGTAATGCTTTTACTAGGTTAAATATATCACATGCTTAATGGGTTTATTTCTGGGTAAAAATGATCAATTAAGAGCGCTTAGCTTTAATTAAGTATAATAGGGAAACTGAGATAATTGACTGCTTAAGTGTTATCTGCAAGGTTAATAGTTTAATTAGGAATATGGAATATTATTCATCATTGTTGATAGATTGATTGTCTAAGGTGGAGAGTAATTCTTGACTATCTCTTTAATATTGTTTTATCCTTAGTTATTTAATCTTTTATCATTATTTCATTTTATGTTTTCAGTTTTTACAACTAAAATCCCTTTCTCATTTTAGTTTAGTTCTTAATTTGAATAATAATTTGATCATAGTCCCCGTGGGTTCGACCCTTACTACCACTTTAGTAATAAGGAATAAATATAATTAAATACAGCATATGACACCCATCAAGGAGCTTCATAGAGTGTCCTCAGTGTAGGCAGCGACATTGGGGAGAGTGTAGAATCAGAGCATGCTTCACTTGTGGGAGAGTCAGTCACCTGAGGAAGGATTGCCCACAAGCCAGAAAAGAAGAACCAAAGAAGAGCGATAGCCTCACTCCAGCCAGAGTATTCACCTTGACCCAGACCGAGGTTGAGGCTAGTCCCTCGATTGTGACAGGTCAGATTTCCAGTGTCGATTTTTCATTTACTGTATCGATTGTTTCAGGAGCTACTCACTCATTTATATCTGCTAGAGTGATAGATCATTTGTGTAGACTTAGTGATTTGTATGCTAGGTTATTCAGGACATTCTTGCCAACTGGGGAGCTGGTAGTCTCTAGGAGATGGGTTAAAGCATTACCAGTAGAGATAGACAGTAAGGAGTTCTCTGTGGATCTGATTGAGCTAGCGATGGATGACTTTGATATGATCCTGGGGATAGATTGGTTATCAAAGTATGGGGCAACGATAGACTGCAAGTGAAACAAGGTGAACTTTAAACCAGAAGGGGAGGTGCCCTTTGTATTTGTGGGGATCGTGAGTGGACCATGAGTACCTATTATCTCTGCACAGAAGGCTAGAGACCTAATGCAAGAAGGTTGCATAGGATTCCTAGCAAACACAATGGATACCTCTAGGATTGTTTCGGTTGGATCGGATGAGACCAAATTGGTACGCAAGTTTCCTGGTGTATTTCCAGTAGACTGGTCAGAGTTGCCACTATACCGAGAGATCGAGTTTGTCATAAAGTTGGCACCGGGGGCAGAGCCAGTATCTAGGACACCTTATAGAATGGCTCCAGCAGAGTTGAAGGAACTGAAGATTCAGTTGCAGGAGTTATTGGATTTAGGATTCATCAGACCCAGTTTTCCGCCATGGGGTGCTTCAGTGTTGTTCGTCAAGAAGAAGGATGTATCCTTAAGGATGTGCATTGACTACAGAGAGTTGAATAAGTTGACCATTAAGAACAAGTACCCACTGCCCAGGATCGACGACTTGTTTGACCAGCTACGGGGAAGACGGTATTCTCCAAGATTGAACTTCGGTCCGGCTACCACCAGTTAAGGATTAGAGAGGAGGACATACCAAAGACCGCATTTCGCATAAGGTATGGACATTATGAATTCCTGGTTATGTCCTTTGGATTAACCAATGCCCCAGGACCTTTATGGACTTGATGAATAGGGTGTTCGGGGATTATTTTGATAAGTTTATGATCATATTCATCGATGATATACTGGTGTACTCCCAGTCAGAGACAGAGCACGAGCATCATCTTTGTTTGGTCCTACAACGGTTGAGAGAGCATAGGTTGTATGCTAAGTTCAATAAGTTTGAGTTTTGGATACCCCAAGTAACATTTCTGGGCCACATTGTAAGTAAGGAGGGGATTCTGGTGGACCAAAGCAAGATTGAGGCAGTGAGAGATTGGCTTAGGCCGAGCAACGTACGAGAGGTTAGGAGTTTCTTGGGATTAGTAGGGTACTACCGGCAGTTCATGGAGGGATTCTCTAGAATAGCCACACCATTGACTGAGCTGACGTGTAAAAAGACCAAGTATGTCTGGACAGATAGATGTGAGAACAGTTTCAAGGAGTTGAAGCAGCGACTGATCACCGCTCCAGTATTAAGTCTGTCATCAGACAATGAGAAGTTTCACTACTAGAAATATAGGCTTTTACTTCGTTTTTTACACATAGAATATAAAAAAACTGAAGTAAAAGCCTTTCAATGGGTTTTTACTTCGCTTTTGGGAATGGTAGTACATAAAAAAAAGGCTATTACTTCGGTTTCTTAAAAAAACGAAGTTAAAATAGAAAATGGACAAGGGCCATGTTTGGTTTGCACACTAAATCGGGGCTTTTTACTTCGGTTTTTATGAAAAAACCGAAGTGAAAAGTGGAGCAACCAAACGCGGCCCTGAAGGCTTTTACTTCGGTTCTTATATAAGAACCGAAGTAGAAAGGGTACTTTCTACTTCGGTTCTTATACAAAAACCGAAGTAGAAAGTACCCTTTCTACTTCAGTTTTTGTATAAGAACCGAAGTAAAAGAGTTTTAATACCCTTAATATATAGCTCCCACGGCTCATTCGTCTCTCTGAAGCAAAAATCCCAAACGTCAAACCCAGAAAACCTCCATTGTTGTCGTACTCCCATGAGGGTTTCACAAAATATACCATTTTTTATGTTTTTTTATACCATTTGAAACCATTTTTCTTACTTAAAAACATAAATATTAGTTCCATTTTTATTTTTGAGGAAGAAAATAAAGACTTTGAGTGTGGGTATTTTTAGGGTTCGAAAATGGGTATTGTTATTGGACTTTGGCTGGTTTTCTTACATTAAAATAAGTTCTTGAGCTTCAAAAAAGGTATGAATCACTAAATCTTTGTTTGTATGATTTTTTTTAATTTTCTATAATATTTTCAGATTTTTTTCTTATAGATATAATGTGTTTATTATATATAGGTTTTAGAGTTGCTAATATTGATTTAGAGGTTATTTTTAGCATCAAAGAAGGTTTGTTACCTTAAAACTTTGTTTGTGTTAATTTTTTATATTATTCCGAATTTAATACTTGTTTTTTAGTATATTTGTGTTATATATTTTTTTATTTTGTTATTTTATATAATGTTATTAATTATATAAATATATATATATTAGTAAAATTTAAAAATTGTTGTGACTTGCTATTTAAATTTCTAAACATAGCTTCAATAAGTAATGTTGTTGCCAATGTTAGAACTTGAAATGTTTGGATTATTAGTGACATTTGTTTTTTGTTTTCTATAACTAGCTAGCTTGATATATTGTTTGATGATTATGTAGCTAGTTTAATTAATTATGTAATTGATTTTTATTTATTTTTGATTAAGCTTTTTAGTAGGGTTGTTGATTTAGTTGCCAATTCGGTATTGATTTTGGGTGACTTCAAGAGTAATATTGGAGGTGAGTAATCTTTAAATTTTATTTATTACTATTGCAATATTTATTTATAAAATTAGAGTTAAATCTTGCGTGCTTTACTTTAGTGAAGTAGGTTCTGGGAAATTTGTTGTTGGCGGTGATATAAGGATGGAATTATGTATGTTGATTTTGTGTTTGTTTGTGTTGAATTTATATATAATTATAAAATTGGGATATGCTACAAAAACAAAGGAAACTCTGCCAATTTTTTATAGATTTTATTAATTGTTTTTCTTTTTCAATTTGCACACTATGTCGATATATTTTGTGTGTTATTTACAGATTTTAAAATTTTTGGAGATGTTAAAATGCATTTGTTATGCTGCCGAAATTTTGTTAGACTTAGGAAAATTTAATAATTAAACTTCAATTATGTTTGATGTTCTAGAAAAAAGAACTAGGAGTGGAAGATGTAGATGGATATGAAATTTGGACAAGAGCGCGAGAAACGAAGAAGACTCTTGTCGAAGATAATTTGGACAAAAAAATTGAAGAAAGAGATGTAAGTGTTTTAAAGCAAAGTAAGAAATTTTTTTAAGTGTTGTTACAAGTTACTAATTTAATCTATCATTGGTTTGTTTCGTAGAATGAACTAAATGACAAAGTTACTAGTAGTCATATTGTCGCCAAGGATCGGGAGGACATCTTGCCAATCCAACAAGAATAGTTAAGCCGATTGATGACTTAAATTTATTAGTAAGACTATTTTGTTTATACATACCTTTAGTTTTATGTGAATGTATATATAAATGTTTATATTATTTTACTTAATTACAATTATGTGAATGTATATATGAATGATTAGGTTATTCTACTTAACAATTATGTGAATGTATAAATATTGAATTTTATAAGAATTTTAATTCTAAGTGTATAAATTTTGTGATTTTTATTTCTGTTATAAATTAAATGAAAATAAACCAATTCCAATTGTAAAAATATATATAACTATAAATTCATATAATTAGACTATTTAAAATAATTAGGGCAAAAAAAAAAGAAAAAAAATAGAATTGGATCATTTAAAAATAATTAGAAATAATTATTAAAAAAAATGGGGTGGGGGGGTTTCTACTTCGGTTATTATGTAAAAAGCGAAGTAGAAAGTGGGGTTTCTACTTCGGTTTTTACATAATAACCGAAGTAGAAAGTGGGGATTCTACTTCGGTTATTATGTAAAAACCGAAGTAGAAACCCCACTTTC
Organism: Humulus lupulus; assembly: GCF_963169125.1. Taxonomy (NCBI): domain Eukaryota; kingdom Viridiplantae; phylum Streptophyta; class Magnoliopsida; order Rosales; family Cannabaceae; genus Humulus; species Humulus lupulus. The sequence goes on along the minus strand of NC_084796.1, from coordinate 219,072,033 downwards.
TACTTCGCTTTTTACATAATAACCGAAGTAGAAAGTGCCCAACAAGGAAGCATACCCCACTTTCTACTTCGGTTTTTACATAATAACCGAAGTAGAAAGCCTATTTTTCACTTCGGTTTTTAACTACTTTTTACTTCGCTCCGAACTACTGCGGTTGCAAATTTTAGCGAAAACCGAAGTAAATCCAGCTTAAAAACCGAAGTAAAAGCCCTTTTTTCTTGTTGTGTTTGTAGTCTATTGCGATGCTTCGAGGCAGAGTTTGGGGTGTGTATTGATGCAAGCTGGAAGGGTGATAGCCTACTTGTTGAGATAGTTGAAGGAGTATGAGCAAAGGTATCCCACACATGACCTGGAACTGGCAGCGGTGGTATTTGCACTAAAGGTTTGGAGGCATGATTTGTATAGAGAAAAGTGCAAAATATACACTGACCATAAAAGTCTTAAGTATTTCTTTACTCAAAAGGATCTAAATATGCGCCAGAGGCGTTGGTTGAAATTGGTAAAGGACTACGACTATGACATTCTATACCATCCTGGGAAGGCTAATGTGGTGGTCGACGTATTGAGTCAGAAGGGCCCAGGGTAGTTATTTAGTTCGAGGCAGATATCAGAGAGGTTAGCAGAAGAGATGACCAAAGCAGAAATTGAATTGGTAGTTGGTTAGCTAGCCAATATCACACTTCAGTTCACGCTCCTTGAGAGGATCAAGGAAGCGCAGAAGGAGGGTCCACGGTTGAAGAAGCACACAAAGGATGTCTTAGCCGGAGTGACTAAGGGCTTTTTTAGTTCAGGGGTGGGTTTATTGAGGTATAAGGGTCGAATTTGCGTTCTGATGGATTCTGGTATCCGACAAGAGATTTTAGATGAGTCTCACACCACTCCCTATTCCTTACATTCGGTACGACGAAGATTTACCAAGACTTGAGAACTTTGTATTGGTGGTCGGGGATGAAAAGGGGTGTGGTGGATTATGTGGCCAAGTGTTTAACCTGTCAGCAAGTAAAGGCTGAACATCAAAGGCCAGCAGGGTTGTTGCAGCTTTTAGGGATTCCAAGGTGGAAATGGGAAGATATCACCATGGGCTTTGTGGTTGGATTACCGAAGACAGTAGGACAGTATGACTCTGTGTGGGTTATTGTGGATAGGTATACCAAATCAGTCCACTTTTTCCCTATCAAGACAACTCATTTAGTGGAGTAGTATGTTGTAGAATCCCAAATTTTCTAATAAGGCTTAGGGCCATGATTAGCGTGCCTGGAGGGCAATAAGTGATTAATTTTTTTAATATGTGAATTTGACGAGTATCTGATTAGAAATGCATGTTTAGGTGAATTAAATAAACATGTGGGCCCCATTTGGTTATTAGGGGCATGTTTGTAATTTTAGCCCGTTGAGGGCATAAATGTAATACTTATGAATATTGTGATCTTTACCACATGTGAGTGGTGATATATTTGTGATGCACGACCCGAGACAGTCCTAGGGAGCGGTTTAGCTAGAAAGTCACAATGGGGTCGAATACCTGGCTCGGGAGGAGTCTAGGGGTATTTGGGGAATATTATATGTGTTCGGGAATTATTGAGCAACATGTAGTAATTTATTAATGATTGATATATGTTGGGATTAAATGGGGATTTATAGGAATATTCGAGTACTTAGCAGGATTTGGAAAATGACTGAGGTGCCCTTGATTCCATTAAAGGGGTTAAGGTTAGGCTTATGGGTAATTTAGTCTTTTTGGCTAGTGGCTATATCCTTAGAGACTTAGGAATTTACTAGAACTCAGAAAAGATAAGGCATAACTCAAGACTATCTCTCTCCTATGGTTCCCTCCTTCCTCTTCCTTGTGCTTGAAGACTTTGATGTATTAGAGAATTTTGGGCTTACTTCTTAAGGAATTGAAGCTGGCTGTGGTTGGGGATTAGCTCAAGGGCAAAGCTATCAATTGAGGTAAGGAGCCTAACACTAAATTCTTTGCGTTTCTGTTCAATTTTGGTTAGAATTGAAAGTTGCATGTGAACTAGATTCTTGAGTTAAGTTTAGTTATGAGATGAGTTATATGACTGCTTTGGACTTGTTATGGAGCCTAGATGGTATCGTAGGGAAGTCCAAGCCTAATTCTGGGTTTAGATATTGAGTTGGGATGATATTAGAAAGATTGGCTCGAAGGAAATGCAGGGAAAAATGGAGGTTTTTGTAACACCCCAATTTGCTAATAAGGTTTAGGACCTTGATTAGCGTGCCTAGAAGGAAATAAGTGAATTACCATGTTAATATATGAATTTAAATGAATATGTGATTAGAATGCATGTTTAGGTGGTATAAATATGCATGTGGGCCCCGTTTGTCTGTTACGGGTGCAATGGTAATTTTAGCCCGCTGAGGGCATAAATGTGATAATTGTATTATATGATTAGTACCACGTGTGAGTGGTGATATTATTGTGATGCACGTGCCGAGATGGTCCTAGGGAGCTAATTAGTTTAAAACCACAACGGGATTAAATACCCGGCTAGGGAGAAGCCTAGGGGTATTTTGGGAATCTTATAATGTGAATGTGTGAGCTAATGATTAATGGTGATTGAGTAACTTGAGTGACCATTGGTGACCATTAAGAGTAATAGATTTTAGATGAGAAAATGGTAGATTTGTAGGAAAGGTAAAATGGAAAAAAATGCCCTTGAGGTTTAGGTAGGAAAGGATTTTGATGGAGGGGTAAAATAGTCTTTTGGCAGAGGTTTAGATAGCTTCAGCTGGGGGAAAGGGGATTCACGTTCAAACACTTAGTCATATTATTGCTCCTGCTGGAAATTGGAAGAAGAAACTAGAAGGAAAAGAAAGGAAGAAGGGAGCTGAAAATTGAAAGACCTAGGAGGAGAATTAAGTGGTTTAAGGCAATTAAGGTTGATCATAAACAAGATTGTTCAGACGTAAGAGTTTATTCCCTGTTTTGTTTAAGTTTCAAGTTTGATTTTTAGAGAGCAAGTATGAAATTGAAAGAGAATTGTGGCTGGTTTTGCATGAGAATTCAGCTTGATAATCAAGAGGAATTAGTTTAAAGCTGGGATTGGAGGGAGTTCAAGCTGAGATATTGATTGAGGTAAGAGTTTTAAGCATCTTTGAATTTTTGTATCTGATGTGGTTTAAAAATTTGGAAGCACGGTTTAAGTTTTTCAAGCTTTGGTTTAAGTTTTTGGCCTACTGGTTTAAGTTTCTGAAGTATGAAACCAAAGTGTGGATTTTGGGTGTAATTTTGAGTTTGACCTTGTTGCTGGTGTTTATAGGTTGTTAGATGGTTCATTTGAGGTTTCAAATTTATTTTGGGGTTTAGGTATGTATTTTGGTTGGATTGGAAGTATTTGGGCTCAGGGAAAATGCAGGGGAAACCCCAGAAATCTGGGTTCGCGAAGGGGCGTCGCGGCCCTGTTCTTTGGCGCCACGGCGCAAGGCTGCATCAGGCAGCAGAGAAGTTTCTGGGCGCCACGGCCCTTGGAGGGTAGTGTCACGGCGCTAGGCTATTTTCTAGGCAGTGGAATTTTGCAATTTTGGGCATTTGCCCTCGGGGGCTCGGGTGATGTTTCTGTTGTATTGTTTTGGGAAATTCGAGGTCCGGAGAGTACGGGATAGGTTCCGGGAAGTGGTTTTGGATTAGTTAGTATTCAAGGGTGTTTTATATGTGTTGTGACTAGGTTTTCAGAGAGGCTCAGGATAGAGGACCGTGCTCGTGACTTTGGTGCATTGTAAAGCTCGGGATACAGGTAAGAAAATTGTAGTACCGGTAGAGCAGGGCATGGGCCCATAGTGTTGTTCCAGGGCACGACCCTAGATTGTACTATATGCTAAGACATAGCCTTGATTGAATTGTAATATGTTTGAATGTTGTTTAAGTTAAGCTATATGCGGTTATACTTGAATGATGGCAAAGGAGCCGAGAATAGCAAGGAGCCGGGAACGGCAAGGGGCCGAGAACGGCAGTGGGGCCGAGAGTAACATTTGGCACGCAGAGTGCATACCACCAGGGTGAGACCCTAATGGATACATGGGATATCCTTATGGTGAGGACAGAGATCCCAGGCTTTGGTAATGCTTCTGGGACGGCATGGTCGTATATGTTTAGTCTGATGGACTATCTGTTTATATGTGGATTATCTGAAATAATGGTTATATAATATGCATATCTTATGTGCTGTGTGAGTTTTCTTGCTGGGCTTCGGCTCACGGGTGCTCTGTGTTGCAGGTAAGGGCAAGGAAAAGTCATCCAGCCATGAGTACGGAGATCGTGGGGCGGCGCGTACGTGTTTGGCCTGCTTGACTGCTTTGGTTGGGGCATTTTGAGAAATGGCTGTATTAAACTGTGATTTTGATAGTTAGTTATCTGTAAACCTATTTTGAGTTGTAAATATTTTATAAACCTTATTTTGGGATCCCAAACGTTAAACACTTGGAATTTTCAATGAAATAGGGTACTTTCAAAGATTACAGCCTTAACAGTTTGTTTAATCACACTTTTGTTCTTAAAACCTCGTTTAGCGAGTTAATTGCACATTTTAAACTCACTTAGTAACGACTCTAAGGTAGTAGGGAGTTATAACTTGGTATCAGAGCGAGTTAAGGTTTATTGGTTCTAGAGATTGACCGAACATATACGCTCGTTGCCATTGAAAAGCTCAACTCAGGGTTGATTGGTATGGTTGATTATTATGATTGAATATGTGCTTGAATGCCCTGTTTTCCTGTTTAGCTTAAAAGAGCATGATGAATGAAATAACATATGTATGATGACAGGGCATGGCCCGTTGTGTGTTATATGTTATCTGGATTGTATATCTTAGTTGGTTGTTGAGAATGGGGGGTGGAATTGGATTTTTTTATCATGCCTAATGAGCGGTGTCACTGATTGCAGGTGTATAGATGTAATGCCTCGGCAATCATCTAGACTCCACGGCAGTCGGGCCGAGGATGACAATCAGGGTCAGGACCCTACACCTGCCCCACAGAACTGGCAACAGATGTTAGCCAAAATGGAGCCTAGATTGCAGAAAACAGAGGAAGAACTTCGTCAGATAAGGAAGCAGGCCCTTTCACAGGTCACAGGATTACCAATTCAGCATAATGTAGCGCCAGTGCCGGTTCAGCCTGTGGTTGAGAACAGGTGGGAACCTTTGTACGAAAGATTTAGAAAGCAACAACCTCCTACCTTTGAGGGTGGATCAGACCCACTGCGGGCCGAGCAGTGGATGAATACGATTTCCTTAATCTTAGATTTCATGAGGGTTGAAGGAAATGAAAGGGTGGCTTATGCTAGCTACATGCTTAGGGAGGATGCCCGCGTCTGGTGGGATGTAGTGAGTCAGCGGAGGAATATTACAACTATGACTTGGGAAGAATTTAAGAGTATCTTTAATGAGAAATATTATAGTGTAGCAGTTCGAGCTGCAAAGGTTGATGAGTTTATCAACCTGACTCAGAACAGGTTATCAGTTATTGAGTATGCCCTGAGATTTGACAGACTGGCAAAGTTTACACCAGACTTAGTGCCGACAGATGCGGCCAGGAGAGATAGATTCATACGGGGGTTGAATGTGATGATCTCCCATGATGTGAATATTACTTTAAATCCAGAGACTACTACTTACGCTCAAGCGGTGGATAAGGCCCTTACTGCAGAGAGGGTCGAGGACCAGATATGGAAGGACATCGCTATTAGGCGCGATGCCAGGAGGACGGTGCCTCTTTTTATTGGGTCCAGTCGGGGCAGTGGCCCCAGTGAGAAGAAAAGAAGAGTTCCAGATTCATTTGTTCCTCCTAGTTCTAATAGGAGGGTACGCGGTTCTATTGGAGGCCGTCAGAGCGGAAGTGACAACTGGAGAAGTTTTCCAGTGTGTCCTTGATGCAGACGACGACATCAGGGTGAGTGCCGAATTAGGGCATGTTTTATTTGTGGGAGTGCCAACCATCTGAAGAAAGACTGCCCACAAGCTAAGAAAGAGGAGCCAAAGCAGGGAGACAGTCTCGCTCCTGCGATGGTATTTGCTTTGACTCAGACTGAGGCGGAGGCTAGTCCCTCAGTTGTGACAGGTCAGATCTCTAGTGCTGGTTCTTTGTATACTGCATTGATTGATTCAGGGGCTACCCACTCATTTGCATCTGCTAGGGTGATAGACTAGCTTTGTAGACCTAGTATTGTGTATGCTAGGGGTTTTCAGACTTTGCTACCAGCAGGAGAACTGGTAGTCTCTAGGAGATGGGTTTGAGCATTACCAGTAGAGATAGATGGTAGGGAATTGTTTGTTGATCTGGTTGAATTAGACATGGATGATTTTAATATGATATTGGGGATGGATTGGTTAACGAGGTATGGAGCAACGATTGATTGCAAGCGGTGAATGGTGACTTTTGAACCAGAAGTCGAGGTACCTTTTGTGTTTGTGGGGACGGTGAATGGACCGCGAGTGCCTATGATCTCAGCACTGAAGGCTAGAGACCTGATCCAGGAAGGTTGCATAGGATTCCTAGCAAGTGTGGTAGATACCTCTAGAGTGGTAGCAGTGGGGCCTAATGAAACCAGATTGGTATGTGAGTTTCCAAACTTATTTCTAGCAGATTTGCCGAGATTGCCGCCATAGCGGGAGATCGAGTTCATCATAGAGTTGGCACTAGAAGCGGAGCCAGTATCCAGGGCACCCTATAGAATGGCTCCGGCGAAGTTAAAGGAATTGAAGATTCAGTTACAGGAATTACTTGATTTGGGAATCATCAGACCGAGTTTCTCGCCATGGGGTGCCCCAGTGCTATTTGTTAAGAAGAAGGATGGATCGCTTAGGATGTGCATTGACTACAGGGAGTTGAACAAGTTGACTATTAAGAATAAGTATCCACTGCCTAGGATCGATGATTTATTTGATCAGTTACAGGGGAGTACGGTGTTTTCAAAGATTGATCTCCAATCAGGATATCATCAGTTAAGGATTAGAGAGGAGGACATACCAAAGACTGCTTTTCGAACAAGGTACGGGCATTATGAATTTCTGGTTATGTCCTTTGGATTAACCAATGCCCCAGTAGCTTTTATGGATATGATGAACAGTATTTTCAAAGATCTGGATAAGTTTGTGATTGTATTTATCGATGATATACTGGTGTACTCCCAGTCAGAGAAAAAGCATGAGCATCATCTGCGCCTAGTATTGCAGCGATTGAGAAAGCATAAGTTATATGCCAAGTTCAGTAAGTGCGAGTTCTGGTTACCGCAGGTTACATTTCTGGGCCATATTGTCAGTAAGGAGGGGATAATGGTTGACCCAAGTAAGATAGAGGCAGTGAGAGATTGGCCTAGACCGAGCAGCGTTCTTGAGGTCAGGAGTTCTTTTGGGTTGGCAGGGTACTACTGGCGGTTTGTAAAGGGGTTCTCCAGGATTGCTACTCCATTGACAGAGTTGACAAGAAAGAATACCAAGTATGTGTGGACAGATCGGTGTGAGAATAGCTTCAAGGAATTGAAGCAGTGATTGATTACTGCACCAGTGTTGAGCCTGTCAACAGACAATGAGAAGTTCATGGTTTACTGTGACGCTTCCAGCAGGGTTTGGGATGTGTGTTGATGTAAGCTCGGAAAGTAATAGCTTATGCATCAAGGCAATTAAAAGAGTATGAGCAGAGATATCCCACGCATGATCTGGAGTTGGCTGTAGTGGTATTCGCACTTAAGGTTTGGAGACATTACCTGTATGGTTAAAGGTGCGAGATATACACGGATCACAAGAGTTTAAAGTATTTCTTTACTCAGAAAGATTTGAACATGCGCCAAAGACGATGGTTGGAATTGGTTAAGGATTACAATTGTGACATCTTATATCATCCTGGAAAGGCTAATGTAGTGGCTAATGCATTGAGCCGGAAGGGCCCAGGAAAGTGTATAGTTCGAGACAGATATCTGACAGATTAGTTGTAAAGATGACCAGAGCAGGTATAGAGTTAGTGGTTGGTAGGTTAGCCAACATTACTCTTCAGTCAACGCTCTTTGAGAGGATTAAGGAAGCACAGGGAAGGGATCCCCAGTTAGTTGAACGTAGAGAGAATGTCCAAACTGGAACGACTAAGGACTTCTCCATCTCAGAGATGGGCTTATGGAAGTACAAGGGACGGATTTGTGTTCTGATTGATCCAGATATTTGGCGAAAGATTCTGGATGAGTCTCAAACCACTCCCTACTCTTTGTACCCGGGTACTACGAATATGTACCAAGATTTGAGAGTTTTGTATTGGTGGACAGGCATGAAGAGGGATGTGGTGAACTATGTGGCTGGGTGATTAACTTGTCAGCAGATTAAGGCTGAACATCAGAGGTCGGCAGGGTTATTGCAGCCTCTAGGGACTCCCGAGTGGAAATGGGAGGATATTACCGTGGACTTTGTGGTTGGATTGTCGAAGACCGTGGGTCAGCATGACTTAGTGTGGGTGATTGTGGGCACACGGTTACGGTTTAATACTTCTTATCATCCTCAGACAGATGGGCAATCTGAGGGGACGATTCAGATATTGAAGGATATGTTACGAGCCTGTGTGTTGGATTTTGGGGGATCTTGGAGTAAGTATCTCCCTTTGATTGAGTTCTCATACAACAATAGTTATCAAGCGACTATCGGAGTGGCTCCGTATGAGATGTTCTATGGGAGAAAGTGCAGATCACCGGTACACTGGGATGAGACAGGTGAGAGAAGATATCTAGGTCCTGAGATGGTTCAGAGGACCAATGAGGCAATTGAAAAGATTAGAGCTCTTATGCTCGCCTCCCAGAGTCGCCAGAAGAGTTATTCAGACCTGAGACGTAGGAGCGTGGAATTTCAGGTCGGTGATCATGTGTTCCTTAAGGTTTCACCCCTGAGAGGAGTGAAATGATTCGGTGCTCGGGGCAAGTTGAGCCCCAGGTTTGTTGGCCCCTTCGAGGTTCTAGAACGAGTTGGGGAGGTGGCTTACAGATTAGTAATGCCTCCAGCTCTATCAGGAGTTCATAACGTGTTTCACGTATCCATGCTCTGGAAATATGTGTCAGATACTACTCATGTGTTAAGCTATGAGAATTTGGAGCCAGATCAGGATTTATCATATGAGGAGAAGCCTGTTCAGATCCTTGATATAAAGGACAAAGTCTTGCGGAGCAAGACCATTGCCTTGGTTAAAGTGATGTGGAGGAACAGCAAGATTGAAGAGGCGACGTGGGAACTTGAGTCTGATACGCGGGAGCGGCATCCCGAGTTATTCAGGTAATTTCGATGACGAAATTTCTGTAAGGAGGGGATAGTTGTAACACCCCAATTTGCTAATAAGGTTTAGGACCTTGATTAGCGTGCCTAGAAGGAAATAAGTGAATTACCATGTTAATATATGAATTTAAATGAATATGTGATTAGAATGCATGTTTAGGTGGTATAAATATGCATGTAGGCCCCGTTTGTCTATTAGGGGTACAATGGTAATTTTAGCCCGCTGAGGGCATAAATGTGATAATTGTATTATATGATTAGTACCATGTGTGAGTGGTGATATTATTGTGATGCACGTGCCGAGACGGTCCTAGGGAGCTAATTTGTTTAAAAGTCACAACGAGATTAAATACCCGGCTCGGGAGGAGCCTAGGGGTATTTTGGGAATCTTATAATGTGAATGTGTGAGCTAATTGTTAATGGTGATTGAGTAACTTGAGTGACCATTGGTGACCATTAAGAGTAACAAATTTTAGATGAGAAAATGGTAGATTTGTAGGAAAGGTAAAATGGCGAAAATGCCCTTGAGGTTTAGTTAGGAAAGGATTTTGATGGAGGGGTAAAATAGTCTTTTGGCAGAGGTTTAGATAGCTTCAGCTGGGGGAAAGGGGATTCACGTTCAAACACTTAGTCATATTATTGCTCTTGCTGGAAATTGGAAGAAGAAACTAGAAGGAAAAGAAAGGAAGAAGGGAGCTGAAATTTGAAAGACCTAGGAGGAGAATTAAGTGGTTTAAGGCAATTAAGGTTGATCATAAACAAGATTGTTCAGAGGAAAGAGTTTATTCCCTGTTTTGTTTAAGTTTCAAGTTTGATTTTTAGAGAGCAAGCATGAAATTGAAAGAGAATTGTGGCTGGTTTTGCATGAGAATTCAGCTTGATAATCAAGAGGAATTAGTTTAAAGCTGGGATTGGAGGGAGTTCAAGCTGAGTTATTGATTGAGATAAGAGTTTTAAGCATCTTTGAATTTTTGTATCTGATGTGGTTTAAAAATTTGGAAGCATGGTTTAAGTTTTTCAAGCTTTGGTTTAAGTTTTTGGCCTACTGGTTTAAGTTTCTGAAGTATGAAACCAAAGTGTGGATTTTGGATGTAATTTTGAGTTTGACCTTGTTGCTGGTGTTTATAGGTTGTTAGATGGTTCATTTGAGGTTTCAAATTTATTTTGGGGTTTAGGTATGTATTTTGGTTGGATTGGAAGTATTTGGGCTCAGGGAAAATGCAGGGGAAACCCCAGAAATCTGGGTTCGCGAAGGGGCGTCGCGGCCCTGTTCTTTGGCGCCGCAGCGCAAGGCTGCATCAAGCAGCAGAGAAGTTTCTGGGCGCCGCGGCCCTTGGAGGGTAGTGCCGCGGCGCTAGGCTATTTTCTGGGTAGTGAAATTTTGCAATTTTGGGCATTTGCCCCCGGGGGCTTGGGGGATGTTTCCATTTTATTGTTTTGGGAAATTGGAGGTCCGGAGAGTACGAGATAGGTTCCGGGAAGTGGTTTTGGATTGGTTAGTATTAAAGGGTGTTTTATATGTGTTGTGACTAGGTTTTTGGAGAGGCTCGGGATAGAGGACCGTGCTCGTGACTTTGGTGCATTGTAAAGCTCGGGATATAGGTAAGAAAATTGCATGGGCCCATAGTGTTGTTGTAGGGCACGGCTCCAGATTGTACTATACGCTAGGACATAGCCTTGATTGGACTGTTATATGTTTGAATGTTGTTTAAGTTAAGCTATATGTGGTTATAGTTGAATGAACGAAAAAGGAGCCGAGAACGGCAAGGAGCCGGGAACGGCAAGGGGCCGAGAACGGCAGGGGGGCCGAGAGTAACATTTGGCACGCTGAGTGCATACCACCACTGTGAGACCCCAATGGATACATGGGATATCCTTACGGTGAGGACAGAGATCCCAGGCTTTGGTAAAGCTTCTGGGATGGCATGGCCGTATATGTTTAGTCTGATGGACTATCTGTTTATCTGTGGATTATCTGATGTAATGGTTATATAATATGCATATGTTATGTGCTGTGTGAGTTTCTTGCTGGGCTTTGGCTCACAGGTGCTCTGTGTTGCAGGTAAGGGCATGGAAAAAGTCAACCAGCCATGAGTACGGAGAGCGTGGGGCGGCGCGTACGTGTTTGGCCTGCCCGACTGCTTTGGTTGGGGCATTTTGAGAAATGGCTGTATTAAACTGTGATTTTGATAGTTTGTTATCTGTAAACCTATTTTGAGTTGTAAATATTTTATAAACCTTATTTTGGGATCCCAAACGTTAGACACTTGGAATTTTCAATGAAATAGGGTACTTTCAAAGATTACAGCCTAAACTTTTTGTTTAATCACACTTTTGTTCTTAAAACCTCGTTTAGCGAGTTAATTGCACATTTTAAACTCACTTAGTTACGGCTCTAAGGTAGTAGGGCGTTACAGTTTTCTGGGTTTGGAGGTGCGAGCCGTAGCCCGCATGTGCGTGGAGGCCTGGGGAGGTCTTTGTTCTTGAGGCGCGCCGCGACCCTAGGAAGGGCATATCGCGGCCCACGTCTCCCAGTAGGGAGGCATTGTGCCTCTGTTTTGGTGCGTGCCGTGGCTCTTAAGGGGCTGAGTCGCGACCCTAATTCAATGTGTTGGTTGTTTTGTAGGTTTTTGGCTTAGGAACCCAATTATTAAGGCTCGGGATGGATTTTATCACCCGTATTTATAGAATTCAAGGTCTCAGAGACTAGAGTTATATCCCAAAATTATTTAATGGATTAAAGCTTAGTGGATGGTAGTTGTTGATACGTTGTGACTAGGTCTTTAGCGAGGCTCGGATTAGAGGACTGTGCTCAGGATATCGGTGCTCGAGAAGCTTGGGACATAGGTAAAATAACTCTTGTACTCGTAGAGCAGAGTGTGGCCCTATAGCTTGTATTGCAGGGCACAAGCCTATGTGATTGTGTTGCATGGCGTGGCCCTATTAATTATGTTTGTGTTTGTTTAAGTATTTGTTAAGTTTATGCTATGTGTTGCATATTTGTGACTGAACGGCGAGGGCCGGGAATGGCGAAGGCCGAGAGCGGCAAGGGTCGGGAAAGGCGAAGGCCGAGAACGGCAAGGTTCAGGAACGGCGAATGCTGAGAACGGCAAGGCCGAGTACGGCAAGGGGCCGGGAGCAGTGTTAAGCACGCGGAGTATGAGTTGCTAGGGTGAGACCCCTATGGGATACCTAGGATATCCTCACGGTGTAGACCGTGAACCCAGGGCCTGGTAAAGCGCTTGGGACAGCATGGTCGTTATGTGTTTAGCCTGTTAGCGGCTTTGTTATATGCTAATTGATAGTTGTGCATATGTTGATTGCTTGTGTGGAGTTTTCCTGCTGGGATTCTGCTCACGGGTGCTCTATGTTGCAGGTAAGGGCAAAGGAAGGTCGATCAACCATGAGTACGAAGAGCGTGAAGCGGCGTATACATGTTCAGCCTACCTGGTTGCCATGGCCAGGGGTATTTTTGGGAGATGATGTGTATTAAACCTAATTTTGTCGTCTAGTCGACTTTAATTATATTTTGAGTTGTAAATATTTCTAAACAGTATTTTGGAATCCCAAATGTATAATACTTTGTAATTTCAATGAATGGTTACATTTTCAAATTATATGGTTTTTATTACAGTTTAGCTACACTTTTAACCTAAAACCTCGATTAGCGAGTTAATTGAACGTTTTAAACTCACTTAGTAACGACTCTAAGTAAGTATGGCGTTAAAACTTAGTATTAGAGCGAGCCAAGGTTTATGGTTCCTGGAGATTGACCGAACATGTACGCTCGTTGTCAGTGACAAACTCGACTCAAGGTTGGTTGGTAATGATTGAATTATATGCTTTATTATGTGTTTAAATGCCATGTTTGCCTGATTATTTTATATAGAGCATGATGAACGAGTTAACATATGCATGATGCTAGGGCATGGCCCCCTTAAGTATTGTGTGTTGTTTGTGTTATGTGGACTGTTGTTTATGGTTGGTTGCTGTGAATTGGGAGGTGGATTTTGGATGTTGTTATCATGTCTGATGAGCGGCGTCGTTGATTGCAGACATATCGTTGAGATGCCTCGACAATCATCTAGACTCCGCGGCAGTAGAGCCGAGGATGACAACCAGGGTCAGGACCCTCCACCTGCCCCACAAAATTGGCAACAGATGTTTGCCGAAATGGAAGCCAGACTGCATCGAACAGATGAAGAACTTCGAAAACTGAGGCAACAGGCCCCTCCTCAGGGCACTGGGTTGCAAGTTCAGCAGGCTGTGGCATTAGTGCCAGTTCAGCCTATTATGGAGAATAGGTGGGAACCTTTGTATGAGAGGTTCAGGAAACAGCATCCTCCCACCTTCGAGGGTGGACCAGACCCACTGCGGGCAGAGCAATGGATGAATATGACTTCCTCCATCCTGCATTTCATGAGGGTGGAAGGGAATGAGAGGGTAGCTTGTGCCAGCTACATGTTCAGAGAGGATGCCCGCATCTGGTGGGATGTAGTGACTAAGAGAATAAATGTTGCAGTTATTGTAATGCCCTGAATTCTCCGATGTGTTTAACGGCGTGAATAGTAGGCCGGGAGGGCCATACTTGCTTAATTATGTTTTTAATTGATAAAATGCATGTATATGTTGATTATATTATAATATGATGTGAAATGCATGCATGAGAGTCCATAATTCTAATTACAGGGGTGTGATGATAATTTGGCCGTTGAGGGTGATTTGTGTATTTGGGTGCATGATGTGATTTGTGAATGAGATTCCATTATTATGGAGATATATTCAACCTATTCGGCATGAGACGGTCATTTTTAGTGGATTAGCGGTTTTGTCATAACGGGGTCAATTTTGGGGTAATAGAAATGTTCATTTGATGATAAATTTGGAATATTTGAGATCAGGGTGAAATTCTGGAGGTTTTGACTATAATGTCCACGGGGGTGTTTTCGGGACCCCGAGCATTACGTTTTATTTGAGGTTACTTAAGCTTGAAGTGGCTTATCAGATAGAACATACGATAGAAAACCTCTCGTTCCCCTTCGTTAGTTCATTTTCGCCACTCGGAGCATATTTGACGAAATCTTGAGTTCTAAGAGTCGGAATCGAGTGAGGATCAAGGCATAGCGATCATAGGAAAGATTAGAAGCTTCTTAACCGAAGGATTCAATGGAAAACAACCCAATTGAAGGTAATCGAAGTTTAAGTTTTGAGTTTTTCCGAGTTTCTAAGCTTTGAATTGATTTTGTGAATTGTTGAGTTTTTGATCCGTTTGAACCTTTGGTTTTGAGGGTTTTGATGCATGGGGAAGCTTGGGAATTTTTTTTTGATGATTGGGGAATGTTTGGGTATGACTTTGGAGGCTTTGGAGTGTTAAAAACGCAGTTGAGAATGGCCCAGGGTGAAGGGTCGCGGCCGTGTTCTTGGGGCGCCGCGGCCGTGCCTTGAAGAAACAGGTGGAGAACTTGTGCTTGCTGGGCGCCACGGCCCTTGCCTCAGAGAACCCTGGGGGCCGCAGCCCAAGGTGCTAGGGCCGCAGCCCTTGCCCTGTTTTCGCCCCGTTTGGTCGTTTTGACCCCGGGAACCTAGTTTTAGGCCTCGAGAGTGTCCTTACTACTTGGATTAGTTTGGATTGATCTCTTGGAGGCTAGATAATGGTTTGAGAACCCTTGATTATCTTGGTTATTGATGGTATCCTATATGTGTTATGATTAGGTAGCCGCTAAAGGACTAAAAGCTAAACCGTTCTCAAGGGTCGTTCTTTTGTTCATTCTAGCTCGAATCAAAGGTAAGAAAACTGCGCCCCAAGTGTGACATGCATGGATATTCATGAGGCATGTTGGTTGTGTAAATAAGTACATGGATTGAATATAGAATGCTTAGCATATCTTGCTCACTTATGCATGGCACTGACTCATTAGTCAGATTTGGCAAAGGTACTAGTATCAATTGTGAAGCTGTGACTTATTAGTCAGGTTCGACAGTGGTATTGGGCACTGGTCACACTGCGCTGACTTGTTAGTCAGGACGGCTTTAGCATGTTAACGCAAGCCAACAAAGATTAGATCTAATGGACTACCAGCATTGAATGACTCAAAGAGCATTAATGCCAGACTGACCCCGAGGGTCGATGAATGAAATAAGTGCTTGGAGGCTAGTGGCTTACCTAGCAGCCACTCTCCCACATGAAACAGTGACACGCTTGTCGATCACTCAGTATGGTTTACCAGAACCTGTTGAATGCTAGTGGCTAACCTAGCAGCCACTCTTCCATTTGAATTAGCAACTTACTTGTCAATCACTCAGTATGGTTTATCAGGACCTCATGTGATGTTCACTCATTTGTTTGAAAGATTTATGCTCAGTGTGATTATAATGATAATCATTTGATAATGTTTATGAATAATGTTATGTTTTCTTGCTGGGCTTTGGCTCATGGGTGCTATGTGGTGTAGGTAAAGGGAAAGAAAAGCTCACCTTGCCCTGAGTGGAGAGCTTAGGTGGTGATGTGTACATATGTGGTCGCTTGACCACCACGGCCAAGTAGTTCTCAGAGGAACTAGGGGGTTTACCCTATTTTTGCCCCTTAGGTCGGCGGGATTGTAAATTTAAAACTGTAATGACCACTTTGTACTGAGAACAACTTGTAACTATTTTGTTTAGCTCTGCAGAGCAGTTTGTAATGAAAATCTCCATTTCCTTTTTATTAAGTTTTATACCTTAACCTGTTAATTACACTTAGAGCATGTTTTTGACCAAAGGACTCGGGGAGCGAGTCAAATTTCCGGTCCACCGTTCACTGTAACTGTTCTGGGGTAACCAGGGCGTTACAGTTATGACCTGGGAAGAGTTTAGAAACATCTTTAATGAGAAGTATTACAGTGTTTCAGTTCGAGCTGCGAAGGTTGATGAGTTTATCAACCTGACTAAGAACCGGTTGACAGTTACTGAGTATCCCTTGAGATTTGACTGGTTAGCGAAGTTCGCACCGAATTTGGTGCCGACTGATGCGGCAAGAAGGGATAGGTTTGTACGGGGGTTAAATGTTATGATCTCCCATGATGTTAAGATTACTTTGGATCCAAAGACTACTACATATGCCCAGGTAGTGGACAAGTCCCTTACAGGTGAGGGGGCCGAGGATTGGATTTGGAGAGAGGGCGCTGCTAGGCGCGATGCCAGGAGGATGGTGCCTCTTTTTACTAGATCTAGTCGGGGTAGTGGCCCCAGTGAGCAAAAGAGAAAGGCCCCAGATTCTTTTGTGCCTCCTAGCTCGGATAGGAGGGCACATGGTGCTTTTAGTGGCCGTCAGAGCGGGCGTGACAACTGGAGGATTTTTCCAGTGTGTCCTCGATGCAGACGACGACATCAGAGAGAGTGCAGAATCAGGGCCTGCTTTATTTGTGTGACTTTCAATCATCTGAAGAAGGACTGCCCACAAGCCAAGACAGAGGAGCCGAAGCAGGATGATAGTCTTGCTCCTGCCAGAGTATTCACCTTGACTCAAACTGAGGCTGAGGCTAGCCCCTCGATTGTGACAGGTCAGATTTCTAGTGCTGGTTCTTCTTATACTGCATTGATTGATTCGAGAGCTACTCACTCATTTGTGTCTGCTAGAGTTATAGATCAGCTGTGTAGACCTAGTGATTTGTATGCTAGGGGTTTTCAGACTTTGTTGCCGACTGGGGAACTCGTAGTCTCTAGGAGATGGATTAGAGCATTGCCAGTAGAGATTGATGGTAGAGAGTTATCTGTTGATCTGATTGAGTTGGTGATGGATGGCTTAAATATAATTCTAGGGATGGATTGGTTATCGAAGTATGGGGCGACGATTGACTGCAAGCGTAGAATGGTGACTTTTGAACCAGAAGGGGAGATACCCTTTGTATTTGTGGGGACAGTTAGTGGATTGCGAGTACCTATGATTTTGGCACTGAAGGCTAGAGACCTGATGCAGGAAGGTTGCATAGGATTCCTAGCAAACATTGTGGATACCTCTAGGGTTGTGTCGATATGACCAAGTAAGACCAGATTGGTATGTGAGTTTCCAGATCTATTTTTAGCAGACCTACCAGGGTTGCCGCCACAACGGGAGATTGAGTTTGTTATAGAGTTGGCGCCAGGGGTGGAGCTAGTATCTAGGAAAACTTACATAATGGTTGTGATAGAGTTAAAGGAATTAAAGATTTAGTTGCAGGAGTTACTGGATTTGGGGTTCATCAGACTGAGTTTCTCGCCATGGGGTGCTCCAGTGTTGTTTGTTAAGAATGATGGATCTTTAAGAATGTGTATCAACAACAGGGAGTTGAACAAGTTAACCATTAAGAACAAGTACCCATTGCCTAGGATTGACTATTTATTTGACCAGCTACAGGGAAAGACAATGTTTTCTAAGATTGATCTCTGGTCAGGTTACCATCATTTAAGGATTAAAGAGGAGGACATACCAAAGACCGCTTTCTGCACAAGATATGGACACTATGAATTCTTGGTTATGTTCTTTTGATTAACCAATGCCCTAGCAACTTTTATGGACATGATGAATAGGTTTTTTCAAGGACTATCTGGACAAGTTCGTGATTGTGTTTATTGATGACATACTGGTGTACTCTCAGTCAGAGACAGAGCATGAGCAGTATTTACGCCTGGTGTTGCAGCGGTTGAGGGAGCATAGGTTATATGCTAAGTTCAGCAAGTGCGAGTTTTGATTACTGCAAGCCACATTTCTGGGCCATATTTTCAGTAAGGAGGGGATTCTAGTTGACCCAAGTAAGATTGAGGCAGTAAGAGATTGGCCTAGACCGAGAAGTGTTTCAGAAGTTAGGAGTTTTTTTTTGGGGGGGGGGGGGGGGGGATTGGCAGGGTATTACCGATGGTTCATTGAGGGGTTCTCCAAGATAGCCACACCGTTGACTGAATTAACAAGAAAGAAGACTAAGTATGTTTGGACAGACAGGTGTGAGAATAGTTTCAAGGAATTAAAGCGGCGACTGATCATCGCCCCAGTGTTGAGTCTACCGACAGACAATGAGAAGTTTGTGGTTTATTGTGATGCTTCGAGACAGGGTTTAGGGTGTGTGCTGATGCAAGCGGAAAGGTGATAGCCTATGCATCGAGACAGCTAAAGGAGTATGGGTAGAGATATCCCATGCATGATTTGGAGTTAGTAGCGGTGGTATTTGCACTCAAGGTCTGGAGACATTACCTATATGGCGAGAAGTGCGAGATATACACCGACCATAAGAGTTTAAAGTACTTCTTTACTCAGAAGGATCTGAATATGTGCCAGAGACGGTGGCTGGAATTGGTAAAGGATTATGAATGTGATATCCTATACCATCCTGGGAAGGCTAATGTAGTAGCTGATGCATTGAGTCGGAAGCACCTAGGACATTTGTTCAGCTCGAGGCAGATATATGATAAGTTAGCTGAGGAGATGACTAGAGCGGGTATAGAGTTGGTGGTTGGTCAGTTAAGCAACATTACTCTTCAGTCTACACTCCTTGAGAGGATCAAGGAAGCACAGAGGAAGGATCCTCAGTTGAGAGGGCACAGAGAGAATGTCTTAGTCGGAGTAGCTAAGGACTTCTCTATCTCAGAGATGGGACTACTGAAGTACAAGGGTCGAATCTATGTTCCAATGGATTCTAATATCCAGTGAGAGATTTTGGATGAATCACATACCACCTTCCTATTCTTTACATCCAGGTACGACGAAGATGTACCAAGATTTGAGAGCCTTGTATTGGCGGTCAAGAATGAAGAGGGACGTGGTGGATTATGTGGCTAAGTGCTTAACTTGTCAGCAGGTAAAGGCTGAACATCAGAGGCCAGCAAGGTTATTGCAGCCTTTAAGGATTCCAGAGTGGAAGTGGGAGGATATCACTATGGACTTCGTGGTTGGTTTACCGAAGACCGTGGGACATCATGATTCGGTGTGGGTGATTATGGATAGGTATACCAAGTCCGCCCACTTTTTACCTGTCAGGATGACTTATACTGTGGAGCAGTACGCCGAGCTGTATGTGAAGGAAATTGTTCAAATTCATGGGGCTCCGAGGTCGAGAGTATCCAACAGAGACCCCACCTTCACCTCCAAGTTTTGGGAGAGACTGCAGAAGGCTATTGCACGCAGTTGCGGTTTAGTACTGCTTATCATCCTTAGATGGATGGACAGTCTGAGAGGACGATTCAGATATTGGAAGATATGTTATGGGCTTATGTGCTGAATTTTGGGGGATCTTGGAGAAAGTATCTCCCTTTGATTGAGTTTTCGTACAACAACGGTTACCAGGCGACTATCAGGGTGGCTCTGTTTGAGATGCGATATGGGAGGAAGTGCAGATCACCTATCCATTGGGATGACACAGGTGAGAGGAGGTACTTAGGTCCTGAGATGGTTCAGAGAACCAATGAGGCAATTGAAAAGATTAGAGCTCGAATGCTCGCCTCCCAGAGTCGCTAGAAGAGTTACTCAAACTTGAAACGCAGGAGCGTAGAGTTTCAAGTCTGTGACCATGTGTTCCTTAAGATTTCACCTTTGAGAGGAGTGAAACGGTTTGGTGTTCGGGGCAAGTTGAGACCTAGGTTTGTTGGCCCCTTTGAGATTCTGGAACAGGTTGGAGAGGTAGCTTACAGGTTGGCGATGCCTCCAGCTCTATCATGGGTTCATGATGTCTTTCACGTATCAATGCTCGAGAAGTATGTATCAGATTCTACACATGTACTGAGTTATGAGAACTTGGAGCTGGACCAGGATTTGTCCTATGAGGAGAAGTCGGTTCAGGTTCTTGACCAAAAGGATAAAGTCTTACGGAGCAAGACCATCGCCTTGGTGAAAGTGCTGTGGAGATACAGCAGGGTTGAGGAGGCGACGTGGGAACTTGAATCATGCGGGAGTGGTATCCCGATCTTTTCAGGTAATTTCGAGGACGAAATTTCTGTAAGGAGGGGATAGTTGTAGTGTCCCAAATTTGTTAATAAGGCTTAGGGCCTTGATTAGTGTGCCTAGAGGGCAATAAGTGATTTATTATTTTAATATGTGAATTTGATGAGTATGTGATTAGAAATGCATGTTTAGGTGAATTAAATATGCATGTGGGTCCCATTTGGTTATTAGGGGCATGTTTGTAATTTTAGCCCGTTGAGGGCATAAATGTAATACTTGTGAATATTGTGATCTTTACCACGTGTGAGTGGTGATATATTTGTGATGCACGAGTCAAGACAGTCCTTGGGAGCGGTTTAGCTAGAAAGTCACAACGGGGTCGGATACCCGGCTCGAGAAGAGCCTAGGGGTATTTTGGGAATATAATATGTGTTCAGGAATTATTGAGTAACAGGTAGTAATTTAGTAATGATTAGAGATATGTTGGGATTAAATGGGGATTTATAGGAATACTCGAGGACTTAGCGGGATTTGGCAAATGACTGAGGTGCCCTTGGTGCCATTAAAGGGGTTAAGGTTAGGCTTAGGGGCAGTTTAGTATTTTTGGCTAGTGGATATACCCTTAGAGACTTAGGAATTTATGGCATTGTGACTAGGTTTTTTTTACGTGAAAGCTCGGGTTAGGGGATCGTGCTCGGGATTGCATTAGTCTGTCAGCTTGGGACACAGGTAAGAAAATTGTTTTTGCTCGTAGAGCAGGGCATGGCCCTATTATTTGTGTTTACTATATGTGTGAATACTTGTAAATACTATGCTATGTTGTGCTCGTAGAACGGCGAAGGCCGAGAACGATGAAGGCCGAGAATGACAAAGGTCGAGAACGGTAAAGGCTGGGAATGGCGAAAGCATGCTGAGTGTAGGCCGCTAGGGCGAGACCCTCTAAGGGTGTTGTATCGGTGAAGATTGTGAACCCAGGGCCTGGTAAAGCCCCTGAGTTGGCATAGGTCGCTATATGTTTAATCTATTGATTGTTTATGCTTTATATCATTTGATTGAATTGTGATTTGTTATGCATTGAGTTTTCTTGCTGGGCTTTGGCCACGGTTGCTCTATGGTGCAGTTAAGGGCAAGGGAAAGGTCGACCAACCATGATTTGGAGATCGTGGAGTGGCACGTATATGTTCGACCTACCTGGCTACCACGGCCGGGGTTGTGTTTGCAGGATATGTTGTAACAGTTGATTTTGTTGCTTAGATCGACTGTATCTACTTTTTTGAGTTGTAATACATTTTCAAAACAGCATTTTGGGATCCCAAATGTATAACTTTTATGATTTTATTAAATTTCCAAATCTTTTTTAACCAACCATGAGTTGGAGGGCATGGAACGGTGTGTACATGTTTGGCCTACTTGGCTTCCACGACCAGAGTTATTTTGAGGAATATGTTGTAAATGGCTGATTTTGTTGCTTAGGTTAACTGTATTCACATTTTGAGTTGTAATACATTTTCAAACAATTCTTTGGTATCCCAAATGTATAACTTTTATAATTTTAATGAATGTCCAAATATTTTATAACCAATGTTGTCAAAGGAGTCTTTATTTCAATTTAAATCACTCTTTTCAACCTAAAACCTTGATTAGCGAACTAATGGCACATTTATAAATCGCATGGTAACGTCTCTAAGGTAGTAGGACGTTACACTCTAAATGGCCAAGGAGAGCTCATCATGGTAAGCTCGGTTGGTGGAGCTTGAGGTATCAAGGAAAACCGTTGACATCACAATGCTTTACGTATTCAAATGAGTCTACCTTTACCGTAGGCCAGAAATACCCCTACCTTATTACTTTTTTCGAAAGGCTATGTCCCCCAGCGTGTGCTCCACAAAATTCTTCCTGAATTTCTTCAAGGATTTTCTTAGCCTCGAGTGGAGTTACACATCGCAGTAATGGCATGGAATATCCTCTTCTGTACAATCTTTCTTCCAAAATAGTGTACCTTGGTATTTTGTACATCATTTTTCGGGCCTCATTTCATTCTACAGGTAGGTTCCCAATTTCGACGTAGTCGATTACAGGTGTCAACCAAGTAGGATGCAAGTCTAATTGACTTTGACCCTGTCAGGCTCGGTTATTCTTGATTATGTAAGAACTCCACTGGTACCACGTTGAGTGTGTCAACCTCCCTGGTTGTGACAATTTGAGCTAGGGCATCTACATTCGAGTTATATTCTCGCATAACCTGCTTGATCATATAGAACTCGAATTTTTTGAATGCCTCTTTGAATTTTTCCAAGTATGCTACCATTTTAGTCCCTCGATCCTGGTACTCTCCTAACATTTGGTTGACTACCAACTGAGAATCACTATGGAAGTGTATGGCCTAAGCTTTCAACTCAAAAGCTAATCGGAGCCTTCTAAAGTGCTTCATATTCAGCCTCATTATTTGAAGCCTCAAAGCCAAATCTTAAGGCTGAGTGTAACTTGTTTCCTGATGGGGTTATTAGGATAATGCCTGCCCTCGATCCATTCTTGTTAGAAGATCCATCGACATAAAGTCTCCACAGCTCTTGAGCTGGGGTTATGACTTCTTCATTGGTCATTCCTATGCATTCAACTATAAGGTCAGCCAAGGCTTGACCTTTTATCATCGTTCTTGGGTGGTATATGATCTCGAACTACTCAAATTCAACCACCTACTAGTCTTCTTGATGCTTCAGGTTTCGCTAATATCTATCTTAGTGGTTGATCAGTCAGCACATGAATATGATGTGCTTGAAAGTAAGGTCTAAGCTTTCGAGAAGCATGAACTAGGCATAGTGCTAGTTTTCCCATCAATGGATATCTCAACTGTAATGCCCTACTACCTTAAAATCGTTACCATGTGATTTATAAATGTGTCATTAGCTCGCTAATCGAGGTTTTAGATTAAAAAATGTCATTTAAATTGAAATAAAGACTCATTTGACAACATTTGTTATAAAATATTTGGACATTCATTAAAATCATAAAAGTTATACATTTGGGATCCCAAAGTACTGTTTGAAAATGTATTACTACTCAAAATGTGAATACAGTCGACCTAAGCAACAAAATCAGCCATTTACAATAAATTCCTCAAAATAACTATGGCCGTGGCAGCCAGGTAGGACAAACATGTACGCACCGCTCCATTCCCTCCAACTCATGGTTGATCGACCTTTTCCTTGCTCTTACCTGCACCACAGAGCACCCGTGAGCCAAGACCCAGCAAGAGAAATTCACAGCACAACATACAATAATTTATTTCAACAAATACATACTTAAAATCAAGACAACAAACAATTACAAGTTTTTATTGGAACACACAACCAGCAATATAACAACACAATAGCACAACATGTCAGTAACACAGCAGTGGCCTCCGCTGATTGAGGGGCGTTATCAGGCACCAAGTCTACGGTCTTAACTGAGCGGGTGTGTACAGCACCCTTAGAGGGTCTCCCCCTAGTGACCTGCATTCAGCATGCTAAATGCTGATCCCGACCCTTTGCTGCTCCCGACTATTATCGCTCCCAGCTCTTGCCGCTTCTGACTCTTGCCACTCCCAGCTCCTGTCGCTTCTAGCTCTTGTCGATCAGTCACAATCACATGTATGACATAATAGCTATAAACAATACACACAACACTACACACCATATAGCTCTATAGGCACAAACAGTTCTCTTATCTTATGTCTCGACCTGACAGCCCAAAGCGATCCTGAGCGCGAGCCCTAATCATGAGCCTGAGCTGTAAAACCTAGACACAACGTATTAATAAATAGGCATCCATCAATTCCTAACCAATTAAGAACTTTGGATTAAAATACTACCCTTCGGGACCTTGAATTATACTAAATTGGGTAGTGGAATCTTTCCTGAGCCTTAACAGTTGGGTTCCCGAGCTTAAAACCCTAAAATGGCCAGCATTTCCTATTTGAGCCACGACCCAGCCCTTAAGGGTCGCAGCGCGCTCAAGTCAGAGAGCCTTGGGTTCTCACCAAAGGGACACGGGCCACGGTGCACCTCAGCTAGCGCCCTAAAGCTTGGGCAAAATTCTGGGGCTTCCAAGCCTCTAAGTTCATGCGGGTCGTGGCTCGGACCTGCGAACCCAATTTTTCCCTTGTATTTTCTCAAGCTGACATCAACAATTCCTAACTAAACTTGCCCCAAACTCAGAATCACATCCCAATCTTATAACAACATAGTATGACCAGCATATAACCATTAAATCTAAGCTAAAACCTCAGCATAATTTAGAATCCTAATCTTCAAGCTCAAAACTCTAGAACACCCAAAACAAACCAGAAAATTTAGTAAAATAGAGCATATCTTACCTCAACTATGTAGTCATGACCCCAAGTTGCTCCTAACCCACTTCTTGTCCCAGCCTTCAATCATAGCCTCATGAACTTAGGGAATCCCCAGCCCCTTTCCCTTCAATTTTCCTAAACCCCAACTAAGAGGGTGAGAGAGAAGAAACGAGAGAAAGAAGAGAGGCTGCATATTCATGTTGTTGTTCTCCCATATTCTGAAAGTTTCCTAAGTATCTAAGGCTGAGTCACTCCAAATTTTGGTCTATCCCTTGGCCAAAAATACCAGAATGTCCCTAGGTCCAAAACTCACCCTTTAACACCCCCAAGGACAGTATTGTCTTTTGCATCATTTTCTTGCTAAACCTCGAGTAGACCCAAATTTCATAATAAGGCTTAGGGCCTTGATTAGGGGGCAAAGATGGAAAATTATGGAATTATATGATTATATGATATTTATGTGTATCATTATGTGATTATGTGAGTTATATCATAATATGACTTGTTATGCATGTATAGGTGTATTAAATATGCACGTGGACCCATTTCTGTTTAATTGGTCCATTTTCATAATTTGGCCTTTTTTGGGTATATTTGGCTTATATGTGGTATGTGTGGTACTTCATTATTATTTGGTTATGCATGGGTTACTCAAGACGAGACGATCCTAGGAGGCAAGCTAGTGGAAAAGTCATAATGGGATCCATACTTGACTCGGAGTGAGTCAAGGGGTATTTAGCACATTACCAGGATATTGGGTAATGGGAATAAATATTTGATGATAAATTGGGAGTTAGTGAGATCAGGGGAAAATTCTGAGAATTTTGACTATTTTACCCCTGGGGGCATTTTTGGGACCCCGAGCATCAGGATTTTCTTGAGGTTACTTAAGCCTAAAGTAACCTGTTAGATTTATAAAAGAACATTCAGAACGCTCTCTCTCTCTCTCTCTCTCTCTCTCTCTCTCTCCCATTCCCTTTTTGACACCGATCGCATTTTCGAAGGAAACTTTAGTTTTAGGACTCGGATTCAAGCAAGGATTGAGGCATAACGATTCTAGGGAAGATTAGAAGCTTATTAGCCGAAGGATTTAGTTGGGAAAAGACTTAATCGGAGGTAATCTGAGTTTTAAGTTTTAAGTTTTCAAGTTTTTAAGCTTTGATTGGATTTTTATGTTTTGATGAGTTTTTTATTTGATTGAGGCTTATGTTTTGTTGGTTTTTGGATCATAGGGATGTTTGGGAACTTTGTTTTTTGGATTTGGAGATGTTTGGATAGGTTTATGGAGGATTTAAAATGAGAAAATAGAGGTTTTCTGGCTAGGTTCGAGGTCGAGCCGCGGCCCTGTTCTTGGGCGTCGCGGCTCAAGCTTGATGAAGAAAGTGAAGGGGGCTGCTGGGCTATTTGAGCTGTGGTGCCAGTTAGGAGCACCGCGACACTAATGCATTTAGAGAAGGGTTTTGGGCCCTAACTTGAGTGGGGCTGCGACTCTAGTGTTTGGGGCCTTAGCTCAAAAGGAGAAAAATGGCCAAAGTGGGTTTTTCATCATGGGAACTTAAACCTAAGGGCTCGGGATCGATCTTACTACCCGGTTCGGTATGATTCGACGTCCCAGAGGCTAGGGCTTGGTCCGAAAGTATTTATTTACCTATTTTTTATGGGAATTTATATTATGGTTGTGACTAGGTTATCGCTAGGGACTTGGAAATAGGATCGTCCTTGAGGGTCGTTTATTGGTAACCTGTGCTTGGACCAAAGGTAAGAAAACTACACCCAGCATGTGATGCATGCGATACATGTGATTAGGGCATGACATGAATACTGAATATGGAATTGGTCAGAGCTTGAGTCTCTGTAAATGTGCATGATCATAGTTATGTTGGTGAATGTTGAGTAAGCATGTTGAATGCCATATATTTGGATAATTGACATATGATGTATGCCTGGGTGAATTGCTTACTTGTGAGTGGTACTGACTCATTAGTCAGAAACAACACGGGTCATATGGAATTGACCTATGAGTCAAGAGCGGCATAAGCGTATTGAACGCAGAGCCAAAATGATTAGATTTAATCAACATAAGCATTAAATTCTTGACCGACCCCCAAGGTCGAAGAAAACTAAAAGCGATTGTCTGGTCTAAAGGCTAGTTACTTAGAGCCAGGGCCAAAAGGCTCAGGTGATTGAAATGTCACATGGCTTAGGGAGCGGATCCTCAAAGATGGACTCATTAGCCATCTATTCAGGGAGTGGATCCCTAGATATGGACTCATTAGCCATCTATTCAGGGAGTGGATCTGCAGAGATGGACTCATTAGCCATCTATTCAAGAACCGGATCCACAGAGATGGACTCATTAGCCATCTATTCCGGGAGCGGATCCCCGGAGATGGACTCATTAGCCATCTATTCAGGGAGCGAATCCCCAGAGATGGACTCATTAGCCATCTATTCAGGGAGTGGATCCCTGGAGATGGACACATTAGCCATCTATTTAGGGAGCAGAACCCTAGAGATAGACTCATTAGTCATCAATTCAGGGAACAGATTCTAAGATTGACTTGATAGTCATCTATACAGGGGACAGGGCCAATAATCATTTATTTGGACTTGTCTGCATGCATGAATAGGTCTATTATTACTAGGCATGTTTGTTATGATTTAGTGATATGTTATTATCTGTTTATGAGCATGTTGAGTTTTCTTGCTGAGCCTCGGCTCACGGGTGCTATGTGGTGCAGATAAAGGCCAAAGAAAGTTGGACCATCCTTAAGTTGGAGAGCTTAGGTGACGATGTGTACATATGCGGCTGCTCGACCACCACAGCTGAGGGTTTAAATAGAAACTAGGGTTAAACCATATTTTGCTGCTTAGGTCGGCTGGTTGTAAATCTTTTATTTTAATTAACCTTTATATTTTTGGGATCCCAATGTATACAGTAAACGCTTTAGTGAAACGTTGTATCTTTAACCAAAATTTTTAACCCTACACCGTTAATCACATTCAGTTACACGATTATGGCCAATTGACTCGGTTAGCGAGTTTAGCACTGTTTAAAATGCACAATGTAATGGTCCCTAGGTAGTAGGGTGTTACAAGCCCTATAAATTCTTAGCTCATCTTGACATACCCAAATAATTACCCGTTACTCGACAAACCCCAAACACACGCCAAGTTCTCAAAATACCCCTAGGCTCACCCCGAGCCGAGTATTTGACCTTGTTGTGACTATTCTGCTAATCCACTCCCTAGGATCATCTCAGACCACACATCTCAAATATATCCCCATAACACTGGGGTCTCACTCACAATACATACATAATTACATATATGCCCTCAACGGGCTAAAATTACAAACATGCCCTTATTTACAAGGATGGGCCCACATGCACATTTAGTTCACCTAAACATGCATCTCTAATCACATAATCATTTAATCCTCGTAATAACATAATTAAATCAATTATTTCCCTCTTGGCACGCTAATCAAGGCACTAAACCTTATTAGCAAATTTGGGATGTTACAACTATGCCCTCCTTATTAAAATTTCATCCTCAACATTTAGTCAACCATCTCGAAATACTGATTCCACATGCCTGACTATACCCTCAAAGTCAGGTTCTTTACCTTGACACTTCTTTGCAACACTTTCACAAGAACAATAGTCTTAATCTATAAGACTTTGTTTCTTTTCTCTAGAATTCCACTGGTTTTTCCTTACACAATAAGTTTCACTGAATTTCCAAGGTCTCCTCTCCCAATCAGGGGTCGTACTTGCCACTCCTTTCTTTAACATTGGCACCAGTAACACCTTGTGAGCCTGTACCCATGCTGGGGTAAGGCCAATCTGTAGGCCCCTGGTCTAATCCCTATTAAGATTCCACAAATGTGCCAAATCTAGAGTCAAATCCCTCTTTCCTTTCTAAACCATCTTATCCTTGTTAGTTCATAATACTCGGAGAATTCAAAGTCCTAAATTCTGGAACTCCACATTCCCATATTTATATTTGCAAACTCTTACATCCTTTTAATATAGCAGACACTCCTTCACTAATGATCCTTAATAATTTCACTGGTCCTCTGATCAGTTCTTAGCCAGGATACTTCCTGTCCCTGGTTTCGTTTCCCAAAATAAGCACTTCTCATTCCCTATCCCACAATATTCAACTCAGAGCCATTCCATGACCCTTTTCCCAGAACCTGGGAATCCATGGGTCTTAATCTAACACTATCGACTTCGGTGTCCAGTGGAGACGTACAGTTTCCCTTCGTACCCACTCACTCTTTTCATATCTCACTTACACCAACCATGGTGTGTCAACCCAATAGGTCAAATCATAACTTTTTTGCATGCACTCACCTTGTTTGCAATCTAGGATGATCCCCCCTTAGGGTCCATAATTATATCCCTCCATACTAACTTCAGGATACATTAATTGGAGTCATAATAGCCCTTCTGGCCTCTGATTACCATCTCTCATTTACTAAACGATTAGGTCATGTGCCTCCCGGTATACAAATTGTAGTCTTAACACCCATTCAAACTTATTGGATACAATAATCGTAAGGGGTATCCTTAGGATCATCCCACATCTTCCCCTCACTGCCAGCATCCTTCGGATCACTCGTCCAATCTACATATCTCAACTTATCTACACAACGGTGGTAGGAATCTTAGCCATCCCTACAAGATCTTCTTTCTATGTTTCACCATTTATTCATAGAAATATATATGCCAATTATCCATCACAGGTTCCAAACCAACCCCAGACATTATTTCAGTCTAACCAGGACTAACTAGTATTATTGTTCACTCGGCATCCCATGTAGAACATCTAAGTCCTTATCCCTTCATCCATTGTGAGGTGCAAACGATCACTCTTCTGGTGTATATACAGGCGCACCCTAATCCTTGACACACCACACTAATATTCCATGTTCTAAGCAAGGACAATGTCCTTCGCATCGTTCTCTTGTACAAGTCCATCACATGTGTATTCTAATACCATGGTGTGTTAATCAACCCTTACTTTAACTTCTGAAAATCTGGCACACAACTATCCATTCGGATAAACTTTAAGTTTCTACATTGATTTAGTCAATATATGGTTGTCCTCGATGATGCTTCAAATATTAACCAATGTGTCTTACTGGTCTCACTATGCTTCTCGCCCCTAAGGTGTCCTTTAGCAATTTCTTTACGGTTTCCATCTTAACTACCTTATACATGATCCCATCACTTCACATAACGTGACCTTGAATATCCTCTGGAGAAATTGGAACTTTTACCTTCTGGAATCTCACTTGTAACCGCGCTTCCTTAGCCTTGGTACCATCAATAAAGTTGTCATTCGCATTTCGCTACTGATTGTGAGTAGTCTGAAACTTTCTCGATCAATCCGAATACGACTTGTCCATACCATCCTTGTACTTTCTGCTTGTCAAACTTACCTTGGTCGCTGAAGCATTTGTTAGTTTAAAAGCCTTCACTGATAATCCATTACATCCTACTTGGTGCAATAAGTAATTCTTGGATGTCTCTTTCCTTGATCCTCAGCTGGTAAAAACCAGATCGAGGGTTAATTCTTGAGAGCATTGTCCTACCCTCACAACCGTGTGATGAATCCATCATTCCTGACAATGGGTATCTATTATTAACAATTACTTCATTTGACCCGCCATATGCGGTACACATTCTTGTAGGCTTGGCCTTATTCTTGACAAACGATATTGACGTGTCCCATGATGAGATGTTTCATCTAATCAACCCTCAAGTCGATTGCATCTCTAATGGAACCTTTAATTCTTTCTGCTAAGCTAGTGCCATTCCTCATAATATTCCTGATACTGATTCTATCCCTTCCTTAATCCCACAGCACACTGAACTCCCTAGATGCGACAACAATCCCAATGAATCCTTGTGAACCCATTTGGAACCTTACCGACCGATCTAGCTTCCATCTGGTCTTATTGAAATAACTCTAATGGTATATTCCTCACAGCTAGGCACCCTGTAACAACAACCAGGTCCTTTTATTTTAACCTCATAGTCACCATGTTATCTTACATTCCATGGTTGTCCCTTATTTGACAGACAAATCCACACTCAGAATCACCTTGAAATCCTCACAGAACCAGCTTAATACAAAAGTACAGAAATTGGAAGCTGACCTACCGCCTCTGAGGGAGTAG
The DNA here is from genome assembly GCF_963169125.1 of Humulus lupulus. Lineage (NCBI taxonomy): Eukaryota > Viridiplantae > Streptophyta > Magnoliopsida > Rosales > Cannabaceae > Humulus > Humulus lupulus. Next base: position 219,041,359 of record NC_084796.1, on the reverse strand, counting down.
CCTCAGGCTCTAACCGCATTGAGACGGACACTCGAGCTGGGGTAGGGTTATATGTACTCTTTGGTTCTTCTACCTTTGTCTTCAGGAAATTCCTCTTGATGTGCCCTACCATTCTTCATTGAAAACATGCCTTCGCTCCCCCTTCTCCCACATGACGCCTCCTGCACCTAGCATGCAGTAAATAACTCCTCGAGACCTCATCACCATCCTAGCAGCCACTCTGAATACTATGACCCCTCCCATCAGGACCAGGAGTAATAGAACTTTCAGGGATCTTTCTTTTTTGGTTACTAGGCCTCCGCCCCTACCTTATCCTGCAAATGGGGATACCCTTGCCTGAGCTTTCTGCCCAATCGCACTCTTACTCCATGTCTCATCTCCTGCGTCCTCTATAACAAGGATCCTCCCAACTGCCCAATCGTAAGTAACAATCTCTTATACAGGAGCGATCCTAACACTCTGGGCCATCCCAGGGTTCAATCCTCGAGTGGATCGCTCCTTCCAGGATACATCCGTTGGTACCAAATCAAACGCGAATTTGGCTGATCTACGAAGCTCACTGACATACTCTGTCTCTATCTTACTATCCTGAACCGAGTTCATAAACTCATCAGTCTTTGCAATTCAAACTGTGTCACAGTATTGCCTCTCATTGAACCATTATCTGAGTTCCTCCCAACCCATCATGATAACATTCTGGGTATGGGATACAACTTCCCACCACGTTTAAGCAAACATGTACATGGCACAAGCCACTCTATCCTTTCCTTTTGCTCCTATATAGACAAGGATGGAGCTAACCATGCTCGTCCACTGTTCAACTCTGAATGGGTCCAAACCTCCCTCTGAAACTGGAGGATGACACTTCTAGAATCTTCAAGCTCCAAACTCTAGAACACCCAAAAAAAACCAGAAAATTTAGTAAAACGGCATAGATCTTACCTCAACTGTGTAGTCATGACCCCAAGTTGCTCCTAACCCACTTTTAGTCCCAACCTTTAATCACAGCCTCATGAACTTAGAGAATTCCCAACCCCTTTCCCTTCAATTTTCCAAAACCCCAACTAAGAGGGTGGGAGAGAGGGAATGAGAGAGAGAAGAGAGGCTGGATATTCATGTTTTTGTTCTCCCATATTCTAAAATTTTCCTAAGTATCTAAGGCTGAGTCACTCCAAATTTTGGTCTATCCCTTGGCCAAAAGACCAGAATATCCTTAGGTCCAAAACTCACCCTTTAACGCCCCCAAGGACAGTACCGTCTTTTGTCATCATTTTCTAGCTAAACCTCGAGTAGCCCTATAAATTCCCAGCTAATCTTGACATACCCAAATAATTACTAAATAATTACCCGTTACCCGGTAAACCCCAAACACACGCCAAGTTCTCAAAATACCCATAAGCACTCCCTGAGCCGCGTATTTAACCCCGTTGTAACTATTCCGCTAATCTGCTCCTTAGGATCGTCTTGGACCACACATCTCAAAGATATCCCCATGACACTGGGGTCTCACTTACAATACATACATAATTACATTTATGCCCTCAATCGGCCAAAATGACAAACATGCCCCTATTTACAAGAATGGGCCCACATGCACATTTAGTTCACCTAAACATGCATCTCTAATCACATAATCATTTAATCCACATAATAACATAATTAAATCAATTATTGCCCTCCTAGCACACTAATCAAGGCACTAAGCCTTATTAGCAAATTTGGAACATTACATCAACTCAGCTCCCAGTAGTCTTTTGCTTACGTAGTAGAGCGGTCTTTGTACTTTTTTATCCTCCCGAACAACTGTTGCACTAATTTCATGCTCGGTTGTAGCGAGGTATAAGTACAATATTTCCCCCATGACTGGTTTGGATAAGATTAGTGGCTTGGCGAGGTGCTTTTTGAGAGCCTAAAAGGCGAGTTCACACTCTTCTGACTACTTGAACTTCTTGCCCCCTCTCAAAAGATTAAAGAATGGTAGGCACTTGTCTGTGGATTTTGAGATGAACCTACTTAAAGTCGCCATTTGTCTAGTTGGGCTCTGGACATCTTTATGTTTTCGAGGTGAAGGCATATCAATCAAGACTTTGATCTTATCCGGGGTTGCCTCGATTCCTCGAGCATTCACTATAAATCCTAAGAACTTTCCCGAAGACACCCCCCCGAAAGAGCACTTTTGTGGGTTGAGTCTCATGTTGTATTTTCAAAGTATAGCGAAACATTCTGCGAGGTCATCAACAAGCTTTTTATTGTGTTTGGACTTGACCAGCATGTCTTCCACATACACTTCCATGTTGTTTCCAATCTATTCAGCAAAAATTCTATTTACCAGTCCTTGGTACGTCACTCCAACATTTTTGAGCCTGAAAGGCATTACATTGTAACATTATAGCCCTCTGTCTGTCGTGAAGCTCGTATGTTCCTGGTCAGGTGCATGCATTGCTATCTAGTTATATCCAAAATATGCATCCATGAACAACATGATATCGTGACCCTGAGGTTGCATCAACGAGCTGATCAATTCGAGGCAACGGAAAACAGCCTTTCAGGCATGCTTTGTTGAGGTCTGAATAATCGATGCAAGTTCTCCACTTGCCATTCAGTTTTGGGACCAGGTACTGGGTTAGCTATCCATTTCGAGTAGAAAGCATCTCGAATTAACTAATTTTCCTTCAATATGTTGACCTCCTCTTTCAAGGCCTTTTTCCTTTCGTCGTTGAGGAGTCTTCATTTTTTATTGTTTCGAAGGGAAGCATTTGTCAATGTTTATTGTGTGGCTAATAATATTGGGACTAATCCCAATCACTTCTGAGTACGACCACACAAATACACCTTGATTTTCCCGCAGGAAGCGAATTAATTGCTATCTCACTTCCTTTGTGAGGTTCTTCCCAATTTTCACCAGTTTGGTGATTTCCTTATCATCGAGATGAATGTCTTTGAGCTCTTCAATGAGGTCGAGATCAACCCTGTCTTCTTCTATTATGGAGTCGATTTCTTCTTCGTCCTTGTAGATTCTTTCTTCAATTTCCTCTATAATTACAAGTGCATGTGCATTGGATTGGCCTTTTCCCCTCATGGAGATACTATAGCACTCTTGAGCTGCTAATTAATCTCCTTTCAATGTCCTGATACCACTAGGTGTTGGGAATTTTATGGCCAAGTGCCTAACAGGTGTGACTGCCCCCAGCCCAATCAGGGTTGGTCTCCTAAGCAAGACATTGTAGGGTGATGGGGTGTCCACTACTATAAACTAAAGCATCTTAGTTATTGAGACTGGATAGTCTCCTAAGATCACTGGGAGCTTGATGGATCATGTATTGACGATTCCCTCTCCTGAGAATCCATACAAGGTTATCGTACAAGCTCTTAAGTCTCGAATAGACAACCCCTTTTTTTCAGGGTTACCTTAAAAAGGATGTTAACCGAGCTCCCATTATCAATCAGGACTCGACAGACCCTCTTATTCGCGACCTTGAAGGTTATGACTAGGGGGTCGTTGTGAGGAAATTGGACATGGAAAGTGTCTTCTTCAGTAAAAGTGATAGGTTGGGATTCGACCCTCTGTTGTTTCGAAGATCGCGATTCAGGCATGTAGGGAGATCCATCTCCCATTTTCAGCTCCTGGACGTACCTCTTTTGAGCATTTATTCTCGCCCTTGCAATGTGAGGTCCCCCCGCGATGGTTATTACATCTTCTCCATTGATTGGGGGTCAGTCGATTATCCTCCCTTGCAGGTGGTGTCGCGGCTTGTTGAGTAGGTTGAGCCAGAGCTGCCCTTTGATTAGGTGGAGCCTAGGCTTGATTTTTGTTTCAAACATATTGATTGAGGTAACCTCTCGAGATCAGTCCATTGATCTCATCATTGAGTTTCCTGCATTCCTCAGCTGCATGTCCTATGTCTTTGTGGAATCTGGAAAACTTATTTGAATCCCTCTTGCTACGTTGATGCTGCATTCCTTCAAGTCGTCTAAATGGGACCTGATTTTCATTCGCAAAAAATATGTTTTCCCGAGTGTCTGTGAATCGGTATACATGGCGTATATGGAGAAATGTTATCTCCTTTCTTCTTCTTACCCCTGTCTGTCTCGAGGTTATTTCATTCATTCTTCTTTCTCTTAGAAGAATTGCCTCCTGAAGGTTGTATCGCGGATGGCGTGGCCGAGCTCGTAGTTGAGTTTATGTTGGTTGTTGTAGTTATTGAGGGTGGATGAGCAATTTTAAGTGCTGACCTCGCCTCTACTACATTGATGAACCTCTAAGCTTAAGTGGTGAACTCAATTGTTGTTCTCATGGGCTTCCTTTGCATATCATCCTAAAGAGGAATTCTTGGTAATACTCTGCCATGAGATGACCACTGCCATCAACATTGCGAGCTCAGGCCGCCTCTATATTAAACCGCACCAAGTAACTCTTTAACGACTCTCCTGGTTGCTGCCTTATATTTTCCAAGGAGGAAGCCTCAGACTTGATGCATTTTGCAACTTGGAATTGTTTCTTGAATTCCTTAGAGAGATGTTCCCATGACAAGATCGAGTGCCTTCAAAATTTGTCAAACCAACTCTTTTCTGGTCCAGTAAGTGTGGTCGGGAAGATCATGCATCTGAGCTCGTATTCGACATTGCTAAACCTCATTACTGTATTGGAGGTTCTCAATGTTGGAAATACTTATTGCAGGATCTTTATTTATTTTCATGCAATTTACATATTATCGAACAAACATGCAAATTCCTAGAACATGCTCCTATGAAATTGATACAAATACTGAGTAAAGTAAAAACTTACATTACACAGTGGAACTCGAACAACTCCATCCTTCAATCCCTCTAACCTTTGAATCCTTTCTGTAGCAGAGTACTATCAAGAGATTGAACAAGATCAGCAACACAGTCTTCCTCACCAAGCCTTTGATCAACCTAGAACTAGTGTGGGTTGGTTCTCAACACATGAGATAGAGATCTTGAAGAGAAGAAGAAGAGAGAGTGGCAAAGAAAGGTTAGGTTGTCTAGGTTTTCACTTACCAATCAACTAAAACTCACTTCCTTATGAAAACCCTAGATATCATATTCCTTATATAGGCAACTTAATGAGCTTTATTTAAATTTGAATTAATTAAAAACAATAAACAAAAATAAAAGCCTTAGGCTACCATAAATTGACTTGGGTCCAATCTCTTTGTTTTGAATTTAAATCTCAATTGGGCCTAAATTCAAAACCTTTTATTTATTTATTTTTAATTAATTAATTAATTAAATCCTTACTAATTATAATTTGAAACTTGATTTAATATCATTTATTTATATTGACACCAATTTATCAATATTAATAAATTTACCCAAAGAATCTCTTTTATTCTCTAAATCTCATATCTCTGTAAATTTTCCAAAATTGACCTAGTCAACTTTAAAAATCCTATTTGATAATTAAATCAATTAATTGAGACATTCTAGATGATTTACTCAAAGGTGATGCGGGGACCATGGATCCATGAAATCAAGCTCCAACAAGTTACCGTGAATTTATTTACGAATAATTTCACTACCTTATTAATTCCTTGTGACGCCACTATAGACTCGAAATTGAACTCTTAAACTCATAGAATGTATTTTCAAAACCATAAATACATTATCTATTGTTATAACCATTACAGTCAATCAATCCTCTATCGATGACTTACTAACGAGATGGGTGCAAATTAGCGTTTTACCCCTCATCAGTATTTTATCCTTAACTCCCACTAAGTTCCTTATAAATGATATTTCTGTGAACTTAATCACAGAAATTAGACCTCATTCATTTAACCTTTCGAACAAAGAAATTAAGGAAATCATATTTTCACTTCTCATACAAAAGTTATAGATTTCATATCTATGAATAATACTCCCACTCAATTACATTACTAAATCTCCAAGATGTAAGTATGGGCTAGACCGTAGGGTAAGCTGGTAACGAACAAGTCAAAATATTTAAATAATATAATTACTAGAATATTATCACTCAGAATTAAGATCGACTTAACATATGGTCAACGTTGTGACATTGGTTAGATTCGATAACAACGATACTTATTTATCAATCAATACTAGTCCTAGTCTGATGTAACTAAATACATCTGATCTTATCTACTTGGTCGATGTCTTGGAAAAGACATCACACCCCAAATGTGTAAGTAGATCATATCATAGATTGCCTAATCAATGAAAATCCAATGTACTGATCTAATGTTAAGACTCGTTCTTTTGAACATATAATTACAACTATAATTCATTGTGACCTAGTCACTATAATTGTAACGATCCATATGTTCGGGATTTTATAAATGTTAGTATTATTTCAATAATCATGTAATAATACAAGCAAGCAACATGGTTGTCAAACTAAATGATTTCTACTACTTTTATTGATAATATGAAAGCGTGCTACATGTCCGACATGGTTTTATAAGGGCATAAAACCCAATACTCAATTGGCTGCCTGGGTCGATAGTCCCATCATAAGGTGCCATGTGAGGTATCTTGAATCCATTGAAGAAAGGCATGCTCGAGATATGTGGAGCAAGGGGCTCAAGCTCCTCATTTGAGTCATAAGCCTTATTCTTTTTTTTTTCCCTTCTCAAAGGAGCCTGAATGCTTCCTCGAGTTGGCTAATTCTTTCTTGAACCAATTCCACCATAGGGGGAGCTTGTGCTACATGGAGCTAGTTATTGTTCATAGGAACTCCAACTCCTTGTTGTAGTATAGGGTTGTAGTTATTCTCATACATATGTTGTAAAGGCTCCCTTAGAGCATTTAAATGTGCCCTCAGGTCTGGGTTCGGCCGATTGAACTGCCCCCAGTTCTGGTTCAGGTGATCTCAAAGATCAGGATGATTATTCAAATAGTTCTCGTAATATCTAGGCTCGGTGTTATAGACACTCACTAACATACCATAATATTGGCTTCTCTTAAGGAAGCTGACAATTCTTTGTGGTTGTTGTTGGTGTTGTGGGGCATGATTTTGAGGTGGATTATTCACGTGCACCCTAACTCCAGAGCACGTGACCTCACATATAACTTCCCGATGGCTAGGGTTGTCTAGCCTATTTGTGTCCTTGATGTGCCCCCAGTGGGACCTCACGATCATCCCCACGCTCAGGTCAAGTTTGATGGCTTCTATCCCAGCTTTCACTCCTAGAACTTTGGGCAGGTTTCTAAGGTGCCCTTTCCACAGCTCAGTTTCCAGTAGGAGCTCATTGGGGGATATCTCGAGCAGGAGATGGATGTATAATGGGTGATGGAGGATGCCTGATTGGAGATGGGTGTTTGGGTTGCTTGTGGGGCAGCTCGTGTTGGGGTTTTATACCCTAATAAAAACCTGAGGAAAAAGGCGGGAAAGCTAGAACCGTGAACTAAAGTTTGCATGTTTGTTAGCTATCCTAAAGGTACTCGGGGTGGACTTTTCTATAGTCATTCAGAAAATAAAGTATTTACTTCTACGAATGCTACTTTTCTGGAAAATGACTATGACCAACACTTCAAATCACGCAGCAAAGTAGTTTTAGAGGAGATGGTTAAAGATTTGACTCCAACCAATGTTCCATCGTCATCAACGCAAGTTGATGATGAAATTCCCACTCTTCATTTCCAATCGATGCAAGTCAATTTAAATGAAGAAAGTACCACTGTTCCTGAGCAAACAGTCACGAAGCCTCATCATAGTGGGAGGGTTTCTAGGAACCCAGTTCACTATGGTTTGGATGGTGAAACCAATATGGTTGTTGGTGACACTAGTAATGATGATTTGTTGTCTTTCAAACAGGCAATGGCTAGCCATGAAAAAGAACCATGGCTCGAAGCCATGAAACAGGAAATGGAGCCCATGTACTCAAATTTCGTCTGGGATCTTGTGGAAGCACCTAGTGACTTTAGGGCCATTGGATGCAAGTGAATCTACAAGAAGAAACGAGGTGTTAATGGAAATATCGAGACTTATAAAGCTCGATTAGTGGCAAAGGGTTATACCCAAAGAGAAGGCATGGACTATGAGGAAACTTTTAGTCCGGTAGCTATGCTCAAGTTCATTCGCATCCTCCTATCCATAGCAGCCGCTCTTGACTATGAGATCTGGAAAATGGAAGTCAAGGAAACTTTTCTTAATGGAAAACTTGACGAAGTCATTTATATGGATCAGCCAGAAGGATATAAAGTAGTGTATAAGAAGGAAAAGTTTGCAAGCTGAGCATGTCCATTTATGGACTTAAGCAAGCTTCTCGTTCCTGGAATCTTAGGTTTGATGAAATAATCAAAACCTATGGCTTTGAACAAAATATTGATGAGCCCTGTGTTTACCAACTGAAGGCAAATCAAATAGTGGTATTCCTGGTTCTTTATGTAGATGATATCTTACTCATTGGAAACAATGTTAAGAAATTATCAGATGTGAAGAATTGGCTGAGCACTCCATTCCAAATGAAGGATTTGGGTGAAGCAAGTTATGTTCTAGGTATCCAGATCATCAGGGATAGAAAGAAAAGACTCTTAGCTCTATCTCAAGCAGCTTACATAGATAAAGTGCTTGAACGTTTCTCAATGACAAATTCCAAGAAAGGACGTTTACCGTCCTGCCATGGAATTCATCTTTCAAAGAAGTAGTCTCCCCAGACTCCTGAAGAGGAAGTTGCAATGAGAAAATTTCCTTACGCATCTGCAGTTGGAAGTCTGATGTATGCCATGTTGTGTACTAGACCAGACATCTGCTATGCAGTGGGAGTAGTGAGCAGGTATCAGTCAAACCCAGGACCGGAACATTGGATAGCAATTAAGCATATCCTAGAGTATTTAAGGCGGACTAGGGATTATATGTTAGTCTACAAGGGTGGTGTTCTGAACCCTGTAGGCTACACTGATTCAGATTTTCAGATTGATGTCGATGACAGGAAGTCTACTTCTGGAATGGTGTTTACTCTTGGGGGTGGAGTTTTGATTTGGAGAAGCGTAAAGCAATCTACAATCTCAGATTCCACCATGGAGGTTGAGTACATAGTCGTGTCTGAAGCAGCTAAGGAAATAGTCTGGCTAAAGAAGTTTTATTCGGATCTTGGTGTTATTCCATAAATGGATAAACCGCTTGTGTTGTTTTGTGACAATACCAGAGTGATAGCCAACTCGAAAGAACCTCGAAGTCACAAGAGGAGTAAGCATATAGAAAGGAAGTATCACATTATTCGAGAATATGTGGCCAGGGGAGATGTGAAGGTTATGAAGATTACAACTGAAGACAATCTTGCAAATCCGTTTACAAAGACACTACCAGAAGCTACATTTGATAAGCATATCAAGGAAATGAGATTAGTATAATTAAGGCATTAGTTTCAATTAGTGCAAGTGGGAGTTTGTTGGGGTTTTATGCCCTAATTAAAACTCAATTTCTTTGTAATCTCATTTTATTATCAATAAAAGAATATAAATAATTTTTTTTAACTTGGTCAATCACTTTGCTCACATGTTTTATTTTCATGATTATTTGTTTAATATAAACTTCTATTAAATCTCGAGCATATAGCTAATCGTATTTATAGTGACGTAATCACAGTGGAATATAAATATGATTATATATTCAAAATAAGTCCTAAGATTAGTCAGTGCACAGGATTTATATTGACTTGCCAATCTAGATATGATCTACTTACATATTGTGGTATTATGTTCTTTCCAGAACATTAACAAAGTAGATAAGATCAGATGTATTTGTTACATTGGACAGGACCGATATTGATATTTGATAAGATAAGTAAACATACCTTTATTATCTATTCTAGTCATATCATATAGTTGACCATAGGTCAATTCAATTGCAATTCTGAGGGTTAGTATTCTAACCAATTGTATTATGTGAGTTCTTTGACTTGTTCGTTACCAGCTTACCCTACGGACTAGCCCATACTTACATCTTGGGAACTCGGTAGTATAATTGAGTGGGAGTGGTAATCATAGATATGAACATCTATAGCTTCTGATGAAAGAGTGAAATGATGGTTTCCTTTTAGTTTGGTTCAAGGTGTTAAATGATAGAGATCTCATTTCATTAATTAAATTAGTTTACTGAAATTTCATTTACAAGGAACTAAGTGTTTTAAGGATAAAATACAATGAGAGGTAAAACGGTATTTTAGTCCCATCTCATTGTAGACCGTCTATAGAGGATTGAGTGACAATTATGATTGTAACAATGGATAATTAATAGCGTATCTATATTTGTTATAGCGCGTTCTATGAATTCAAGAGTGCGATTCCGAGTCTTTAGTGAAGTCAAGAGCAATTAATAAGTTAGTAAATTTATTTGTTAGATTTATAATAACTTATTGGAGCTTGATTTCATAGGCCCATGGTCCCCACTATACCTTGGATAAAATCATCTAGGTAGTCTCAATTAATTGATTTAATTATCAATTAGAATTATCAAAGTTGACCAGGTCAATTTTGGATAGTTTCACAGAGTTATGTAATTTTGACAAGAAAAGAGAAATTATGGCAAATTTATTAATTAAGATAAATTAGTATCTAAATTAATAAATAAGTTTAAATCAAGGTTCAAATTATAAATAATTATTTAATTAATTAAATCAAAAGAAAATAATGTAGGCCTTGATTTTAAGTCCAATGGGCTTATATCAAATGGGAAATTTCACGGGCCTAAAGCCCATGATAATTTCAACCTAGGGTTGTTAATGAGCTATTATTTTATTGATTTTTTAATTAAATTAAATGGCCTAATTGAGTTTATAAAAGTAGAGCTAAGTGAGAGAAGAAACACAAGTTTGCCAAGTCACAAGTCAGATTTTCTGATCGTTTTTAGATTCTCTCTATACACAAGTCCTTTTCTAAGCCTCTTTGTTATTTTCTCTTCTTCTCTTTGTATCTAACTCATGTGTTGATAATTTCCCACTCTATTCTAGGTAATTCTAATGATACTTTGGAAGACTATGAAGAAAATTGAAGATCGGTTCAGTTTCTTGATAATACTCTACGACAGAAAGGATACAAGGGTTAGAGAAAATGAAGGAATGACTCATTCATTCCACTGCGTATACTGTAAGTATTCTTATCATTGTTTCTCTTTGAATTCAATTTTAGAAACATGTTCTAGGTTATCTCATATTAATTTGTTTAATATTAGATCTACATGAAAATAAATAAAGATCCTGTATGAGTTTTTCCAATAGCTCGGTTGTTCCTAATGGAGACCGGAACCTCTCTTGGCTAGTTGGTTCATGAGGGGTTTCAAGAAGACACCCCAGACTTGTTGGTTCCAGTACTCGCTCAAGCTCTTGTTACTTGACTTTGTTGGGCTCTCTGTTCGGCTACCCTTGTCGCATTACTACCTCAAGGACGTCCCCTAGTCTGTCGTGGGGGCGTCAGCAATTCCGCAACTTTCCTCATCATTTCTTCGTTCAGCCGCGTGAGTTCAGCCAGACTCTCTCGTAGCCTCCGGTTCTCCAACTCCACCATTGGCACATAGCTTTTGGGATTATAATAATAATCCTCATTAGGTGGCCTAGACTCCTGATCAAGTTCTCACGGAGCTGATGACACACTCCCTTCAGTAGGATTTTCTTCATTCATCGGCTGTTTGCCAGGCATTGGGGATGTTCTTCCGTTTGAGGATTATTCTCCTCAGGGATTCTGAGCAATGGTTGACCATTTCCAAATCCAACGATGTTGCCAATAGGTGCAGCCATTGTTTGTTCAACATAAGGTTTGAAAGAACAAGAATGTGTAATGCTCTCAATGAAAGCACCAAACTATTGACAATGTTTTTCGTCAACTAAAAACAAGAGTAATTATGCAAATGTATAATTTAGAAATAAAAGAAGAACAAAGATTTTTACGTGGTTCATTAGTTAAAATCTGTCTACCTCCATGGGTCACTTATATTAAGGTCTGCATTAAAGCTTTGAGAGTAATTTCACAGAGCATTTCTCAAGTACAAAATAGTGCGTGAGTACAAATGACTAAATCTAGACTATTTATAGTCTCGGTTACAAGAATCCTTCCTTAATCTTAGGAATATTACAATATATCAGATTTGAACGAGGTCTGTGTTAAAGCTTCGAGCTCGTCGTTCCAGTTGTCACTACCTCCTTGCTTGATTGGTCGGTCGAACTCATCTTTCGAAGGAGACTTTTGTTGCCTTCGAGCCTACAACTCATGCTCGAGTGCAAATGATATATATGGCTCTTTAGAACTTCATGTTTATTTGTACAAGTATAATGTTAATACTTATTAATTCCGAGCTTACACTTTACGAGCCTACATTTCATGGAGATTTATTTATTCTCGAAATTTGGGTGTAACAATGTAAATTGACATAAAAAAAAAATTATCATTGATTGTAGTAAAAAATTTAATATTTAAAAAATAATTAATAATAATATTGTAAATAAAAAGCATGTAAAAATCTCTCATTAATAATTAATGATAATATTATAATTAAAAATATATATTGGCATGCTAAATTTAATAAATACTAAATTTAGTATAATTTTTAGTATACTATTAAAAATAAATATATATTTTATAAAAATACTAAAATATAGCATTTCACTACAAGACTCGTTTACCTTCTATTTCAAAAATAACATATTCACGTGTAGCTTTTGACCAAGGTTGAAAGTAGGGGTGCACACGGGTCGGGTTTTCGGGTGCATTGGGTTCGGGTTTTGCGGGTTTTGGTTGGAGGAAAGTGATACCGAATCCGGTCTAAAATTTTTGGGTTTTTGGGTAATATCGGGTTTCAGGTTTGGTCGGGTCGGATCTGGTTTCGAGTGGGATTGGTCCAAAAATGGGCTTTGGGCCGAAAATGGGCCTTGGTAAAAAAATTCAAAAATACCATTTCTTGACACTTTTTTATTTATTTTTTATTTTTCACATGTTTTTTTTTAACTTTGTAGTTAGTTTGGTAATGTTGGTTTTTTTTTATAAATTGGGCCTTAGTAAAGTTTTTGAAAAAAAACATTAATTTTTTTTAATTATGTTCGGGTTTGGCTGAAAGTGCTTAACCAGCTACTCGTTGACTAATAGTAGAGTATTTGTTTCATTCTGTCCTTATATTAAGGAAAATTTGGTATTATTATTAGGATTTTTTTCATTAGTATACTACAATTATAAAGAAATTATAAAAATGTTGAAGATTTCTCTATTTTCATTATTAGTGCAAAAGTGAGTCAATCATGGTAGAGTAATTAATAAACATTAAAAAAAAAAACAATTTTTACCATAAATAAGATATCTCCTCCCAATTAACAATAATAATGATATTAATTTTTAAAAATTCATAAATAGTATATAATGTCCAAGCTTGTATTTGAATTTTTAAGAGAAACAAACTTTCATATGAACAGGAGAGTGAATGCTGCAAACAATTATTTTTTTATAAACTATATGGTTTATTATTTACTTATAATATCAATTGTCATTGAAGAAGTATTGCTTTTTATAATTTAATAGAAATAAATTATATAATTAGCAATTGAAAAATAATATTATTATACCTCATAGTTGATTTCTATTTTACAAATATTTTAATAACTATTGCGTTTTTTTCTTTAACAAACAATAATATGTTATTTGTGTGCATAATATTATAAAGTGTTTGGTTCATTATTTACTTATAAAGACTATTAAAAATTAAACTATATAGGTTGCATTGTAAAACAAGATTAATATACCTCATAGTTGATTTTTATTTGCAATTGTGTTAATAACTATTATGTTTCTTTCTTCAACCAAAAATAATATGTTCTTTATGTGCATAATATCATAAACTATTTGGTTTTTTATTTGATAGCTTATCATCATATAAAAATATTACGTATAAGTTTTTTTTTTTTTATCAAGTCACATTCAAAGACAATGACAATATTAGTTGACTTGTTATAGTTCAAGGATTTGACATGTGGAAATCCAGTTGCTATTATGATAAGTTTAAAACTCAATAAAAGTATTTCTTAAACCATTTAGTTTATGAAATGAATAATTCAGTTTATTTTCTCTTTTAATCAAACTGAATAGAAACAAAAAATATTATATGTACAAAAGTTTTGTGTTCTCCACTCATATGAATCAAATTGTAAACCTATAGGTTTAATCAATCAAAGCAAGCATCCAAACAACAAAACGTACACAAAAAAGAGAGTATACAAACAAATATGGTAAGTAAATAAATGAGATGTGAGAAAAAGTTTACTTTTTAATTAATGAATAAAAATTAATTCACATTTTGAATTTATAATTGATTATATAATTAATATATCACATAAGTGTAAATAGTATCAAAATCGTAACATAATAAATGGAAATAAAAAGATAAATATACTTAAACTATAAAATGAAAAAAAAAAAAGTTATAATAGTAGAATAATAATATTTTTTTAAGTATAAAATATGATTATTATAGGAGTATTTGACACTTTTAGTACATGTATTGGCTACGTTAAGTCGTATTGTATTATAATGAATTGTGTTTAATAGCATATATTTATATAGTAATATGTTTGGTATTGACTTTTATTGAAATACAAGTCAATACCAAACATAATACTATATAAAAATATTTGGTAACATCCCAAAATTCCTAATAAGGCTTGGAAAGGAATCGTGCTCAAGAGTCGTTTCTATTTATCTATTGCTTGGACCAGAAGTAAGGAAACTACACCCAGTCTGTGTTTAGGGCTTGGCCCGGTTATAGTACATGGTTATCACTATGTTGAGAATATTTTTTTAAAACATGTTAATTGTGTTGTGCTTACTTGTGTTGAGTAATAATTGCTTATTTGTATGTTATCCCTCAAAAATATGAGAATGATGTGGCGAATGAAAATGTGATACGTCACATCACAAATCAGGGAAAAACGAAAAAGTATTGAGAAAAGACCGGCGGGCGAAAAGGATAGGTCCAGGACCTATAGGAAAATCGGCCAAGCCAATACCCCCTAGGGGTGGTCGACCCAAGTAGGCCATATACCCCCTAGGGGTGGTCGACCGAAGCAGGCCCTATACCCCATACTGGCCCCATACCCCCTAAGGGTGGTCGGCCCAAGCAAGCCTTGTACCCCTAGGGGTGGTCGGCCTAACCCTACCCCGGGGTGGTCAGCCCACTATGCCCAAGGACATTAGGGATGGTCGGCCTGACCCTATCCTCCATAGGATGGTCAGCCTAAACCCCGAAGTACACTTCACTAAGAATAATTCCTCTCGTTCAAACTGAGATCAATAGGCCTAGCACCCCAAAGATCAACAGGCCTAGCACCCAGAAGGTCACAAGTCCAGCACCCAAGCTTTGGTCGTCGGGCCTAGCACCTAAGTCTGACATACCAACAGAGACTTAGCATTTCCCAGAAGTTTCTATCGTGCATCATCCACCACGATCTATAGAAACAAGAGAAGACCCACGATCTCGTAATCATGGGAAGGTGGACATGTATCTCCACTTACCATGATCGTGTACCAAACCATAATCTCTAGTACTACTGATCGTGTAACAGCCCCTGGGTACTATAAATAAAGGAGCCATGGTTTCATAAAGAGGAATTTTTTCGAACTCTTTTTTTTTTTTTGTACTGGAAAAACTCTTCTGAGAAGTGAATTACTGAGTTCATGCTTGTAATTGTCGAGTAACTCAATACTAAAGACTAAGTGGATTAGGTTATTACTGTTCATCAGAACAGGGCTGAAGCACTATAAATTTCTGTGTGTTTACTTAAGATAATCGTATTCTGTCATTTATATTACTTATTCCGTTCAAAAGGTGTTGTATATTGTACATACGACCGTTGGCCAATTTCAGAGGACAACATTTTGGTGCTTTCATTGAGAGTACGAAATCAAGAAACACATTTTCGTCATTTTCACGATGCCTCCAAAACCTAATCAGACCAAGAATTGCTCCCAGGGACTTCACCACCCAGGATCCCATATATCCCGTTAACGAACCTCGGGTGGAGGTTGGAGATCAACCTGATGCAGAAGATCCGCAGGACGCTCACCAAGAGGAGATGGCGCAATTTCTAGCGAGGCCTTTGCTGCAGAAATTTCCCTTCTGAGGACAATTATGGAACGTCAACGATGAGAGATCGATGAGCAAGTCCAGAGGATGATCTAGAGGGAACAGGAGGCTGATCGGAGGCACCAGGAGGCCGTTGTGGCCTTAGAGGCGGCTACTCAGTTAGCTTATGTAACGCCCTAGATAGCCAAGACTGTTACACTGTGTTTATAAATGTTGACGCGGTTCTTCGCCAACAGGTAATTATACGAATAAATAGGATGGATTAGTGCAAATTGGTGAAGCGTAATATGAAAATAATTATATTATGGATTTGAGAAACGAATAGAATGGGAAGATGGTCACTCCTTTCTTTTTAGGTGGTTCGAAGGTTAAAATCCCTCTAGTCCACCAGTCGATATTATTGATATCTCTTGACTATTTCTTACAGAGTGTTTCTTTACAAAAATATGCCAACCCCTTGAACTACCCAGGGTCTTGGTATTTATAGGAAGAAGATATATGGGTTGGCAATGGGGTCACCCATGATCTCTTTACCCTTCACGTCATCTCTGTTACACTGATGATTAATTCCTAAACTTTGCAGTGAAGTGAGGTCTAATCAACAGGTAAGGATGGGTAATGGGTCGCCTGGCCCAAATCAGATACGGGATGTCTGAATGCGCATGTTTATACTGTGCATCCGAGAAATCAGGAATAAAACAGACATGTGATGTCTGATATATGCATGTTCATATTGCGTGGTTGACTTGACAAGGAATCGAGTGTCAAATCTCTGCCGCATCACGAGCTTAATGTGGCGTCAGCTCGTGACACTCATACTGCTGACACGATGCCTCCGAGTAGCAGTTAACTCTCTAATCAGCTCGGGTTGGACAGATGGAGGCCCGTAACAAAACAGCTCCGGGTGGACGATTTACACGTGGCAGATCGAATTAGGCCCTTTTCTAGCTTGCCAATAGTGCGTGGATATTTAGGGCGTACATTTTCCCCCCAAGCCCCTGCTCGTGACCCATGACATCATATATGACCTTCACAGCGGGGGCTTTTAAGTTTCCCTTTCGACTCTTCATTAACTGCCCACTACGTGGATATCAGACACGTGGAGCGCTGTGGTTGGCGACTGTTCGGTTTCCGAGAATTGCATTAAATGGCCTAGCCTGCTTTCGGCCGTCGTTTCGCCTTTCGAGTTATGGCCCTCATATCTCGTATTAATTTGATTGAACGGTGCTCGTTTCTTTATGCCTCTTACGTATATATAAGGTTGGCCATCTTCTGTATTAGCCACCCTTCATTTGAAATTTTTTCCTCATTTTCTCTCCTTTTTAGTCTCAGAAGTTTTCATCTTCCGATTATAATCCCAGAGATCCCTACGTTCTCGCCACAAGAGTTTCTTCATCAGTCCAGCTTTAAAGACTCCACCAGGACTCCGATTCCCATGCTTTTTGCGACTTTCACACGGAAAATACACTGTAACTCCTCTGCCTGTTGCATGTTTTGATCTTTCCGTTTCTCTGTTAGGTAAACATCTTTCTTAGTTGCACACTGTAGGTTATTTTTGGCTGGTTTTTGGTGCATAGGTTTTGATCCTAGGCATATCGACTATACGACAACATGTCTAGGAATGTAATGTTTTATGGCAAGATAATTTCTGGGTAATTTTTCTTTTTTTTTTATTTATCTGTAATAATTTATCACGAAGTTTTTCCTCCTTGAGACAATTGATTTCAGTTACCCTGAATTTCATCATTTATTTTTCTTTTTAATATGATGCGATTGATAAAAACCTAGTTCGCGTTAGTTGATTGACTTTTTCTTCCAAAATACAAAGCATTTCCAGTCAATTTTAACCAACTTCTAAGTTTTAGGACCTGGTCGTACCCAGGACATTAATTTTTAAAAATTTAGTTCGCATTAGTTTTATCGACACCTCGTGTTCTTTAGGAAAAACACTGAATCAATTTAACTAACGTCTAAGTTTCAGGACATGGTTATATCCATGACATTTATTTAAAAACTTAGTTTGCGTTAGTTTTTTCGACACCTCATGCTCTTTGGGAAAAACATTGGTTAATCGATTTAACTAACTTCTAAATTTCGGGACATGGTCGTACCCAGCACATTAATTTTTAAAAACTTAGTTCGCGTTAGCTTTATCGACACTTCGTGTTTTTTTAGGAAAAACACTGGTTAGCCAATTTAACTAACTTCTAAGTTTCGGGACCTGGTCATATCCAGGACATTGATTTAACAACTTAGTTCACGTTAGTTTTATCGACACCTCGTGCTCTTTAGGATAAACACCGGTTAGTCAATTTAACTAACTTCTAAGTTTTCGGACCTGGTTGTATCTAGGAAATTGATTTAACAACTTAGTTCGCGTTAGTTTTATCGACACCTCGTGCTCTTTAGGAAAAACACTGGTTAGTCAATTTAACTAACTTCTAAGTTTTAGGACCTGGTTGCATCCAGGACATTTATTTAAAAACTTAGTTCGTGTTAGTTTTATCGACACCTCGTGCTCTTTAGGAAAAACATTGGTTAGTCAATTTAACTAACTTCTAAGTTTTAGGACCTGGTCGTATCCATGACATTTATTTAATAACTTAGTTCGTGTTAGTTTTATCGACACCTCGTGCTCTTTAGGAAAATCGCTGGTTAGTCAATTGAACTAACTTCTAAGTTTTAGGACCTAGTTGTATCCAGGACATTGATTTAACAACTTAGTTTGCGTTAGTTTTATTGACACCTCGTGCTCTTTAGGAAAAACACTGGTTAGTCAATTTAACTAACTTCTAAGTTTTAGGACCTGGTCGTATCCAGGATATAAGCCCCCCAAGTAAATAGAAAGGGATCTTTCTTGGTTACTTGGAACACGCTCTTCTAACATTGCCCGCACACAAACATACAACGATATACAAATGTACTTCTCATTTTTTAATAAAACAAGGTGCCTTTCATAATTAAGTCTTACAAAAGTATGACTAATGATAATATTTCTTTAGGTGTACAGCGTTCCATGTCCGTGGGACTGCTTCTCCATTAGGTCGAGCTAGTTTAAAGGTTCCTTCCTTCACAACCTCTATTATCTGATAGGGTCCTTCCCAGTTTGGTCCCAAGACTCCATCCTTGGGATCCTTACCGGCTAAGAAGACTCTTCGGAGCACCAGGTTGCCTAAGTTAAAGATGCGTCTCTTGACCTTTGAGTTGAAATAACAAGTGATCTTTTGTTGATAATGTGCGAGCTGCAGTTGTGAAGCTTCTCATTTTTTGTCAATTAGGTCGAGGGATGCGCTGAGAAATTTGTCGTTCTGGTCTTGGTCAAACGCCCGGACTCTATGTGAGGCTATCTTTGTTTCGACAGGAAGGACGGCCTCGCTCTCGAAAGTCAGGGAGAAAGAAGTGTGACCCGTCGAAGTTCGGTGCGAGGTCCAGTATGCCCACAGCACCTGGGGGAGCTGTTCAGGCCAAACTCTCTTGGCTTTATCCAACCTCTTCTTAAGGCTCGCTTTTAGTGTCTTATTCACAGCCTCGACCTGTCCATTATCCTGGGGGTAGGCCACGGAGGAAAAACTTTTAATTATGTCGTGCCTCTCACAGAATTCGGTGAAGAGGTCGCTATCGAACTGGGTTCCGTTATCCGACACGATCTTCTTTGGCAACCCGAATCAACAGACAATATTCTTAACCACAAAGTCGAGGACCCTCTTTGATGTAATTTTCGCCAGGGGCTCCGCTTCTGCCCATTTTGTGAAGTAGTCAATAGCCACCATCGCATAGTGAACTCCTTCTTTTCCCGTGGGCAGGGCACCAACTAAATCGATTCCCCAGACCGCGAACGGCAATGGGGACAAGATCATCTTCAGCTCGACTGGAGGGGCTCGGGCGACCGTGGCGAACCGCTGGCACCTGTCGCTCTTTTGGACATAAGAAATCGATTCCTTCGATAGAGTGGGCCAATAATATCCTTTCCTTAATATCTTCAAGGCTAGGTTTTGCCCCCCAGCGTGATCTCCACAAAATCCCTCATGCATCTCCTGCAGAATAGTTTTTGCTTCGCCTGGGAGAACACACCGCAGAAGAGATAAAGAAAGACCACGCCGGTACAACGTTCCGTCTACCATTGTATACCTCGGAGCTTGGAAAAGTATCCTCCTCGCGTCGTTTTGCTCTTCAGGTAACTGTCCTATTGTGAGGTACTCGACTATGGGAGTCATCTAGGTCAGCTTGGCGTCGATCATCTCGACCTCCCCCCCTAGTTTCCTCTATGCTTGGCCTTTCTAATAATTCTACCGGTACCAGGCACAAGGTTTCGACCTCCCCGGACGTGGTGAGCTTTGCTAAGGCGTCAGCATTGGCATTCTGCTCCCGAGGTATCTGTTCAACTAGGCTGTGCTCAAATGCGGACAACCCTTTTTTTACCTTGGCCAGGTAGGCCGCCATCTTGGTTCCCCGCGCTTGGTATTCTCCTGATACCTGATTTACCATGAGCTGGGAATCACTATAGCACTGGATGGAGCTGGCCTTCAGCTCTTGGGCCACCCTTAGCCCAGCCAATAAAGCTTTGTACTCAACCTCATTGTTGGATGCTTTGAATCCAAACCGCAACGCAGAGTGGAAACGATGTCCCTCCGGGGATATTAAAATGACTCCAGCTCCAAATCCGTTCTCGTTAGACGAACCGTCCACAAAGACTTTCCACGAGGCTCGTACCGGCTCTTCCACTGGTTCCTCTTGGAATCCCATGCACTCTGCTACAAAATCAGCCAGAGCTTAGCTTTTGATCGCAGTTCACGGCACATACGGTATCTCAAATTGGCTGAGCTCGATAGCCCACTTCAAAAGATGCCCCGATGCCTCGGGTTTCTGCAAAACCTGCCTTAAAGGTTGATCGGTTATGACGTTGATTGAATGGGACTGGAAGTACGGCCTGAGCTTTCTAGAGGTCGTGATAAGGCAGAACGCCATCTTTTCCATCATCGGATATCTAGACTTGGCTCTGAGAAGCCTCTTTCTAATGTAGAAGACCGGCTTCTGAGACCGGTCCTCCTCACGAACTAGCACGGCGCTGGCTGCATCTTCCATTACAGCTAGGTAAAGAAAAAGAGGCTCTCCTACTATTGACTAAGATAACACGGGCGGCTCAGCTAAATGTGCTTTTAGGTCGAGGAAAGCATGCTCACACTCATCGGTCCACTCAAATTTTTTATTTCCTCGAAGCAGGTTATAGAATGGCAAACACTTGTCGGTTGATTTGGAAATGAACCGATTAAGGGTTGCCACCCTTCCTGTTAGACTTTGGACGTCTTTTCGCGACCGGGGTGATGGCATCTCGAGTAGCGACCTAATTTTATCGGGGTTCACCTCTATTCCTCTGGTGTTGACTATGAAACCCAGAAATTTTTCTGACGCAACCCCGAAGGTACACTTTTGGGGATTCAGCCTCATACCGTATTGTCTTAAAATATTAAAACATTCCTTCAGATCAGGGACATGGTTATCGGCAGTTTTTGACTTGACCAACATGTCGTCAACATACACTTCCATGTTTTTCCCGATCTGATTAGCAAACATCATGTTGACCAATCTCTAATATGTAGCTCCTGCATTCTTCAGCCCGAAGGGCATGACCTTGTAACAATAAACGTTAGTTGAGGTCATGAAGCTAGTGTGTTACTGGTCCGCAGGATTCATGGCGATCTGGTTATAGCCCGAGTATGCATCCATGAAGGACATATGCTCGTGCCCCGCAGTGGCATCTACCAGTTGGTCAATTCTTGGCAAGGGGAAGCAATCCTTGAGGCAGGCTTTATTCAGGTCAGAAAAGTCGATGCAGGTCCGCCACTTCACGTTGGGCTTCGGGACCAAAACAGGATTGGCGACCCAGATCGGGTATTTTGCCTCGCAAATAAAGCAGCACTTTAAAAGTCGAGCTACTTACTCTTCTAGGGCCTCAGCTCGGGTCGTGCCCAGGCCTTTGTTTCTGGGACTTCGCAGGCACATTTTTGTCCAAGTTGAGGGTGTGCATGATGACGCTTGGGCTGATCCCTATCATGTCTTCATGAGACTAGGCAAACACATCGAGATTCTCTTGTAGAAATCTCAGCAGCTCCGTCTTCCTCTCATTACACAAGTTTTTCCCGAGCTTCACCACCTTTGAGGGGTCTTTCGGATCGATGTTCACCTCTTCGAGTTCTTCGATGGCCTAGAGCTCGGATCTATCTTTGTCTATCCTAGGGTCGATATCATCATTCAAGGTGATACCTTCCCCATTGGCTTCCTGAGGTTTTTCCATCTCAGGAATAGGTCCTACTTCCTGAGATTCCTCATGTTCGCTTTGAATGGTCATCGTCTGCTGCCCAGGTCGTGATTTTCTCTTCATGGAAATGATATAGCATTCCCTGGCAGCGATCTGATCTCCTCGGACCGTGCATATCCCCATAGAGGAAGGGAATTTGACTGCAAGATGGCAGATAGAAGTTATGGCCTCAAATGCCATCAACGTAGGCCGGTCCAGAATAGCGTTGTATGCAGTGGGACAATCGATAACCACAAACTTAAGGAGCTTAGAGACAGTTCGAGGCCCCTCTCCCAAGGTTATTACTAGCTCGATTGTTCCTATCGCTGCCGACCCTTATCCGGAAAATCCATACAGCATCATGGAGGTGGCCTTCAGCTCAGCGACAGACAATCTCATTTTCTCCAGCGTAGACCGAAACAACAGGTTCACCGAACTCCCATTATCGACTACTATCCTCCTAACTCTCCGGTTGGGGAGCTGGGCTATTATGACTAGAGGATCGTTATGGGGGAACTGGACGTGACCAGCGTCCTCCTCGGTAAAAATGATTGGTTGCCTCTCCAATCGTTGTTGTTTGGGTAGATGCTGCTCCAGGACGAATTCCACTCCATTATGAGCCTTCAATTCATTGACATATCTCTTCTGGGCACCTCTGCTCGTGCCGACCAAATGTGGATATCTCTCCTCCTATTATAGGAGGAGGGGTATCCTGACTTATCCAGGGCCCGGGCTGATTTACCGAAGCTTTCGGGGCTGGCTGACTAGTAGGAACCCGGTTCCGTGCATACTGAGACAAAGGTCCAGCTCTAATGAGTGTCTCGATCTCATCATTCAAATGCCTACAATCATCAGTGTTGTAGCCAATGTCATTGTGGAATCGACAGAACTTGGAAGGGTCCCTCTTAGCCTTCTGGTGTTTCAAAGGCTCTGGCTTTTTCTAGGGGAGGCGGGCAGAATTTGCTAGGAAAATGTGCTCCCTAATGTTTGTGAGCTCGGTATAAGCCGCGTAGACTGGCTTAAACTTTTCCACGGGCTTGTTCTTCTTCAGACCGTGCTGGCTGCCCTCACTGCTCCCTTTTCTCTTGCCTTAACCCTCTTGGTTATTCTGGGTAAAGGTTTGAGTTGTTTTTATGACATCCGTTTCCACTCCAATGGGCTGATCAAGGGTTTGGCTGGTTCCCGCAACCGATGCTCGTGCCTCTTCCAGGTTTATCCATTCCTGGGCCTTGTTCAGGAATTCATCCACGGTGCTGACACCTCTTCTCTGTATCTCTTTCCATAGCCCGCCTCCAACGAGGATTCCAGTCCTCAAGGCCATAAGCTTGGTACTTTCGTCCGCGTCCCTGGCTCGATTCGCGACGTTTGTGAACCTGCTCAGGTAAGCTTTCAAAGGTTCCCTGGCCTGTTGCTTCACGTTCTCCAGGGTGTCAGCTTTGACGCGGGCAGCTTGAGAAGCTCGAAATGCCCTCTTGAAGTCGGTAGAAAAATTCTTCCACGAGCTGATGGAATGCTTTTTACACTGCTTGAACCACTGCCTAGCTGGCCCGGTCAAGGTTAAAGGGAATATCAAACACCTCAGCTCGGGTCTGATATTATGGGCCATCATCAGGGTATTGAACATACCCAAATGATCCGACAGGTCTCCGTCTCCATCGACTTTAAACAGGTGGGGCATCCGAAAACCCAGTGGGTACGTTGTGGCTGTTATGTTGGAGGCAAAAAGCTAGAGTTCGTCCCCCGAGTCATACTCGTCCTTCTCTTTTTCTGACAAGAGCTTCTTCATTAGGTCCTCCATCTGAGCTAAACGTTTTAGGGTCTGGACCTTAATCCCTTGGTTATTCTGGGGTTGTTCAACAGCTCCAGTTCCATTGTACACGTTAGGCGGGTTATTGTCCCTCCAAGCTTGAGCTTGGTTAGGTGGGACATTCCCACTATCACGTACTTCGGAAAGACCATTCTCTCAGCAAACATGACTTCCATTTCTGGCAGGACTCCCCCTCTGCGAGTTGAGGCGATCTCGAAGGTCGGCCCTCGAGGTGGCCCGAGGACTTTGCGCTGAACTTAAGCGATTACGCAAGTCTTCATCGGATCTGCCACTTTAGTGGCTCCCGGTCCAGTAGCTCCCATTGGAAAAGCTTGGAGCCCGCTGTTGGGGGTGAAGATTCGGGACCTCTCCACGTGCTCGGGGGCAATGGGAAGGACTGGCGGGAGGAGGATTTCTTCTGTTGCTCCCGTGTGTCGGAATGTCTCGAACTGGACGGGGAGGAGATGGGTATCTTATTGGAGACGGGGGATGCCTAACTGGTGAAGCAGTCCTAGTCCCATCCGGGCGGATCAAATTAGCTCGCGGTCGTTCTACTCTACCATCTCCAGCATCCTACGCCCGGCGATTTGACCGCGGCATGGGAGGGCTGGGCGGAGCAGGTTGTTTGCGCGAGCCTTCCTCAGATCTCCTCCGCGAGCTACCATGAACCCTTCTGGGCGCGTTCGACGGTGGAATCGAGCTAGGAGTCAAGGTTCGGACTGATCGGCTGAATTTCTAATTGGCCCTGGGAAACTCCTCAAACATAGTTTCCTAGTTATGGTGTGACATGGGTGCAGAACTCGGGGTTGAGGTTCTGACCGATCGACTAGGTCTGGGCCGATTATCCCCGCGGGACTTTCGAGTCCCACTTTGCCTCTTTCCGACGTTAACGTCGGTTGTAAGAGGGGGTAGTCGGGCCAAGAATTTTTCGATTTGCTTACTTGCTCTAGATATCTGACCCCTTAACTATATGTTCTCCATCTTTATCGCCGTCAGGAAACCCGGGTTCGAATTTGGCGGTCGGGGCGCAGAACTCCCGGTGTCGTCCTGGCCCATCGGCTGCTTTCCCAATCACTACTGGACCTCAGGGTTTGGTTCATCGGATATGTCGGCATGGTGGGCCTCCTGCCCATCATGTTGATCCGCCTCATTACCATGCCTCGAACGAGTAACCACCATGATTAGGTTTTTGTGATAGCACCAATCTAAATCCTCTCAACGAAAGAACCAAACTGTTGACGCGGTTCTTCGCCAACAGGTAATTATACGAATAAATAGGATGGATTAGTGCAAATTGGTGAACCGTAATATGAAAATAATTATATTATGGATTTGAGAAACGAATAGAATGGGAAGATGGTCACTCCTTTCTTTTTAGGTGGTTCGAAGGTTAAAATCCCTCTAGTCCACCAGTCGATATTATTGATATCTCTTGACTATTTCTTACAGAGTGTTTCTTTACAAAAATATGCCAACCCCTTGCACTACCCAAGGTCTTGGTATTTATAGGAAGAAGATATCTAGGTTGGCAATGGGGTCACCCGTGATCTCTTTACCCTTCACGTCATCTCTGTGACATTGATGATTAATTCCTAAACTTTGCAATGAAGTGAGGTCTAATCAACAAGTAAGGATGGGTAGTGGGCCGCCTGGCCCAAATCAGATACGGGATGTCCGAATGCGCACGTTTATATTGCGTGGTTGACTTTACAAGGATTCGAGTGTCAAATCTCTGCCGCATCACGAGCTTAATGT
Organism: Humulus lupulus; assembly: GCF_963169125.1. Lineage (NCBI taxonomy): Eukaryota > Viridiplantae > Streptophyta > Magnoliopsida > Rosales > Cannabaceae > Humulus > Humulus lupulus. Next base: position 219,015,460 of record NC_084796.1, on the reverse strand, counting down.
GGCGCCAGCTCGTGACACTCATACTGCTAACACGATGCCTCCGAGTAGCAGTTAACTCTCTAATCAGCTCGGGCTGGACAGATGGAGGCCTGTAACAAAACAGCTCTGGGTGGACGATTTACATGTGGCAGATCGAATTAGGCCATTTTCTAGCTCGCCAATAATGCGCGGATATTGGCGAGCTAGAAAAGGGCCTAATTTGTGAGCTAATTCCCCACCCCAAACTTACAACCCAACATTGTCCCCAATGTGGCTAAAATGGTAATCATGAATTAGCTCACCACAAGCTACACTCACCACACTCACCCCAAACTTAGCATGAAAATCAATTTCTGACAAGTGAGAGCAATTAAGTTGGGACATGTATGGAAAGTGTATTGTAGGGGTAATGGGTATGCATGATCGGGTTGAACAAAAAAATAGGCTAAGCGGCTCAAAAATTGGGTGACTAAGGGAAAAATATGCGTATAAGGAAGGCTAGAAAGGCTCAAGCGTCCAAAGATGGCCTAAATCATTTCTAAGGGAGAAGTCTAGCTAGGATTTCGCTTCAAGGAAAGGCACTAACCAATTCTAGATGCTAATATTACATATGCAGCAGTCATTTGAAAAATTCAAAGTATGGTAGGAAAACAAAAGTATATACTATTGAGGAGAGACTAAAAGGAAACATCCATGATATCCAGCAACTAAACAAGCAGAGGCAACATATAAAACCAGGCAGCAACATTAATGGAATGAATGGAAAGTATCATCATCGAGCAGAACACTAGGCCATAGGAATATATTTTAAATCTCTCAATGACACACTAAAACACACAAACAACAACAAGACAACACAGAAACATAACAATAACAACAGAACCTAAACAGAACATAAAAACTAAAACAACATAACACAGAACAGAAACGAAAAATAGTTAATAGGAAAGGGAACCCCCTTCACTCGGAGTCCTCTTGAGGAACATCCGGATTTGGTGCTGATGGTGCAGTCCAGGGATCGAGAATCTGTTGTGGAAATTGTGGAAACTTGGGAACAACTCGCGGAGTTATCTTCTTGAAAGTGCGCTCCATAATTCCATCTCGTTGCTGCTCGTATTGCCAGGAGGTTTGCATGCGGCCTCACATCTCCTCTTGCCTTTGATGCATTGGTTGCTGCATCAATTCAAATTGAGTAAAACGCTCCAGGAGGGGATCACTGGCCGAGGCAGAAGCGGAGGCAGAGGTGGAGGCTGAGGCTCGAGTTGCCTTGGGAGCTCTGGAAGGGCCAAAACTTACGGGCCCCTTTGGATGCAGCAACCCCTCCTCGGGCCAAACGGGAACTCCAGCGTCTCGGCAAAGGGCGGTGACTGTGGCAGGTAAGAACAGCTTCCCCTTGCCTTGGTGCGCACAGTCAAAGATCTCTTGGGCCAATACGGTCCCAACATCAACAGGTAGTCCTCTCTGTAGGCAAAAGAGCATGTATGCACGATCCCGATTCACGATGGAATCATGCGATGTGGGGCAGAGAGTTGTTTGGACAAATGAGTATAAGCATTTCATATCATGCTCCAGCTCAGTCCTCTGAAAACGCAGATTTCCCTGGTCATCCGAATCCCAAACAGATTCGGGTTTAGCTACTACGGCCATAACTTCTTCTAATTCATCATCGGTCACTTGCCCTTTGCTAGGTGTAAAATCGCACTGAACTGATTCCAATTCAAACAGACTGTTAATGACTGCAGCAGAGAATGGTACCACGACCTCCCGTACGATGACCTCAGTTGGCCATTCATGAGACAGAAAGTTGGCATAAAATTCCCGGACAATCTCCATCCCTGCAGGCTCGGGTTGCACACAGAAATGCTCCCAGTGCCTATCACGAATCATGGCACGCACCCACTCGGGCAGCTCATCAATCCCAGCTGCATCGGTTACCAAACCCCTCTCCATGTAAAAATCCCTGGTGGCCACGGTATTGTGGTACTTTGTCTCTGCCGTTTGACAATAAAAATTCTTGACTTCATGGAAAGGTTTCCTTACCTTATGCGCCACCTTTTTAATTCTCGGCATAGTTGGATTCGAGCTAGGTGGACGGTGAGGGCTCGGTGGTGATTTGTGTTTCGTGGACTGGAGCGCGGATGAAGTGGCTCGGGATTCTTCAGGGAGCTGGTTCACGACGGGGTGCGGAGGAGGGGAACGGGCTCGGCTCTGTGCGGTGGCTGGGTGGTGTGAATGGAAAGGGACGGCTAAAGGGTTGTGGAAGAAAGTGTAGGGCTTTGTTTTTGTGCTTATGGTGGGCCGACGGGGTGAAGAGGGTCAACTCCAATGCTGGGGCCCAGTTGATTGAAAATTGAAGCCCAATAAAATAAGTAAGTCAACGTGATATGGGGCCCTTTTTTAATCAAATTCGGCCTGTTGGGTCCACAAGGGCCAATTAAAGAATTAAAGGCCAAATGATTGGTCTGACTAAAAGGAATATGCCCAATGATTGCCCAAGTAATTTTTTTCTTTTTCAGCACGTGCTGTCCTTGTTTTATTTTTTTTTCTCAGACCAATCGACCTTTTGTAAAACCCCGATACGAAAACAACGTCAATTTCTTTTTGGACTCAGCCTAAATGTTTGCTGTCCAGTGCTGCTGACTGGTTGCTATAGCAACTGGGCAACAACTCTCCACCCCAAACTTAGTTCCTCTGCCCAGATTTTAAAATTCACCCAATTCTAATGCAACCTTCCCATGACTGACCTACACAGAAAAGAACACAATCTCAGATTCAAACAGAACACTTTATTTATAGCTACTATATATTTTTTTTTCTTTCTTTTTTTTTTTTATTATGGGGTGCCTTTATTATTGCCTCACTCTTTTCTTTTTGTAAGGCACCCCAAATTACATATTTCAAGCATCCTTCAAGGAGATAGAGGTCTTTTCTCGGTTGACCTCTCCTCCCAAATAATGTTTCAGCCGCTGTCCGTTAACCTTGAATTCTCTTCCCGCTTTTTCATCTTTCACCAGGACAGCTCCAAATGGATACACTTCCATCACAGTAAATGGTCCAGACCAACGGGACTTAAGCTTTCCAGGAAATAGCTTCAACCTGGAGTTAAACAGTAACACTTGCTGATTTTTCTCAAATACTCTTTCCTTGATCCTGCTGTCATGCCATTTCTTCGTCTTTTCTTTGTACAGCTTTGCATGTTCATAGGCAAATAAACGCAGCTCATCTAGCTCATTTAGCTGCAATTTCCTGGCCTCTCCAGCAGCTGAGAGATCCATATTCAGATTCTTTAATGCCCAAAATGCCTTGTGTTCCAACTCCACGGGAAGATGGCATGCCTTCCCATAAACTAGGCGATAAGGAGACATGCCTAAAGGAGTTTTAAAAGCTGTACGGTAAGCCCAGAGTGCATCATCTAATCGCTGGGACCAGTCCTTCCTGCTAGGATTCACCACTTTTTCAAGAATTCCCTTAATTTCTCTGTTCGAAATCTCCGCTTGCCTGTTGGTCTGTGGGTGATATGCAGTGGCTATTTTATGCTTTACACTGTACTTAGCTAATAAGGCAGCCAAGACTTTGTTGACAAAGTGTGTCCCCTCATCACTAATTAGTGCTCTTGGCGTCCCAAATCGTGTAAAAACATTTTTAGGCAGAAATTTCATTACCACTTTGGCATCATTCGTTGGACTAGCCACTGCCTCCACCCATTTCGATACATAATCCACAGCCACCAAAATGTAGAGGTTCCCAAAACATTGAGGGAAAGGCCCCATAAAGTCAATGCCCCATACGTCAAACAACTCAACCTCTAAAATGCAATTTAATGGCATTTCATTCCTTGCTGAGATATTTCCCACTCGCTGGCAGCGATCACATCTTTGAACAAAATCATGGGCATCCTTAAATATAGAGGGCCAATAATAACCTGATTGAAACACTTTGGCAGCAGTGCGTTGTCCACCAAAATGACCACCATATGGAGCTGAATGACAGTGTTCCAAGATGCTGGAAACTTCAATTTCTGGTACACATCTTCTCATTATACGGTCTGGGCAGTGTTTGTACAGGTACGGCTCATCCCAGAAATAAAATCTGATGTCATGTAAGAACTTTTTAAGCTGTAGTTTGGTGAAATCAGGTGGATGTACACCCCCAACTAAAAAGTTTACAACATCCGCATACCATGGTACCTGTTCTTGCTCCACAACCAGCAGCTGTTCATCAGGAAATGAGTCTTGAATTTGTAATTCTGCCTCTAAATTGCTGCTGTGAGTGTTAGTTTCCAGCCTTGATAAGTGGTCCGCCACTTGATTTTCTGTCCCTTTTCTGTCTCAGATTTCCAAATCGAACTCTTGCAGCAAAAAAACCCAACGTATTAGCCTCGGTTTAGAGTCCTTCTTGGCTATCAAATACTTGATTGCAGAATGGTCAGTATACACAATGACTTTGGTCCCCACAAGATATGATCTGAATTTTTCAAAGGCAAAAACTACAGCCAGCAGCTCCTTTTCAGTAGTAGTGTAGTTAATTTGGGCATCAACCAGCGTTTTGCTTGCATAATAAATAGAGTGAAAGATCTTGTTTTTCCGCTGCCCAAGAACAGCTCCAATGGCGAAATCGCTGGCGTCACACATGAGTTCAAAGGGTAACGACCAGTCAGGTGCAACAATCACTGAGGCTGTAATAAGAGCTGTCTTCAATCTTAAAAATGCCTCTTTACACTCAGCAGTAAACTCAAATGGCCTGTTTTGCTCCAGCAAGCTACACAAGGGTTTAGACACCTTAGAAAAGTCTTTAATAAAGCGTCTGTAAAAACCAGCATGTCCAAGGAAACTTCTTATGCCTTTAACTGTGGTAGGGGCTGGCAATTTCTCAATAACTTCCAGCTTGGCTTTGTCAACTTCTATCCCCTTTCTAGACACCTTGTGACCCAATACAATGCCCTCTTGTACCATGAAATGGCATTTTTCCCAATTCAGCACTAAATGGGTTTCTTCACATCTTTTTAACACCTTCTCTAAGTTCTCCAAACAGCCTTCAAACGAGTCCCCATAAACAGAAAAATCGTCCATGAAAATTTCCAAAATATTCTCTGCCATATCTGAGAAAAATGGCCATCATGCACCTCTGAAATGTGGCTGGTGCGTTACATAACCCGAAGGGCATCCTCCTAAAAGCAAATGTTCTGTATGGGCAGGTGAACGTAGTTTTCTCTTGGTCTTCTGGTGCTATAGATATCTGATTATACCCAGAATAACCGTCAAGAAAACAGAAAAACTCCTTACCCGCCAAGCGATCCAACATTTGGTCAATGAAAGGCAAAGGGAAATGGTCCTTTCTTGTGGCTTTATTCAATTTTCTATAATCCATGCAGACACGCCACCCAATAACGGTGTGAGTAGGAATAAGTTCATTACTGTCATTTGTTACCACCGTGACACCTCCCTTCTTAGGAACACATTTGATGGGACTAACCCAAGAGCTATCGGAAATCGGGTAAATTATGCCATAATCAAGCCACTTGATGACCTCTTTTCTAACTACATCCTTCATCACGGGATTCAATCTCCTTTGCTGCTCTACAGAGTGAGTACAATCAGATTTCAGTAATATCTTGTGCATACACAACGCTGGACTAATTCCTTGAATATCGGCCATTGTCCATCCAATAGCCATCTTGTGCTGTTTCAGTAACTTCAGCAATGACTCTTCAGCAATAGGCTCCAGGCAGGAAGAAATTATTACAGGCAATGTGTCATTTTCACCCAAGTACACATACTTCAAGTGGCTGGGCAGCGGCTTTAACTCTAGCTGGGGTGGCTCTTCAACAGACGGTTTTGGTGGTTGGAAGTGCTTTTCTGGCAGATTCAAAGCCTCAAAAATTTTGTTGAATTTTTTCGCTGGTTTATAAGAATCCACCCAAGTAATTATCTGCTCTTCCGCACTACTAGAATCCTCAAAGTCTTCAAAAATCTGAGTACCCATTGCAGCTTTTTCCACACTTTTGTTAAGTCTTTCAGCTACTAGAGTGTCAATCACATCAATTTTTGAACACTCTTCAACTTCATCAGGAAACTTCATTGCTTTGAACACACTAAAAGTGACTTGTTGGTCATTAACTCGCATAGTAAGTTCCCCATTCGGCTCATCAATGAGAGTACTCCCCGTAGCAAGAAATGGCCGACCCAATATAATGGGCACTTCTCTATCCGCTTCATAGTCTAGGATGATAAAGTCGGCCGGAAAAATAAACTTATCAACTTGTACTAGAACATCCTCTATTTTGCCCTCGGGATGAGCCATGGATCTATCGGCAAGCTACAATGTAACAGTCGTAGGCCGTGCTTCACCAATACCCAGCTTCTTAAAGATAGACATTGGCATGAGGTTAATGCTCGCGCCCAAATCACATAATGCTCTTCCAACATCCCGACCTCCAATAGAACACGGAATCGTAAAACTGCCAGGGTCTTTCAACTTAGGAGGGATCTTACTTTTCAACATAGCACTGCAACCCTCTGTAAGAGCTACAGTCTCAAACTCCCCCAATCTCCTTTTCTCCGTCAAGATATCCTTTAAGAACTTAACATAATTTGGCATTTGCTCCAGTGCTTCGACCAAGGGGATGTTAATATGCAGCTGTTTCAACACATCCAGAAACTTCCTGAATTGACCATCCTGTTGCTGTTTCCGAAATCTCTGAGGAAATGGAAGGGGCGGTTTAGGTCCAGAATTTACTGAAACAAATTGCTGACCCTTTGCTGTAGCAACTGGGCCAGTTTCAGTAACTTCCTGGGCAGTTTTGTTACTCGATTCTCCTTCGGTTTGGATTGAAGTGGGCTCCCCACTGCCCTTTATTTTCTCCTCAGAATTTTCCAGAATTTTTCCATTCCTTAGATTGATAGCCTTGCAATGTTCCTTCCCATCCCTCCTTGGATTCTCCGTGTCACTAGGTAAAGAAACTTGCGGCCTATTTTTTAATTCATTGGCCAATTGCCCCAGCTGCATTCCAAGGTTTCGAAGAGATGCTGCCTGACTCTGTATCATAGCATCATTCTTGGCCATATAATCCCTCATTAAACTCTCCAAAGAATTAGATTGGGAGCCTTGAGGGTGTTGCGGTTGTGGAGCCCTTGGCTGCTGAGAAAAATCTGGTGGATAAGCTTGCTTTCCTGGTGCTGGTGTGTTGCTGGAACTTGCTCCTTGACCCCCCCAAGACAAATTCGGATGCTGCCTCCAAGTTGGGTTATACGAATTTGAGTATGGGCCACTGTTTCGGTTAAAATTCTGGTTCCCCACATAACAAACTGCTGCTGGGTTAGAAGAGCAATTGTCAAACATGTGCCCATCTCCACAATATACACAGGAAATGTCTCCACTTTGAATGGCAGCAGCTGGCTTAATGTTGTTCCCCAAACTCATATTTTTCAGAATATTAGTCATGGAGGCCATTTGGGTTGTCAAAGTTGTTAATGCATCTACTTCAAGAACCCCTGCCACTTTTCTACTTGCTGGAGCTCTTGTATTAGACCACTGATAATTATTACTGGCTATCCTTTCTAGAATTTTGAAAGCTTCATTATAAGACTTGGAAAAAATAGCTCCATTGGCTGAGGCGTCTAATACCATTCTAGAAGCTCCATTGAGGCCATTATAGAAGGTCTCCATCTGTATACAGTGCGGGATGCCGTGGTGTGGACACTTCCGCAAAAGCTCCTTAAATCTCTCCCATGCATCACTGGTTGATTCATCTTCAAGCTGCTGGAATGACATGATTTCACTTCGAAATTTTGCATTTCTGGTGGGAGGGAAATATTTGTGCAGAAAATTTTCAGCAAGATCATTCCAATTTGTGACGTAATCAGGAGGCAGAATGTTGAGCCATGATCTAGCTCGGTCTCTTAATCAGAATGGAAATAGCTTCAGCCTTAATGCTTCTTCACTCACTCCTTGAAGCTTAAAGGAATTGCTCACCTCCAAAAATGAACGGAGGTGGAGATAAGGATCCTCCGTTGCCATCCCGCTAAACTGCCCCACGGTTTGGAGCATTTGAAACATCACTGGCTTGAGCTCGAATTGAGCTGCTTGTATTTCTGGCCTCACAATGCCTGGATTTAGCTCATTAAACATGGGGGCAGCGTATTCCCGTATTGCTCTGGCTCTGCCATCCGCCAAAACAATGGGATTAGTGACTTGCTGGCCATCCCCCTCTTCATCAACATGCTCAGCCATAGTGCCTCGGCTGTTAGCCTTTTGAGCCTTCCTCCTTTTTCTGAAAGTGCGTTCGATATCGGGGTCAATAGGAGCAAGTTCAAAGTCGTCTTGTTTGTTCATGCACTAGAGAACCTGAAATCAAACAGCCAGAACAAACTGATTTAAAAACAACAGAAATAAATTGCAAATTAGTTGATAAAACAGAATTTAATTTTAAGTCCCCAGCAACGGCGCCAAAAACTTGTTGTGAAAATTCTAACGATTAAAATATGTGCAAGTATACACAGTCACAAACAAGTAATACAGTGATAAAGTATCAAAGTTCGTCTCCACAGGGACTTTCAAACTAAATAAACGCAATATCAACTAAAAACAATTTAAAATAAAGTAACCCATTCAAGAGAATAATTGAGTGATTAATTCTGGAATTAAATGTAAATATTCAAATTTAATTAAATTAAAAATTAGAGACCAAATGAAGTAATTCTGCGTAAATTTCAGATGTGAGAAAATGGATCTGGGTGGTTAATTCCCCTCTGTTTCGTTCCAGTTGTTACAGCAATGGTTCAGCAATTATATCAGAGTTAACAGATTTCATAAATGCCCAGCAAGTTTTTCCCAAAACTTACAGTATATTATCTATAATCCCCTCAACACATTCCTGTATTAAATCAGGTTATAAACAATCCAACAAGCACCAAATCTCCAGTTATACAAGGCAGCAAAATATTCCTATTCCACTACTCAAAATTACCTAAAACTAGGCAAGTTCTTGCATCAATTAAATGGATTCAGTTGGGTTTTACTTTTCCAAGTTAGATACAACTTAATAAATGTTAAATATGGCCATTACATAACATTCAATCAACATTCCAGCACATTTAATTGAACAATGATATAATTACTCTAACCATGCATTTAAAATATTACTTCATACAAAGGGTTCATAACCACCCAAATCTCTTAAAAACTTAGTTCATAACTGAAATTACAAACACATAACCAGAAAGTAGAAGTTCCATATAGTTTGAGCAGAAAAACTAGATAGAAAATTAATACAAAATGAGAGGGAAAGATTAGAGAGAGAGATGAGTTGGTGAGCTCAAGTCTCCCTTAGTGCGTCTGCCTTCTTCTCCTCTTTTTGGTACTCCTTTCTTCTATTTTCGTCCTCCTTTTTCTCTCTGTGTACTTCTCTGCAGAATGGTTAGATTTTTTTCTTCAATAATGGGTCCTTCCTTTCTCGGCTGCCCCCCTCCTTTTAGGGTACTTGCTTTACCCTAATTAGAAAGTCAAAGTCTATCTTGCCCCTCTATTCTGCCACGCCATCCAGCTGACTTAGTTGTACAAAATTCTGGCCACCTCAGCGCCTATCATGTCTCATTAAATCCAGCTGGAAGTTAGTCACGTTTCCTTCCTGGGCTCTGCCAATTGCTACGTGGTAGTCGTTACAGCAATGATAGAACAGCAACATGCATTTTTCAGACTTGTTGTTCCCTTTTTGATTCCAAAGTTCCCGATCACCTATTTCAGCTTCCTTTCCTGCTCAGCACATACAATAAATTACATAAATCACTCAAACATATGACAATACGAACACAAGGTCCCTTACTACACAGATACACTAAATTGAACGCAATTACAAGAAATAAAAACTCATTACTTATTTGTTTGGTTCAAAAATCAAGTTTAAAGATATAAAAATAACTCTAAATCGTAGAGTTATCACCTAGCGTACACCTAGTCACAATCATAGATAAGAATCATCATCAAACTTCAAATCCAATCCCGAGCCCTCGGGAAGCCCTAATTCCACCAAACGGGGTGGTGGAATCAAACCCAGAGCCCCCAGGCAAAAACCCTTAGAAATAACCCAAAAACCCCCTTTTGGGAATAGGGTAGCGCTACAGCGCCCTAAGGAGAGCGCTATAGCGCTACAAGCAGAGCCTTCAGGCCCCCAGACGCCCAAGCCTAGCGCTGTAGCGCCCTAAGGCTAGCGCTACAACGCTAGTCACAGCCAGACACTACCCAGTTCTCTCCTCTTCGAACTTCCTCTAGCCAAACCTTTCCAAAACTCAACCAAACCTCAACCAAACTTCAAAACAAGCCTCCCAACATCCTCAACTCATCCCAAACAACCTAACCACAAACAATTCAATCACATGCATCCCAAAACACAAAATTCACCATGGCTGAACCTAGAGCTCAAAATCTCAGCAAAACAATAGATATCACAAAGCCTGAAGGTAGAGTTTCTTACCTTTGATGGATGAGCTTAGCCTAGGTTTTCTTCCACTTTTGATTAGCCTTCACCTCCTAAAATCTTTAGGTTTAATTCCCTAGAATTCCCATAGAAACTCTACTAAGAAAACCAATTCAGCACCAATACCAAGAACTGAATATTAACCTCAAAATCTTACCTCAAATGATGAACAACCTCAGCTAATTCCCCAACCTCATCAAAATCCTAAGTACATGGTCTTAGCCTAAAGCTCCTCTAGATTTTAGCCCCAAGTTTCCAAAAGAAATTGATGAAGAAGACCCAAACCGTTCATGAGAATTTCCCTTCTTTCCTTTTCCTTCTCTTCTTTCTTTTCTTTCTTTTCTTCAGACTTCCAACACTTTCTACACAATCCACTAAGGAATAAAGCCAAAACAGCACTTAACTCTTATCCCCTATAAGCTAAATGACCATGATACCCTCCCATTAAATTTAAGCTCTTAATCCTTCCAAGGGCATTCTGATCATTTGTTCCCAATTCCCGCTAATTCCTCAAGTGTCTCTAATATTTACCGCTTACTTACCAACACCTAAATAACCACCAATTATATTCCTCAATATCAAAATAGACCCCAATATATTCTCTAAATTCCCAGAATTACCTGCAGGCTCACCCCGAGCCGGGTATAAATCCCTGCCGTGACTTTTCGCTAAACCGCTCACTAAGATCGCCTCGAGTAACAGATTACAAATATATCAACATAATAATGTGGTCTCAAAAATTTATCACAATTATTTACATTTATGCCCTCAATGGGCTAAAATTATGAATATTCCCTTCTAACCTAATCAGGGCCTACATGCATACTAATACACATAGTCATGCATCACAGATATTCAAATAATCATATAACATGCTTTTAATCATTAAATCACATATAATCCAGTTATGCCCTCCCGGCACACTAATCAAGGCCCTTAAGCCTTATTATTAAATTTGGGTCGTTACAGCCCGAGCTAATGCTGAAGCTACTACTTAGGCAGTGAAGGAGGCTTAGGCCAAAGCAGCAGGAATGCGAGACCACAATAGTAGGGAGTCCCAGGGGAGGAGTAAGACCCCAAGGACACTCTCAAAACCACTTTCCCAGGATGAAGAGGCACGGTCCAAGACTGCCTCCTCCATGACTAAGAAGAATAACACTCCATCTAGGAATAGGAGTATTACCAACCCAAAGGCCCCATCCTAGGGGGACCGACGAAACAACGCCGAAGATGAGCGTCAAACATCTGAGAGGCATGACAGGAATGGAAATGGTCGCTCCAAATCTCAAAGTCATATAGGAGGAGAGGCTCGGGGGCCGGGTCGCACCGACAAGGGCAATGCGGACCTACCGCCCCTACACCCTCAGTCTCGCAAGGGAAAGGAATCGATGAATAACACAAGTACTGTGTTAGATAGGCTGGGGAGAGATGCGCGACCTCAGGATTTGAGGGAGGTCATCAACAGGAGGACCGGCGCTCAGGAGGAGGTGGTACCAGGGATATCCACCCCACCTGGAGCAACGATCCCACCAGCAGTGCAGGCTCAAATTGATGTACTTATTATGGTTGTCCATGGTCTAACAAAGAAACCTTCAGATATCGAGTTGGCTCATAGAAGTGGGAGTCCTTTCAATGCAAAGATCCAAGCTGCCCAGCCACCACCAAAATACAAGACCCCAAAACTTCCTACATACACTAGGAAGGAGGACCCGGTATGGCATATTGGGAAGTTCGAGGATCAGATGGAGTTACTCGGTGTGGAACATGATCATAGGTGCAAGGTATTCCCTACCACTCTCTCTGACTCAGCTCAGGAATGGCATTGGAAGTTTAAACAAGGATCCATCACTTCCTGGGAATAGTTCAGGAAAGAATTATGCAAGGTCTTTAGTGCCGGGCGGATTCAACCAGTTTATGCTAATCAGTTAGCTAACATCAAGCAAGGGAAAGACGAATCCCTGAAAGACTACATTCAAAGATTCATGAGAGAGGCAAATCGAGTGGCCACGGTAGGAGATGAAGGAAAGTTCGTTGCCATCTCAGCAGGAATAATTTATCGTAGTCCTTTGTGGGATAGTATACACAGGAACCCTATCAACACCTTGCAAGAGTTCCTAGACCTTGCCGACAAATATATGAAGCTAGATGATGCTATCATGTAGGAAGAAAAAGGCATAAACCATCCAACCACTGTCAAGACGGATAAAAATGGCGCAAACCCTCAGGGCGGCAGTGGAGGCAATGGTAAGAAGAGGAATACCTCTGGGACCGGGCAGGGTGGAGAGAAGAAAGCTAAGTCAGCACCCGACGAAAAACTAGCTAAGCATTAACCCTACCAGTCCAGGTTCACCAATTATACCATCCTGACAACATTAAGGGCTGAGATTTACTTGGCAACATACCATGAGGTACCGTACTGAAAGACACTCCCCTTGCGCTCAAAAGGAAAGAAGGACAAGAACAAGTTTTGTCGTTTCCATAATGATTATGGGAACAACACAAACGAGTTCAAACAATTAAAGGATGAGATAGAGTTTCTTCTCCGATCAAGAAAACTCTCAAGGTACCGAGGCAAGACTGAGACCCCAAGCAGGAATCCAAAATTCCGAAGACAGAGGAGTCCACCACTTGAGCCGCCAGCTGTAGACTTCACACTAGATACCATATGTGGAGGACCCCACATAGCAGGTAGCAGTAACAATGCTCGTGAGCGATATGCAAGGACACTCAAGCATGAGGTAGGGGAGTCTTCCCAGTGTATGGCAATCGAGGAGCGGTCTCCAAAGAATCCAAAGTATGAAAGTGAAACTCTCACTTTTACAGAAGATGATGCCAGACACGTGAGGTACCCCCATAATGACCCTCTGGTCCTTACCATTAAAATCGCCAATGCCCGAGTGACGAGATGCTTGGTGGATACGGGAAGCTCGGTAGATATAATCTACAAGTCATCCCTCGAGAAAATGAAGCTCACAGTCAAGGACTTGACACCGTGTTCTCAAGTGATATATAGGTTCACGGGAGAATGCCTAGCACCAGCAGGAACTATCAAACTACCGGTCACAGTGGGGGATGCCCCCAGGCACGAGACTGTGATGACAGAGTTCCTAGTTGTAGATTTATCATCGGCTTCTAACGTGGTACTCGGGAGACCCATCCTGATGGCATTACACACAACAGTGTCTATCTGGCATCTATCTTTGAAGTTCCCCACCAACGTAAGGCAAGGATGCGTACAGGGTAACCAAAGGGAGGCACGAGAATGCTACAATGCATCAGTGGCCAAGGAAAAGAAGGGACCATGCATAAACAACATGATAGTAACCTGCTGTGAATAAAGTGGAGGAACCGATGAGGTTGTCAACATGGAAGTTGACGTTGAAAGAAACATTCTACTAGAGCCAAGGGCTCCTTTTAACAAAGATTCGTTATTAAAGCAAGTTTCCCAAAGCGGGGGAAACGACATCGAACCTCGCTTTGGGGATGACGTCATGGGGGTAGGACCAGTCGAAGATCTTGACGAAGTCCTACTAGATGAGGAGGACCCGACTAAAGTAATCAAAGTTGAGAAAGAATTAAAGGTAGAAATTAAAGCATGATTGGTAGAATTTTTAAAAAAAAACCAGGACGTCTTTGCCTGGTCACATAAGGACATGGTTGGAATTTCTCCATCTGTAATAAGTCATGTCCTCAATATAGACAAGAACTGCCCACGAGTACAACAAAAAAGGAGACTTCTTGACAAAGACCGATCTCAAGCCCTGAAGGAGGAGGTCGAGCGGCTCAGGGAAAACGGTTTTATAAGGGAGGCCTACTACCTTGCTTAGGTATCAAACCTCGTGTTGGTCTCAAAACCAAACGGGAAGTGGAGGACCTGCGTAGACTTCACATATTTGAACAAGGCCTACCCCAAAGATTGCTTCCCATTACCCAGAATAGACCAACTGGTCGATGCAACGGCAGGACATGTAATACTCTCATTCATGGATGCGTATTCTGGGTATAATCAAATAAGTATGCACCCTCCCGATGATGAACATACCAACTTTCGGATAGACAAGGGATTGTACTGTTATAAGGTGATGCCATTCAGCTTGAAGAACGCAGGAGCCACCTACCAGCGTTTAGTGAATGGCCTATTCCGAGACTTGATCGACAAAAATATGGAGGTATACGTCGATGACATGTTGGTCAAGTCCAAAGAAGCTGGAGGGCATGTTCAAGACTTGAAGGAATGCTTTGCAATACTTAGAAAGTATAGCATGAAGCTAAACCCTCTCAAGTGCTCGTTTGGAGTTGGTTCTGGTAAGTTTCTCGGATACATAGTCAATTCACGTGGAATCAAGGCTAACCCCGAGAAGATCAAAGCATTGATCGACATGAAGTCACCTACCACAATCAAAGAAGTGACCTTAACTGGGAGAGTAGCTACCCTCAGTAGGTTCATATCAAAGTCTACTAACAAGTGTGTCCCTTTCTTTAACTTACTAAGGGGCAGCAAGAAGATCCAATGAACCGAGGAGTGTGAGGAGGCTTTCCAAGCCTTGAAGGAACACCTCGCCCAACCTCCCATCCTAGCAAAGCCAATATATGGTGAAGTATTATTCATCTATTTGGCAATCATTGAGCATTCAATCAGTGTTGCTTTGATAAAGGAAGAGAACAGGGTACAGCACCCCGTATACTATATCAGTAAAAGGCTAGTAGGCACGGAGTCTAGGTATCCCCCTCTTGAAAAACTAGCCTACTATTTAGTAATCGTCTCATGAAAGCTGCATCCATATTTCCAAGCTCACTCAATCCGAGTCTTAACCGATCAACCGCTGAGACAGGTTCTTCATAAGCCAAAGGCCTCAGGACGATTACTCAAGTGGGTAGTGGAACTAGGACAGTTTGATATCACTTACCATTTGAGGACGACGATAAAAGGACAAGCATTGGCTGACTTCATAGTCGAAGGCACCAACCTTGAAGACCTTTCCGACCAATCGGAAAGTGGAAATATCGAGAAGGAAGGAGATACTCCTGTATGGAAGCTATATGTTGATGGAGCATCCAATGAACACAGCTCAGGCATAGGAATCATACTGGCCACTCCAGATAATCATCGAATCCATTGCGCTCTCAGATTTGGATTCAACACTTCAAACAACGAGGTCGAGTACAAGGCATTATTAGCTGGATTGCGCTTGTCTCGGGATGTACATGCACAGTCCCTGGAGATATTCAGTGATTCCCAACTAGTGGTGTACCAAGTGCTCAGGGAGTATTAAGTAAGCAAAGGGACTTAGGATGGTGCAGTACCTGAACAAGGTGAAGGACTTGTTGGCGCAGTTCAAGAGATACTCAATTACACAAGTCCCAAGAGAGCAAAACGCCAATGCCGATGCCTTAGCCAAACTTGCCAGTGCCAAAGACGCAGACACCTTAAATGTTGTTCCCGTCGAAAAATTGGTAAAAAGAACCATAACTGAGCAGGAGGCACTACCCATTGAGTTAGGAGATACATGGATGACCCCTATTATTAACTATCTCAACCAAGGAGTAGTAGCCAGCAATCGGAACAAAGCAAGGAAGTTGGTGAGACAAGCTGCATGGTATATGATAGTCGAAGGGGTACTGTACTGACGAGGGTACTCCTTACCACTGCTAAGGTGCGTTACACCCGACTAGACAAAGTTTTTAATGATTGAGGTACACAAAGGGTTTTGTGGAGATCACGCTGGGGGGTAGAGCCTATCAAAGAAAATCCTAAGGCAAGGATACTTTTGGGCGAAGACTGGAGGGAGTATGTCAGAAGATGCCACAAATATCAGATGTTCTCCAAGTACCCTGAGCGGCACCTAACGAATTAACGCAGATGCAGGGCCCTTGGCCTTTCGTTGTATGGGGGATCGACCTAATCGAAAAGCTACCCACGGGAAGGGGAGGAGTCCAATTTGTTGTTGTAGCTGTGGACTACTTCACCAAATGGACCGAAGCAAAATCGCTCGCCATCATAACCTCGAAGAAAGTCCTAGACTTTGTGGTAATAATATCATATGTTGATTTGGCCTACCGAGGAAGATAGTCTCGAACAATGGGACTCAATTCGACAGTGATATGTTCACCGACTTTTGTACAAGGCATGGAATCACAACGATCTTTTCCTCAGTAGCACACCCCCAAGCTAATGGCCAAGTAGAAGCAATGAACAAGACTATCAAAGACACTCTAAAGAAACGCCTTGAACAAGCCAAAGGAGCCTAGCCAAAATTACTTCTTGAGGTCCTATGGTCACATCGAAGGACGACGCGAATGGCGACAGGACATACGCCATTCTCTTTGGCATTTGGATATGAAGCCATGTTTCCAATTGAACTCACACACCCATTGCATAGACGAGAGACATACAATCAGGGGAGGAACCATCAACTAATAGAAGAGTCGCTCGATTTAATCGAAGAAAGACGAGAAAAGGCAAGTCTTAGAGTAGCAGCATATCAACAAAAAGTGGCCAGATACTTCAACTCTAGAGTGAAAGATCGAAAATTTCAGGTTAGGGACTTAGCACTCAGGAGGGTGCTCCTTAACACTAAGGACACTACGGCAGAGGTACTAGGACCTAACTAAGAAGGGCCATACCTTGTGGAGGAGGTGATCCCACCAGGGACGTACAAGATAGCTCGACTGAATGGAGAACTAATAAAAAACTACTGGAATGGCGAACACCTTCGCCGGTACTATCAGTGAAGACTCATCAGCAGCAACACAAGTTTTAATTTGCAAATGTAGTATTTACGAATTATCTATGTAACAGTCATTGTGCTTCAATGAATGAAATTAATTTCTAAAGTTTCTATAGTTCTTTAAATTTCTTTAGACAAGGGACTTGTCCTTTAGACCTGCCAACCCCATCGGATCATGTTCAATCTTGGTCCTTGAGGGACCTATCGGCCCATAAGATCGATACGAGAGACAGGTCCTAGGACCTTGTCGCCCAAACATCGGATCATGTTCGATCTTGGTCCTTGAGGGACCTATCGACCCATAAGATCCACACAAAAGACAGGTCCTAGGACCTTGTCGCCCAAATATTGGATCATGTTCGATTCTGGTCCTTGAGGGACCTATCGGTCCATAAGATCCACACGAGAGACAGGTTCTAGTACCTTGTCGTCCAAACATTGGATCATGTTCGATTCTGGTCCTTGAGGGACCTATCGACCCATAAGATCCACACAAGAGACAAGTCCTAGGACCTTGTCGCCCAAACATTGGATCATGTTCGATTCTAGTCCTTAACAGACCTATCGACCCATAAGATCCAAAATAAGAGGCTAGTCTGAGGACCATGTCGCCAACTATTTGATCACGTTCGATCTTGGTTCTTGAGGAACCTATTGACCTATACGGTCAACTAAAGAGACTGGTCCGAGAACCAGTCGCCATTATCAGATCATAATTGAATCTGGTCCTTGAGGGACCAATTGATAATTTGATCTAAGACTCGTTATAGGCCCAATTAGCCCATCTAGACCCGATTGGTCCAACTTAGACATTTATGTCTACAATCATTATAATGAGTACACGAGAGATTACATAGATCGTGATCAACACTTGCTACACAATCTGCATCTGTGTATAGGTATCATTACTACTGAGTATGAAACCATCACTCGACTACCAATGAGGGACAAGCATTTGCTGCTTGCATCATTGGATGAAAAGGATAGTACTATGTGTCTAAATGCTCGAAGCAAGGCATGGTAAAGTAGCAAGTGACCAAGGCTTTTAAACCCATGATCACTTGGGGGGCATATAGTACATACCGATCGGGTTATACACGAGCAATGAGGGTGTGACCTTAAGTACTAAGCAAGCTCAATTTTTTCTAGGAAATTTGTCCAACATATGTTATGAAAGTGCAAAAAAAAAAAAAAAAAACGGCATTGGTACGGAGACTCCTAGCCATGTCCCTTATAGGGTGGTCAGCCATTCCATTAACCCGATAGGATGGTCGGCCTATCACCCATGAGGTGGTCGACCAGACCATTTTGTTCATGGTACTTGGTGAAGTACTATACTACTCTTATTACTGTGGTTGTTAGCATGAAAAATGTAAAAGAGCAAGGTTAGTATGGCACGCAAATACATGTGTCTAGAGTATACTGATACATGAACCAATGAGGGTTGTGAGTTGATATACTTAGTAAGCATTGGAAATAAAAAAAATTCAATCAATACACTGAGTACTCATAACAAAAAGGCATAAAGGCATAAAATGTCATATGTAAATACTGTCAAGTACAAAGTGCCCCACCAATGGCATGAGAGGAAAAACAGAATAAAAGACCAAGAAGACTAACTAGGGTGAGGTGTATCATCTGAAAGACTACTCTAAGCCTCGGCAGCCTCACGAGCTAAACACTTCCTAAGCTCCTTTGCTCGCGTCTTCTCAGAAAGAAAATCCAAGTTCAGATCTTTGTTGGACTTCCAGATCAAGTAGAAGCAAGAGAAGGCTGTCTCTGAATACTCCCCTCGAGCCTTGTCCTGAGCAACTTTGACCTCTTGCTCCTTCTCGACAAGAAAATCCTTCCGCAATTGGTCCATATCGGCAATCAGCTTCTCTTTCTCAGTTTCAGACTGTTGGAGCCGATCAGCAAGTTCTTTCTCCATCTGGGTTATCTTGGAAGTCAATTCAGTCACTTCTTTTTGTTTGAGCTCTGCAGTACTGTGAAGGGTATTGATCTCTTCGTCCTTTGAGGCAATATCAGCATCCCTAAAGCCGAGAATGTGCCTCAGGTCCAGTACCTCTTGGCGGACTGCTTCAAGCTTAGAACGAAGGTTGGAGAGCGTAGAAGTACACTCTACAGACCGATCACGAACATGAGAGACCAGCATCAATGCCTGCAAAAAACATACAAGTGTTAGATAAACGGCAGAACACAAGCTAAATAGACAAGAAAGGAACAGTAAAGGAATCACACTCTGAATGTCTAAGAGTGACTTCGTAAGAATGGTGTTCAGGTCCTCATTCTTGATCCCATTAAAGGTTGTTGTTGTTTGCTCCAGATGCGATGCTCGGTCCATGAGGGCGATTAAGTTCTGTATAGCAGACTGATGTGGCTCAGATAAAGGGGCGGGTGCAGAGCAAGAGGCACTCGCATCATTGATAATGGAAGGAAATGGTGTAGACAAAGATGGCTCAACCTCTGCGACAAGGCTAGATGCCAAAGGAGTTGAAGGAGACACCTCAAGAGGAACTTCCATGACCGACTCAGCCTCGACCCTAGCCCTTTTCGCCGCTTGAATAGAAGGACTGGCCTCGGCGGGAGTCGACCTCTACTGGGTATGGACAAAACCAAACATGTCTGAGCCTGCAAAAGGAGATCAAATGTTGGAAGGATATTAAGTACCGATGAACCATAGAATAAAAGTGATAAAGTGTCGAACCTTCTGAATGTGATTCGAGTTCGAATGCAGCCTCATCAAAGTCGTCTGAAGCAAGTGATTAATATGCAGCAGATACACCCACCTCATCACCCCTCATGTACGTCTAATACTGGCGAAGAGGAAACCTCCTCGACATGAATGGGTCTCGGGGAGTCTATAGCTATCACGGGCTCGGAACCATCGTCATCCAGAACATCTGATATAGTAGGAGGAAACAGCCCTACCTTCCTAAGGTTCTCCGGTGTAATGATGGTCTTGACATTCTTTTCCTCAGGGGTCATGGCAATCAGTGCATTGGCCCTAACGATCATGCCCTGGGTCGGGAGTGGTCTATAAAAGGGCCCAACATGCTTAAACTTGGAGAAGTTGGCCTCTGCGTCCTTGGTAAAGAAATAGTTATTGGCATATGTAAATGCCTTGCTATTTCCAGAGATCTCTTCCAAAAAGGTGTTGGTTCCCTCGCTCATATAATGGTGGAAGTGGAAATATCCCGAGTTGCGCTGAGAAGGGTTTGTCTTCAGGTCAATTAGATAGTGGATCTCATGAGGCACTGGGCAGCCCATTGTTTGTGGTGATAGATGATGTACAATGCAGACAAGGCCAAGATCGCATTAGGAGCCAGTTGAGAAGGACTAATACCAAAATATTCTGCTACACTTTGGAAATATGAATGAAGAGGAAACAGAGCCCCAGACCAAATGGCGGAGCGTGTCGAAGCACACATACCCAAATGGGGGTCCTTAGCTCTGTCACCTGGACCAGGGATAGTGATGGAAACCCCGGAGAGGTCAAAAGTCTTCCTCAAATTCTTTACCTTCTCCTCAGTCATGTCGGAGGTAGCCCCCTTGAACCAAACAACCTCGTAATCAGCAAGGCAAGGCTTCTCAACCAGTTTCCATATGATCTCACTGGCGAAAGTGGCCCCAGAATCTGATGAATGGAACTCCTTTTATCGTCTCTTCTTCTGTTGCTCGGTTGGCGAGACTGTTTTGCTCTTGGAAGGAGGGCGAACTACTTTAGGAGGGAATTTGTGATTGGGACGCTCTTGAGGATGAGCAGTGTGGCGATGTAAGCCCTCGGTATACTCTTGCCGAAAAGAAGATTGATGGAGAGCCCAACTAGTATCTTGGTGCGAAGACCGTTACAATGGTTCTCGCTGACCTGACCTATCCCACTGAGAAGAATGACTCTGTTGAGGTGTGCATTGGGTACCTTGGGAGCCGCGGGGCGTACTATGCTGAGAAGTAATCTAAGAAGAGCCCGGCAAGGAGCCCTGAGTGATATGCCTGGAAATCCGAGGATCATCTTCAGAGGGTTGTCGAGTCGTCTATTTCACTCTCGCCATTAGACATTACCTCTTTAAGAAATCTTCCTCACTGAATAAGTATAAAGCTGAACGAGGAAGAATCCTTTTCAACCTTTCCAAAAAATCTTGAGGATTGTGCTCACCTACTGACTTGTTTGATGAAGAAGAGTTGGACATCTACAACAGAAGAAAAATAAAGATTAAAATTAGTCAATGAACATAATAAAGCCAACAGCTGGGGGCATGTTCATAAACAAAAAAGTCAAAATGAGGGAATCAAGAGAAAGACAGGGGGTCGGCCTAGTGAGTTAAGCATAGGCCGACCACCCCAAGGAAGTAAGCTTCAGAAAGGTGCCTAAGGACCGTTCAAATATCCAAAATATTTTTTGGGATTCCAGGTGGTCAGCTTATGCTTAGGCCGACCACCCTGAATCCCTAAAAATCATTTAAAGCAAGGGGTACTCGGCCTAGAGACTCCTAAGGTGGTCGGCCCAACCATAATTCTATCCCTAGAAATCTCACAAGGGGAGGAAAGGAAATGCTCGGCCCATGCCAAGGAGGTCCTCGGCCCATAAGCCCCTAAGGTGGTCGGCCTAGCCCTAATTATATCCCTGGAAATCGCCTAAGGGAAGGAAAGGAACTACTCGGCCCATAAGCCCCTAAAGTGGTCGGCCTAGCCCTAATTCTGGGTCTGGAAATCGCCTAAAGGAAGGGAAGGAAGTACTCGGCCTGTGATCTATAGGTGGTCGGCCCAACCCAGTGCCTATGCCTGAAAATTGCCCAAGGGAAGGAAAGGAGTCCTCGGCCTATGACTTATGAGTACTCGGCCTAGTCCTGATTCTAGGTCTAGCTATCACCTAAAGGAAGGAAGGGAGTACTCAGCCTGGGCTCTAAGGGATTTCTCAGCCAAAGTTCTCTAAGGGAGTGCTCGACCTCTCCTTGGAAATCGCTCAGTATAGGTTTTATAACCCTAGAAATCGCACAGGCTAAGGAATTTTACAGAGAAAGCTTGAACAAAGTGTTTCTTATGAATCTAAGCACATGTAAATTAAATGATGTGATGATTAGAAGAGAATACTTACCAAATATTTGAGTTTGATGAGGACCTGGAAAAATCAAACCTATATCCTTCTGAAAGTGGCGCATGGAGCAGATGAGAAGGTGAGAGTGGCGCATGGAACAGTGATGAAAGAAAGGTCTATTTATAACCTCTCAGGCAGGCAAGATATTTTTAGGAATTCAAATTTCCTTCAAAAATATCTAATATGGTTTAAATTTAAATTTAAATTTCTTGAAAAATATCTATATTTTTAGGAAATCAAATTCCTTGGAAAATATTTATATTTTTAGGAAATCAAATTTCTTGAAAAATATTTATTATTTTTAGGAATTAATATCCTTGAAAAATATATTATATTTTTAGGACCTTAAAAACTCCTTGAAAAATATATTATAATTTTAGGATGTCAAATTTCCTTGAAAAATATATTGGATTTTTAGGAAATTAACTCTCCTTGAAAAACCCAATTATTTTTAAGAATTATTAATTATCCCTGAAAAATTCCGTACCGAGCAAAGTATTAATAGTAACAAGTACTATATAATGTCTCGAGGAACTTGACTATCTAAGTACTGCTACAGTATGTATCTCGGGCCTAGATCAAGTTTATCGTAATGATGAGCACATTACAATAAACTTTGTGGGCAAATGTTATCCCTCAAAAATACGAGGATGACGTGGCGAATGAAAATGTGACACGTGACATCACAAATCAGGGAAAAATAAAAAAGTATCGAGAAAGACCGACGGGCAAAAAGGATAGGTACAAGACCTATAGGAAAATCGACCAAGCCAATACCCCCTAGGGGTGGTCGGCCCAAGCAGGCCCTATAACCCCTAGGTGTGGTCGGCCCAAGCAGGCCCCATACCCCCTAGGGGTGATCGACCCAAGTTGGTGTTTGTTTTTATAGATCAAATCAGAGATTATACGCAGCGGAACAACAATCAAAATTGTTAATTTAATCCCACAAGATTTCTAGATCTACTTCTTCACATGCATATATATATTGAATCAAAGACATGAATAGAAAATTACCTCAGGTCCTTCCTTGCTGCTATCTTTTTGTATGGCGAAATTCCTTGAGATCTCACACCAAGATCTTCCAAAATGTTCTCAGCACACAAAGAACGAGTGTGGGCTCGCTATACAAAATAATAGGCAAAATTTATTTATCGGATGTTCTCAACACATGAGATCTGATAAAGTTTGGACCTAAGTTTGTGAAGAACAGTGACCTCTGCTTGTATCACTGTTCTCTTTTTCTTAGAGAGATTTCAAGATATTTTTCTATCCCTGAAAAGTTACTTCTGAAAAACGGATATCCTATATTTAATATATCCAATATATTAAAAATAAAATATTAGTTATTTTAAACAATTTGAAAATTAACTAATCAGTTATCATATTATGTTTAAATAATAATATTTTAATCATATTACAATATATCATTATTTATTTAATATTTAAATAACTAGAATTGTGGAACCAAAAAACTACCAAGAGCTTCTTACACTGTGCTACACGTGTACCACATGCCATGGAAAGCATGTGATTTTTTCCAATTTTTATTATTATTTAAATACCAAAATTCCCAAAAATAAATTAATTCAAAATTAATTATATTTTTGTTAAATCAAATAATTAATTAATTACACATAATTATACAATAATTATGTTTAGTGCATAGAAAAATATTTTACTTATCAAATAAGTCATTTTGCCCATTTTTTTATGTACCTTTGTCAGTGTTTGTTTGAGCCATTTTGGGGACCATGGACCTATAACATTAAGCTCCAATAAATTGAAACTAAATAATTAAACTCTTTAATTATAATAGTTAATTTATTAATTATGATATTTCTCCACTATAAATTCAGAATTGCACTCTTTATGTTATAGATATACTTTTACAGAAATCTTATCTTAAGTCATCCATTGATATAACCATCTTACAATAGTTCAACCCTCTAATTTACTTCTTATTACTTAAGTACCATTAATTCACTTGTGAATAATTAATCTATAATCTAATTATAGATTTGAGCTCAAAATCATTCAGTTCCAGAATTAACCTTAAGGGAACTAATATACGATCTGTTAGGAATGATTAGATTCTGTATTGTTGATACATGTTCCCAGCCATCCATGATATTAAATCTCCAAAACAAAAGTCATTACCCTCATTCTATGAAGAGACCTTAACGAATGAATCAAAAGATTTAATAAACATGACCAGGAGTTCATGAACACTCAGGATTTAGGTTGATCTATAAATGATAATTAGTTATGATATGAATTACAAGTCTTTATTGTTAAATGGTTTTTGAATAAAGACTTTTATTCATATTGGTCCATGTCATATATAATCATATTATATAAAGCACATTTACCATGATGTCTTACCACATCAATAATCTGAATCTAGATTATTTGTATCAATATGATACTCAGCAAACCATACTTACAACCCCAATTAAAGAATCCATTAACTTTAATTTGTTGTTGTTGACTATTTTTATTCATTCATGTGATCTTAATTCTCTCGTACTAATACAAGATCACATCCTCAATAATGAATATGGAATTTTTATGATATTTACAAAAGTATTCAAATAATAATTTAATAATCTAAATATAACAATAATAGACTATTGTATTTATTTATTCATCGAAATAATAAATGTCTTTTACTTGCTTTTAGGACATACTCCTAACAGCTAGCCCCATACCCCCTAAGGGTGGTCAGCCTGACCCTACCCCAGGGTGGTCGGCCCATTATGCCCAAGGACATTAGGGGTGGTCAGCCTGACCCTATCCTCCATAGGATGGTCGGCCTAAACCCCCAGGTACACTTCATTGAGAATAATTCCTCTCGTTCAAACTGAGATCAATAGCACCCCAAAGATCAACAAGCCTAGCACCCAGAAGGTCACAGATCCAGCACCCAAGCTTTGGTCGTCGGGCCTAGCACCTAAGTCGAACATACCAACAGAGACTTAGCATTTCCCAGAAATTTCTATTGTGCATCATCCACCGTGATCTATAGAAACAAGAGAAGACCCACGATCTCATAATCGTGGGAAGGTGGACAAGTATCTCCACTTACCATGATCGTGTACCAAACCACGATCTCTAGTACTACTGATCGTGTAACAACCAGTGGGTACAATAAATAAAGGACCTAGGGCTTCATGAATAGGACATTTTTCAGACTCTTTTTTTTTTTTACTGGAAAAACTCTCCTGAGAAGTGAATTACTTAGTTTATACTTGTAATTGTCGAGTAACTCAATACTAAATACTAAGTGGATTAGGTTATTACTGTTCATCAGAACAGGGTTAACCACTATAAATCTATGTGTGTTTACTTAAGATAATCGTATTCTGTCATTTATATTACTTATTCTGTTCAAAAGGTGTCGTGTATTGTACATACTACCGTTGGCCAATTTCACAGGTCAACACTATATATCTGATTGAAAAGCTCGGCTTATAAGTCGAGAGTTTCTATTATGTATGATTGGAAGGCTCAACTTATAAGTTGAGAGCTTATCGATTATATTCAATTGAAAAACTCGACTTATAAGACGAGGCTCTATCTATTGTATCTAACTAAAAGCTCGGCTTATAAGTCGAGGATTCATCTATGATATCTGATGAAGAGCTTGGCTTATTAATCAAGGATATATCTGGTTAAAAGCTCGACTTATAAGTCAAGGATCCATATATGATATACGACAAGAATCCTAACTTATTAGGCAAGGATATATCTGGTTAAAAGACTCGGCTTATAAGTAGAAGGTCTATAAGGCTCAGCTTATAAGTCGAGGGTTTATAAGGCTTGACTTATAAGTCAAGGGTTTATAATGCTCGACCTATAAGTTGATGGTTTGAAGGCTCGACTTATGAGTCGAGGGCTTCAATAGGGTGTTGAACATCGGTCTATGTGGTTAAGCTAACAGGAAGTGTTGATATACGCTTGAACGACCCTAAGGTCGCCTGAAATAATAAGCACCAGATACACTTGGCCAGCTCTAAGGCTGGTTATAAGAGAAATTGGGCAACAGGCCCTGGCGTGGATTTATAGTCACTTATCTGGATTGATCACATGCATGAGTAGGGTTATTACTGCTAGGCCTGCTAATTATGATTCTGTGATTTGATGATTTACTTCTTACGAGCATGATTATGTTTTCATCTGAGCTTCGGCTCACGGGTGCTAAATGGTGCATGTAAAGGAAAGGAAAAGCTGGACCAACCATGAGTTGGAGAGCTTCAGGGTCAGAGTGTACATATGCGGCCTACTCGTCCAACGCATCCAAAGTTATCAGATGGAACTAGGGTTGGACCCTAATTTTTCCGCCTAGGTTGACCTTTGTATACATTTTGAGTTTGTAACAGTTTTAAACTTTGTTGGGATCCCATGTATTGAAATCAAACTCTTTTAATGAAATAGTTGACTTTGACCGAAATTTTTAATACCTAAACCTATGGTTAGTTTCAATTACACGTTTTAAGTCCAAATAACTCGTTTAGCGAGTCAAGCACTATTTAATTACACAGTGTAATGGTCCTGGACTAGGAGGACGTTACATATGCTATAAAACACAATTCATTATAATACAATACAATACGACATAATACGATGCATTAAACACACCATAATACCATAAAATTGCATGTTAGGATCGCTTAAAATACACAATTTCAACTTTCTGATTATGTGATTTTTTTTTTTTTTTTGTGGTTTAGTTTGCTTGTCCATCATTTTTCTTTTACAAAATAATAATTTATTTACATGCCTACTTAAAGTTCGTGTTTCTAAATGGTAATTTATATATATAAATATATATATATCTCTTTAGTTTCAAAATATGAAATAGTGATTGAAATAATTATAGAATGAAACACTTTCAAAACTTTTTTGCAATTTTTTTTATTATAATTTAGATGTATTTCAAAAAATTTCTTAACTAATGAAATTAAAAGGGGAAATTTACACTCCACAACGTTTTTTTACAATTTAATTACTAAAATATTGTTAATGTAGTAACATTGTGAGTTTTTTTTCACGGTATCGTCTCTCACTCTCTCTTTCTCTCCACCTTGTTTTTTTTTTCAAGTTTCTTACATTATCTCTCTTTCCCTTAATTTAAAAAATCTTTCATGCCATACCGCTAGTCGGTTGTGCTCAAGAGTGTATCATCGCGACCTACTCTTCAACGTGATCATTTTGATATGTGGGGAGCATATGTTTTTTCGCTGTCGCCGGAAAAGATGACACTAATAAACTTAAAAGTAACTAAATTTCTTTTTTTATATTTTGTTGACTAAAAAGTAACTAAATTTTAAACTTAAACAAAATTTAATATACTAAAATATGTATTCTTATTTTACATTTAAAAGATACCATATGATATTCTAAATAACTTTAAGGTTATTTTAAAACATTTCAAATAACTTTTTAAAATAGATTATTTAGAATATTGATTGGTGACTTTTAAATATAACATAAGAAGACTCTTTTTGATAACTCACTAAGTTTGTTGGTTACTTTAAATTTGTAGCATACTAACAAATTTAATCATATATCAAAAAGTAACAAATTGGTATCTTAAATGATTTATAAAAAACAACGAAAATGTAGCTCTAAAAAGTAACTACGCAGTATACCAAATAATATCATTTTCTAATAAACTATTCATGTTAACTTGGAATTATAAAAGTAACTTTTTATACTATATGATAACTAATCAGTTTTTAAGATATACTTGAAGGTAACGTAAAAATATATTAATAATAAGAAATGTAAATTACATGAGTGACTAAAAAAGTGTATTAAAAGATACCGTATAGTATACTAAATTAATTTTTTTTAATAAACTATATGGCAACTTATTACATTATATGACAACTCATTAGTTTCTTAAATAAGCTTGAAGATTATCAAAATGTATATTAAATAGTAAGATACCATAATACAACATAAAATAACTAATTGGTATATTGAAATGTCCATATAAATGAATTTTGGAGATAACCAAAAGCAACTGAAACAATATGATCTAAAAATAAACCTTTTAATAAAAAAAGACCAATTGGTATCTTATCGACATTGTAAACAACCAAAATGTAACTTTTTATAACCGAGAAATAACAAAAAATTTGGGGTGAAATTTCTCAAGTTTTTTCAACACTCGGTATGCTATGCTGACGTGGCATCGGTATTTGTGTAAATAATTTGGTTGAAGGTATTTTTGTAAATAGTTTAATTTTATGTATATAATTATAAATTTTCCAATTAAAAATGGCAAAATATAATTGCTACAATTAGAATTAATACATACTTTTTAAGGGAAAAATTAGAATTTATACTACAGGACAGAATTGGGGTTCAATTCAGCTCCTCACTCAAGTTTTCGAATTAATTTGGAAAAAAGCCTAAGTTATTGAGGAACAATTCAAACTCTTATGGAAAATAAAATCGTAAACAACCTTTCCTAAATAAAAAAATTGTTAGCTTTTTGTTAAAAAAAAAAAAAGGAAATTACATTTTATATGATATTTTTAATAGAGTGTGCAAAAATATGAATTTTTTTTCAAAAAAAATTTAATATATTTCTTTTTTTTCAAAGAATCTTCACTCTTATGGGTTTATTTTCCCATATTTTTGTATAAAAGTTAGTTTATGTCATAGTTTAACTCTTAATCAAGTTTTATTAATCTGGAAGGGTATGTTTGTAATTTGATTATTATTTTTTTAGCTTATTTGTTTTTTTATATTATTTTTATATTACTAATTTTATATTAAATTTTTCTTTGGTTGTTTTGCAATTTTTTTTTTTTTTTTGTAATATGAATTTGTTACACCCAGATTTCGAGCATGGGAATTATGATCTCGTAATCTAAGCTCGTTAGGTGTAAGCTCGAAATAAGCACAGCCATCATTTGATCCACCAGTCAGAGACAGTTTCGATGTGAATGATGACCTCATGAGCTCGAGGAGTGTGTAACCTTGAAGGTGCTCCAAGCTTATAAGTTGGACTCACAACTCCCGATAGCAAGGGATCTACACTTGTATAAGTTTCCTGATGCCTCTCTTGCCCACATACAAGATGGTTCAAGCTCGAGGAGTGTAAGCTCGAAGGTGATGGCTTCATCAATGACTACTTGTAAGGAGCATAAGCGAAGAAAGATGATGAGCTCGTGATAGACTAATAGTCTCGAAGGCGTAATGAACCCAGTATATAAGGTAGTCGGTTACGTGTGAACATATTTATTGTTGTAAAATCTCTATGTTTAAGGGATATGATGTAATTAGTTACGTAATCCCACATTCTATGGAATATTATCATGAACGTAGCAAACAAAGCATTAATGGGCATTATATTGTTTGATTCACATAATATTTTCCCGAGATATGTGGGAACGAATTCTGAAACCTTCTCTATAAATAGAGAAGGAAACTCCATTTGTAAAAAAAAAAAGACGGAGATCTTGAGAGAAAACTCTGGGCAACTATTCTCTGAAAAGTTTCCAGAAGACTCCCAAGTGTTAATAACACAGACTCGTGGACTAGGAAGATTTTAACTGTTGAACCACATAAAAAGATCATGTTTTCATCTTTTTATTTCATTTCCTCTCATATATTCTTGTTTAATTTCTCTCCTTTTTAAGTTGACGAAAAACGACATCAACAGTTTGGTGCTTTCATTGAGAGCCATTAAACAATGCGTGAGTCTGTTTAGTCAGAGAGCCTCTTGGATTAGCAATGGCTGCGAACGATCCCAATATACCTAAGGAGGAAATTCTTGATGAAGACGAATACCCGCGACGGTCTG
Organism: Humulus lupulus; assembly: GCF_963169125.1. Taxonomy (NCBI): domain Eukaryota; kingdom Viridiplantae; phylum Streptophyta; class Magnoliopsida; order Rosales; family Cannabaceae; genus Humulus; species Humulus lupulus. Next base: position 218,985,368 of record NC_084796.1, on the reverse strand, counting down.
GAAAGCAACCTATGGTGGATCTCGATCCCAACGAGGGAGTGACTCGTCTAACTCCCGAGGACCACCTGCTCCCAGGGCCGATGATGATATGTACGATAATCCCAAGAGATATGTTCCAATTGTGGAACTTGAGAATCGCCAACTACGCAAACACTTGGTAGAAGCTACAAAACACAATGAAGAGCTAGCCAGACTAGCTGCTGAAGCACAGGCGGCTCCCAGAGACACTCAAGCCCCGCCTCCGCGAGACACTCAGGTCCCACCTCATAGGCCTAGGGAGCGTCCTCGTAAGAACGCAGCCACCAGGAGGGTGGAACAAGATCTGCCACCAACATCCCATCCTGTTCCACCGAGACCCTGGAGGAGTAACTAGGCTGAGGGTGCTGCCAACCCGACTATAGAGGCACAAATAAGAATGGAGAATAACCGAGCCCCCTCAGTGGCTCAGACCCTAAATCCTGGTGCCACGCAGAGCGTACCAGAACCTGATCGGGCGAATTCGGGACCATCTAGGCCCCACGATGGAAGGCAGCCACCTTCTTCGATAAGGCACCCACCATCTCCAATAAGGCACCCCTCGCCAATCTGGAGGGTTCCACGACCTATCCACCAAGATAGGGATAGGCGAGCTAGACGTAGACATGGAAATGAAAAAGCAGCTCGAGAGCGTAGGGCTCCTCTACCTACAAGGAGCCAAATGTCACGGTCTGAAACTCTCGAGACGAGGAGATCGACAGGAAACCCATCTTGTAATAACCAAGCAGCGAGCCATGTCAGTGAAAGCTCGGATTACACTAGGTCTGTAAGTATAGATAACATAGAGCCAAGAAATGCCAGGAATCGAGGAGATCACCCAGATCTACGGGAACATTTAAACCATAATTGGGGGCGTGATAATCCCCCGAACCCAGATCTACGAGATCATCTTAATGGTCGCAAGCAGCCGATTTACAATCCTGCACCAAAACAGGGAACTGGAGTTGTTAACAATGATAACCAGCCCCCTCAGGCCAGGCCACCTGTAGATCCAGTCCAAGAAAGGATTGAACAGTTGGAGAAAGAATTCAGGCTCTTACAGAACGAGCGTAGTCGGGAAAGGGATGAAGAGTTCGATGAAGAACTCGAGTTGTTTGCCCCGCATATTTCTAACACTCCCTTCTAAAGGGTTTAGGATTCCTCATGTCCTGCCATTTGATGGAAATTTCGACCCCTACAGCCAACTAAGTACATTCAACACAATTATGCGAGCCAGCAATGTGGGCTACAAGCTTAGGTGTATGTTGTTCCCAGCCACTCTCGCGAGACCAGCAAAAAACTGGTTTGAAAAGTTCAAAAGACATTCGATTGCATCCTAGGATTAATTGTCGAGAGATTTCAAGAAACAATTTAAAGCCATGGTCGACATTAGGCCTGAGGCTTCAGCCTTAACCAATGTCCGACAACAGCCAAACGAGTCACTAAAAGGGTACCTCACAAGGTTTAACCTAGAAGTTGCTCGAGCTCAAGATGTCGACGATAGTGGTCATTTAATGGCAATTCGAGCCGGAGTAATGCTTGGAAGTCCTCTCTGGGAAGACTTGTAAAGGAAACCTGTCAGGTCCTTAACTGAGTTCAATCGAAGAGCTCAGAGGTTTGTTAATGTAGAGGAGACGAAGTCAGCATCGAATATGACCTCTCAGCCCATAACTACAACAACAAATGTAAACTCTGCCTTGACTTCAGTGGACCCCCAACTACAAAACCCCCTCGAGGATAACCCTTCTACGAGAAAGAAAAATGAAGGGAGTAACCCCTAGGCGAATGGGGGAAAGAAGAATAAAGGGGAAAGATACTTCTCCATATACAAAGTGTATACTGAACTCAATGAGTCTTGGGAGAATATCTACCTGGCTGATGAAAACCAGTCCCATTCAAGGGACCTGACCCCATGAGGAACCAAAAGGCGAAAAGAGACTCTAGTAAATACTGTAGATTCCATAGAGATATCAGACATACAACCGATGAATGTTGACAGTTAAAAGATGAGATCGGAGGATTGATCTCGAGGGGATATTTCGGGCAGTATGTCAGAAATTGAAACCCCAATCAGACTTCCACCAGCTAGAGGGCAGCAACTACACCACCTACCCAGAACAGTAACTCCCGAGCTTTGGAGGATGAACGACCCCCTCCGATTGATGGAGAAGATGTCATAACCATCTCAGGGGGACCCCATATCGCAGGGCTGGGCAAGAATGTCCAGAAATGATATTTGAATGAGCTAAAAACTGGTGATGGTTCTCCCTACGAACCCGAACCTAGAGCCCCGAAACAACAAAGAGTTGAAACTCAACCCATAACTTTCACTGAAGAGGATGCGTCTCATGTCCAGTTTCCCCATAATGACCCCCTGGTCATCACCCTTCAGCTCGCGAACAAGAGGGTACACCGAGTCCTAATTGATAATGGGAGCTCTGTGAATATCCTCTATAAAGCCACTTTAGAAAAGATGGGACTCGCGCTTCGTGACCTAAAAGCCTATGCAACTACGTTGTACGGCTTTTCAGGAGAAGGGATTGCCTGCATGGGATCCATTGAACTCCCGTGACCTTGGGAGATTATCCAGTCTCTATAACCAAGATGATGGAGTTCGTCGTAGTGGATCTTCCATCTGCCTACAACGTACTCCTCGGGAGACCCGCCCTAGTTGGGCTGGGGGCAGTCTCTTCCATTAGGCATCTAGCCATCAAGTTCCCAACCTTTAGTGGCATCAGAACTTTGAAAGGAGACCAGCTTGTGGGGAGGGAATGCTATAGCATTTCCATTGGAGGGGAGAAACAAACAAGTGCACAGACACTTGTTATAGTTCAGAATAAGGACGGGACGATCTTCGAAATAGATGAAGAGATCGACCCTGGAATAGAGGAAAGGTATGACCTCGAGCCACTAGAGGAGCTTGAAGAGGTCAAGCTCAAAGAAGTCAATCCTCCAAAGACTATGAAGGTGGGGAAAAACCTTTCTGAAAAGGCAAAGGAGCAATTAATTTGCTTCTTAAGGAAGAACCGGGATGTTTTCGCATGGTCACATCCGGACATGGTAGGGATAAGTCCAAATGTGATAAGCCATGCACTAAATATTGACAAGAGCTTCCCCCCGAAGCAGCAAAAATGAAGACTCTTGGACGATGACAGAAAGAAAGCCCTAAAGGAAGAGGTCGACAGGTTAAAGGAAAATTGGTTCATACGAGATGCCTTCTATCCTGATTGGATCGCCAACCCAGTATTGGTTCTGAAACCCAACGAGATGTGGCAAACCTGCATCGACTACTCCGACCTCAACAAGGCATGCCCCAAGGATTGTTTTCCCTTGCCTCGGATCGATCAGCTCGTAGATGCCACAGCTGTACATGGTCTTATGTCATTCATGGTTGCTTATTCTGGATATAACCAGATCGCCATGCATGCACCAGATTAGGAGCATACGAGCTTTGTAACCGATAAAGGGTTGTACTGTTACAATGCCATGCCTTTCGGACTTAAAAATGCTAGAGCAACGTACCAAAGACTCGCAAACAGAATGTTATCCAAACAAATAGGTAATAACATGGAAGTTTATGTTGTTGATATGTTAGTCAAATCTAAACATAACGATAACCATGTGGACGACCTCGAAGAATGCTTTGTCATATTGCGGTACAACATGAAACTCAACCCCCAAAAATGCTCTTTTGGAGTATCTTCGAGGAAGTTTCTGGGCTTTATAGTAAACGCGAGGGGAATATAGGTTAATCCTGATAAGATCTAGGCATTAATTGATATTCCCTCGCCTCGAAAGCATAAAGATGTCCAAAGTTTAACTGGACGGATGGCGGCATTAAGTAGGTTTGCTTCTAAATCTACAGACCGCTATCTTCCATTCTTCAACCTTTTGAGAGGATGCAAAAAATTTGAATGGGCAGAGGAATGCGAGCTCGCATTCCAAGATCTAAAGAAACACCTCGCGGAACCTCCAATCTTGTCAAAACCTATCACATAAGAAGTCTTATACTTGTATCTTGCTACTACCGAGCACGCCATTAGTGTTGTCCTCATCCAAGAAGACAAGAAGGTACAAAAACCAGTGTACTATGTCGGCAAAAGGTTACTGGGGGCTGAATCGAGATACCCTTTAATGGAAAAACTAGCCCCCAGCCTGATCCATTCATCTCGAAAGCTCCGACCTTACTTCCAAGCGCACCCCATCCATGTGTTGACTGACCAACCACTTCGAGAAGTCTTATCCAAACCAGAGGCCTCAGGCAGATTGTTAAAATGGGTTGTTGAACTCGGAAAGTTCGAGATCACTTATCATCCGAGAACGACCATAAAGGGGCAGGCCCTAGCAGACTTCATCGTGGAATGTACAGGAGTATCCGATGACGAAGTTATAACCCCAGCCCGCGAGCTGTGGAAACTTTATGTCGACGAATCTTCCAATGAAAATGGATTAGGGGCAGGAATCATATTAATCACTCCAATAGGAAATCGATTTCACTCCGCCTTGAGATTCAGCTTCGAAGCATCTAACAATGAGGCTGAGTACGAAGCTTTATTGGCAGGACTCCGAATAGCCAAGGAACTCAAGGTCAAAGCAATACACTGCTACAGTGATTCACAGTTGGTGGTCAAATAAATTCTAGGGGAATATCAGGCTCGTGGTATAAGAATGGTTGCATATTTAGAAAAGGCTAAGGCTGCACTCGAACATTTTGAGTTCTATGCTATAGAGCAGGTTCCCCGAGAATAAAACTCAAATGCAAACGCCTTAGCCAGGCTCACCACATCCAACAAAGCCGACACACTAAATGTAGTACCAATAGAGTACCTGTCGACTCCCAATATCAATGAGCATGAAGAGGAAGACGTATGCATGATTGACTCTGAACCAACCTGGATGACCCCAATAGTTGATTACCTCGAAACCGGCATTCTCCCGGTATAACAGATAAGGTTCGAAAATTGATGTATCAGATTCTGAGATACACTATTGTGGAGGGAAGGTTATATTGGAGAGGATATTCTATGCCATTACTCTGATGTGTGACTCCACCCGAGGCAAAGAAAATCCTAGAAGAAATTCATGAAGGATTTTGTGGAGACCACACTGGGGGGCATAGTCTATCAAAGAAAATTATAAGATAAGGATACTTCTGGCCTACTGTCAAAGCAGATGCATTCGAATGTGTCAAGAAATGTGATAAATGACAGTGATTCGCTACAATTCCACGAGCTCCGCCATCCAAGCTAACCATGATGACCTCCCCATGGCCATTTGCAATATGGGGAATCGATCTCATAGGTTCATTACCAACCAGCAAAGGTGGAGTAAAGTATGATGTGGTCGTAGTCGATTATTTTACAAAATGGACCGAGGCTGAACCCCTGGCAACGATTACCTCAAAAAAAGTCCTGGACTTTGTGGTAAAAAACCTCATCTGCCAATACGGAATGCAAAGGAAAATAGTATCAGATAACGGTACTGAATTCGACAGTGAATTATTTACCCATTTTTGTGAAAAAAATGGAATAATAAAAATATTTTCCTCCATTACCTGTCCCCAAGCAAACGGCCAGGTCAAAGCAGTAAATAAAACTCTCAAGAGTTCTATGAAGAAGAGGTTAGAAGAAGCTAAGGGAAAATGGCCCGAGGAGTTACCCCAAGTTTTGTGGGCATATCAGACCACAGCTCGCACTTCAACAGGGCATACCCCATTTTCCCTAGCATATGGGTGCGAGGCCATGTTACCAATCGAGGTCGAAATACCCACGATTCGTAGCCATGCTTATGATCAAGCCTCGAACCAATCCCAGCTTGAAGTAATTCTGGACCTTATTGAAGAAAGGCGAGATGAAGCTCATTAGAGAAATGCAGCATACCAGCAGCGAGCTACCCGATATTTCAATAAAAAGGTTCGGGATAGGAAGTTTGGATTAGGAGACTTAGTGTTAAGGTGTGTGTTCCTAGCTATAAGGGACCCGGCTGCTGGCGTACTTGGATCTAATTGGGAAGGACCTTACCAAATCGAGTCAATTATTCGACCTGGAGTCTATAAATTGGCAAGATTAAACGGAGAATTGGTACCACGAGCTTGGAATGGCGAGCATCTATGACCTTACTATCCATAGGGTAGGAATGATGTCTCATTGTAACTAAGCATGTTTTTTTGTACAAAAATTTTATTAATAAAATATTCGATTTTGATCAAAAGTCATTCTTGTTCATACATGTGGTATTTTTTGCAAACTCTCTTAATTTAATAACCTATGGTCACACTCATAGGATATTAAGAGGGCATCAGGGGTATACATACCATAAGTTTGAAAAAATAAATAAAATAAGATAAAAATGTCCAGATGATTAACCCGACAAAGAAGATATAAGTGTATGCTCGAAATAAGTATCTGGATATAACCAGATGTGCAAGCTAAGATAATTTGGACGTAACCAGATTATTAAAAAATAAGTCTGGATAAAACCAGATACACGAGCTAATATGATCTGGGCATAACTAGATTAAAAGTATATAAGTGTATACAAACCAAACACGAACTAAATAGGTTGGGAACGAACCAGCTATCGACACAAGTTGGGAAAAAGATAAACCTAATTCGAGCTAAGTCGAGATCGAGGCTGGAGTAATTTGCAACAATAGTTTTGACCTCATAACCTCAAGGAACTACTCGAGGAAGAGGTAAAGTGACTAGAAAAAGCAAGATATAACTAAACTACCAATCTTACATACCAATTAAGTACTTTCGAGTGCATGGTAAAAGTAAGATTCGACCTTGACAAAAAACGAGATCGGATACAAATACAACGAGCAAATTGTGCATGAATGCATCAAAACTCGAGCTGAAATACAATAGATGTTTGTATGAATAAACAAACATAAAGGCAAAAATTTAATATAAATTGCTTAAAATATTTCGATCTAAGAAATGTAAAGCAAAAATATTAAATTACTGTCGAGCATATGTAAAGTTTGGATAAACAAAAAATAACTCTTAAACGAGTTGTAAATTGTTTTTGCCTCGAGGACACATACATAAAAGGGGGGGGGGGGGGGGGGGAGTTCAACTATTACAAAAAATTTATTGGGACACATCCCATGATCACGCTTCTAGGAAGTAGGAGTATCCCCCTCGGCGGAATTCGATCCCTCCTTAGCCTTTTCAGCCTCTTCCTTAGCTTCCTCCGCCTCCAACCAAGCTTGCCATTTAGCCAAAAGCTCGTCCTTAAGGGTACCCAAAAAGCTCGTATCGAGATCGACATTGTTGGCCCAGATCCTGTACATGGCCATGTCCACTGCTCGATCCTTCCTTTGCTTGAATTCTTTGAGGAGGCGAGCCTTTTCACCCTCCATTATATCGAAGGTGGCCTTTTCTCCTCCTCGAGCTTAGCATTTAACTTTTCAATCTCATTAACCCTTGATTTCTCTTCCTCGAGCTCTTTGATTCTCGAATTCTTCTCTTCGAGCTCGGCCTCCAGCTTCGACTAGGCAGCTTTAAACTCGTCAGCAAGCTTGAGCTGGAGATTCTTCGACTCTTTAGCATAGGACATGCTCGAATGAACCTCATTATTCAGCTTGTAATTCAACTGAGTAAAGGAAGCAAGGGCCTATACACAAACAAATTGGGTCAGAGCATATACCAAGTAAAACCCAAATAAATAACAACAAGAGAGAGAGAGAGAAAATTACCGAGGAAATGAGATCGATACCCATGTCATAAAGGGCATTAGAATCTCGCGAGTTCGTTAGGAATTGTCATTAAGGAGGCCCAAGATTGCTGAATCTTTGGCCCACTCGAGACAGAACGTCCGAGCCAAGAGTGGTTCCGTGGGTCCCCGCAGCACTGTCGATAACATACTCATCAGAATGAGTAGAAATTGACAGCAAGCGCTCCTGAGTTGGAACTGGCTTCTTCAGACCTGGTGCGGTCATTTGGAGGGCTTGGGTAGCAGGAGGCAGGGAAGGAGCAGCTTCCACAGGAACCCCGACTTGGGGGTCTGAGGTCACAACCTGGCTCGGGCCTTGCGGGCCCGGATGAGGAGGAGTCACCTCAGTCTTTTTGGGGACTTTAGCAGGTCGTCCTGCCTTTTGTGACGCTCTCGGGCATTTGCTTTGCTTGGCTCCCGAGCAGCTATTGAGCACATTTTCGAGGTCAGAGTCCATATTGCCTGCATAATCAAGTCACACATTAGTATACGAGCTAAAAATACTAAAGTGAATGTGAAACAAACATTTAATGAAAACAAAGGGACAAGTGACAAGAAAACTAACTGGGACTATCCCCCAAGCTCATGCTCGGCGACCAAGTTATCCCCTATCTTCAGAAGAGGCTGGGGGAGTCCCTTCCCTATACGTGGAAGTTAACCTCGAAAGGTCCCTATAATCGTTTGTTCTGTATTTAATGGTTATCCCATCCCAAACTTCATTCAAACTATACATGGTTTGGTATTTCCCCAGCCATCTATCAAATCTATGGACCCTATCATCTACCCAAGACCACACATGGAAATTATCCCTATAATCCGAGAAGGGAAGGAGACCACAAGGTCGAGCTGAGGATGACTTTACCTCTGTCACTCGAGCTCAAAACCTCGTCATTTGCATCATTCCCCGAGCACAGACTCCTGTGGCGGCGAGCTGGGGATCGGGCACTCGAGTTTGATGACCTCTGCCTCAGAGGAAGTTTGTCAGTGGGGAGTGGTACATGCTCCCACATGGTATATTTCGGTAGGTGGCGTCATCCGTTGATTGATCCTTCTCCAGAAGGCCGCAGGCTCGAATTTTATCTTCGTGGACAAGGTAGGATAGGGAACGCCTACCGAAGGGCAGTTGGAGCAGAGCCTCCTTGTGCTCCTTTATTGTGTCCATGGGGGTGGGACGATGATAATTGGCTAAAGAATCGAATATATTGCAATTATTATGAGCCTAAACATTAATCGAGCATGAAAAGAAAGGAGGTCGTATACTTACGGATTCGTCGAGACGAATAGAACTTCGAAGGAGCCAGGCCATCTGTCCAAAAGAAGGCTAGCTTGAAGTTTTGGGGATTGTTAGGCATGTCCTCAAAGATCTTTTTCTCCTTGGGATAGCTTGACAAGTAATAGAAGCCATCTCCTCCCTGAGCTCGGGCGGGGTTGCTTTTTAGGCAGAAGAGATACAGGATCTCTCTTGGTGAAGGTCCATCCCACTTCAGTTCGTGGTATAGCGACCTCGGGGCTGATAAGACCCTGTATGAATTGGTCTGGAGTTGGAAGGGCGCGAGCCCCACAAAATCCAGAAAGTCCTTAAAGAAGGACTTCAAGGGCAGTAGAGCCCCTACCTTTATATGCTTGCGACTCCAGGCAACGAGCTTAAGTTTATTGTCAGGGCGGCCATCGCCCGGAGCGTAGCAGCTTCGCTTGTTGGAGGTATGAGTTCGAAATCTCAGCGAGCCTGACAATCTTAAGCCGTGATGGGATAAGATGTCGAAAATCTGTCCTAAGGAAGTAACCGAGCTCCAGTAATGCTCGGCCTCGAAAAATTCCTCCCTTGAGGTAGGAATGGCTACCAGTTGCGAAGTGGATGGGCAGTTTGATGAATCCTCCATCAGCGAGAATACAAGATCACCAGGTTTGAAAGCAACAGTTACTTTGCGTGTAGGGTTGAGAAGGATCGGTCTAAGCTCGGGATCTGGGTCTGGATAAATAGCGACCCAAAGTTTCTTCCTTTTTCTCTCCTCGACCTCGTCGATTTGACGTCGGAAGTGAGCTCAAATATCTTCTTGCTCACACCTCACTTTATGCTCGCGAATTAGCCGCTGATTTTGAGTGAAGGGCGATTCGGGGCTTGGAGTTGTCGGAAGATAGGGAATTGCGAGCACTGACCCCCACCGTTTTTTAGAATTTTGCGGCATCTAGCAAAATAAAAAAGGGTGAGGGCTAGGCACACAAGAAATAAAAGTAAAATTTTAAGTGATTCGAGCTCGAATGCCCGAAATCATGGAATAAGTTCGATCGAGATCGAAATCTCGAAAGAACATGATGAACTCGAGGGAACCCTCGAGCCATTGTAAGGTTCGGGCTTCGAGCATGCATTTGACGCAAAGAAAGGAAAGTGGATTCATTTTAAGAATCCCTGATTTTCAGGGAAAAAGTCGACGGTTACTCAAAAAGCTGATAATTTTGGGAAACATGCGATTTAAAACCCTAATTCGATACCCCATTTGTTGGTCTACACGGTACATTACCCGTAGCCTAAAAAATAATAAAAAAGTTACATTTGCATCCTTTACACTAAATCTGGGTTTGAAACCAATGATATCAAAAAAAAATTTGAACCCAAAGTCTGCACAGTATCAGCTAAACAATGTGATTGAAGTTACTAATTGCTACAAATATCCTAGTATACAACTAGTAAATATGCTCATGGTGCAACAGAAACACGAAAATGCACGAAGAATATAAATATATATATATATATGAACATGTGGGGTCAAGAACAGAGACTTACACACAATGACTTGCGGATACAAGGAGATTGACGATTGTAGGAGTGGTTGCAGAAAAGCTTTCATAGAATCATAAACGCCGAGGGATTTTTGTTTTCTCAGTTTGGAGAACATGCAAAGAGGAAAGAGGATTTTTTGGCTCTAGTTTTTCTTTTTGAAACTTAAAAGAGTTAAAATGAAGAAGAAGGGGACGATACGGTTATATATATATGTCCTACGAGGAGATCAAGGGTCGAATTGATCTGAGCCATTGGCCAGATTCGATATCTGATCAGACGGTCGAGTACAAACGTGGTGATGGCAGCATAAAGTTAGCGGGCGAATAGACATGGGCATGGTACAAAAGTACTCAAGTACTCTAGTTGGGCAACCCCTGGCTGACGCGTGTCCACTCTTGAGTATATTAGACGGCTCAGTTTCCATGGAGGGCAATTCAAAAGTTTCCTTCTCATAGGATTCGAACTGATACTTTTGAGGGGGGGAAATGTTACACCCAGATTTCGAGCATGGGAATTATGATCTCGTAATCTAAGCTCGTTAGGTGTAAGCTCGAAATAAGCACAGCCATCATTTGATTCACCAATCAGAGACAGTTTTGATGTGAATGATGACCTCGTGAGCTCGAGGAGTATGTAACCTCGAAGGTGCTCCGAGATTATAAGTTGGACTCACAACTCTCGGTAGCAAGGGCTCTACACTTGTATAAGTTTCCTGATGCCTCTCTTGCCCACATACAAGATGGTTCGAGCTCGAGGAGTGTAAGCTTGAAGGTGATGGCTTCATCAATGACTACTTGTAGGGAGCATAAGCGAAGCAAGAGTGATGAGCTCGTGATAGACTAATAGTCTTGAAGGTATAATGAACCAAGTATCTAAGCTAGTCGGTTACGTGTGAACATATTTATTGTTGTAAAATCCCTATGTTTAAGGGATATGATGTAATTAGTTAATTAATCCCACATTCTATGGGATATTATCATGAACGTAGCAAACAAAACATTAATGGGCATTATATTGTTTGATTCACATAATATCTTCCCGAGATATGTGGGAACAAATTCTAAAACCTTCTCTATAAATAGAGAAGGAAACTCCATTTGTAAAAAAAAAAGACTCAGATCTTGAGAGAAAACTCTGGGCAACTATTCTCTGAAAAGTTTCCAGAAGACTCCCAAGTGTTAATGACACAGACTCGTGGACTAGGCAGATTTTAACTGCTGAACCCCGTAAAAAGATCTTGTTTTCATCTTTTTATTTCATTTCCTCTAATATATTATTGTTTAATTTCTCTCCTTTTTAAGTTGATGAAAAACGGCGTCAAAAGAATTGTGTTTAAAATTATTTTTTATTTATTATAAAGATTACGTTTCTTTATTCAAATCCTGGGTAAGGTAATCAGTTACTTGATTGATCTTTGACAGTTATGTAAAAAAAAAATCATAGAGCTAGGTTAAATAACATGTACCAGGAGGGGTAATTAGTTATCCTGAGAGGAGTAACTTTCTGCCATAAGAGGGGTAACCAGTTACCATAAGAAGGGTGATGGATTACTTATATTAAATATGAAAAGAAACATCAAATTTGAAGGAAAAAGAGGAAGAACACTTCATTAAAAAAGGAAGAAGAAGTAACTGTGATTTTAGTAACATAGGTAACCAGTTACCATAAAGTACCCATAAATATACACACATCAGAATGTGTAGGTAATCAGCTACCCCAAAAAATATACACACAAAGAACGTGATGGTAACCAGTTACCCCCATAAATATACACACAAAAAACGGGAAGGTAACCAGTTACCACAAATTTGAAGATAGAAAAAAAAAATCAGATCCACCCTCTTTCCCTTCTCTCCAACCTTCTTCATATAATTTTTTTTATAGATTTGAATGTTCCCATCAGGGTAATTGGTTACCCATTCACGTTTTTATATTTTTATTAGTTTTCTTTCCAAATTTTGGTGTTCCTGTAAGGGTTACAGTAAAAAGAAAATTCTAAAAAAATTGATTTGAATTTTTTTTACATATAGTGAAAAAAAAACTATAAAAAATATTACAATAATAAAAGATAATAAATAAAAAATAGTAAAATAATTACGTAATGTTAAAATATGTGTTAAAAACGGAAAAAAAATAAATAAAATGGAATGAGAAAATAATAAGTATAAAAATTGAAGAAAAAAGAAGGAAAGAAAACTAAAAAATATGAAAAAAAAAAATAAAACAAAAGAAATGATGAAGAAAAAAAAACATATGAATAAATAAAAATAAAAAAAAAGAAGAAGAAAAATAATGGAAAGAAAAAAATATGAATGAAAAAATTGGTAAAAAAAAGGAAAAAAAAATAGAAGGAGAAAATAATAAATACAAGACAAAATAGAATGAGAAAAATGAAAAAAAAAAAACTGAAAAAATACGAAAAAAAACAGTATAAATGAAAGATAAAAAATAAATGAATAAAAATCGGAAGAAGAAGAAGAAGAGGAGGAAAATGAAGAAAGGATTATAGAAAAAATTTGTAGAAAAAAAAAAAGAAAAAGGAAAAAATAAATACAAAAAAAACTGAAAAAATAATTAAAAATTGAAAAAAATAAAATAAATTACCTTTAAAATTAAAAAAAAAACATAACTATAATAAATCCATATTTTAGTTAGTTACTAATTGTTTCTCATTCTTTAATTTTTTTTAATAAATTTTTTGATACAAATTAAAAAAAGTTTAATTTCTATACTTTTGCATATTGATGGTATAAAAACCATATTTTTTTATAAATTAAAAAAAAAATTGTCATCTCTTTCAAGTTTTCACTGTTGCAAATTTGAATTATTTAAAAAAAATTGAAAAGAAAGCGACATTTGCGCATTTGTAATAAAATAAAACATCATACGTAGTAAAAAATAATGTTGTGTATTAATTTTGTTGACGCCGTTTTTCGTCAACTTAAAAAGGAGAGCAATTAAACAATAATATATCAAAGGAAATGAAATAAGAAGATGAAAACAGGATCTTTGTACATGGTTCAGCAGTTAAATCTGCCTAGTCCACGAGTCTATGTTATAAGCGCTTGGGAGTCTTCTGGAAACTTTTCAGAGAATAGTTTCCTAGAGTTTTCTCTCAAGATCTCAAGATTTCGGTTCCTTACAATTGGAGTGTTCTTCTCTATTTATAGAGAAGGTTTCAGAATTCGTTCCCACATATTTCGGGAAGATATTCTGTAAATCAAATAATATAATGTCATTTAATGCATTATTTTCTACGTGCATGATAATATCCCATAGAATGTGGGATTGGATAACTAATTACATCATATCCCTTAAATATAGGGATTTTACAACAATAAAGACATTCACACGTATCCAACTAGCTTAGATATTGGGTTTATTGTGCCTTCGAGATTATTCGTTGATCACGAGCCTGTCATTCTTGCTTCGCCTTTGCTCCCAACAAGTCATTGATGGAGTCATCATATCTGAGCTTATGCCTCTCATGCTCGGATCATCTTGTCTGAGGGCAAGAGACACCAGGAAATGTATACAAGTGTTGAACCCTTTGCTGTTTCGAGCTTACCTCGTAAGCTCGAAGCATCTTTGAAGCTACATACTGCTCGAGCTCATGAGATCGTCATTTACAGCTAGATTGTTCAACTGGAGGATCATACGAGGACTGTGCATATTTTGAGCTTATGCCTAACGAGCCTAGATTTCAGGATCATAATTCCTCATGCTCGAAATCTGGGTTCGTTAGGCATAAGCTCGAAATATGCACAGTCCTCGTATGATCCTCCAGTCGGACAGTCTAGCTGTAAATGACGATCTCGTGAGCTCGAGCAGTATGTAGCTTTGAAGATGCTTCGAGCTTACGAGGTAAGCTCGAAACAGCAAAGGGTTCAATACTTGTATACATTTCCTGGTGTCTATTTCCCTTAGACAAGATGATCTGAGCTCGAGAGGCATAAGCTCGAATATGATGAGTCCATCAATGACTTGTTGGGAGCAAAGGTGAAGCAAGAATGATAGGCTCGTGATGAACGAATAATCTCGAAGGCACAATAAGCCCAATATCTAAGCTAGTTGGCTACGTGTGAATGTCTTTATCGTTAAGGTTATCTAATGGGAAGTGAAGGGGTTACGCGTGAATCAGCTAGGATTAAGACTGCAAGGAAATTGTTATTGAAACACTGTGGGTGTGGTGAGGCACCACGACTTCTGTCTGAGACGCCCTTGGGGATGTCTATACCCTAGATAGAGGTAATATAGAAATCTGGAATTTGTTTGTGTGGATGGTGGTGTGATGGACTTCTAGAGATGGGAATAAGGGGGTTGGTCTGCACGTCATGGTATGAGGATATGCATAGGAAGGACGAGTACAGGAGGACGGCATGGTGGGCACCGTCCTTGCTTGGAACATGGGGTGTTGGTGTGGTGCATCAAGGACTAGGGTGTGCCTGTTTACACATTGAAGGAGTGGTCGTCTTAACCCTATAACAGATATATGGGTAAGGACTTAGATGTTCTACATGGGAAGTCAAGTTGATAAGTGGTGCTGGTTAGCCACAGTAAGGAGGGAGAAATGAGTGAGACTGGCCCGAAGCCTGAGTTTGATGAGTAACAGGTACACCTCTAGGAATGAACAGTTGAACACAGGAAGAAGATTTTGTAAGAAATATTTAAGAATTTCATCGCCTTAGCACAGATAAGGTAGGATATGTGAATTGGGTGAATGAGTCGGTGAGCGCTGGTATTGAAGATAAGACACGGGATGAGCATTGGGTTACCCCTTTACAATTAGTGTATCCAAGAAGTTGAGTACTGGGAGGCCCATGACTTGATCTTTTGGTAAGTGGGAAGTGATAATTAGAAGCCAGAAGGGCTATTATGACTCTAGGATGTCCTAAGGTTAGTATGAAGAAGTATAGTTATGGACTGTAAAAGGTGAATTACCTCAGGTTGTGGGTAAGTTGAGTGAATGCGAAAAGCTAGGACCAGATCTATTAGATTGACACACTATGGTTGGTGTAAGTAAGATGTCAAAGAGGGGGTGTGTATGGAAGAAGATCATGTCTCCCCACTGGTAACCAAGTCGACAGTGTTAGATTGAGACTCTTGGGTTCCCATGTTCGGGAAAGGGTCATAAAAGGTGATGAATATGTGGAGGAAACCTAGAATTAACGGTTACAGCTATACATGGCTTACTTGGAAGAATAACTCAGGGTTTGAGTGTTTACCTCACTGAAGGGTGTAGAGTTCGCAAATTTTAGTACGGAAACATGGGATTCCAAGACTGAGGACTATGTACTTCACCGAATATTGTGGGTAGAGTAGGGTAAAAGAGTTTGGGGAAAGGAGGAAGAAATCTTGATCCTAGGTTGGGATAGATCTGCAAGATCCTAATAAGGGTTGGGCTAGGAGCCTACAGCTGGCCTTACTCCAACATGGGAGGGTAAAGGTTCGTGAGATGTCATCGGTGCCAATTAAGGGAAGAAGTGTGAGTACTACCCCTGATCAAGCAAAGAGGTCCTGGAGGTTCAAAGGAACTTGTTGTACAAAAGAAAGTTAGTAAAACCTTGGACACAAGAGATAGAAACATGCAACTTAGATCATCCTTTTGATGTTAGTATTGTAAGTAATGATAAGGTGGGGAACCTAGTTCTAGGGTTATAGCCAGGGTTATGGAGTTGTTATCCTGAGAGGTTTGAATAAATTTCGAGGATGAAATTTCTGTAAGGAGGGGATAGTTGTAGCGTCCCAAATTTGTTAATAAGGCCTAGGGCCTTGATTAGTGTGTCTGGAGAGCAATATGTGATTTATTATGTTGATATGTGAATTTAATGAGTATGTGATTAGAAATGCATCTTTAGGTGAATTAAATATGCATGTGGGCCCCGCTTGGTTATCAGGGGCATGTTTGTAATTATAGCCCGTTGAGGGCATAAATGTAATATTTGTGATTATTGTGATTGACTCCACGTGTGAGTGGTGATATATTTGAGATGCACAATCTGAGACAGTCCTAAGGAGCAGTTTAGGTAGAAAGTCACAACGAGGTCAAATACCTGGCTCGGGAGGAGCTTAGGGGTATTTTGGGAATATTATAATGTGTTCGGGAATTATTGAGTAGCGGGTAGTAATTTAGTAATGGTTGGGATATGTTGGGATTAAACGGGGATTTATAGGAACACTTGGGGATGTAACGGGATTTGATAAATGACTAAATTGCCCTTGGGGTTACTTAAGGGTTAAGGATAGGTTTAAGGGGCAAAGGGGTAATTTGGCTTTAAGGATGGATAGACTTGGCTGAGGAGAAGTCATTCACGTTTTCTCACCTAGGCTTAAACTGGAAACATCTCTTTGAAGCTCTAGAGGGAAACAAAAGCTAAGCAAAGAAGAGGAAGAATAGCTGATCTTCTTTGGGGTCAAGGAAGGATTCAAAGCTGGGACTTTGGGGGCTAGAAGCTTGGAACTTAGGGGATTAACTCAGAGATTTATTCAGGTTCAAGGTAAGCTTTTAAACTTGTTGATCAACTAAAATTCTGCTGGTTTGATTGCTAGAACTTAGGCATGCATGGATTGGTTTTCAAGATTGGTTTTGTGTGTTTGATGGGTGTAAGAGTTAGCTTATGGGCTTGTTGGCATGTTTAGGCCATATGGATAGGAATTCTAGACTTAATTATGGGGTTGGCTGAAGTTTGGGTTGTGAGAAATGGGGTTAAGCTCGAGGAAGAACTTGAAAGAAAAGCTGGTTTTCTAGGTTTGCAGGTCGAGTCCCGGCCCTAGGAGGGGAATCCCGCGACCCGTGTGTGCGTGAGGCCTGGGGAGGCCTCTATTCTTGAGGCGTGCCGCGGTGCTTGGCTAAGCATGCCGCGGCCCGTGTCTCCTTTCGGGGAGGCGTTTGCCTCTGTTTTGGGGCATGCCGCGGCCCTTAAGGGATTGGGTTGTGGCCTTAGTTCAAAGATTTGGTTGTTTTGTAGGTTTTTGGCTTGGGAACCCAACCGTTAAGGCTCAGGATGGATTTTACCACCCGGATTGATAGAATTTAAGGTTCCGAAAACTAGAGTTGTAGCCCAAAGTTATTTAATGGATTAGAACTTGATGGATGGATGTTGTTGATGTGTTGTGACTAGGTTATCAGCGAGGCTCGGACTAGGGGACTATGCTCGGGACATCGGTGCTTGGAAAGCTCGGGACACAGGTAAGAGAGTTGTTTGTACCCGTAGAGCTATGTGGTGTGTTGTACTGTGTGTATTGCTTGTGGTTTGCTATGTCATATATACGAATGTAACTGATCGGCAAGAGCCGGGAACGGAAGAAGCCGGGAGAGGCAAGAGCCGAGATCGGCAAAAGCCGGAAGCGACAAGATCCGGGAGCGGTAGAAGCCAGGAGAGGCAAGAGCCGAGTATGGCAAAGGGTCGGGAGCAACGTTAGCACACGGAGTGCAAGTTGCTAGGGCGAGACCCTAAAGGATACCTGGGATATCCTCATGGTGTGGACCACGAACCCAGGGCTTGGTAAAGCACTTGGGATAGCATGGCCGCTATGTGTTTAGCTTATTGGCTGCTTCATTATATGTTGTTGTATTACTGAGCTGCTATAATATTGTACTGCTAAGATGTTGTGCTATTGTGCTTATGTGTTAATATGTTGATATGATACTATGCTTATGTTCCTATGTGTTGTTGTTCTGCTATGATATGATGTTGATGTGCTACTGTGCCATTTCGTATTCAAATAATGGTTTAAATAATTTTTTATTTGCTAGGATAAAATATAATATGTTGTGCTTTGAGGTTCTCTTGCTGGGCCTCGGCTCACGGGTGCTCTGTGGTGCAAGTAAGGACAAGGAAAAGATCAATCAACCATGAGTTAGAGGGCATGGAGTGGTGCGTACATGTTTGGCCTATCTGGCCACCACAGCTGGGGTATTTTGAGGAACTGGTCATGAACATTTATTTTGTCGCTTAGGCCGACTGTAAAGTAACTTTTGAGTTGTAAATATGTTTTTAAATAATGTTTTGGGATCCCAATGTAATCTTTTTCACGATCTAAAAGAACGACCGACTTTTATTCTGAAATTTTATTTAAACAAGTTACATTTTGATTAACTACACATTTTAACCTAAAACCTCGAATAGCGAGTTAATTTGTAACGACCCAAATTCGCTAATAAGGCTTAAGGGCCTTGATTAGTGTGCTTGGAGGGCATAATGGGAACTATGTGTGACCTTAATGAGTGAAATGCATGATTATGATTTAAAGCATGTTATATGACTATTTGAATATTCGGGATGCATGACTATATGTATTAGTATGCATGTAGGCCCTGATTAGGTTAGAAGGGCGTAATCGTAATTTTGGCCATTATGGGCATAACTGTATTGATATATGTGATAATTGTTGAGACCACATTATTATGTGGACATATCTGTGATCTGTGACTCGAGACGATCCTAGTGGCAGGTTAGCAAAAAAGTCATGGCGGGGATTTATACCCGGCTCGGGGTGAGCCTAGGGGTATAAATGGGAATTTAGTGAGTATATTGGAGTCTATTTTGACATCAAGGAATATTATTGGTGAATAATTAGGTATCGGGAATTAAGCGGTAAATATTAGAGACACTCGAGGAGTTAGCGGGAATTGGGGTGAAATGACTAAAATGCCCTTAAGTGGATTAAAGGGTTAGAAATAAAAGGGAGGGCATTAAGGTCATTTGGCTTTTTAAAGATGGGAATTACTGAGGCTTTATGTTAGTGGAAGTTGTAGAAAAGTATAGAAGTCTGAAAGAGAGAAAAGAAGGAAAAGAAAGAAAAGAGAAAGGGAGGAAAACAGAGTTGGTTTTCTCTAGGGTCGGTTTGTTGTTTTCTCACCACTTTTCTTGGGTTTTCTTGGAGCAAAGCTCAGAGGAGAGCTAGGTTAGGCTGAGCATCAAGGATCCTAAGCTAGGCTTGAAGAATTGGCAGGGGTTTAGCAAGAACACATCATCACTTGAGGTAAGACTTTGTAGCTTCTTCAGTTTCTGGTTTTAGTTTTTGACCTATGGTGTATAAGCTGGATTTGATGGGAACTTTAGGGAATTCAGGCCAAAGGGTGAGGAATAGCAAGCTAAGGAGGTGTAGAGGTTGTCTTGAAATCGAAATCCCATTAAAGGTATGAATTCTAAGCTTCTAACTTTGATGTTTTGATTGGTTTCTGCTGAGTTTTGATGTCTAGAAGTGGCTATGGTGAATTTTGAGATTAGGGATGCATGTGTTTGAGTTCTGGGTATTTGGGGTGCTTAGGATGAGTGGAGTGTGTTAATAAGGTTGATTTTAAGTTTGGTGAAGGTTTGGAGAAGTTTTGGCTGGGTTTGGTTCGAGGAAATCGCAGGAGGGAAAATTGGGAGGCTGCCTGTTTGTGACTAGCGCTACAGCGCTAGCCTTTAGGTGCTATAGCGCTAGGCCAAGCTTCCTGGGGGATTTTTCTTCTGCTTGTAGCGCTGTAGCGCCCTCTTAAGAGCGTTGTAGCGCTGCCCTGTTTCCAGAAAGGGATTTTAGGGTTGTTTGCAAGGGTTTTTGACCAAGGGTTCGGGGTTTGGTTCCACCACCTTGTTTGGTGGAACTAGGACCTCCCGGGGGCTCGGGATTGGTCCCGAGGCTAGGTTTTGGACTTGAGGTTTGGTGATGACCTTGACTTGTGATTGTGTTTAGGTGAGTGCTAGGGCTTGAGAGGGATCGTGCTCAAGGAGTCGAGTGATCAAAGCTAGCGAATCGAAAGGTAAGAAAACTGCACCCAGTTATATGTTTGTGATGGGAATAAGTGCTCCTGATATTTGTATTATGTCAATGATGGTATTATTCCATGGGACATGTGATAGCGGCCTAAGGGTGTCGTACACAATATTTGCGCACAGGGCGCAGCTTGGCCACTAGTAGCCGAGGACAGCTTAATATTCACTGAGCTCAGTTTAAGCGGGCCGGAGTCAGTGGGATAGCGGAGGGAGCGGCCTGAGGGCGCTAGCCCTAGTTATCATTTGTGAACTGATATATGACATGAGTTGAAATGTTTAGTATGTGGAATAGTTGATTATACTGAATGTTTACATAATTGAGAATATGTGATGCAACATGAGATATTGATTTGTCTTTTGATTACTTATGGTCTGTTGTTGTGTTTTCTTGCTGGGCCTTGGCTCACGGGTGCTACGTGGTGCAGGTAAAGGCAAAGGCAAGCTGGACCAATCCTGAGATGGAGAGCTGCGGGGTTGAATGTACATGGCCAGTCATTCGATCGCCATGGCCGAGGAGTGGATCAGGACAGGGATTGCCTAACAGCCTGTTTTGCCTTAATATGGCTTGATATTGTATTTAAACCTTATGTCTTTTGTAAACGGTCTTTAATCTTAATATTCTCAGGATCCCGTGTAAACAGGAAATGTTTCTTTGTGAGAATGTGACTTTTGAGACCAAAACATTTTAACCCTAGCTCCTTCATAGTTTCAATAACACGTTTTAAATTAAATGACTTGATTAGCAAGTCTAGCACTTTATAAACACACAGTGTAGCGGTCTTGGCTATCCAGGGCGTTACATAATTGCACGTTTTAAACTCACTTGGTAACGGCTCTAAGGAAGTAAGGCTTTACAGGAATGCCCAGAAAAGATATGTGAATGAGTTAAAGACCAGTGACGGATCTCCCTATGAACCTGAACCTAGAGCTCTGAAACAACAAAGGGTTGAAACTTAACCCATAACCTTCACTGAAGATGACACGTCTCATGTACAGTTCCCTCACAATGACCCTCTGGTAATCACCCTTCAACTCGCGAACAAGAGGGTACACCGAGTCCTAATTGACAACGGGAGCTCGGTAAATATCCTCTATAAGGCTACTTTCGAAAAGATGGGACTCACGCTTCGCGACCTAAAAGCTTGTGCAACTATGTTGTACGGCTTTTCAGGAGAAGGGATTGCCTGCATGGGATCCATCGAACTCCCTGTGACCTTGGGAGACTACCCGGTCTCTATAACCAGGATGATGGAGTTCATGGTGGTGGACCTTCCATCGGCCTATAACGTAATGCTTGGGAGACTCGCCCTAGTAGGGCTGGGAACAGTTTCGTCCGTTAGGCATCTGGCCATCAAGTTCCCGAATTCTAGTGGCATCGGGACTCTAAAAGTGGATCATCTTGCGGCGAGGGAAAAAGCAAACAAGTGCACAGGCACTTGTCATAATTGGGAATGAGGACAGGACAATCTTTGAAATTGACAAAGAAATCGACCCTAGAGTAGAGGAAAGAGCTGACCTCGAGCCATTGGAGGAGCTCGAAGAGGTCAAGCTCGAAGAAGTCGATCTCACAAAGACTGTGAAGGTGGGGAAAAATCTTTCTGAGAAAGCAAAATAGCAATTAATTTGCTTCTTAAAGAAAAACCAGGATATTTTTGCATGGTCACATTCGGACATAGTAGGGATAAGTCCAAATGTAATAAGCCATTCACTTAATATTGACAAGAGCTTCCCCCCGAAGCAGTAGAAACGCAGACTCCTGGATGATGATAGAAAGAAAGCCATAGAGGAAGAGGTCGATAGATTAAAGGCAAATCGGTTCATACGCGATGCCTTTTATCCTGATTGGATCGCCAACTCGGTGTTGGTCCGAAAACCCAACGGAACGTGGCGAACTTGCATCGATTACTCCGACCTCAACAAGGCATGCCCAAAGGATTATTTTCCCCTACCTCAGATCGATCAACTCATAGATGCCACAGCTGGGCATGGTCTTATGTCATTTATGGATGCTTATTCTGGATATAACCAGATCGCCATGCACACACCAGACCAAGAGCATACGAGCTTTGTAACTGATAAAGGGTTGTACAGTTACAATGTTATGCCCTTCAGACTTAAAAATGTTGGAGCAACGTACCAAAGGCTGGTGAACCTAATGTTCTCCGAGCAGATAGGTAATAACATGGAAGTTTATGTTGATGATATGTTGGTCAAATCTAAACATAACGATAACCATGTAGACGACCTCGAAGAATGCTTTGTTGTGTTACGGAAGTACAACATGAAACTCAACCCCCAAAAATACTCCTTTGGAGTGTCATCGAGGAAGTTTCTCGGCTTCATCGTAAATGCGCGAGGAATAGAGGTTCATCCTGACAAAATCCAGGTGTTAATTGATATGCCCTCACCTCGAAAGCATAAAGATGTTCAGAGTTTAACTGGATGAATGGCGCCATTAAGCAGGTTTGTTTCTAAATCTATTGACTGTTGTCTTCCATTCTGTTAGACGTGTGTCCTAAAAGCATGTAAAGACATTTGTTTTTTCTGTGAATAAATAAATACGATGGGTTTATTATTATTGTTATATTTAGATTGTTAAATTATTGTTTGAATAATTTTGTAAATATCAGAAAAATTCCATATTCATTATTGAGGATGTGATCTTGTATTAGTACGAGAGAATTAAGATCACATGAATGAATAAAAGTAGTCAACAACAACAAATTAAAGTTATGGAATTCTTTAATTGGAGTTGTAAGTACGGTTTACTGAGTATCATTATGATACAAATAATCTAGATTCGGATTATTGATGTGGTAAGACATCTCGGTAAAGGTGCTTTATATAATATGATTATATATGACATGGACCAATGTGAATTAAAGTCTTTATCCAAAAACCATTTAACAATAAAGACTTGTAATTCATATCATAACTGATGATCATTTATAGATCAACCTGAATCCTGAGTGTGCATGAACTCTTGTTCATGTTTATTAAATCTTTTGATTCATTCGTTAAGGTCTCTTCAAAGAATGAGGCTAATGACTTTTGTTTTGGAGATTTAATATCATGGATGGCTGGGAACATGTATCAACAACACGGAATCGAATCTTTCCTAACGGATCGCATATTAGTTCCCTTAAGGGTTAATTCTGGAACTGAATGATTTTGAGCTCAAATCTATAATTAGATTATAGATTAATTATTCACTCGTGAATTAATGGTACTTAAGGAATAAGAAGTAAATTAGAAAGGTAAAATGGTAATTCTTCCATTCTAATTTATGAACTAATTAATTAGAGGGTTGAACTATTGTAAGATGGTTATATCAATGGACGACTTAAGAAAAAGATTTCTGTAAAAGTATATCTATAACATAAAGAGTGCAATTCTGAATTTATAGTGGAGTAATATCAGAATTAATAAATTAACTATTATAATTAAAGAGTTTAATTATTTAGTTTCAATTTATTGGAGCTTAATGTTATAGGTCCATGGTCCCCGAAATGGCTCAAATAATCACTGTCAAAGGCAAATACAAAAATGGGCAAAAATGGGCAAAAAGGACTTATGTGATAAGTAAAATATTTTTCTATGTATCAAACATAATTATTGATTAATTATGTGTAATTAATTAATTGAGAATTAATTAATTATTTGATTTATCAGAAATATAATTAATTTTGAATTAATTTATTTTTAGGATTTTTTGTATTTAAATAATAATAAAATTGGGAAAAATCACATGCCTGCACATGCATGTGGTACACGTGTGGCACAGTGCACAGGAACTGTGCTACACGCATAAGAGAGAGACTTGGTCTCTTGATTCCACAATTTTAGTTATTTAAATATTAAATAAATAATGAGATATTTTAATATGATTAAAATATTATTATTTAAACAAAAATCTGATAACTGATCAGTTATTTTGAATTTGTTTAAAATAACAAATATTTTAATATATTGGATATTATTAAATATGGGATATTGGTTTTCATAGAACGTAAGTTTTCAGGGATAGAAAAATATCTAGGATTCTCTCAGAGAAAAGAGAACAGTGACAAAAACAAAGGTCATTGTTCTTCACAAAACCTAGGTCCAAAATTTATCAGATCTCATGTGTTGAGAATATCTGATAAATAGTTATTGCCTATTATTTGTATAGCGAGCCCACACTCGTTCTTTGGGTGACTGAGAACATTTTGGAAGATCTTGGTGTGAGATCTCAAGGATTCAGCCATACAAAAAGATAGCAGCAAGGAAGGACCTGAGGTAATGTTTCTATTCTTGTCCTTGATTCAATATATATATATGAGTGTGAAGAAGTAGATCTAGAAATCTTATGAGATTAATCTGACAATTTGATTGTTGTTCCGCTGCACATAATCTCTGATTTGATCAATAAAAACCAACACATTCTTCAACCTTTTGAGAGGAGGCAAAACATTTGAGTGGGCGGAGGAATGTGAGCTCGCATTCCAAGACCTAAAGAAACACCTCAGGAACCTCTGATCTTGCCAAACCTATCACAGGAGAAGTCTTATTCCTGTATCCTTCTAAAACTGAGCACGCTATCAGTGCTGTGCTCATCCGAGAAGACAAAAGGGTACAAAAACCAGTGTACTATATCAGCAAGAGGTTACTGGGGGCAGAATCAAGATACCCATTAGTGGAAAAACTGGCGCTTAGCCTGATCCATTCATCTCGAAAGCTTCGACCTTACTTCCAAGCACACCCCATCCACGTGTTGACAGACCAACCGCTGTGACAAGTCTTGTCCAAGCCAGAGGCCTTGGGCAAATTATTGAAATGGCCTGTTGAACTCGGATAGTTCGAGATCACTTATCATCCGAGAATGACCATAAAGGGGTAGGCCCTGGAAAACTTCATCGTGGAATGTGCTGGAGTATCCGATGACGAAGTTACAACCCCAGCCCGCGAGCTGTGGAAACTTTATGTCGATGGATCTTCAAACAAAAATGGATCGGGGGCAGGAGTCATATTAATCACCCCAACAGGAAATTGATTTCACTCCGCCTTCAGGTTCAACTTCGAAGCATCTAATAACGAAGCTGAGCACAAAGCTTTATTAGCAAGACTCCGGATAGCCAAGGAGCTCAAGGCCAAAGCAATACACTACTACAGTGACTCGCAGTTAGTGGTCAACCAAATCCTAGGGGAATATTAGGCCCCTGGCATAAGGATGGCCGCATATTTAGAAAAAGCTAAAGAGGCGCTCAAACATTTTGAGTTCTATTCCATAGAGCAGGTTCCCAGAGAACATAATTCAAATGCAGACGCTCTAGCCAAGCTCGTCACGTCCAGCGAAGTCAAAATGCTAAACGCAGTACCAATAGAGCACCTGTTGACTCCTAGTATTAGCGAGCCTGAAAAGGAAGATGTATTCATGATTGACTCCAAACCAACCTGGATGACCCCAATAGTCGATTACCTCGAAACAGACATTCTCCCAGCAGAACGGAACAAGGCTCGGAAACTGATGTATCAGATCCCAAGATACACTATTGTGGAAGGAAGGTTATATTCAAGAGGATATTCTATGCCATTACTCCGATGTGTGACTCCACCCGAGGCAAAGAAAATCCTAGAAGAAATTCATGCAGGATTTTTTGGAGACCACACTGGGGGACATAGCCTATCAAAGAAAATTATAAGACAAGGATACTTCTGGCCCACTATCAAAGCAGATGCATTCAAGTATGTCAAGAAATGTGATAAATGCCAGCGATTCGCTACAATTCTGCGAGCTCCTCCATCCGAGCTAACCATGATGACCTCCCCATGACCATTTGCAGTGTGGGGAATCGATCTCATAGGTTCGTTGCCAACCGAAAAAGGTGGAGTAAAGTATCCAGTGGTCGCAGTTGATTATTTTACAAAATGGACCGAGGGCGAACCTCTTGCAATGATTACCTCGAAAAAAGTCCTAGACATTGTGGTAAAAAAACATCATCTACCGATATGGAATGCCAAGGAAAATAGTATCAGATAACGGTATTCAATTCGACAGTGAATTATTCACCAATTTTTGTGAAAAAAATGGAATAATAAAAAGTTTCTCCTCCATTGCCCATCCCCAAGAAAATGGCCAAGTTGAAGCAGTAAATAAGACTCTCAAGAGTTATATGAAGAAGAAGTTAGAAGATGTTAAGGGAAAATGACCCAAGGAGTTACCCCAAGTTTTGTGGGCATATCAAACTACAGCTCACACTTCAATAGGGCTTACCCCTTTTTCCCTGACATATGGGTGCGAGGCCATGTTACCAATCGAGGTCGAAATACCCACTATTCGTAGCCATGCTTATGATCAAGCCTCGAACCAATCCTAGCTTGAAGTAAGTCTGGACCTTATTGAAGAAAGGTGAGATGAAGCTCAACTAAGAAATGCAGCATATCAGCAGCGAGCTACCCGTTATTTCAATAAAAAGGTTCGGGACAAGAAGTTCAGATTGGGAGACTTAGTGTTAAGGCGTGTGTTCCTAGCTACAAGGGACCTGACTGCTGGCGTACTTGGGCCTAATTAGGAAGGACCTTACCAAATCGAGTCAGTTATTCGACCTGGACTCTATAAATTGGCAAGATTAAATGGAGAATTGGTACCGCGAGCTTGGAATGGCGAACATCTACGACCTTACTATCAATAGTGTAGGAATGATGTCTCATTGTAACTAAGCCTATTTGTTTTTACAAAAAATTTATTAATAAAGTGTTCGATTTTGATCAAAAGTCATTCTTGTTTCTATATGTTGTATTTTTTGCAAACTCTCTTCATTTAATAACCTGTGGTCACACTCATGGGATATTAAGGGGGCATCAGTGGTATACATACCATAAGAATGAAAAAATAAACAACATAAAAGAAAAGTGTCTGGACCATTAACTCGACATAGTAGTTAAAAGTGTATGCTCGAAATGAGTGTTTGGATATAACCAGATGCGCGAGCTAAGATAATTTGGACATAACCAGATTATTAAAAAATAAAGTGTCTGGATATAACCAGATGCGCGAGCTAAGATAATTTGATCGTAACCAGATTATTAAAAAATAAGTGTCTGGATACAACTAGATACACGAGCTAATGTGATCTGGATATAACTAGACAAAAATATGTAAGTGTATGGATTGCGAACCAAACACGACCTAAATAGGTTTGGAACAAACCAACTAAAATCGATCGACACAAGTGAGAAAAAGATAAACCTACTTCGAGCTAAGTCGATGCCGAGGCTGGAGTATTTTGCAACAAAAGTTTTGACCTGATAACCTCAAGGAACTGTTTGAGGAAGAGGAACAATGACTATAAAAAGCAAGATATGACTAAACTACCTAGCTTACATACCACTTAAGTACTTTCGAGTGCGTGGTAAAAGGAAGATCCGACCTTGACACAAAACAAGAATAGATATGGATACACCGAGCAAACTATGCATGAATGCATCGAAACTCGAGCTGAAATCCAACAGACGTTTGTATGAATAAACAAACATAAAAGGCAAAATTTTAATATAAATTGCTTAAAATATTTCGATCTGAGAAATGTAAGGCAAAAATATTAAATACCAAGTGTAAGCTTGAATAAACAAAAATAGCTCTTTTACGAGCTGTAAATTGTTTCTGGCTCGAAAGCATAAAAGTAAAAAAGTTCTAACTATTACAAAAATGTAAATGGTATGCAACCCATGATCTCGCCTCTAGGATGCAGGAGCATCCCCTCCAACGGCACTCCCCTCCTTAGCCTTCTCAGCTTCTTCCTCAGCTTCCTCTGCCTCTAGCCAAGCTTGCCATTTAGCCAAAAGCTCATCCTCAAGGGTGCCCAAGAAGTTCATATCGAGATCGGAATTATTGACCCAAATCCTGTACATGGCCATGTCAACTGCTCGATCCTTCCTCTGCTTGAACTCTTCGAGGAGGCGAGCCTTTTCACCCTCCATTATCTCGAAGGTGGCCTTTTTCTCCTCCTCGAGCTTGGCAATTATCTTCTCAAGCTCCTTGACCCTCGAGTCCTTCTCTTTGAGCTCAGCCTCCATCTTTGACTTGGCAGCCTTAAACTCGTCAACGAGCTTGAGTTGGAGACCCTTCGACTCCTGAGTGTAGGACATGCTCGCATGAACCTCGTTGTTCAGCTTGTAATTTAGCTGAGCAACTGCAGCAAGATCTTAACACACAAACAAATCAAGTTAGAACATGTTTCGAGTAAAACTCAAATAAATAAATAAAAAGTAAGAAAAATTACCGAGGAGATGAGCTCGGTACTCTTTTCATAGAGGACATTGGAGTCCCGAGCATTGACCAGGAACTGTCATTGGGGAGCCCCGAGATTGCTGAAGCTTTGGCCCACTCGAGACCGGACATCCGAGCCAAGAGTGGCTCCGTGAGTCCCGGCAGCGTTGTCGATGACTTACTCATCGGCATGAGTCGAAATCGACAACAAGCGCTCACGAGTGGGAGCTGGTTTCTTCGGAGCTGGTGTAGTCGGACGGAGGGCTTGGGTAGCAGGAGGCGAAGAAGGAGCAGCCTCCACATGAACCCCGACCTGGGGGTCGGAGGTCACAACTTGACTTGGGCTTTGGAGGTCTGGAGGAGGAGGAGTCACCTCAATCCTTTTGGTGACCATAGTAGGCCGACCAGTTTTTTATGACACTCTCAGGCACTTGCTTTGCTTGGCCCCCGAGCGGCTGTTGAGCACGGTTTCGAGGTCAGAGTCCATATTGCTTGCATGGTCAAATCACGTTAGTAAACGAGCTTAAAATGCTAAAGTAAATGTGAAGCAAATAGTTAATGGAAACAAATAGACAAGTGACAAGAAAACTAACTGGAACTCTCCCCCGAGCTTGTGCTCGACGACCAGGTAATTCCCCTATCTTCAGAGGAGGTTGGAGGAGTCCCTTCCCTATACGTGGAAGTTAACCTTGAAAGATCCCTATAGTCGTTTGTCCCATATTGAACGGCTACCCCATCCCAAACTTCATTCAGACTGTACATTGTTTGGTATTTCCCCAGCCAGCTATCGAACCTATGTACCTTATCATCTACCCAAGACCATACATGAAAATTATCCCTATAATCTAGGAATAGGATCATGGTGTCGGGTCTATATGTTAGAAGGGAAGGAGACCACAAGCCTAAGCTGAGAATGACCTTACCTTTGTCACTCAAGCTTGAAGCCTCGTCATTGGCATCATTCCCCGAACATGGACTCCTGTGATGACGGGTTGGGGATCGTGCTTTCGAGCTTGTTGACCTCTGCCTCAGAGGAAGCTTGTCAGTAGGGAGTGGTACATCCTCCCAAATCGTGTACTTCTGGTAGGTGGTGTCGTCCGTTGACTGGCCCTACTCCAGAAGTCCGTAGGCTCGAAGCTTATCTTCATGAAGAAGATAAGACAAGGAGCACCTACCATATTGCAGTTGGAGCAGAACTTCCTTGTGCTCCTTCATTGCATCCGTACGGGTAGGATGGTGATAATTGGCTGAAGAATCGAATATCTTCTTGCTCACACCTCACTTTGTGCTCGCGAATTAGCCGCTGATTTTGAGGGAAGGGCGATTCAGGGCTTGGAGTTGTCAGAGAATAGGGAATTGCGAGCACTGACCCCCACCATTTTTCAAGATTCTGCGACATCTAACAAGAAAGAAAAGGGTGAGGGCCAGGCACACAAGAAGTGAAGAATAAAATCCAAGGTGGTTTGAGCTCGAAATCTCGAAAATCACAAGATAGGCTCGATTAAGATCGAAATCTTGAAAGAACGGATCGAACTCGGGAGAAACCTGAGCTATTGAAAGGGTCAAACTTTAAGTGTGCATTTGACGCAAAGGTGGGGAAGTGGATTTTTTTTAAAGAGTCCTGGATTTTCAGGGAAAAAGTTGATGGTTACTCAAAAAGGTGCTAATTTTGGGAAATGTGCAATTTAAAACACTAATTCAATACCCCATTTCTTGGTCTACACGATACATCACCAGTAGTCTAAAAAATAATAATAAAAAAACATCATTGCATCCTCTACACTAAATCTCGGTTTGAAACCCATGATATCAGGAATTTTTTGAACCCAAAGTCTGCACAATATCAGCTAAACAATGAGATTGGGATTACTAAATTCTTATAAAACTAGTGAAAAAACTAGTAAATATGCCTACGGTGCAACGAGAACATAGAAATATAAAAGCAGAATATATATAAACATACGGGATCAAGAACAGAAACTTACACACGGTGGCTTCTGGATACAGAGATATTGATGACCGGAGGAGTGGTTGTAATAACGATCTCACGGAGTTGAACAAGGCGAGGTTATTTTGTTTTTTCAGTTTGGAAAACATGCAAGGACAAGACAATGTTTGGGTTCTGGTTTTTCTTTTTTCTCTCTGAAAGCTTGAAAATGAAAAGTGAAGAAGGAGAGGAGATGAGGCTATATATATGTAAATCCCAAAATGAGGTCAAAGGTTGGGCTAATCTGAGCCATTGGCCAGATTCGGTATCTGATCTGACGGACGGGTACAAACGTGATGATGCGGCATAAAGTTGGTAGGCGAATAGACGTGGGCATGATACTAAAAGCACTCAAGTACTCTGGTTAAGCAACCCCTGGCTGACGCGTGTCCACTCTTGAGCACTTTAGACGGTATAGTGTCCAAGGAGGGCAATTCAAAAGTTTCCTTCTCATAGGATTCGAACTGATACTTTTGAGGGGGAAAAATGTTACACCCAGATTTCGAGCATGAGGAATTATGATCCCGAAATCTAGGCTCGTTAGGCGTAAGCTTGAAATATGCACAGTCCTCGTATGATCCTCCAGTCGGATAGTCTAGCTGTAAATGATGATCTCGTGAGTTTGAGCAGTATGTAGCTTCGAAGATGCTTCAAGCTTACGAGGTAAGCTCGAAACGGCAAAAGGGTTCAACACTTGTATACATTTCCTGGTGTCTCTTGCCCTCAAACAAGATGATCCGAGCTCGAGAGGCATAAGCTCGAATATGATGACTCCATCAATGACTTGTTGGGAGCAAAGGCGAAGCAAGAATGACGACTCGTGATCAACGAATAATCTCGAAGGCACAATAAGCCCAATATCTAAGCTAGTCGGTTACGTGTGAATGTCTTTATTGTTGTAAAATCCCTATATTCAAGGGATATGATGTAATTAGCTATCCAATCCCACATTCTATGGGATATTATCATGCACGTAGAAAAAAATGCATTAAATGTCATTATATTATTTTATTTACATAATACATTCCCGAAATATGTGGGAACGAATTCTGAAACCTTCTCTATAAATAGAGAAGAACACTCCATTTGTAAGAAACCGAAATCTTGAGATCTTGAGAGAAAACTCTGGGCAACTATTCTCTGAAAAGTTTCCAGAAGACTCCCAAGCGCTTATAACACAGACTCGTGGACTAGGCAGATTTAACTGCTGAACCACGTAAAAAGATCATGTTTTCATCTTCTTATTTCATTTCCTCTAATATATTATTTTTTAATTGGTCTCATTTTTAAGTTGACGAAAAACGACGTCAACAAATTTACTGCTGAGTTGATTTCTGTCTTAACAAAAAGGCAAGGAGAGATTTTTTTTTTTTTTTACAATGATAAAACAGCACGACGACGTCATTTGTGGGGTTGGATTGGGTGAGTGCGACTGGGCGTGAAAAAAACTATAAAAATTTACAATAATAAAAGATAATAAATAAACAAAATAGTAAAATAATTACGTAATGTGAAAATATATGTGTGAAAAAAAAGAATAAATAAATAAAATGGAATGAGAAAAGAATAAGTATAAAAAATGAAGAAAAAAGAAGGAAAGAAAACTAAAAAAATATGAAAAAAAAAAAAACAAAAGAAATGGTGAAAGAAAAAAACATACGAATAAATAAAAATAAAAAAGAAGAAGATACATAATGGAAAGAAAAAAAATATGAATGAAAAATTGGTAAAAAAAAGGAAAAAATAAAGAAGAGAGAAAGAAAGAAAGAAAAAAAATAGAAGGAGAAAATAATAAATACAAGACAAAATAGAATGAGAAAAATGAAGAAAAAAAAAAGAAGAAAGAAAACTGAAAAAATACAAAATAAAAAACAATATAAATGAAAGAAAAAAATAGATAAATGAATAAAAATGGGAAAAAGAAGAAGAAGAAGAAGAGGAAGAAGAAGAAGAAGAAATTATGCTAGAAAAAAATTGTAGAAAAAAAAGAAAGAAAAAATAATTAAAAATTGAAAATTGAAAATAATAAAATAAAATTACCTTTAAAATTAAAAAAAACATAACTATAATAAAAAAATGTGGCATTTCCATATTTTAGTTAGTTACTAATTGTGTTTCTCATACTTTACTTTTTTCTTTAATAAATTTTGTGATACAAATTAAAAAAAGTTTAATTTCTATACTTTTGCATATTAATGGTATAAAAACCATATTTTTTATAAATTCAAAAAAAAAATTATCATCTCTTTCAAGTTTTCACTTTGCAAATTTGGATTATTTAAAAAAAACTGAAAAGAAAGTGGCATTTGTGCTTTTGTAATAAAATAAAACATCATACGTAGTAAAAATAATGTTGTATATTAATTTACTGCTATTTCTGTCTTAACAAAAAGGCAAGGAGAAATTTTTTTTTTTTACAATGATAAAACAGCACAACAACGTCGTTTGTGGGGTTGGATTGGGTGAGTGCGAATGATCGTGAAAAATCCTATAAAAAAAATTACAATAATAAAAGATAATAAATAAAACAATAGTAAAAAAATTCCGTAATGTTAAAATATATGTGTGAAAAAAAAAAAGAAAATAGAATGAGAAAAGAATAAGTATAAAAAATGAAGAAAAAAAAAGGAAAAAAAACTTAGGAAAGAAAACTAAAAAATATGAAAAAAACAAAACAAAAAAAATGATGAAGGAAAAAGAACATATGAATAAATAAAAATAAGAAAAATAATGGAAAATGGAAAGAAAAAAAATATGAATGAAAAAATTGGTAAAAAAAAAAGAAAAAAAATAGGAGGAAATAATAAATATAAGACAAAATAGAATGAAAAAACTGAAAAAATACGAAAAAATATAATATAAATGAAAGAAAAAAATAGATAAATGAATAAAAATGGGAAGAAGAAGAAGAAAGGATGCTACAAAAAATTTGTAGAAAAAAAAAAAGAAAAAGGAAAAAATAAATAGAAGAAAAAAAGAAAGAAAAAATAACTGAAAAAATAATTAAAAAATGAAAAAAAAACTTGAAAAAATAAAATTACCTTTAAAATAAAATAAAAAAACATAACTATAATAAAAAGGGGGCTTATGTAAAACCTCACTTCGTTTTGAGGTTTGACACACCTCAAATGGGACAAATTTTTTCACACTATTTAAGGCAATCAAATTACTTGTTAGAAGCGGTTTTGCTACGGAATCGTACACATCTTTGTGTCAGAAAAAAAAAAGTTGTTTCTTATTTTTTTTTTTTTAGAAATTAAGATCATGTTGGAGGGTATATGTGTAAATTGGTTTTATTTGTCACTTGTATTTACACTTGAGAGAAAAGTATTTTCAAGTCACCTCCTTGTATTCTTTATTTTCAAGTCAATAGTTTTATTGTTGCCGTTGCATGTATTTGTTTGTATTCTTGTCATCGGCAGGGGTTTATAAAATGGTTATAGTGTAATGGTGTCGTGTTAGTGTTGAATTCTCTTCCATTTCTGGGATTGGTTCTTGTAGCTGTTGTGGTAAGTTAATTTAATTATTTTGGTTCAAATTTGATTGTCAACTATTGGGCTGAGGTCGCCAATAATATATGGTTCTTTTTAATATTTATTGTTGGAAATAGGAATGAGAAAGAGTGGAAGTGAAGTGTGTTGTAATGTAGTTATGTGTTGAGTGCCAAATGTTATTTGTCTGAACCAAAGGTTTAACCAAATTATGGAAGACACTGTTATAGGTTATTAATGTTAAACCATAAGCTAATACTTAACAGAATATGCAGCTCAGGCCTCCATGAAAGTTTAGCTGGTTAATTTAGGTGGTAAATTTAGCTTTAGTATGGGTGTGTGAATCAGTGTAAATGAATTCAATAATGCCACGTTTCAGGTTGGGGAATTGAGTAATTATGTTTCTTTCTTTGGTTTCTTTTGTAGAAAAGATGAAGCCTTGGTAGAACAAGTCTCAAAGCAGAATTATGAAAATGGATTGATTTACCCACCATTTAGTAACATCGAATAAATTTCTGGCATCATTGGTAAGTGTTCCATTTCTCTAACCAAGGTGTTACACACAAACATTAATATTTAGTTCATATTTAATTTGAAATAATGTGTATATATGCAGGATTGGCTATGGTGTCCCTCGTCCGACAGATCTTGTGAAGTATGCCGAGAGTTGTATGTACTCTTTATTGTAAAATGGTATACGAAGAAGAAAGCAAAGCCCAAATAATCTACTTCTTACATTTATTTTGATTTTTTTTCGAATAAAGAAGGTGTCGGTGCTGCCACTGAACCTAGGTAGCAATCAATCTATGTTATCATCTCCTTTCATATTTAAACTTCTTTCTTCTCAAATTCTTACTTTTGGTTATGTTCTAAGTAAAACTAGATGTATTTTCCCAATTCGTAGGTGAGTCAGTTGACTTGAAATGTTATGTGTCAATTTTTTTATATAAAGTATATGTAGATATTGTTAAGCCCGAATTGTAAGATTTAAGGCAATAATTTTATAGTTGATATATACAAATATTTATTCACACGCTGTAGCAGTTAAATTATAGAGGAAATTGGATGGAGTTGATTATAACATAGGCATATGATTGGCATCTTCACCTTCTTGATGAAGACCTTCTCAAAGTTGTACTCCATTACATGTTAGTTTAGATTTAATGAAGTCACAAAAATCACGGTTGTATTGTATTAATTTATAAGTTTGTATTAAGATTTGTGATTATGCAAAAATTAAAAAAAATGCACATTTAGCATGGCAAGCAGAATAATTGGAGCAAATTCTTAAATATGATGTCAAATATCCCTGTAGTGTAGCGCTATCTGGAAGGGAAATAGTGATGCCAAATCTAAAACCTCCCATTGACTTATCAAGAATCCATCTTGAACAATAGCTGTAGCATTGACTTATCAAGAATCCATCTTGAAAGCACTGCTTTCTGGTTCAACATTTACTCCTCTTATGGCACTTTAAATGACAGATACAACAAGTCCCATTGAGATCAAGGTTCCAAGTAAGTTACAATCTTTAAATATCTTTCTCTTATATAGTTACACACTCTACTTCTTTACTTGGCCTTTTCTTCTTATTATTGTTAATTTTGAATTTTTGTATGGCAATTCTGGTTGCATTGATAGGAAAAAGTGGAGTTGTATTTGGTGTAAAGTTGTACCCTGCTAGTGCAACAACAAATTCTGAAGACGGGGTTATAGATGTTATTGGGAAATTTGTACATGTTATTGAGGAATTGGTTGAGCAAAATATGCCTCTATTGGTATTATTTACTATCCTAAACTAGTTACCATGGTTAACAATGGAAATATTCGCACCAAATTATGGTAGGCTTGAGCTAAATTCATTTCATAATTCTAGAAGATCTCAGGCTCTAAACAATCTGTTTGGGCCACTTGTGTAGCCTTAGCTCAATTTTTGAGTCAATTTTGTGTGTTTATATTCAAACTTCCTATGCATACTTTATTTTCAGGTTCATGGAGAGGTTTTAGATGCTGA
Source organism: Humulus lupulus (assembly GCF_963169125.1). Lineage (NCBI taxonomy): Eukaryota > Viridiplantae > Streptophyta > Magnoliopsida > Rosales > Cannabaceae > Humulus > Humulus lupulus. The sequence continues at coordinate 218,949,354 of NC_084796.1, read as the reverse complement.
TGTGATAATTTTCATGGCAAAAATGCTTTCATTGAAACTGTATTGCGCCCCCTTAAACAAGAGACTTCGACGATAGAAGAAGCAAGGAATGTGCTTGTGGTTGTGGTGGTGTATTCATTGCGCCTGTGGCACTATCAACATATGAAATGGTTAGTACTAAGTCCAATTGAGGAAGGATTTTTGGTTCTTAACTCTTTTATATTGTTGACTGAAAATGTGTTTTCAATCAAGGACAGTAATTTCAGACAAAAAGTTATGTTATGATATGAAATCTTGTATCTTGTTGCTTTTACCACCGATACTGCTTGATTTCTTTGATTACATGAGAGATCTAGGCAAATTATTTGTATTCCTTCCATCATGGTGATGATTTTCTTCTTAACATTTTCATTCAGACAAGTGAGAACTAGAATGGAGTAAAGCTTGACTACTATGATGGTGCCTCTCTTACTGGACACTGTGAATATAAGGTTTGGACAATTTTTCATGATGTGTTGGTTTTCAGTTCACAATATATTATTTCAGTGTATCGAAGAAGAAATATTTAGTCTGAAGCATGCTCACAAATTTATGGTTCAGTAATTGTTGCAATAATATAGAGAAACAAACATGAATAAGCCTGATACTATTTAGTTTAGTTTTATTTTTATTTTTTGTTTTTCTTCAACTCTAATTTATGTTACCACGTTTGTTGCCTATTGAGGCCCTAATAATGTCAATATGTAATAATCCAACATTTGTACCAGGGTGATACCCATTCCCCAAACACCCCTCACCACTACACCAAAGAACATTTGCTTCTTGATTTCAGCCTAATTGGTTGTTGGCATTACAATATTTGTTCTATAGAGTACAAGTAAATGATATCCCTCCAGCTATGTTGACGTCAATTTAGAATGGAATATAACCCTCAAATGTCTAATTATGGATACAATAAACTTACTTGGGAGATGGATTTAATCTTAAATAAGTTCGTTCAAAATTCTATAAAAGTGGATATTTAGTTTCATATGTTAGGTTGAGATAGCCTCTTTCATTTAAGTGAACTGAGTGTCCTCCCACAACTCAGATGAAGTACGACCTATGGGTTGATGGGATGTGAATCTGCTTGAGCATTCGTTGTTTTCTCTGAGTTGGGATTCCCAATTGTTTTGATCACCAATGTCGTTGTCAAAGTTGATTGTTTGTGCTTCCTGGGGGTGTGAGCAATTGGTTGGGATCTGTCTTCTGTGTTTGGGCTGGCGTCTTTCTTCTGTGTACAAGTCGACCTGTTGTGGCCCAATTGATTTCAAAGACGACACCTTTTTTTCTTCCTCGTACAATTTGGTCACCATTGTTGTTGTTTTCTTTTGCTTTGCTTTTCTTGGCTTCACGCCCTTTTGTTTTCACAACAAGTGGGTCTCAGACGATTTTTTGGTGCCTGTATTCTCCTTCTGGGGGGCTTTGTTCACCATCATTTCCACGTTGTCATTGTTGGCAAAGGCTTTTGAATTTGAATGCCAAGGCAGTTATTTCTTTCTTTGCATCCTCGTAAGTGTCCTCGTGTTTTGTTGCATAATGGGCCATAGAGGTTAATGTCGATGTCAAAGTTCCCCATCTTGTTGTTTGCAATGCATTTTTCGACACTCTTGAATGGGGCGAGATATTTAGATCTAGTCTTGTCTTTGCATCCTTCCTCCAACAGTCCTTAATTAGTGTTGTGGGTATTAGTTCCATATTTTCATTTTTCATGACCGCAAACAAGTGCCTACACGGTATCCCATCTGTCTCAAACATCAAACAAGTGCATGTCATGTGTTTGTTTATTTCATTCAAGGCGACAGTGTGACGTACCTGGCCGATAGGAAATCTTTCCAAACAAAAAAGTTGACACTCACCGACACTTACATTTTCATTCGCTTTGTATGATAGGCTATCTGTGATTTGGTCTGCCACCTTATCGTACATATTCTTAGTGTAGTATGTTGCAAACTATTGATGGTATGTCTTCAAAGCATGGTTTGGAAGTTGGGGTGATGTGTGGTTGCTTCGAAAGTTTCATGCATCTCATTGTGTCTTATTTTTTGCAATGCAGCATCAATTTGACCAATAAAGTCACTAAGCCTTAGTTTACTTGTTAAGAATTGGTTCAAATATGAATTGGTTGACTCTGATCTTTGGGTCGTTATTGATCCAGCCACAAAGTGCCCCCGTATAAAGGTCTCTACCCAATTTTGCTTAATTTCATACTGTGTCTTACACCAACCATTATTTTGCAAACCAAATTTTTCAATCACTAATTTCCATTGATCCTCCCACTCTTCTTCCTCGAAATAGTAATGATACATTAGGTGAGTAATGGTTGATGTTAAAGCAGGATTTGGGACAGCTTTTGAAGCATTGGTTGATATATGCCAACCACATAGACGGTGTATGGCATTTGGCATTACAACTGAAATTGCTTCTCGCATTGCTTTGTCGCCATCCGTGATAACAACCAAAGGTGGTTTGTGGTGCATGGCATCAAGGAAGCATTGTAGAACCCATATAAAGATTTTCGCACTCTCGTCGCATAATAGAGCAATGTCGAACACCATAGTTCGAAAGTGGTGGTTAACACCGACAACAATCAACAAGGGCTTGTTGTAAGCATTTGTCTTATAGGTTGTGTCGAAAGCCATAACGTGTAACGCTCTGGATAGCCAAAACCGTTACACTGTGTGTTTACAAAGTGCCAAACTTGTTAATCAAGTCATTTAGTTAAAATCGTGATACTGAACTGTAAAGGAACTAGGGTTAAAAGTGTTTTGGTCTCAAAAGCCACATTTTCATTAAAGAACGCTGTTTGTTTACACGGGATCCCAAAAAAAATATAAGTTTTAAAGAGCGTTTACAAAATTTACAAGACCTAGATACAATAACCAGCCATACTAAGGCAAAACAAGCAATTAGGTAATCCCTGTCCTGGTCCACTCCTCGACCATGGTGATCGAACAGCTGACTATGTACATTTCACCTCGGAGCTCTCCATCTCAGGCTTGGTCTAGCTTGCCCTTGCCTTTACCTGCACCACGTAGCACCCGTGAGCCAAGGCCCAGCAAGAAAACACAACAACAGCAGAGCATAAGCATTTAGCAGTCAAATCAATATCTTACATCGCATTACATAACTTCAACCATATACTCAATCAGAATAATCAAATATTCCACATACTAGGCATATCAATTCATAACATGTACAGTTCACAAATGATAACCAGGGCTAACGCCCTCAGGCTGCTCCCTCTGTTGTCCCGCTGTTCTTGGCTACCAGTGGCCAATCTGCGCCCTATGCGCTAATATCATGTACGGCGCTCTTAGGCCGCTTCTACATGTCCCATGGCGTAATACCAACATTGACACAATACAATTCTCAGGAGCACTTAGTCCCATCACAATCATACAACCAGGTGCAGTTTTCTTACCTTTCAATTCAATAGCTTTGATCCCTTGACTCCTTGAGCACGATCCCCCTCGAGCCCTAGCGCTCACCTAATCACAATCATGGCCAAGGTCATTATCAATCCCCAAGTTCAAAACCTAGCCCCGGGCCAATCCCGAGCCCCCGGGATGTCCTAGTTCCACCAAACAAGGTGGTGGAATCAAACCCCAAACCCTAGGTCAAAAACCCTTGCAAACAACCCAAAAAACCCCTTCAAAAGGCAGGGTAGCGCTACAACGCTCTTGGGAGGGTGCTACAGCGCTACAAACAGAAGCCAAAAACCCTTCAGCAAAATGGCCTAGCACTACAGCGCCCAAAGGCTAGCGCTGTAGCGCTAGTCATAGATAGTCCTGCACTGATTTTTCCCTTCTGCGATTTCTTCGAACCAACCTCAACCAAACCTCTTCCAACTCTTACCCAAACTCAAAAACAACCTCATAACCACACTCCACTCATCCCAAGCACCCTAAACATCTAAAACCTAAGCACATGCATCCACAAACTCAGAATTCACCATAGCCACCTCTAAGCTCTAAAACTCAGTAAAAACCAGCTGAACATCAAAGTTTAGAGTTTAAACCTTATACCTTTGATAGAATTTCGACCACAGGCTGCCTCTAGACTCCTTTGGCTTGCTTCTCCTCAGCCTTAAGTCCGAATTCCCTAAGGTTCCACCCAATTCAACTTAAGCACCACAACTCAAAAACCAGAAACTGAAACTGAAGAATTCTAAGTCTTACCTCAAGTGTTGATGAACCCTTGCTAAACCCCTGCTAATTCTCCACACTCAGCTTAGACTCCTTGATGCTTAGCTTCTCCCAGCTCTCCTCTGAGCTTACCCCAGAAATCCTCAAGAAATTGGTGAAGAAAGCACAAACCGACCTAGAGAACTCTTTCTGTTTTCTCTCCTTTCGTTTCCTTTCCTTTTCTTTCTTTTTCAAACTTCTGTAATGTTCTAGAAATCCCACTAACATAAAACCTCAGTAATACCCATCCTTAAAAGCTAAATGACCATTATGCCCTCCCTATTAATTCTAATCCTTTAGTCCACTTGAGGGCATTTTAGTCATTTTACCTAATTCCCGCTAATTCCTCGAGTGTCTCTATTATTTACTGCCTAACTTCCGATACCTAATTAATCACCAATAACATTCCTCAACGTCATAATAGACTCCAGTATATCCGCTAAACTCCCATTTATACCCCTAAACTCACCCCGAGCCGGGTATAAATCTCCGCTATGACTTTTCCGCTACTTTACTCACTAGGGTTGTCTCGAGTCACAGATCACAGATTTATCCACATAATAATGTGGTCTCGACAATTATCACATATATCGAAGCAGTTATGCCCATAATGGCCAAAATTACATTTATGCCCTTCTAACCTAATCAGGGCCTATATGCATACTAATACACATAGTCATGCATCTCAAATATTCAAGTAATCATATAACATGCTTTAAATCATAATCATGCATCTTAATCATTAAAACCACACATAGTCTCCATTATGCCCTCCAGGCACACTAATCAAGACCCTTAAGCCTTATTAGTGAATTTGGGTCGTTACATAACGTCTCCAAAATGTTGGTAATCCCGCCTTGAACTTCCATCACACCAAAAAAGATTTGCTAGGCGTGTCTCCTCATCTGTGCTATAGATTCCATACAAGTGATCATCTCTTCTTGCGATACATTCCAAGTATCCTAATGCTCCCTCCGAGTCAGCTTCCGTTCCAGTGGTTTTTCTCTTGTCACCAATCCAATTGTAAATATCTCTTTTTTGGAATGGAACATTATTAAGACAACCCCTTTCTTGTGCCAAATGATTCATTATTTGGCAAGTTCTTATTCCAGATCTTCTCATGGAAATAACTTGTTCACCAATTTCTATTGTCACCTTTCTGTTCGATCTAAGGAATTGGATTTCAGCAGGTACTGCCAAGTTGTGGTTATGTTTTGGCTCAAAGTCTCGCACAACCCATAAGTTGCTTGACTTGTCTAAATTGACTCTTAGACGTGCATGGCAACCTACTCTAGTTATTGGTTTTGGTATTTTTTTTTTCCGATTTTCCAAGTTTAACCACTTATTTTTTCGTGTTCCTTCTCTTGAGCACACCAAAACATGCTGGAATTCTTGATTTTCACAATCCTTTCTGACATCGTGTTTTCTAACACTAAAGCCAACCCACCTCGAGTAACTATAGTAAAAAAAATTCCACAAGTTGTTGCTGGGTAGAGATTTATTCGAAAGGTCCTCTTTTCTCAGATCCTTCGGTTCTTTGTTCAGTTCCAGTTGATTAAATAACCTTCCCCAGTCATTTTCTGATTCATGTAATACTTGTGGTTGTAATGAGTGCTCCATTTGATGTCCGCTAGTAGACCTTAATGAAAATTAAGCATGGTATCAGTGTATATCCTCTTCAAAATTGTAAACTTAAACATGGTTGGTTAAGTTGAAACCTATGAATCACTACAACAATTTTTAACAATTAAAAATCATGCGCTACATTGTACAAATTCTTAGCATATATGTGTACCTACAAAGGGTGATCAGTTCATAAATTATGGGGACCTCTCACTGACTACTTATGTTCATAGTAGTGGCTTTTATTCCCAATTGTCATTTTCTTATATGTGAATGTTAGGGGTTGTCTCCATATAATTATAAAGTTGTATCTCCTTAGAGGGCTATTATTAGAGACTTCCTTCCAGTGAAATTAATATAGTTACTCAGTATTATACTAAACCCTTTTTCAAATGAATGGATTTTTTTCAGTGTATGGACGACCTACATTAAGAAGTTGGGAGTATAGTGTAGAATTTCTATATACAGTAATAAACTACTTATAGGTTCATTGGCTTTAAACATATATAAAAAGTTACCAAATTTTGGTACATGGGAGGTTAAAGAGGGATTGTAGTGTTGAAGTCAACTTTTTCCCCGCATTTAGTTCTTCCTGTGGATGCCTATACTTGTGTGTTAGCTTTCCAACTGAACAAGAGTTGGCTAAGAATGTCTTCTACCATTTTTTTGGAAAGGGATTATGTAATAGAACCAATGACCGTTTGTCAAAAGTGACGAAGATTTAGTGGGATGTGCCTATCCACCTTTGTTATTGATGTTTTTTTAAACAAAGGATGTGACTTTTAAGGAAAACGTAGTGATTGTTAAGGGTTATGTTCAAACTAGTCAGAGAACATATTCTTGGTGTGTATGGAGGAGATAACTAACATTCACAACTCTTTTTATCCTTATTTCATGGGCCTTGGAAGAGGATACAAATATAACTTTTGGCCCATCCCTTTTGTTCATCATCCAACAATCATTTAACTAGTTTTTATATTTTGAAATGTATTACTACTGGCAACCTCCCTGAAATTGTAGCCTATTCAAGTTGTGTATGACCAATACTTGCTTATTAGAAACCATTATTTGGAGTAAAATCACCATTTGTATTACGAATTTCAAAAATATCAATTCTTCGATCACAGCAGGTTGCTATATGCAATGAAATTTCTGATATATTAGATGATAATGCCTCAAAGTGGACTTGTTGTAGTACATTTGTATTGATTATGTAAAAATGACACTGTCCAGGAGCTGGAAATACAACCCAACCCATCCAGAATGATCCTACAACATGGTAGAACCTATGATCTGCAATATATATGAAGAATGTGATACACTCTTCAATACAAATTGAGCACATTTTACAAAACTGCCCACTTTTCCCATAATATTGAAGTACATAAACAACAATTATACATTAACTTAGGATACAACATTTAACATCTAAACATAGATTAGGAAACTTTATTTATTTAACTTAGCGGCATCATATCTTATGTGTGTATTGATTTACTCAATCAATACTCATGTACTCATTCGGTCCTTTAGTATGGACAGATTGAATAAAAATTTCTCCAACAAGATTTTGCATTCCATTGTGAATTAGTGTGGATTGACCCAGCAATTGACGAATCTTATAGTTGATTGTTCGGACATCCATAACAGAGTTGCGTATCTTATCCGATTTTGTGTACACATTCCGATGTAGGAATTTAATTTTCAAATTCTCTGCCTCCTTTGCAAGGAAATTTTTGCACTTTCCCCTTGAAGGAGACCTCCTTGGAGATTTCTCTTTGTTGGACTTGCTTGTGCCAGGGGAGGTGTGTAAGTTTGGTTCCTCTTTCACAGTGGATTCACATGTGGGTGAGTCTGGTTCCTTCTTCACAATGGGCAAAACTTGTTTGGCAGGGGAGGGGGAGCTCTCCCAAGTTCTATATGTACGTTTACTTGGATACTTTTTCCCAACCAAGTAATCTGAATCAGATGACTCTTGCTTAGGGCATTCAGGGTGAAGAAGCACTAGTGAGTGGTTAGACATTTTTTGAGCTGGGTGGAAAGTGTGGTTTGTGTGTTTAGGGAGAATGATTGTGGGTGTTGGTGGAGTGAGGGACCTTTGTTATTTATAGTTGTTATTATAGTAGTTGATTCTTAACGGCTCCATATGCTAAAGCTGATTGATTGTCGAAACTAATTTGGTTTCAATTGGACTATACACAGTTTGAGAGTACAATTTATTAACGATCTAGGATGTAGTGTGTCAGAAGTAAATTTTAGACCACTGTAACAGTAAGTACACTCGACTCCCGCCTAAAATTGGTATTTTTTTTTTTTGCGCCAATATATTTCCATTTAATGCTTCCTTAAGAGAAGTACCTACATACAGCTACTCCGAGAATTAAGGCCATTTTTCTGAAGCTGACATTATGGGAGTGTCAGTGCCTCAATTGTCATCGTCTAAAAATAATGTGTACTTTTTTTCTCATACGATTTTGTTAAACATTGGACACATCTGTTAATGGTGCATTGATCAAGGTTTACCTGATGAAACTGAATAAATTCCATCAATTCCCTACCTATATGAATAAAATTCTGGATTCATGTTCATTGAATTACCTCTTATGTTCATTCTTCAAGTTGTCTATGGCCCTGATATTTTATTCTTTTAAATTTTTGTTGGTTTGATTTGCTTTATTATAAGTGTTATATGAGTTGTTGAGCTGTTATGCAACTTATACAATGATAATTTCTCTTGGTATGGGTTAAATAAGAATCTTTGTTCTATTGACTTAACCAATTAGAATTAACATATATTACTATGGTTCCTCTTTCAGATATATAGTGAAAACTACTAATTTTGGTTATGATTACAAAACACTAAATATACATACCTTCCTTAAGGTTCGTCCTTGTGTTTCCATTAACTTGACATCTTGTTCTGTGACATAGTAGGCATGACCCATCCAGGTTTCAAGGGACCAGTTGTACAAGGTGGACCATCAATACTAAAAGGTCGTCCATACTCCCATTTGTATTTTAATAATAATAGGTTGTGCGTACCTAAAGATGATGCAAGAGAAGAGTTTATATTGCTTTCCATACCTCTTGTCCGACTTATAATCATGCATGTTTGTCTACCAAAATTTTAGATTCCATTTATATCACCTACTCAATTTTGCATATATGAGTTCCAAAATTATGAGATGAAATTCTACATACATTAATGAAATAGGTTTGCCATTGAGTCCGATGGTATAATGTTTTCGGTAATGAAAATACGAGTTCGACTTAATAATTTGCTATCCGAAAGTGGAGTTGTAGTTGTACATTTAAATCTGTTTGAGTCCAAACCCTACATAGGAGAGTTGGGAGTCCAAACCAAACAGGTAAACTTAACAAGTCATACCTATAGTTCTACATATTGAGTACGTGTCATACACAAAACTTTCCACTTTGTCACCTAAATTAATATTTTAGCAATTAAGGGAGAACTTGGAAGATAAATTTCATTATTTAGGCAACCCTCATATTGGCTTGTCTCCATACTGATTCACTCAATCAACATTGATGACCTCATCTGGTTTCTTAGAATGCACTGCCTGATCAAAGATCTCTCCAGCGAGAGTCTGCATTCCATTCAGAACTATCCCCGACTGATCCAGCAGTTGACGAATCTTAAAGTTGATTGTCCGGGCATCAAGAGCAGAGAAGCTGAGTCTCTCTGACTTAGTTGCGACATTACGCTTTATGAATCTCATTTTGGAATTCTCTTATTATTTTCCTACACATTTTTTGCACTTTCCCCTCCTTGGAGATTTGGATTTCCTCATCTTCCTTCCTCCAGATGAGGTTGGAGACTTTGGTTCCTCCTTCACAATGGAATGAAAAGCAGGCGAATTTGGTTTTTTTTTTTATAGATGGACAAAGCTGGTGTTACAAGGGATTGGGAGCTCTCCAAAGTTCTATATGAGGGGTACAGAGTGGGATACTCATTAGGTAGCACATCCTCTGAATCAGATGACTCTTCATTAACAACTATTGGGGGGGAAAGGACTCGTGACAAGTTAGACATTTTTGCATGGGAGTGATTGTCAAGTGTATTTTGGTTGGATTTGGGTCGATATGGGTGATGCTACAATGTCTGCTCTCTTGTTATTTATATTAGTTTTCAAACCCTCTGAAGGAAGCCGACATTCCTCCTTTGTCCTTCTTTGCTTGACTGCATATTTTACTATATGAAGTCATTACAATATGACCAATATGTCTCCATCTAATAATCCTAATGAGTACTGATTTGATAGTTGACTTAGGTTAGTTAAATTTCATATCAATTTCCTCCACATGTGACATGGAACATAAAGAATGGGTTCCCTCGAGCCTAACTATGTAGTAACTATACTTCTTTTGGTGTAACTAATTAACAACTCCTCCTTCAGTGCCTACTTTCTTTCACGCCAATTATTTTCACATCTTCCGTACTTCAAGACCCTATGGAATTATTACCTACTCTCGTTAGTATGACCTATTTCCCAGCCTATGTTGTCGGAGTGTCTGATTAACTTCAACACCTCCTCTAGTAAGATCCCTAGAAAGTATTGTGAGATAGAACTCCATTTGATAATTGACCAAGCCACTAATTTTTTAGTGTTGATTCAAAGATTTCTAAAATCGCTAAGGTAGATTATTTAATAACCCCATTTTTTCAGTCCACTTGGAAATTATTAAGTTAGGTACACTAAAATGTGATAATTTCAACTGGTGCATACTACTTAGTTGTGTTAATTATGTTGCAAAACTGAGTAATCACTACTAACTGCTGTGATTATTAATTTTCAATGGTACTAAACATTAATTACTCTCCATACCTCTTTCCTTTACCAAGCCTTTCATACTTAAAAAAAAAACAATTTGAGCGCATAACATGAGGAAAAAACTCTATGAGCAGATTCCATTATAGAGAAACACACAACCTCTTAAAAAGATTGAATGTTTGGCTTCATTTAGTTAATAACACAATTTGGGGAAGGTAACCATCTTTGCAAATGTACTGTATACCAACCAACCAACCAATTATTAATGGTAATTAATATGGAAGGTGTCTATTTATGGTAGTCCACATTATGATCGTATATGACCCATGGATGTTGAGGGGTTTGTGTGAAGGAAAATAAATTTTAATATGAAAGTCCAATGCAAGCACGGTCTATGTCTTCACTGCGGACATGGTTCCATGTAAGTTCTTAAAACCGGTGTCCAAGAACAGGTCTCATAGTTTGTTCTCCTGAATTACTATGGTTTTATACCAGTTTTGCAACATGAAGAGATTTCCCATCACCAACTGATGATGCATTGGGAATCCATCAACTACTTCTCCAACATTGACCATAGTATATGAAGCGATCATAGCCAAACTTCGTTCCATTGTTGATGCTCGCTATCGTGGTCGGTCTATAAAAAGAAATGGTTTTAGAGAAACTTATGTCAATCCATACTATTCAACTCTGTATATTGCTTCTTATGAATCTTTATTACTCCACCTTTTAACTTTCACTTCCCATTTTCAATTTTTTTGTCCACATAGGTTTGGCTATGCCTTTATGTTCTTGTTATTATTTTTTTCCTATGGTTATAGTTGTTTGTAGATATTCAATTGTAAATTATACCCATCGTGGTGAATTTGCTAAATTAATGTATTATATACAGTTTCCCATTGGATTATAACTACATTATCATCATGACCGAGTGGGTTGATTTCTCTATTGCTTCCATCCAATCAAACACTCACCAAGCTTCAAGAAGCTGCACCTAAAGTGAATTTGGCATGTCATTATATTTGGTGTGTTAGGTGGGTGAAGCATGGCCACCCAGCTATGTCTACCTAGTATAGATTACTAGTAAGTGTAAGCTACATCTGATGGTACCCTGCATAGTACAATGATAGTGTTTCTTGGCTTTCCACAATTAATCCCACTTAAACGAATTACGTGTTGTTAATTTGAGGTTACACCTTCCTACCATTCTAATTAAACCTTTCATTCTAGTTAGGCCTTCATTGCATTCTACTTAAAAGCACCAATAACCTTTATTTTTTGGTTAACCCATCCTCACATTCTAACCAAATCTACGTAATTTTTTCTTATGTAATTCCTTAGTAACGATGAAAGGTTACCTTCTTCATCTCTTCATCGTTTATCGTGATCTAATTAATTGGGATCATATCAATTTCCATTCCTTATTGTATAATCTTTATAAGCAGAGGGACTTGCTCTTCAAAATGGTGAATAACGGGTTCTTTCGTCTTGTACACTCCCTGCACAAAATTAATACAAGGAGGGGGACTGTTGTCCTTTTCCTGAACAGTTGATGGTAGTGATGACTTACCTTTTTGGGGAATGCCAGAGAACAAACAGACACCCACCACTATAGATGTACTTTCGTAGGTTACATGTAATTAAATCTAAGACAAGGTTTCCGCACTAAAACCCTTTTTGTACATTTTCTATTTCAATTGGATATGGCTAATTAAACCTCTACTCTAACTAGTAACCCAGCAAATGATTAGGTGCCACTATATCCTGCATTAAAGATATGCATATTGTAGACAATTTAGGTGTTGTTGAGGACTAATAGACCAAACTAAGCAGGTTAATTATTCCCCTACCATTACATCAACCTGTTTATAAAGGATATGCTGAGTTGATGAACATTTGGAAACTCACGTTTTCTAAATACTACGAATACGTCAATTATTCTAAAACATTATTACCGTATTCAATGACTATTCATGTCAAAAGTTATAAGTTGACCACCTCGTCCAATTTCTTCCACCAAATAAAATGGTTAAATTTCAATTGAACTTCAATTTAAGATCCACAATAAAAATATAAATCATATCATAAGCTTGTGTTCAATATAATTGGCATTGGGTTATCTTAAATATGTAGGTGATTATGATCACGCATAATACCATAGTGGTCTTTGTACACGTTTAACAAATAAATAAGCAAACAAGTTCGCATATATTATATTGATTTAGAAAGTTAACATCCACTGTGGTCAAAATCTCACTAGAACATCAACACTCTATTTTCTTCAGCAACTTAATATCATGAAACTACTAAAGTACTCCATATGAAACCGTGCAATTCTAAATAGAAATATACAAACTTTTAAGACATAACACCCTCCATATTCATACTACTCACTGTGCGTGGGATAACATTTTCTAGGGAATATGGCTACATGACATAACCTTATTCCCAAGAAATTACTTCTCAAAAGACAGTGCAAAACTTGTTGTACATTGAACATAAAACTAAAAAGACTGTCAGAGGGAGTTATATCTTAGTTCAGATCCAATCATATTAGTAGTGAGATGAAGACCACTCCCTCCACTAGCTTCGGCTTGCATGGACATCAAAGTATGGACAAACATCCTCAAGTCATCCATCCCACCTCTCAGAGAGAGCATACCTTGTTCCAATGCATGCATCCGCATGTAGAGGTGCAACAAGTAGTTTTCATAAGCATTTTTGCGTTCTTCTAACTCCGTCTCTAGAAATGAAACATGTTGCATGGTACCGTTGATGGTATATATTGGCAAACATGGCATTTTGAGTGTGAATAGCCTCCAAACATTGCATCACCATTTGTATTACATAAAGACCATCACCGTGTACTGGTTGTGGCCAGCTGGTGGTAGGAAAAGTTGGTTGTGCATTACTAGCAGCAGATCCTTCCCACTGATTTGAGTAAAGAGGTGAGTTGAACAAGTTCGTTCTTTGGTTGACTTTGTTTTCCTGATTTACTTGGAGATTTGTATGAGATTGACGAGGGGGGACAATGGTTAAATTTGAAAAGGATTGTACTCTTTTATAGAGGATGGAGTATAACTTGGCATCAAAAAATCTTATGGACCCGCAACTTAGTTCACTCATTATCAGTTAACGCACGTGGGATATGATTATCACTCATTTCCGTTGTTATATAATAAATATATATTTACTCTGAGTTAGCTAATACTTAGTGTCATTAGCCTTATTTTAATTATTCCTTTCTTATGGTGCTCATATGTTAGTAGGGGATATGAGTAGGCAGGGCTATTCACCAAGCACCAAGCACCAAGCATCTAAGGAAATTTCGTGTAGAATACACAAAATCAGAGTAGGTAATCTACATAGGGTGTCGTACTTGCTTAGAACTACTAACGTAACCAAAACTATGGCCTAAATGTGACTGCCATGGTTGGATAATTAAATTCACTCATATGAAGTCATTACATTCAAATTAGTTTGGTTCATTTTGGGAAATGTTGTATAATGGTTGGGTCATTTGCTTTATTGGACCATGTTGTTTTCAAAACTATTACCTCGGGTACTGAATAAAAATTTGATCTCCATAAAGACTCATTCATGTTCCTTGATGAGACTTTCTCCATTGTTGAACAAAACAAAACATAGATTTTATTCTTACATTTGGTTATTGTAATATTTTTTTTAAGGAAATTGCCAGCCTATATACTATTATGTTGTTGTTGTTCTTGCATTATGCTATAGATTTTCTAAGTTTTAGAACCCTCATTCATCACCAATCTAGTTCATCCCTCCTCAGCCGAAAAATTTAAACTGCATCTTATGCTATTTCACGATAATGTAAATTAAAAGTAAAATCAGGTTTAAATCTAAGACACATAAGTTTTTTACTTTAAATATTTGTGGATGTCCGAATCATCAAAATCTTTATTCCAAATTATAACGCACATGTGAAAGTAAGTTTACACATCATTTGTACAACAATCAAAACCGGATGTCTTACTTCATTTTTAATATCAGTAAAACGTAAATTAATTTGCTAAATGTTTTTTCAAAAATGGTTCACATAAAACAATCATTAGCTAGTAGTATCAAGTTTTCAAGTTGTAGGACAATGTTAAAGTATTAATAAACGTTGCATTGACTACCTCAAAATTGTACAGATTATACTAGGAAAGAAATAGGTTAGTTTTCCACTTTTTCATTGCAAAAAAAAAAAAAAAAAAGGCTGGTAAGAAACTTAAGTGTTGACAATAACTTAATACCTTCCCTAATAATAAGTCCTCTAAGGTGAATTTTTCATTGGAATTACACATACGGGAAATTATTATTTTTCTCCGATTTGCTTTCCCTTTTTTTTCTTCGACGTCCCTTCACCTATACGACTCCCTGAAGCAGTGGTACCATCCATCTGCATCGACGTCGTAGCACAGTGTGGATTCTGCCTTCACATGAAATCGACAAGGAGAATGTGGATGTCCTTGACTTTTGCCATCATAAACTTTTCAAACATAGTGTGAGTTACTAGACCAGGGTGGAGTTCAGGCAATCTCCTAAGTTTCGTGTGATGATGTTCTACACTCATTGTAGAGCTCCAATAATAAGGGCAATGGAACTTTTCCGAGTAGGGGTTACCTGTTTTCAACGCAGTTTCTTAGTGTTCGACAGGTTTGGGCTCATCAATCAGAACTACCCTGATGATGCAATGACAGTAAAAACCTTTCTAAGCTACAATTACAATCTAACCCAAACGTACTCATAATGTTAGACCAGAAATAGGTTAATGTGAATAATTACCTTCCTTCTCACTTCAATCCAAAAAGAAAGAGGTATTCCATTGCTTTTCCTTGCCCAAACCATGCTTTTCTTGTTCTAAATAGTTAGATTCAGAGGGGAGTGGTACAAATGTCGCCTTATCACCCCTATGCTCAATTACAACGGATTGTGTCTTACTGGTCAAGCCAAGCTTATGAGAAGAAGTGATGGTTTAACGCTTCTTCTTAGTACTGGGCAAAACATTCTTTTCCGCCATCATTTGACTGAGTTGCAGGGTCGGTCCAGACCTATATTTTCCGGAGTACCCCGAATAAGTGTCTGACGAATCCAACCATTCACTTGCCGGTGGAGATTCTTGTTGGAATGACTCCATCATTTTGGTCTCTGTACGACTGCACTTCCCTATCTTCCCAAACTCACTTGTTTTCCCCATGGTCTACAAACTTGGTGTTACTTTTTTTTTAACCTTCGTATCTCGTTGGCAAGGCAGAAATCTTTCTATTTAGTTGTAAAATATAAAATTTTATTTATATTTTTCCCTAACTTTGGGTGTATAATTCGACCAATATGGGCTCGGTCCCACAATTTTAAAATATTACATAATAATTGTTGTTAATTAAATGAAGAAATTTTTAATACACATTTCAAAACATTTGACCCTAATTTACTGTAAAGAAATTAATATTGTATAAATAAATTTTAAAAAACAATATTGAATATATGGAATTAAATAAATAAAGTAATCATTATTTAGTCCTGTTTCTAAAAAAATTGGCATCATAACGGGGTTAAACCCTATTTTGCTGCTTAGGCCGGCATGTTGTAACTCTGTTATTGTAATCCACCTTTTATATGTATTTTGGGATCCAATGTATACGGTGAAATGTTTTTATCTTGACCAAAAATCTTTCTATTTAGAACTGTTAATCTCGTTTAGTTACACGATTATGACCAATAGTAAAACATATATTTGGGTTAATATTATAATTAACAATTGATACTTTAACGACAACTTTGCGCGTATTTAAGTAATAAAAAAGGCACAACATCTTCAATTAGTTGTGGGAATGAAATTGTATTTTGGGACCTAAAATTCTTCATTAGTAGATAGACTTAACATATACTATTATTATTACAAAAAGATTACAAAAAAAAATACTTTTTAGAATCTTTAGATTAATTACTGCTAGTACAATCCAGTAGCATTATAGATTGAATGATGGTTACCTATCTGGTTGAGACAACATTTGGATCTGAAAAGTTTATTGACGTCAAATTCATAATTAGATTATGAAATAACCTTCACTAGTAAAGTCAATTGTAACGCCCTACTACCCAGGGATCGTTACGTTGTGCATTTTAAACAGTGCTAACTCGTTAACTGAGCCATTTGGCCATAATCGTGTAACTAAATGTGATTAACGATTTAGCTTTAAAAACTTTTTGGTCAAAGATACAACCTTTCACTAAAACGTTTACTATACACATTGGGATCCCAAAATACATTTTAAAGGTTAATTACAATAAAAGATTTATAATGTTTCACTAAGCGGCGGAATCTGGTTTAACCCTAGTTCCTCTTTCAAACCCTCGGTCGTGGCGGTCGAGTGGCCGCATATGTACACATTGTCACCTAAGCTCTCCGTCTCAAGGATGGTCCAGCTTTCTTTTGCCTTTACCTACACCACATAGCACCCGTGAATCGAGGTTCAGCAAGAAAACTCAATAAGCTCATGAACAGGTAATAACATGTCACTGAATCATAATAAGCATGCCTAGAAATAATAGCCCTATTCATGCATGCAGGTACTTCCTTAACAAATGATTGTGGGCCCTGCCCTTTTGTATGGATGACTATCAAGTCAATCCTAAGTGAATATCAATAATGATTCTAGTAATCATGTTGGGGCTTGCAGCCGAATCAGATAAGTGACTAAGGTGTTACAAACTTGAACCAGATAAGTGACTATGGAGTCACGAACTTGGGCTCTGCACCCTAAGCCATGGGCTCTAGCTCTGGCTCTATAAGTAACTAGCCTTTACACTAGACAAGCGCTTTTGTTTTAATCGAACTTAAGGTCGGTCAAGCATTTCATACTTATGTCGATAATGCTTATGTCAATTAGATCTAATCTTTTTGGCTTGCGTTAAACACGCTAATACCGTTCTTAACTCATAGGTCAATTCCATACGACCAGTGCTCAGTACTACTGTCGAACTTCACTAACAAGTCACAGCTTGACAGTCAATACTAACACCATTGTCGATTCTGACTATGGAGTCAGTTCGACTCACAAGTAAGAAATGCACCGAGGTGTATATCATATGTCAAATATCCAAATATAAGGCATTCAACATGCTTACTCAACATTCACTAGCATAATTATGATCATGCACATTTACAGACTCAAGCTCTAATCAATCTCATATTCAATATTCATGCCATAATTAGTGATGCACACGGGGCGGGGAATTGGCGGGGAGTGCTCCCCCCATCCCCATCCCCATTTATATTTCTAATTACTGTCCCTGCCCCATTCCCGCTTATTCCCCGTCGGGGACAGGGTGGGGAATCCCCACAGGGAACCCATTTATTTAAAAAATAAATTTTAAAATAAAAATCGTAAATTATATGTAAATTAAAATATTTCACAATATTTATTATTTAAAATATTAAATATTATCCTAAATAAATTTTAAAATATTAAAAAAGTTACTAATATACTACAAAAACACATAAAGAAATATATAAAATATTACAAAAATATATACAAATTTAAACGGGGCCCCGTCGGGGCAGGGAATGCTATCCCCATCCCCGCCCCATTCCCCATTTAGACGAGGATTCCCCGCCCCATTAGGGGCAGATCCCTGCGGGGCCCCGTCCCCATAGGGAAAATGTGCATCCCTAGCCATAATCACATGTGCTGCTATGCATTTACAATGCAATAAATGTCCATATATATAGCACTCAGCATGCCTCATCAATAACCATGCATTTTTTCTTAGGCATTAATATACAGTTATGTCATAATTGAAGTTGCACAATTTATTATTGAATTAATGCAATTTTTGAAATTGTGTGTTTGGAAATAAAAGAAATTGATTTTAATCAATTATTTCATTTAAGTGAGGTAGGGTTTTGATTAACAAATTTGATTGTTGTTCTCTATGTGTCCACCCACATCTTGAGGTGTAGAGAACGTCTTTCTAAAACGTCCCAAACTCAAATGTGTAATACACAATCTACACATTAATTGGTAATATTTGGGAGTTACAAAATTTGTAACTCCAAAATATTTCACAATTGGGCACACACATGTGCCCAATTTTGTAACTCACAATAATATGTTACAAGCTATGACAAATCAGATTTATGTGATAAATCACATTTTAGTCACATTATTTAATTTAACATTATATTATTTAAAATGATATGACATTCCCCCACTTAGATTAAATAATGACATTTTGTAACACTTATTTAATCAACCAAACATTATATTAAATTATTATATTTAAATGGGAATCCTTTCTGACAGTGAGAGAGATTTTTTATAACGAAAAAATTAGAATCGATAATAACGATTAATAAATAGTAAAATATGTTTATAAATTACAGTGAAATACAATTATATAGTTATGTACATTAATACAACCATCATTTTGTGATTCAACTATGCCTTACCATATAAAATGGGAGTAAAAATGGTGTTTATTGACTGGATTAGGGACAATTCGGGTGATTCAATATTTAATTATGTTTCTAAAGTGATCATTCACATTTTATTGTGTACTCATCCATAGGTGTACATCTATCAAACAAAAAAATCAGAAAAAAGGAAGAAAAAAGTTTAAATAATAAGCCATCAAAACTAGCTGTATTGCTGACTATTTATTGCTACTTCCTATACTGGTTCATTTCAAACTGTGAAGATTTCAGCTGTAGCCTACTGTCTAGGTTTCTTGAAAATTTTCAAATCAAAATCATGTAGTGTATATTCTTTAATTGACTGATTTAAGATATGGAAAAGAAAGAAGAGAGTTTTTGAAAGAGTGTATTGTCATTTATTGCAACATATCATTAGTAAGCAATATCAACTTGGAGCCGTGATTATCAACATGTCATATGTACAGCTAATATCGTAACACGTGGTCCACATCCTCCACAAGCCAGGACCCACGCAAAGCCACTTATTTGGCATATCACTATATTTGAACATTTAAACGACCAAATATAATGCATATAATTTTTTTTTCATTAAGAGAGCCAGTTTATATAATGCATATAAAATAAACTTGAGGTTATACCACCAATTGACATATGAACATGTTACCCTATTATTATACGTAAATGCTCCAAGTTTAATTTTATTATTACATTAACAAGGAGGATTAAAAGCGAATGACATTTTGGGAACAAAGTGAAGGCTAATGAAAAACTAGTACGCAGGACAGGTGAAGCATTAAAGACGGTTCATAACTCCATTCTTTCAGCGTTCAAGAGTTGTTATATAGAATCATAAAAACCAAACTAATAAACAACTTCAGTTTAAACACCTCCAGAAGCAACCATAGACATCTTGTTTGGTTTTTGGTTTTCAAGTCTAGAGTAATGGCGAGTAGTGAGGAGAATGACTCAAATAATGGAAAGAAAATGATGCAACTAGAAGTAGAGATACATTCTGGGACCAACTCGTCCCATGATTCTGTTGGTTTTTATTGATCAAATCAGAGATTATACGTAGCGGAACAACAATCAAATTGTTAGATTAATCCCATAAGATTTCTAAATCTACTTCTTCACATGCATATATATATATTGAATCAAGGACATGAATAGAAAAATTACCTCAGGTCCTTCCTTGCTGCTATCTTTTCGTATGGCTAAATCCTCGAGATCTCACACCAAGATCTTCCAAAATGTTCTCAGGCACACAAAGAACGAGTGTGGGCTCACTATACAAATAATAGGCAATAAACTATTTATCAGATGTTCTCAACACATGAGATCTGATAAAGTTTTGGACCTAGGTTTTGTTTGAAGAACGATGACTTTTGTTTATGTCACTGTTCTCTTTCTCTGAGAGAGATTTCTAGATATTTTTCTATCCCTTAAAAGTTACGTTCTGTCAAAAACTGATATCCTATATATTAAAATATTTGTTATTTTAAACAAATTCAAAATAACTGATTAGTTATCAGATTTTTGTTTAAATAATAATATTTTAATCATATTAAAATATCTCATTATTTATTTAATATTTAGATAACTAAAATTGTGGAATCAAGAGACTGAGTACACTCTCTTATGCGTGTAGCACAGTGCCTGTGCACTGTGCCACATGTGTACCACATGCCTGTGATGGCATGTGATTTTTCCCAATTTTTATTATTATTTAAATACCAAAAATCCCAAAAATTAATTAATTCAAAATTAATTATTTTTTTGTTAAATCAAATAATTAATTAATTACACATAATTAAGCAATAATTATGTTTGATACATAGAAAAATATTTTACTTATCACATAAGTCCTTTTTGCCCATTTTTGTATTTACCTTTGTTAGTGTTTGTTTGAGCCATTTCGGGGACCATGGACCTATAACATTAAACTCCAATAAATTGAAACTAAATAATTAAACTCTTTAATTATAATAGTTAATTTATTAATTCTGATATTACTCCACTATAAATTCAGAATTGCACTCTTTATGTTATAGATATACTTTTACAGAAATATTTTTCTTAAGTCGTCCATTGATATAACCATCTTACAATAGTTCAACCCTCTAATTAATTAGTTCATAAATTAGAATGGAAGAATTACCATTTAACCTTTCTAATTTGCTTCTTATTCCATAAGTACCATTAATTCACTAGTGAATAATTAATCTATAATCTGATTATAGATTTGAGCTCAAAATCATTCAGTTCCAGAATTAACCCTTAAGGGAATTAATATACGATCATTTAGGAAAGATTAGATTCCGTATTGTTGATACATGTTCCCAGCCATCCATGATATTAAATCTCCAAAACAAAAGTCATTAGCCTCATTCTTTGAAGAGACCTTAACGAATGAATCAAAAGATTTAATAAACATGAACAGGAGTTCATGAACATTCAGGATTTAGGTTGATCTATAAATGATCATCAGTTATGATATGAATTACAAGTCTTTATTATTAAATGATTTTTGGATAAAGACTTTAATTCATATCGGTCCATGTCATATATAATCATATTATATAAAGCACATTTACCGAGATGTCTTTCCACATCAATAATCTGAATCTAGATTATTTGTATCATTATGATACTCAGTAAACCGTACTTACAACTCCAATTAAAGAATTCCATAACTTTAATTTGTTGTTGTTGACTATTTTTATTCATTCATGTGATCTTAAGTCTCTCGTACTAATACAAGATCACACCCTCAATAATGAATATGGAATTTTTCTGATATTTACAAAATTATTCAAACAATAATTTAACAATCTAAATATGACAATAATAATAAACCATTATATTTATTTATTCACAGAAAAAACAAATGTCTTTACATGCTTTTAGGACACACTCCTAACAATCTCCCACTTGTACTTAAAGCAAGTGAGGCATTTGTCTCATTCCCATATTACGTACATGACCCTCGAATTGCTTTGCTGGAAGCATCTTCGTGAACGGGTCTACCAGGTTGTGTTCTGATGCAATTTTCAGAATGGTCACATCTCCTCTATGTACGATTTCTCTGACAAGTGGTATTTGCGCTCTATATGCTTTCCCCTCTTGTGGCTTCTTGGTTCTTTAGCATTGGCCACTACTCCACTGTTGTCACAGTAAAGAACAAGTGGTTTCTCCACTTCTGGAATTACTTCCAAATCTGTGTAGAACTTTTTCAGCCAAACTGCTTCCTTAGCTGCTTCACAAGCTGCTATGTATTCAGCTTCCATGGTTGAATCAGCTATACTGGATTGCTTAATGCTTCTCCAGACAACTGCTCCACCACCAAGAGTGAATACTGACCCAGAAGTAGACTTTCTACTATCCTTGTCAGATTGAAAATCTGAGTTAGTGTATCCAGTAGGTTTGAGGTCACTACCCGAATATACTAGCATATAGTCTCTCGTTCTCCTGAGATACTTGAGAATATGTTTCACCGCAATCCAGTGTTCCAAACCTGGATTTGATTGATAACGACAGACAATCCCTACTGCATAACATATGTCAGGTCTAGTACATAACATTGCATACATTAGGCTCCCTACAGCTGATGATAGGGATACTTTCTCATATCCTCTTGCTCTTGTGGTGTCTTTGGACACTGATCTTTGCAAAGAGTAATTCCATGTCTGGTTGGCAATTGACCCTTTTTGGAATTCTCCATAGAGAATCTTTCAAGCACTTTATCAATATAATTTGCTTGTGAAAGTGCTAGGAGCTTGTTCTTTCTATCTCTTAGAATTTTAATGCCTAGAACATAGCTCGCTTCTCCCAAATCTTTCATTTGGAATTTGTCAGCCAACCATTTCTTTACATTTGATAATGTCTCTACATCATTCCCAATGAGTAGGATATCATCAACGTAAAGAACTAAGAAAACCACAATTTTTCCTTTGATGTATTTATAAACACATGCTTCGTCAACATTTTGTTCGAAACCATATGTTTTAATAGTTTCATCAAATGTTAAGTTCCAAGATCTTGATGCTTGTTTCAATCCATATATGGATTTCAACAATTTGCATACCTTTTGATCTTGATCCTTCTTTATAAACCCTTCTGGTTGTTCCATATAAATGGTTTCATCAAGGTGGCCATTCAAAAAAGTTGTCTTGACGTCCATTTGCCATATCTCATAATTATAGATGACAGCTATGGATAAGAGTATGCGAATGGACTTAAGCATGGCCACAGGAGAAAATGTTTCTTCATAGTCCACACCCTCTCTTTGTGTGTAGCCTTTGGCCACAAGCCTTGCTTTATAGGTTTCTACCTTTCCATCTGCACCCCTTTTCTTCTTGTAGATCCATTTGCATCAAATGACATTAACATTGTCAGGTAGATCTACAAGTTCCCAGACTGAATTGGAATACATTGATTCCATTTCTTGATTCATGGAATCTTGCCACTTATCAACATCAGGGTCTTCCATTGCTTCTTTAAAAGTCAATGGATCGTCCTTTTCAGTATCTGATACAAGAACGTGTGCCTCATGTTCGTAACGAATAGGTTGTCTCACAATCCTCCCACTACGACGTTGCACTGGTTTTTCCTTTTCAGGAAATGTGGTTTCTTTGGTTGTTTTATCATTAACTGATGAAGAAAATGGAGATGAAATTTTATCTGTCATTAGTTCCTCTAAAACTACTTTGCTCCGAGGTTTAAAATCATTCATATAGTCGTGTTCTAAAAAGGTTGCATTTGTCGAAACAAATACCTTTTGATCACTTTGGCTATAGAAATATCCACCTCTTGTTTCTGGAGCATAGCCCACGAATATACACACTTCAGACCTAGAATCAAGTTTTCCAGATTTAGGTCTTAGCACATGAGCAGGACAACCCCAAATACGGAAATGTCGTAAACTAGGTTTATTTCCATTCCATAGTTCCAGAGGTGTCTTTTTCACAGCTTTGGACGGAACTACATTCAAAATGTAGTTAGACATTTGAAGTGCATATCCTCAAAACGATAAGGGAAGTGAAGAGTAGCTTAACATAGACCTGACCATGTCCAACAGAGTCCGGTTTCTTCTCTCTGAAACTCTGTTTTGTTGTGGCATTCCAGGTGCTGTGAGTTGGGATAGAATTCCATGCTCCAACAAGAAATCTTTGAATTCAGAATTCAAATATTTACCACCACGATCAGATCGGAGTGTTTTTAAAGATTTACCTAATTGCTTCTCAGCTAAAGCTTTGAAGTCTTTAAACCTATCAAAAGTTTCTGACTTCTTAAGCATTAGGTACACATGACCGTATCTAGAATAGTCGTCAGTAAATGTGACAAAATATTCATAACCACCTCGAGCTTGAATGTTAATTGGACCACATACATCACTATGCATTAGCTCTAGTGGTTCTTTGGCTCTAGTTCCCTTCGAAGTGAAAGGTCGTTTAGTCAATTTTCCTTCTAAACAGGATTCACAAACCGGTAGGGTTCCAACTGTTAGTTCCCTTAGAGGTCCATTTTTAGTTAACCGATTTATCCTATCTAAACTGATATGACCTAATCTTAAGTGCCATAGATACGTGTCATTTTCTTTAGAAACCTTTTGTCTTTTGTTACTTTGCGGAACAACTACTTTAAACAATTCATAATTATTGAGCGATTTTTCTATTGGATTAAGCATGTACAGTCCGTCCTTTTGTTTTGCATGACAAATATTGTTCCCATTCCTTGAAATAAAATCATATTATTATTAAAAGAAATGTTAAAATTTTGTTCATGTAACAAAGGTAAAGAAATAATGTTTCTAGTAATTTCAGGAATAAATGGCACATTATTCAAAACTAGAAAATTGTTCTTCAAAATTTAAACGGACTGTTCCACATGCTTTAGCTGAAACAAGCGCTCCACTTCCCACTCTCATAGTCATCTCTCCTTGCTCCAACTGCTTTGCGGACTCAAGCATCTGCAAACAAGAACAAACATGGTTAGTGGAACTAGAATCAACTATCCATGATAATTTATCTTGTTCCACCATACAAGCTTTGCGTACAAGTAAATCTGATTTACCTTTCTTTTTCTCTTTTAGCTCGGCGAGATACTTTGGACAGTTTCTCTTCCAATGACCATCGACATTACAATGGAAACACTTTCCTTTGGGTGCCTTTTGTTTGGGGTCATTGTTCTTTTTGTTCTCGGGCGCCTTGGATGACTTCTTTGCCTTTTTCGGATTGTCCTTTTTAGGTTTGCTGTCATTGTTATTGCCTTTTCTTTTCTTCTTTGAAGAAGATGGTTTTGCTTCAGCCTGACTTGAGATAATCTTATTCAAAGACTCAAAAGTTTGTAATTCATTCAGCAATTGTGTCATGTTAAAATCTAATTTGTTCATGACATAATTTGTTGTGAATGCAGAAAAGGCAGGAGTTAAAGACTCAAGTATAATGCTTACTTGTGTCATTTCATCCATGACTGCTCCATGCGTCTTAGCTTCATGAAGTACACTGATCATGTTCAAAACATGCTCACGCACAGATTGACCTTTCTTCATCTTAGCATTCATGTAGGTTCTAGTAGCCTCATGACGACTTTGATCAGATGGGCGCCCAAACATTTCCTTAAGAGATTCTAGTATCTCAAAAGCAGTTTCTATGGATTCATGCTTTGTTCGTAAGACATCACTCATGCTTACAAGCATATAGCACTTGGCTTTGTTATTGGATTGAATCCATGCATCAAATTTGTCCCGAACATGTTTCGGGGCATTGGCGCCAGGTTCTTCACGACATTCCTCATTTAGGACAAACTTGTGGTTTTCACTAACCAACAACAGATCATATTTGATTTCCATTTTATGAAGTTATCACCAGTTAATTTTTCTTGTGCAATCAAAGCAGTGATGGGATTTCCAGAGATAGACATATTCTGAATAAAATAAAAAATACAAATATATTATTATTATATTTAGAAAAATAAATATCAAAGTTTTCAGAAATTAAATGTGATGCATGAGCACAATTAAAACACATAAAATAAAGATTAATTTCCACAATAAAATTTTCTAACAATTAAAGTGCCGCCTTAGGGTCGATCAAATTAATTTTAGAGAACTTATAAGACATTCTTATCTTTATTGTTTAATACTTAAAATAACTCTTTATTTTCTCTTTTAAACATTAAAGTACCGTTTAGTTTGGTCAAATTATGATTATCCACTGCACGAGCTTAATCATGACTTTGTGAGTGTAACCCATTATTTCGGAGTTCATGACTTAACTTAGGACATGCCGCCTTAGGGTCGGTCAATCCTAAATTACATCATTAGTTCCTATCTATGTAAGAAATACAACCTTGCTATTGATATGTCCAGACACCTTCCTTAGGGGGACGAAAACAAAGCCGTCTTGAGGTGCTATTCATATCTCACGGTATTATATTAATAATGGAGACCATGGGTTATGTTTGAGATATCAACCCTCTCCCACTCACTATTTTGAAATAAGTGTTTTTAACCTAATTAATTCCAAATTAATTACAATTTATTTAAACTTTATGAACATAATTAAAATTGGAAAGAAAGCGAGTTTCTAGGTACATATCCAATTTTAAATTACCAATCATGTTCATCTAAACTTTACTAAAAAAAAATACTTTTTAAAATAAAGTTGGTTTAAAGAAATTAAGTCATAAAGACTTAAAATTTGGTGTGATATTTTACCAAGTTTTCAAAATAAAAGTAAGTAATTTACACGCAACTGATTTCTCAAAACAATTCATATAAACATATAGGACAATCTTAATAATCATGTTTCTACTAATGAGATGCATGATTATGACTATGTGGGTTTTCATGTATGGCATACAATGCATGAACATGTTATCAATCACATTAACCACATGAAAATAATTATTTAAATAAATAAACAATAAATGTTGAACCGAGTGCTTTTTGGTATTTCTAATTTTACGATCTCTTTATAAAATTGAAATAAATAAAATAAAACTGCCTTGATCTCCATCAGGCTTCTTTACTTTACTGTCGGTAGGATATGTAACATTGTTGGTCCAGAATAATAATAAGAAAATAATTTTCAAATTATTTTGATTAATTAAAACAAACTTTTAAATAATCATTATTTTTATTTTTTCTTTTAATTAAAACCATTTTTAATTAAAACTTAAATGAATTTAAATTAAAATATGTTATTTTGAAAAAATAAATTTTAAATAAGATATTAAAAATTTTTGTTAAGATAACAAAAATATCTCATAATTTAAATATCAAATTTCAAAAAATAGGATATTTAAACATTTTAAAATTTAAAAAAAATAACAGATTAATTTCAGAAAAAATAAAAAAAATTCTAGACCAGTTAGGCGGGGACACGTGGCGTCAAACGGGGCTGTGGGGGCTGCACTGTATGGAATCGTACGGATCCGTACGGACGTCCGTACGGCGTCCGTACGACGTCTCGACAGCGGCTCGGAGGTCGGCCTCGAAGGATCGGTGGCTGAAATTTGAATGTCGGGCTCCGTTCTGACTTTTGTGTGATCGGAATTACAATTTTATGGTATAAAAAACTAAATAAAATTACATAAATCCTATGCCCTTTAATGGCTTACACAATGATCTAATCATAAACAAATCCTAACTCAAAAACACCATACAATTAACGATTCAACATTCCCACGCATTCAATCACATTAATCCATTCATTCATTCATCAAAATAAATAAATGCATAAAATTAAACCCACACAGATTCAATACATATATATGTGAAGATGGCTCTGATACCATTTGTTGGTTTTTATTGATCAAATCAAAGATTATACGTAGCGGAACAACAATCAAATTGTTAGATTAATCCCATAAGATTTCTAAATCTACTTCTTCACATGCATATATATATATTGAATCAAGGACATGAATAGAAAAATTACCTCAGGTCCTTCCTTGCTGCTATCTTTTCGTATGGCTAAATCCTCGAGATCTCACACCAAGATCTTCCAAAATGTTCTCAGGCACACAAAGAACGAGTGTGGGCTCACTATACAAATAATAGGCAATAAACTATTTATCAGATGTTCTCAACACATGAGATCTGATAAAGTTTTGGACCTAGGTTTTGTTTGAAGAACGATGACTTTTGTTTATGTCACTGTTCTCTTTCTCTGAGAGAGATTTCTAGATATTTTTCTATCCCTTAAAAGTTACGTTCTGTCAAAAACTGATATCCTATATATTAAAATATTTGTTATTTTAAACAAATTCAAAATAACTGATTAGTTATCAGATTTTTGTTTAAATAATAATATTTTAATCATATTAAAATATCTCATTATTTATTTAATATTTAGATAACTAAAATTGTGGAATCAAGAGACTGAGTACACTCTCTTATGCAAGTAGCATAATGCCTGTGCACTGTGCCACATGTGTACCTCATGCATGTGATGGCATGTGATTTTTCCCAATTTTTATTATTATTTAAATACCAAAAATCCCAAAAATAAATTAATTCAAAATTAATTATATTTTTGTTAAATCAAATAATTAATTAATTACACATAATTAAGCAATAATTATGTTTGATACATAGAAAAATATTTTACTTATCACATAAGTCATTTTTGCCCATTTTTGTATTTACCTTTGTCAGTGTTTGTTTGAGCCATTTCGGGGACCATGGACCTATAACATTAAACTCCAATAAATTGAAACTAAATAATTAAACTCTTTAATTATAATAGTTAATTTATTAATTCTGATATTACTCCACTATAAATTCAGAATTACACTCTTTATGTTATAGATATACTTTTACAGAAATCTTTTTCTTAAGTCGTCCATTGATATAACCATCTTACAATAGTTCAACCCTCTAATTAATTAGTTCATAAATTAGAATGGAAGAATTACCATTTAACCTTTCTAATTTACTTCTTATTCCTTAAGTACCATTAATTCACTAGTGAATAATTAATCTATAATCTAATTATAGATTTGAGCTCAAAATCATTCAGTTCCATAATTAATCCTTAAGGGAACTAATATACGATCATTTAGGAAAGATTAGATTCCATATTGTTGATACATGTTCCCAGCCATCCATGATATTAAATCTCCAAAACAAAAGTCATTAGTCTCATTCTTTGAAGAGACATTAACGAATGAATCAAAAGATTTAATAAACATGAACAGGAGTTCATGAACACTCAGGATTTAGGTTGATCTATAAATGATCATCAGTTATGATATGAATTACAAGTTTTTATTATTAAATGGTTTTTGGATAAAGACTTTAATTCATATCGGTCCATGTCATATATAATCATATTATATAAAGCACATTTACCGAGATGTCTTTTCACATCAATAATCTGAATCTAGATTATTTGTATCATTATGATACTCAGTAAACTGTACTTACAACTCCAATTAAAGAATTCCATAACTTTAATTTGTTGTTGTTGACTATTTTTATTCATTCATGTGATCTTAATTCTCTCGTACTAATACAAGATCACACCCTCAATAATGAATATGAAATTTTTTTGATATTTACAAAATTATTCAAACAATAATTTAACAATCTAAATATGACAATAATAATAAACCATTGTGTTTATTTATTCACAGAAAAAACAAATGTCTTTACATGCTTTTAGGACACACTCCTAACAGATTCGGGCAACAACAAAATGAAAGTCTGCCTTGCGATTTAGGGTCCATACTCTCAACAACCAGACATGGATGCCATAGTCGAAACTAGTGAAAGGGTTCAGAATCTAGAGGAATATACAAGGAACACTGAAGAAGTCCTGGATGAGCTTCAGGAGGCCATCGCTGATCTCACCATCCGAATGTACAGCATTGATGCAGATGGAGTAAACAGAGCAGACGTAGAACAGATGGGTGAGGTGGCCGAGCTAATAGTGGTTGATCTTGTGAAACTCAATGCGCGTGTATTAGGCAACAAACTATGACTTGGTTGAAAGTAGGACTAACTTTTGAGTGGTTTATAATCAGTTAGGTGATCATACTCTCCATCCGTGGAATATATATTTACACTGTGTTTTAATGGAACAAATCTCTTAGTAGTAGATTTAATTTTGGGTAATGTTCATTTGTTTAGTAAATGTCTATTACATACTCATATGTCATGCATATTGTGAAAGTTATGGGAGTTATATTTGTCTATGTACTGTGTAATGAAAGAATGGTTTCTAATTTGGTCATGTGTACACAAAACCTTGCATTCCAAGAAACTAGGCGTAGCACATAATTAATCATGGAACAACCCAGTTAGGTTATTAAAAGGGCATTATTTATTGTTATCTCCAAAATATATGTGGAAGCATTAATGCTTTAAAAATATGGTGCTTTGATATATGCTATTGAATGGCCTTTTCAGGTTTCAGTTTGTACAACCATGTTGATTCGAAAACAATACATGTCATAAACATTTTATAGACTTTTCCCGTTCTTTTTTTTTTATAGGAAAATTAAACTCATTTATGAAATCTAGTGCAAAGGTGAGATCGGTATGTCATTTTTAAGCCGTTAAAGTAATACTAAAATATTCCAGGATTTTGCATTACTCAGTTAAGTTAATGAGTAACGGGGGTTAGTCCAAAATTTTATTTTGAAAAAAAAAACAACAAGAAAAAGTGAGGGGGAAGGATTTTGTAACAGTGCTTCTAGATTATTCAGTTTGGCAAATCAATAAAATTGTAGTTTCATACGTGTAGTTGTTGCGCCTATGTCAATCCATAAATCTAGCATTTGAATTGGAAGCCTAAGAAAAGGATGCTTGTCCAATAAGTTTGACTAACTCCCTACTTAGGCCTATAGCGTACAATGCGTATGAAAAGCCATGATTTAAGCTGACATGAACACCAAAACACACTATAGGCTCTCAGTAAAATTGTAGAGGTGTCTAGGGTAGGCAAGTACACGTAACAAGGTCCCTTGATTTATTAAATTTATTTTTTTTAGGTTAACACTACATAGAACCAAACACTGCGTTACCCAAACCCCCTGGTCTTGCTCCTCACCAAAGTAAAACATCATACAATACGAGTTAAGACAAAAGTAGAAATGTGAACTACTCTTGCAAATTTGATTCTCACTCAAAACATCCAACATGGCGATGTCATCTGATGAGTCCATAGACTCATGCAATAGGGAGTTCCAAAACATTGCAGAGCTTGAAGGACTATGTCGATCCCGGGTTAGAGTGCTGCCTAAATACCCTTTAAAATACATTAATGGGTTGATAGAAGAGCTTGATGAGGGTAACTATGAGATCTTCCATCTTAAAGTGGAAAACCGAAAAAGGGATGAAGAACTAGCCATTCTACACAAGGGTTATGGTGAGATTCAGAATGCCTTAAGAGAAGTTCAAAGACAAAGAGATGTTTTAGCATCTCATTTGACAGCCAAAGAGGAGCAATGTCAAGCCTTGTTCGAACGCTTCCAACAAGGACTGGGGGAGCTGAAGATGGAAGTTGTAAATAGCTACAGTGACTTCCTCGACCTCCGTATTGGACAACTTCTCCCGACTGCGGCGAAGGAGGAAGATTACAGTGGCGGGTGCGTTGACTAGAATTGTCTGTCTGGCTTCTTAATGTATGCTTTAATTTTATTTTTATTGGGTCCATTTATTGAGACTGTCTACTAATTTGCTTTTTAAGAAAATTTGTGATGTTTATTATCAACTTGTTAGGTTATTAATTTATGATTTTGTGTAATTTACTTATAGGAAGTTAAGTGTCTACTATTTTGGATGAGTATGCTTGTTGGGGATTTTACTCTTATTGTTCATTTTGGAAGAAAGTTGTAAGTTAGGATTTTTATCCTTCATCTCGAAAGGTTCCTGGCGTTGATCGTAATCAAAATATTATATAAAAGAATTTATACTCGTCATGTAGATATTAGGGAATGCTTCATTTAACAATCGTAGAATGCACTTGCTGAACATATGACATAAATAAATAGTAGTCTTAATAGTTTTCTTGTTTTGTTACAAAATCAAGTATCTACCAATTCTGTAAATTGATCATTCGTACAACAAAATAATTTTTTTAACCAACAAACATCTACCAATTCTGTATATAATTTCTCCTTGTAAGTTATAATTTAATCGATTGATCCAAGTACATATGACATGAAGTAATATCTTATATTACCGAATCTAAATATGCCTAATATTATTGCTTTTGAAAGAGTAATATGTTATTATTAATTTAATAATTTATTGGACTTGCCGTCTCTTCTAAGAAATTAGTATTTGTCTAAAGCATGGTTAATGTATAATGAAGGAAAATTTACTCTGATTGAAGTGGATTCAAACAAAGTATAGACTATTTCAACTTAAAAAATTAAAAAAAATCCATTTAATCCACCATATAGTACGTCGGTTCAAATATATCAATAAGGGATGTAACCTGCACATAAAATTGAATGTGGCTATTTATGGTGTGTTTTTATAACATCTTAAAAATTATAAGATTCCTTTAATTGAATCTCATTTGAATATAGAAGTTGCTGGTGTTAAGAATGATAAGAAGTTTTTTTAATCCAATATTTAACACATTTTTGATACTTGACCCCTACTGGGATACCTTCCCTAATACAAAATTTATTATTTGATCTTATTGGTAGTAACATTATATTTGGTCTTGTTACATAAGAGGATTCATTTATGTCTTAAAAAAATAATTTAAAAACCACATGTCATTTCAGCAATAATTGTAATTGGAAATACAACTGCTTGAGTGCTCCTATGAGAGGACTTGTTATGGTTTCCAAAGGCTCTGAATCGACAGTTGATGTAAAGAAGGCTTTTCACCTACACATACACTATCCTCTAGTTTTTCTATTAGTTGTACCTCCTTCCACATTTGTTTTCTCCACCCTGGTTTTGAAACCTCTAGTTTTAGTTTCTCAGAACAAATGGCTAAAAAAAAAGCACGAAGTATAAGGTTTGAGATAGCCGATTTGCGGGACCAAGTAACTGTTGGGATTCTGTAGACAGTTCTTCCTCATACTCTAGGGAATATGAACGACCCCTGAAAAATGAAACTGGTTCTGGGATGCTTCCGTCGAAGCGGTGTGGTCGAGGGAATAGGTCCTCGTCTGTGAAGATGGTTACCAACCCTGGTAAGAAGGTTAGGGTAGAAGTTTCAAGTGAATTCGAGGATTCCCAAGTTAAATATCAACATTTGGAGAATAAAAAGCGCAAGACGAATGAAACCCATGAGCATCGAAAGCAAAAGGGAGGTATGTTTAGTATGTATAAAGTCTGATCACTAATATATAATAAACTGTTTTACATATATAATTTCATTATAAATTTAGTAATTTTAAATAAATGATTAAGAAATGTGTTTGATAAATATCGTGTTCGCCAAGACCATCACCTCGACATTGACATATCTTATAAATTGATATCTTCCGACATTCTGTAAAAAAAAGTTTAATGCATTTACCATAGAGATTTTAGGAAGACCAAATTTCCTTGTAAAAAATTTACAAATACATTTTATACCCTGATAACATGATCTAATTGGTTCTTTGGACAGGCAAACCCTTGCAACACAGTGGGTCTTACTGTCCATATGGTTGCAACACTTTAAGTAATGCATCCTATTCCTATTCATCTGTACAACATTCAGAGCCGATGCTAATCATTGGGCGCCAACTGTTTCAACAATACACCATGTCAAGACTGGATGAAATTTCAGAAAAGCAAATGCACTTTAACGACAAACTCGGTGGCCTATGTGATCAGATGGCCACCTTCTTTGGCACTGCTACTCCAATTGACGGTGCTCCTCCCCAACGTCGTTCTACAAGAATCAACAAGGGTAATCCAAATTAATTTGATGTAGTTAGGACTAGTACTTTAAACAACATTGCCTAATGTTTTGTGAATCATGGTTTTTAAGGGTCATGGTGCTTGATTACTTTTGATGGTCTATGTTAGTGGAGAATGCACTCAACCTTGACATCTTTAATTGTATTTTGGCACGGAGGTGATGCCTTTTGCTTATGTTTTGTAAACAGGAACCTCAGTTAATCTACATCTTATAACTACCGAATGGTCCTACTTTATTGCAATGGAAATAACCTATATGTTACTCCTCTATGTGAACTTGCGAGAGACGACTGTCTGAAGAATTATTATTTAGGCGTGATGGTTATACTTTGTTCTATATTCATTATTTCAGTACTATCTTTGTTAACAAAGTCCTTAAATTCTAATCAGATAATTAAGAGATTGGCGGAAACTATATTTTAAATATATTCATATACTGATTTGTTAGTAAGAAAAAACATTTGCCTAATAAGGAATTCAAATTTTCAATGTTGCATCACAATAGTAGTATGATATAAAATCATGCTAATACATTATGCAGCTTAAAACAAAAAATAAGAAAACCTTTTATTTCCTTACATAATCCAGGCCTAAGTTTTTTAACTGTAAAAAATAACTATGAGGTAAATAATAACTACAAGTATAATATACCAAATTATTCTTTGTTAACCCTATCTATATGAGATTATGCAAAATTAATAGGTACACTATTAAAATTTCCATTTGAAAACTTAAAAAGTGGACTAAGCTTTATTATCATAACATCCTATTTCGGGCCATAAGTTTACTAGGATTTGGAACTACCATATTGTTTACTAGGATTGATTTACAACTAACCAATGAAAATATTTTTCTTTTGCAAATGTGTTAACTCTCAAATACTAACACTATTGTAGAATTCAATTGTATATTGAATGAGTAGCAAGGGTAGAAAAATTAACAACCACAATCTTTGCCTCCTAAATATTCTCCACCCCGGCATAACTTAGTCTTCTTTTCTTGTACTTATTTAACCTTTACCAATATCTGATTCGTTTTTTCTTAGTTGAAAATTTCTCACAAGGTGCCAGTGTGACGGGAGAGCGGCACTCCTGTCTGACACCACCAATGCGTCCTTCCTTCTTTAATTGTTCCTTATGATGTTGAGTGGCCTTTTTAAAAATAATTGATCTTCGGAGGTTATTATCTACATTCAACAACTCCAATGACACTTTCAGGCGTTTCGAATGTTGATTAAACTACGAAACACAATAAGAAAGAAAACAACATCATCATAAATTCATCTTCACCATGAACCACATTTATACAACAAGTTGAAATGGAAAACCGACCTCGTCACACATATTTATTCCTTCAGAAATATTTCTCATGTACTTTATCAAAAAAACACCACAATCACTCTTACTCATCAATTGGGGTAAAGTAGGACCAGGAACTACACCAAATATGGAAAAACTCCATCCGGGTGGAAAAAGATGAGCAATTTGAGATGAAAACACATCATCCAACACTCCTAACTATATATATAAAAAATATTAATATTCAAAACTCTAATAAATTTAATGAATGATTTAATATTTGAAAAAACATACCAGTTGACGGACTAAATCCTGCTTGTTGATATGTTGTGAAAAAATGTCAGAAGAATCCCATATTACAGCAAACTTTTTAATTAAATTAACTACAACTAAATCCAATGATTGTTCAACACGTCCATCACAGGAACAACTACCTAAACATTTACAAAAAATAACCATTAGCAACAATAGTACATATAGTTTTATTCAAAATAGTAACCAAACTATAACTAACTTATTCAAATCGAGTGAAAATATAATAGCAACATCATCTCAATTAAAATTCATCATCTATGTAACCCTATCCTACCTCTTCAATACGCAATAACAAGTCTTTACAAGATTTTTCTCCACCTTCGCACCAATCAACAGCCATTGAGCAAAAATAACTATGCATGTACTACAAATCATAAATATGGTTAGTGGAATTGGTAAAAACACATCCAACACACTAACAACAACACCCACCCACCCCCTCTCATCGCCAATCCAAAACACACGCACAAAATAAGACAAATAAAAAACTATTTACTTATACCTGTGCAGGAAAAAAACTAGGCAGAAACAAAACTCCCCCACATTTCTTTGACTGTATTTTTTTCATATTGATAAACAATAACATACCAGAATAAGCATCAATTATCTAAGACAAAAAAAAAAACAACAATCAGTAATTCAATTAATTTTCATATAAAAAATAGATAACACAATCAGAATAACTAATAACAGAGCAAACCTTTCGATCAATATGACAATCTGGTCTCAAACTTTGGAAATGTACCCTTTCCACAACACAATGTTGAGTCTTCACTAACAACTCTCTACCAAAAATAGTTATACGTCACAAACAGTATAAGAAAAATACACAACAAAATATAATGTTAACGAATAGATGTGTCCATATTTATACCACATACCTTCCTGTAAGCTCAGGATCAAACGTGTAATATGCCAATCTAAAATCTTCTTCACTCAAGCAACAACTTAATTCAAATGCACCAACCTTCAAACATCCACTACCATTATACAACGCAATCATGTTGCAAAAATTTGACTCCAATAAACTTGGCACAACATCTCTACTCTCCTTCACCCTATCAACTCTCTCCACTTTGTCACTTTGTTCATTTGCTTCATCACCCTCGAAATCAACTGCAACAAAATCAACATTGCTACTAGAGGCAAAGTTAAAACTCCTTAATTTGCATTTGTATTGGTCCCTAACACTTCCAATCTCAGACTCCAAAATCATAGGATCAAATTCCCTAATTTCACTACAATCAAAATAAGACTTACATACTTCTACATCTCCAAAGCAATAGTTTAGAATAGTACAATCATTTTTTTTTCCTTCCACTACAACCTTTCTACTGGGACCTTCTTTCATGCAAGGCCAGTAAACATAGTCTTCATTACGTTCCTTCAACATATTGGGCTCTAATTATAAGTAAAATTTCTCTATTCTTTCAATCTTGGAACAGACATGAGATAATCTGTAGACAACATTAGCTATATCGAATACACCTACCATCGCTATCAGCGTAATCTATACAAAAAATATTAAATTATTATTGAATTTGGTAAGTACAATAAACTAACAAAATTTTAAGAAACTAAACATTTTGTAAAAATTACTGACACACCCTTGAAGATCCTAATCCCCTATTTCTATCAATCCACTCTATCAATTTATTAGTTTCACACTCAGACCAGCACCAAATTGGACATAAGCTTCTGTTTACAAATGATTCATTACAACGCACATGATGAAGGTAGAATACCTACACATTGTGAAAACATAATAATTAAAATCATCTAAAATAAATTAAAATGTTGGCATACAAATTATAAAGGTTATCTACACAACAAATTTTTTACCTGCAGAAATTATATGCAACCACAAACATATTTTGAACTCTTTCTTTTCAATGTAGTCAAACCCATCATAAGATACTTAAAAGACATTGAAGCCCAATTAATTCTTCTAACACTAGCTAAGTCCTTTAGCGCTAATATTGGACCCTCATACTCTCGACTCACATAAATGGTAGTGTTAGGCATCAAGAAAACACTCATAACAAAAAGCAAAAACTGGTGGACAAACTCCATATCAGTTTTCTTGTTACATTTTAACTTCTCTTCCAAACAACTTATCAATATTCGCTCCCCAATACAATTATTAGATTTCGAATCCATTAGGTGTTCTCCACCATCAGAAATACCAATAATATATGAAAATAAATGGCTGGTCATTCCATACACTTTTCTATTAACTCTTAATCAACCATCGCCTACATTGAAACTATCCACCAACCACTGAATAAATTTTCGTTTCAAACTACATTTCCTTAAACCTGATAAGCAACCAAATCCAATTTCCTTAATTAAACTTTTCTGCTCACTGCTAAGCTGACTGATGACACACACAAGTCTAATCAGAGAGCATCGACTGCTGATAAACGGTGCCTCATTAACTTCAACACTTGATTATGTGGATGCTCAATATTCCACGCCCTTAAAAGATCAAAGACACGCGCTAAGGTCCCATAAAGGCCTAAGTGAGTGTTAGAGCCACCGCCTCGCTCGACCGCACCCAGGCTCGAGGCCGTGTCCATGCCGCCTCGTCCACATGAGGCCGTGTCCCTGCCGCCTCGTCCATGCGAGGCCATGCCCGAGGCCCAGCCGCAAGGCCGTGTCCCTGCCGCCTCACCCACACGAGGCCATGCTGCCTCGGTCGTGCGAGGCCCTCGTCATGGCCCAGCCGCGAGGCCGTGCCACCCTCTCGGCATCTCGTGAAGGCCTCTCCCAAAGAGCAACGCGTGTGAGACAACCTCGCCCCAATGGATCTCGTCCCAAGGCCCCGCGTGCATAATGACAGTGGTCGAGGTGGCCCACAAGAGACAAAAAAAGTATGAACAAGGTACCTCAAAAGGGGTACGTACATGCCTGTTAGGATCAGGGGACGGGCTTGACACCTGTGCCCGACAAGTAGTGGCGGTTGGGAATGGTATGAAGAATGGCTACACCACCACCACGTCTCTGACACCCGTACAAAGCGAGTGGTGGAGTCATGACCGGGTACAAAAGCTGAGGTGCTCCCATGGATTATGACTGTGTACCAGAGCCGACACCACTACACCTGATACCACTCCCCTGATAGTGTACTTGTGCACAGATTGGTCCCCTGGACCACAATGTATCAGGGGCCATTAGAGCCCACTATAAAATGGACTCCACTTCCATTTGGGAGGAGGTGGGAAAATTTACTGTAGCAAGTGCACCATAGTGAATGAAAAATTGATTTCACCATTGTTCTTCTGCAATTGTTCTTAGAGTTGATACTTAAATTTCTAAGGCTTTTCTATTGATAATCTTTATCTTGCAATTCTTTCCAACTTAACTTAGTTGACGAGTTCTCACCGTCAACAGTTTGGCGCCGTCTGTGGGAACTTAAGTTCCAAGCTACTGTTCTACCATTACTTCCAGCAAGAAGAAATGCCAAGACGTTCAAAGCGACTCAGGGAGCCATGAGAGGTGGAGGTCCATCTTAACGGAGTCCAGCTGAAGGCCTCCATGAAGGATCCCCCTCCACCCAGAGATGTGGAGCCCCCAAGGGACCCTGAGATTCACGAGGGTGATAAAGAGGCCTCGTCACCGGCCGTCCCGCCCAGAGGGAGTCCTCCAAGGGCACCACCGGGGAATGCCAACGAATTCCCGCTCCCTAAACCGCCACAAGTACCGAACTCCGGTCGGCAAGACCCGGGCCCCTCGACGCGTAGACATGATATGCATCCCCGGGTCCATTCCGTGAGCTCGAGTTCAAAATCTCGATTCTATGAAGAGGAAATACGTGAGCTCCACCGTAAGAACCAACGGTTGGAGACCACCCTGGAGAACATGCAAGAGGTGTTGAATGGTCTATTGCAGGGTAAGTCGAGCGTGGCTTTGCCCAAGAGAAAGGCCAGGAGGGGGTGGAGACCACTGTACCGGTAGATGATGGGAGGACCCGACACTCTACCAGTAACACCCCCGAGCGAAGCAACGCGAACATCCTGAACCACCGAAGCAGGCCCAGAAACCAGAACCAAGGACCAACGCTGCCCCTCGCAACGAGGATGAGGTCACCTCTAAGAGAGCACCCTCGGACTTACGGGAGGAGCTCAATAAAAAGAGGGCGGGTAAAGGGACCACACCCCCTATGGCGCCTTGAGAGGGCAAGGGAAAGGCGAATCTTAACCCGTCCGCTTTGAGGGACTCTCTAAGCAAGAGGAGGCAGGATCTGGACACAGAAATGAGAGGCCTGCGAAGCAAGATCGTTACCGCCTCTGGCAGTCAAGCTTTTGAGGAAGAGTTCGACCAAGAGTCACCGCCATCCGGCTCCCTGCCAACTTTAAGGAACCCAAAATGACCCCCTAAGAAGGAAGCACGGATCCAAAGTACCACCTGGACGCGTTTAACGACCTGATGAAACTGAGAGGAATTGGCAGTGGAGCCAGATGCCATTGCTTCGCCGTCACATTGAAAGGACCCGCATACAAATGGTTCAAAAGATTAAGACTGGGGTCCATCAGGTCCTGGCAGCAGTTTTCTGATGAATTCCT
The DNA here is from genome assembly GCF_963169125.1 of Humulus lupulus. NCBI lineage: Eukaryota > Viridiplantae > Streptophyta > Magnoliopsida > Rosales > Cannabaceae > Humulus > Humulus lupulus. The sequence goes on along the minus strand of NC_084796.1, from coordinate 218,909,222 downwards.
CCAACAACACCACGCCGTGCAGGACTACACGATGCCAGGCACCAGCCTGGCCAACATGAAGCAAGGAGAAAATGAGAGCTTGAAGAGCTACATTCACAGGTTCAATATGGAGGTCGCGAAAGTGGGGAGCCTAACCCGCCGAGAGTTAAAAATGGCCATTACAGCCGGAGTGCGCCCAGGAAGCAAGTTGTGGGACAACATGTTGAAGAGGGAGGTCACCGACTTAGATGACTTCTATGAGAGGGTGCAGAAGTACATTCGTGTGGAGGATGGCCACACAAACCTAAAGGCAGGAAAGGAGGAGCCCAACGTGAAGCCCCCAGCTAACGACGGGTCGAATGTAACAAAGAAGAAAAGGGCGTATGATGGGTCGAGAGATGATCAGCAGAGTAAGACCAAACGGGGGAATGATCATAGGCAAGCGGCTTACACTTACTATATGAACCTCACTGATACCAGGGAGCATATTTATATCACCAACAAAGATCGAGTTCCCTTCAAAAAGCCCCCACCAATGAGAAAGGACCGGTCCAAAAGGGATCCCAGTAGATACTGCCAGTACCACAAGGATATCGGTCACACCACGGCGGAGTGTATCCATTTGAAGGAAGAAATTGAGGAGCTCATCCGCAGGGGGCACCTAGGCCGTTATGTCAGGAGAGAAAGGCCAAAGCCGGAGGACGAGCCTGCGATACCCCAGACACAAGGGCGAGCCCCAGAAATACAGGGAGAGGTCCGAACCATTTTTGGAGGTCCAGGATTTGGGGGGGGGGGACTCTCGGAAGGGGCGAGATAGATATGCAAGAGAGGCCCGGTGAAGTCCACCACCCTGCGTCATGAGCTTGGAACAACGACCCCCTAAAAGCTTCAAGGGGGAAAATGACTCGATCACATTCACTGAGGAGGATGGGCGGGGGTGCATTTTCCCCACAACGATCCGCTGGTGTTGACAGTTCAGTTGGAAAATATGCGTGTGCATCGAGTCCTAGTGGACAATGGGAGCTCGGTGGACATCCTATATCGCCCTGCCCTAGAAAAGATGGGACTGAGCATTCGTCATCTAAAGCCCTGCCAATCTTCCCTATACGGATTCACGGGGAACTCGGTGCAACCACTAGGGATGATCGAATTGGCACTCACCATGGGGGAGCAACCCCGACAGACTACAGTCATGCCAAACTTTGTCGTAGTAGATTGCGCGTCGGCTTTCAATGAGGTATTGGGGAGACCATCCCTAAGAGAATTGAAAGCCATAACTTCTATATATCACCTGATTGTCAAGTTCCCAACTCCAGGAGGGGTCGCTAGTATGAAAGGAGAACAGAGAGAAGCAAGGGAGTGCTATAACACCTCACTCCACGCGCCTGTGAAATCGCGGGAACCAATGGCCATGGTGATACATGAGGCGTTGCGTGTGCCCGCAGGGAGCCCGCAGGAGTTAGACCCTCGAGTCGTGGAAGAATCAAGAGCGGAATCAGTGGAGGAAGTAGAGGAGGTTACAGTGATGGAAGAACAGTTGAGAAGACTGAAGATAGGGAGAAGCCTGCAAAATGACGTGAAGGAGGAGTTGATAAGGTTTTTGAAGGATAATCTAGACGTATTCGCATGGAGTCATGAGGATATGGTGGGTATAGATCCCAGTGTAATGTGCCACCATCTGAATATCTCCCCAGAAGTGAGGCCCGTTAGGCAGAAGAGGCGGGCGCTAGACCCAGAAAGGTACGCAGCCTTAAAGGAAGGGTCGACAAGCTGAAGGCCAATGGGTTTATCCGTGAGTATTTTTACCCTGTGTGGGTGTCGAATCCAATACTAGTCCCGAAACCAAATGGGAAATGGAGGACCTGCGTCGACTTCTCGAACCTGAATAAAGCTTGTCCTAAGGACAGCTTCCCGCTCCCAAGGATAGATCAGTTAGTAGATGCGATGGCAGGACATGAATTTTTGAGCTTCATGGACGCCTACTCGGGGTACAACCAGATTCCAATGAACCCAGCAGATGAAGAGCATACGTCATTCATTACGGATAAAGGGCTCTACTGTTACAAGGTGATGCCCTTCAGGTTGAAGAACGCAGGTGCCACCTATCAAAGGTTGGTCAATAAGATGTTCGCTAACCAGATAGGAAGGAACATGGAGGTGTATGTTGATGATATGTTTGTAAAGACCAAGAATGCAACAAAGCTCAACAAGGACCTTGGTGAGATGTTTGACACACTTAGGAAGTACCGAATGAAGTTGAATCCCGTCAAGTGCACCTTCGGTGTATCCTCAGGAAAATTCTTGGGCTTCATGGTCAACTCTAGAGGCATCGAGGCCAATCCTGATAAGATAAAGGCCTTGATAAAGATAAGCCTACCTAAGAACAAGAAGGAAGTGCAATGCTTAACGGGAAGTGTGGCGGCCCTTAATAGATTTATTTCAAGGTCAACCGATAAGTGCCTCCCCTTATTTAACATCCTCAAAGGGAGAAAAAAGTTTGCTTGGGATGAGGAATGTGAAGAGGCATTTATCAAGCTGAAGGAGCACTTGGGGAAGCCACCCCTGTTGGCGAAACCTGAGAAAGGCGAGAAGCTATACCTATACTTTGCAGTGTCTGAACATGCCATAAGCGCAGCCTTGGTTAAAGGGGAGAGGAAGCAGCAACAACCCATGTACTATATCAGCAAACGTTTGGTGGACGCGGAGAACCGGTACCCAGAGATTGAAAAGTTGGCCTATGCATTAGTTGTGGCCTCGAGGAAGTTGAGGCCCTACTTCCATGCACACGCAATTGAAGTTCTCACAGATAGTCCTTTAAGGCAGGTCTTGCATAAACCTAAGACCTCAGGGAGGCTGATGAAATGGTCGATCGAGTTGAGTCAATTCGATATCGTGTATACCCCAAGAGCTTCCATCAATGGACAGGTGCTGGCAGACTTTATAGTGGAGTTCACCCGTCAGCCGAATGGAGGAAGAAGTGAAGAAGGGGAGCAGCCTGTCATAGAGGAAGAACGAGGGGATCTTGAGGAATGTAGTCTGCATGTGGACGGGGAGTCCAATGAAGGATGATCTGGAGCAGATATCATGATGACAGGACCCGAGGGATACAAGATGTATTGTGTGATCTGGTTCGGGTTTGAGGCCTCCAATAACGAGGCGGAGTACGAGGCACTCTTGGCTGGCTTGCGTTTAGCCCAGGAGCTAAAAGTGACGCGCCTTCATATTTTTAGCGACTCTTAGTTGGTGGTATACCAAGTAAAGGGGGAATATCAGGCGAGGGGACCCAAGATGGCAACCTACTTCGAAAGGGTGAAAGGCTATCTGGGACGGTTAGTAGCATATAGCATAGAGCAGATCCCCAGAGAAAGGAATTCCCATGCTGATGCACTCGCGAAGCTGGCTTCCACAAAGGATGGGGATATCTTGGAGTCGATACCCGTGGAGTACTTACCCAAACCCAGCATCGTAAGCGCGGACGTACATATGGTTAGTGTCCCAAAGGAGTCGTGGGCGGAGCCGATTAAAAGATACTTAGAGGAAGGAACCTTGCCTGTGGACAAGAAAGAGGCCCGAAGGTTGGTGTATAAGGCAGCTAGATACACCTTGATAGATGGGGTTCTATACAAGAGAGGGTTCTCAATGCCACTTCTGCGATGTGTAGAGAAGGAGGAGGCATTAAAGGTGTTGCATGAGATACATGAAGGAGAGTGTGGTAACCACGAGAGTGGATCGTCAACGGCTAGGAAGGACATAAGACAAGGGTACTACTGGCCCTCAATGGAAAAAGATGCAAGCGACTTTGCCAAGAAATGCGACAAATGCCAGAAACACACTAACTACACTCGGAGGGCCCCAAATGAGTTGACTAGCCTGACCAGCCCCTGGCCCTTCGCTATCTGGAGGATAGACTTGATCGGTGCCCTTCCTGCGGGTAAGGGAGGGGCGAAGTACGCAGTAGTAGCTGTGGACTATTTCACCAAGTGGGTTGAAGCGGAGCCACTCGTGAAGATAACTGCCAAACACATCACCTCATTCGTCAAAAAAATTCATTGTCTGTAGATACGGAGTGCCCTACAAAATTATTTCTGACAACGGCACCCAGTTTGAGGGGGGAGCCTTTGAGGAATATTGTAAGGGAAGGGGGATAAAGAGAAGTTTTTCAGCAGTAATACACCCACAGGCCAATGGGCAAGTGGAGGCCATTAACAGAGTTCTTAAAAAGAACCTGAAAACCAAGTTAGAAAAGATGAAATGAGCCTGGGTGGAAGAGCTGCCGAATGTGCTATGGGCCTACAGAACCACCCCTCACACGACCACTGGAGAGTCCCCATTCTCCTTAGCATATGGGTGCGAGGCCGTCCTCCCAGTTGAGATGCAGGTGAGTTTCTTCAGGGTACATGCGTATGGAGACGAGGCCAACCGCGTAGCTCTGGCTGAGAGCTTGGACATGCTAGGAGAGAGAAGGGAAAAAGCACAAATAAGGGTGGCGGTATACCAACAACGCGCAGCAAGGTACTACAACTCGAGGGTACAAGAGAGAACTTTCAGAGTTGGCGACCTGGTGCTAAGGAAGGTACTCCCCAACACGCGAGACCCAGGGGCAGGAGTGCTTGGGGCGAACTGGGAGGGGCCCTACCTGGTTGCTTAGTGCATACCCCCAAACACTTATAAGCTGGCGCACATGGATGACACCATCATACCTCGAGCATGGAACGTGGAGCACCTTAGGAAGTACTACCAGTAAGGCGTCCACGCCTAGTGCTAAAAGGATAGGATTTCAAAAGTATTGCATGTTATCTTAGTATGGTAGAGAAGAATCAAAGAGGTTACTTAGATAACCTCCTGAGTAGGTGTAAGTTTTTTTTTTTATTTCCTATGAGAATCTTGTATGTATCGCTGTAGTCGGAATTCTATGAATGAAACTAGTTACACCTTCGCACCCCATTTTTTTTACTTTACGTGAGCATCAATCAAAGTGCCTGCTGAAGTAAACTTCACCAGAAACTTGGGGGGCAATAGTGGCCCGTGAAGATAAAGCACACAACAAAGGGGAGAATCTCAAGAAGGAACCTCCATCAGGAGGACCCAAAAGGGACCATGCCCGTGAAGATAAAGCACACAACAAAGGGGAGAATCCCAAGAAGGAACCTCCATCAGGAGGACCCAAAAGGGACCATGACCCTAAAACGGACCCTTTAACGGGGGATCCCAGAGGGACCCCCTATATCAGGGCCTTAAGCGAACTCCTTACAAGGCATCCCCTGGGATCACAAGGATTAGCTACCCTTGTGAACATCAAGGAGGCCATAGGGACTTACAAACAAAAATATGGTAATGACAATAATAAGTCTAGAGCGGCCACCAAGCCGTCTAGCCAAAAAGGGTCCTAAAAGAGACCCTTGCAAAAATAGTACTATGAATAACGACGAGAAGGATGCTTCTCGCAAAAAATAATAAGCGCGCGCAATAATATATAAAATGATAGATAGGACCCAAGGGGTCAAAATATCCTTATAAAAATAATCAAGAGGTACCAAAATAGGTCCCAGTGAACCCTTTCACATAGGCTCCAAAGGACCTCCAGCCTGGTAAATAAAAGAGGGGAACCAACCAAACCCCATCATACAGGCTCAAAAGGACCTCAAATGCAGTAGAATAAGAGATAAATAGCAACACATGTATATATACATTGAAAAAGAAAGTTTTGAAGACAGTACAAGATTTACAAAAGAAAAATAGTAAGAACGATAATATTACAACGACTCAAGCGAGCATACATCTACTACGGGCTGGCAGAGGTAATGAAATAGCAACCTCAAGGCCTCCTGCCCTGAGTGCTCCACCCAGCCGACCGGGTCACGGCATACTCGCCAAAGGAGGAGAAGTCAAAATTGGGGTCCTGCCTCCATACGCCATAGAGGGCGCGCTCTATAGACCTATGCTCGGTAGTCGCCCTCTCCTGCGACGCAGCAACCTCAGCTCTAGCAGCTTCAAGATCGATCTCTAGGGAGGAGACCCTCGCCTGTGCAACAGCCGCGGTAGCCTGGGCACTCTGGAGCTCGCTCTCTAGCTTGGTAACCGTGTCCTGCAGCTTCGAGGCCTTGGCAACCACTTTCTTCCTCTTTATTAACGAGTTAGCAAGTTTGGTCCGAACCCTTGTCAATTTATCCTTGGTTTCATTAAGATCTCTCTCAAGCTCCTGAGCCCGTGCTACAAGACGGTCCCTCTCGGTGCACGACGCGGAGAGATTGCCAGCCGAGTCGGCAAATCGCAGAGCCACAGTATAGGCCTGCACAAGAAAGTTAACAAAAGCAACAATAAGTGACAAAAACAAAAAATATATGCATGAACACCTATACATAATAGGGCCGACGAGAGGTGCGGGAACTCACCCAAGTCATGGTGCACCTTAGGGTTTCCCCAAGGTTCGACTGAGCAACATTCCCAAGACCGTTCTAGTCAGATACGGGGAGGCTCGAGGCAAGTTAGATGTATCACTGCCCGTAAGACGTCGCCATCCGAGTCACCTAGGGCTCCCCATCTGCACCAGGGGCACCTGGCTGGATGAGGACAGACAACCCGCTCGCCGAAACGAGAGGGGGCGCGATGAAAGTGGAAAACTGAGGATCTGGTAGATCAGAGGGAGGCTCCGAAAGGTCGGTGAAATAAGTCCCCGATGGTCCAGGGTCGAGAGGAGCCTGAGTGAAGGCGTCGTAACCCTCAGGGTCAGGGCAAACAAAACACCCCGGAATGGCCTGTTGGTCTTGATAATGAGGGGCTATGTCCGGATCAAAGGAGGCACATGGAGGGCATCCCCCAGGAGATGGAGGCAGCTGGTGAGATCCCCCGCGGTCAAGGGGGGCTTCCTCCGACTCTTCCTCATCCTCATCGTCATCTGGGCAAGGCTCGGCCAAGGCCCCCTTCACCTTCGTGGACCCAGAGATGGTCCACAACAAATTGGGGTCCGAGACAGGGGACAATTTATGGCGGTTCAGATTCTTCACGATGAATAGGCACACTGCCTTTTTCATAGCGGGGTCAGCACTGAGGAATGTTCTCATGTCTCTTGCTTTTGACCCGACAACTGTGGGTTCGGCGAATTGCTCTGCATAATACACGCCATGGTCGATATGAACGTAAGTCATGAAACAATAAGTTGTAAGAAAGTAAAAGAGAGAAAGTGATGCTCAGGGTACTTACTGAGAGTGGCCCGGAAGTCCTCGCGGACAGAGAGGGGGCCTTCCACGAAGAAAAAGTCCTACTTCCAGGACCCCGGGTTGGACACCGAGCCCTCTATCAGAGAGGCCTCGTTGTTGGCTTTTTGTAAATAGTAAAAGCCCTTGGACTTGGGAAGGGGCATGAGGTTGTAGAGGAAATGCACCTCTGTCGTCGTAGGAGCGCGTTTAAACATCTTCATAAATGCAACGAAAAGGCAGCTTAAAGTTAGCCAGCCATTGGGAGCCAGCTGAAGCGGGGCAAGGTCGAAGTAGTTAAGGACCGCAACAAAGAACGGGTGTAACGGGATGGTACCACCCGCCTTCAGGATGTGCTCACTGAGGGGCACAAAGCCGGGCCTAGGACTGTCAGCCCAGCATGTCTCCTGAGGAACATATAACACGTACTCTGGAGGGACGTGATAGTGATCCACGATGTCCCTCAGTTTGTTTTCGGACACACGCGACACCAGTTCGGTTGCCAGTAAAGGAGCATCGTCCGGTTCATTGGAAGCCACCTGTCGTCGTGCCCTCGGCATATCTGCAAAATCAAAAGAAAAATGTGAGGAAGAGACAGAACACTTGACCCTCCATTTTTTCTTCCTAGCAAGAGTCTTCCATTGAGGGAGCGACTGCGGAAGTGTTGAGCTAGGAAAAACCGAGACTAGGGGCTGAGGAGAAGCGGAGGCAGCCCCATGACAGTCATCAGGCGAGGATGGGCTGGAGGGCTCAGGCGGAAGGTGTCCCTCCATAAACTCCAACTCCCTCTGCAACTTTAAGAGGGTCACCCTAAGGCTCGCTACATGGTCACTAAGGTCTGGGGGGAAAGGTGCTCCATCTCCTCTCGACACCGATTCAATTTCGCTCTCCACCACCCAAATTTTATGCCTAAGTTCAGCCATGTACTCAAGATGGCGGATACGGGCTTGCCTTAAGGAGTCATAGTCCTGGTAAGGGTTTTCCTCAGGGGAATCTGAGTCTGAGGACAGGTCAATAAATTCAACCCCTGGAGGTATGTTGGACGGACCGTCACTGGCCATGAGACCTCGTCCCGAAAGCAAAAAGGAGTTCACGTATAAATGAGGGGATGGCTACAAAACACAAAGGAATAGGCTTAATACCTCTAGATGCAAACACCCTAAATGACCCACTACAGAGCATAAAAAAGAGGGGCATGCAATTGGGCAAACTCACTACGAGCTCAGGCCATGGTACCCCATCCCGAGTAATGCTAATTTGGACCCAATGAAAACCAGGGAAAAAGAGAATATACCTCAAGATGTAGAAATTAGAGGCTGTTGAGGCCAAAAAAGGAGGTCGAGGGCCAAAAGCACCAAATGGTTGAAAATATACGTCTGCAAAAATAGACAAAAGGATGTGTTAGCCTCCAAATAGACATACCAAGAAATTCACACATATGTAAAAAAAAAAAATGAAATGAGAAAATAAAATGAAGGAAACTATGGCAAAAGTGAGGTTGTGGGGGATTGAACCCCTTACCTCTTGAAAGGAATAAGGGTCTAGGAACCACTAAGCTAAGGAAGTAAGGTGTAAATAATAAGCCTTGCGTGAGGGCCTATTTATAAGAATCAAGGAGAATAGTCTACAAGAGCACCTAAAGGTCCTCTCCTAGACTGGGGGGCAAGTGTGGATGCTCAATATTCCACGCCCTTAAAAGATCAAAGACGCGCGCTAAGGTCCCATAAAGGCCTAAGTGAGTGTAAGAGCCACTGCCTCGCTCGACCGCACCCAGGCGCGAGGTCGTGTCCATGCCGCCTCGTCCACGCGAGGCCGTGTCCCTGCTGCCTCGTCCATGCGAGGCCACGCCCGGGGCCCAGCCGCGAGGCCGTGTCCCTGCCGCCTCGTCCACGCGAGGCCACGCCCGAGGCCCAGCTGCGAGGCTGTGTCCCTGCCGCCTCACCCACGCGAGGCCATGCTGCCTTGACCGTGCGAGGCCCTCGTGATGGCCCAGCCGCGAGGCCGTGCCACCCTCTCGGCATCTCGTGAAGGCCTCTCCCAAAGAGCTACGCGTGTGAGACAACCTCGCCCCAATGGATCTCATCCCAAGGCCCCGCGTGCATAATGACAGTGGTCGAGGTGGCCCACAAGAGAAAAAAAGAGTACGAACAAGGTAACTCAAAAGGGGTACGTACATGCCTGCTAGGATTAGGGGACGGGCCTGACACCTGTGCCCGACAAGTAGTAGCGGTTGGGAATGGTACGAAGAGTGGCTACACCACCACCACGTCTCTGGCACCCGTACAAAGCGAGTGGTGGAGTCATGACCGGGTACAAAAGCTGAGGTGCTCCCATGGATTATGACTGTGTACCAGAGCCGACACCACTACACCTGATGCCACTCCCCTGATAGTGTACTTGTGCACAGATTGGCCCCCTGTACCACAATGTATCAGGGGCCATTAGAGCCCACTATTAAATGGACTCCACTTCCATTTGGGAGGAAGTTGGAAAATTTACTGTAGCAAGTGCACCATAGTGAATGAAAAACTGATTTCACCATTGTTCTTCTGCAATTGTTCTTAGAGTTGATACTTAAATTTCTAAGGCTTTTCTATTGATAATCTTTATCTTGCAATTCTTTCCAACTTAACTTAGTTGACGAGTTCTCACCGTCAACAGATTCCATTATATAACTGCAACAAAGACTTAATTCATAAAAATCAAATCACCAAAAAAATTTAAGAACAAAGGAAGCAAAAAAATAAAATACTACAAATATGTTCATAATTAGTTGCCATGTCTAATTAAATATACAACAAAGCTTAGTGCCACACAATTTTAGGAATTCAAGATTTTGCAAATTTTATGTCCATTAAAAAGGGGAAATTTAGGCAACTTCATTAGTATTAAATTACTTGTATATGGTTTGCTTGTGTTCCACCTTTAAGAATTTTAGTTTTCAAAGAGAGAAATGAACAAGTAAACTGAAGTTGTCATAACAAGTTGCTTCCATATATATATATAAAGATATATGACTGCCTTCGACATAACCATTTCAGAGTTGCTTTTATTGCAAACAAAACAAGACCCAAAATTTTTATTACAAACAAACTCTATTGCATTTTATGGTACATGTCCACCGTCCAATCTTCCATTGATGCAACCAAAATATATAATAAATCTGCAGAAAAAAAAAACCGAAAAAAAACAAATCTCCAATAATAAACATAATTATACCTGTTCTTGATTACATAAGGCAGAATAGAGGGAAAGTTATTGGGTGATCACCTTCATTCCAACTTCAAAAGCTTTAGAATTTAACACATTTTGAAGATAAAAAGGAAAATAGGTATTCTGTTCGAACCATTACACGAAAACCTCTTAAAACCATTACCAACACTGAATGGACCATCAACAACAACACATAAGTGGGTAGGGAATAAATATAGGGTGTACTATACATAGGCCTATATATATATGCATAATGACAAAAACAAAAGGGAACATAAACCGGTAACCAGTTGCACCCCCTTTTTTACCCTTTCTTTTCTTTGACCAAATCTTAACTGCTGGATTCCAAAATTAAACATTTTCTAACATCCAAGGGCCAACAATGAACCGAGGTATGAAATCCCTCTAAAGCAACCGAGGAATTACATAATTGGCCTAATAAAAAAATGTGGTATTTCCATATTTTAGTTAGTTACTAATTGCGTTTTTCATACTTTAATTTTTTCTTTAATAAATTTTTTGATACAAATTAAAAAAAGTTTAATTTCTATACTTTTGCATATTAATGGTATAAAAACCATATTTTTTATAAATTCCAAAAAAAAAATTGTCATCTCTTTCAAGTTTTCACTATTGCAAATTTGGATTATTTAACAAAAAAAAAACTGAAAAGAAAGCGACATTTGCGCTTTTGTAATAAAATAAAACATCATGCATAGTAAAAAATAATGTTGTGTATTAATTTACTGCTGAGTTGATTTCTGTCTTAACAAAAAGGCAAGGAGAGCTTTTTTTTATTTTTTTTTACAATGATAAAACAACACAACGACGTCGTGCGAATGGGTGTGAAAAAAACTATAAAAAATTACAATAATAAATAAAAAATAGTAAAATAATTACGTAATGTTAAAATATATGTGTGAAAAAAAGAAAAAAGAAATAAAATGGAATGGAATGAGAAAAGAATAAGTATAAAAAATGAAGAAAAAAGAAGGAAAAAAACTTAGGAAAGAAAACTAAAAAAATATGAAAAAAAAACAAAACAAAAGAAATGATGAAGGAAAAAAAACATATGAATAAATAAAAATAAAAAAAGAAGAAGAAAAATAATGGAAAAATGGAAAGAAAAAATATATGAATGAAAAAATTGGTAAAAAAAGAAAAAAAGAAAAAAAATAGAAGGAGAAAATAATAAATACAAGACAATGTAGAATGAGAAAAATGAAAAAAAATAAAATAAAAGAAGAAAGAAATTTGAAAAAATACGAAAAAAAATATAAATGACAGAAAAAAATAGATAAACAAATAAAAATGGGAAGAAGAAAAAGAATGCTAGATAAAATTTGTATAAAAAAAAAAGAAAAAATAATTAAAAAATAAAAAAAAATAAAAAATTGAAAGAAATAAAATAAAATAAACTTGAAAATAAAAAAAAAAACATAATTCTATTCTATATAAAAGTGTGTAGATGACGGAAATTTTTGGTTTTAACGGTTTTTTATTTTTTTAATGTTAACTTTAACGGAATATTCTTATATCTAACGGTAGTTTGTAAATGCTTAAACTTAAATAAAATAAAATTAATAATTAAAAAATTAAAATAAGATATTTTTGAGATATTTTACAATGATAATTTTTAAAAAATAATAAATAATTAAATAAATTAAAATATGATATTTTTTAGATATTTTACAATGACAATTATTTTAAAATAATAAATAATTAAATAAATTAAAATATGATATTTTTGAGATATTTTACAATGATAATTATTTAAAAATAATAAAATTATTTTAAAAACTTAAATAAAATTTAATTAAACTTAAACTCATTTATTAGAATAATATCATATTAAATATATAATATAATCTACTGTCAATTAGTAACAAATTGATTTTTTTAAAAAACTAGCAAGAAACTTAAAATTAAAATACATGTATAATATTTAATGTTACATTAAACATATAATATATAATTGTCATTCCCAAATTCAAAAATTAGAACAAACATAAACTTAAAAAAAATCATTTAATTAAAATATGATATTTATTTGAAATTTATATGACATTAATATAAATTTAATAAAAATAATTAATAAATTCTATAAATAAAATTAAGCAAATGTGTATATTATACGTTGTTTGTATCTAGTATAATAATAAATGTGATATTTTCATATTTTAATTAGTTACTAATTGTATTCCTCATATTTTAATTTTTTCTTTAATAAATTTTTTGATACAAATTAGTAAAAAAGTTTAATTTATATACTTTTGCATATTAATAGTATAAAATCTATATTTTTTATAAATTCAAAAAAAAAAATTGTCATCTCTTTTAAGTTTTTACTGTTGTAAATTTGGATTATTTTAAAAAAAAAACTGAAAAGAAAGTGCGCTTTTGTAATAAAATAAAACATTATACGTAATAAAAATAATGTTGTGTATTAATTTACTGCAGACTAAATTTCTGTCTTAACAAAAAGGCAAGGAGAGATTTTTTATATATTTTTACAATGATAAAACAGCACAACAACGTAGTTTGTGGGGTTGGATTGGGTGAGTGCACTGGGCGTGAGAGGCAAAGGGGTACTGCTCGCCATTAGCAGGGAGGCATTTTGGTAAATATCAACTGACGCATTTAATTTCGAGTTTGGTAGTTTATTTACGGATTGTGCCATTTGCCCCTTCCTGTAAGAGTAATCCGATTACGACGCCCTTTACTCTCCTTTTGTTCACAGTTCAGTTCTTCTCTGCAATCAAATCCATATCCCAATCCAAATCTACACCCTCAAATGTTAAATCCCTACCAGAACCCTAGACTTTTCCAATCCGATCCACCGTTTTCTGCATTTGTTTTCCAAAGCATCCGATCCAATATCACTCCCATGGCGCTCATCTGATACAACTGGTGCTTTCTTTTCCCCTAATTGCAGTTTCAAAATCTCCTCCCCAATGATTTTTTGGTATGGTTTTTGTGAGTTTCTGGTTTTATTAATTTTGATACAGATTTGAAGGGTGAATTTTGCGAGGCTGTGGGGGGTTTTTGATTGAACAGGCATGAAGAGAGAGTTGGCTTATGTATTCGAAGCCAAGTCTGAACTCGGCGAATCGCTACTCGGTGGGACTCGGGCGTTATCTGCTTCTGTGACTCAGACTCCGACCGAGTCGCAGACGAGTTCTGGTGTGGAAGGTTCTGAGAATTTTAGCTGTAAGAGATTTAAAGGTTCTGTTGTGAATGGTGTGATTGTGTATACCCGAGCTAGGAAGTCTAGGAACAACAATGCGCGTGAATATGAGCATGTTGAGAGGCTTAAGCCAGCTCCTTGTGTTGATGAGTTTGTACAAGGTGAGTTGATTGAGGTTGTAGTGGAAGATGATATTCATGGTAGTTCGTCAATTCCTATGGTTAAGGAGGAGTCGCCGACGAGTGAGCTTCATTCCTTTCTGGCGGCCCCAGTTGCCTTGGAAGGTGGTGCTGTGGAGGTTCCAGTACTAATGGCTGAGAAGAATTTGCCACAAGAGGCATTACGGCGGTTTACCCGCTCGGCATTCAAACTGAAGGTCGAAACAGTAGAGGTAGAGACTTTAGTGAATGAACGCAAGGCTGTGGAAAATGAACTGATATCGAGTTTGAATGGGGAAGAGTCAACGCCTGGAGTTAGCACATCAGCTGGTCCGAAGAATAAGTTAGAATTGAAGATGTCGAAGAAGATTGCGCTTAACAAAAAGCCTACGACGGTTAAGGAACTTTTTGATACTGGTTTGGTTGATGGGGTCCCTGTGGTTTACATGGGTGGAAAGAAGGTTTATTTTTTATACCCAGTTCATTGTTTTTCATTTTCTACTTCAGAATAACTTAGTGGTATTATTATTTGTTTATTTCAGGCATCTGGTCTTAGGGGTACAATCAGCGATGGTGGGATATTGTGTTCATGTACCTTGTGCAAAGGATGCAGAGTAAGAATTAATTGTTAATCTAGTTTTTACTCGCATATTAAGTAGTTTTGCAAATGATTAAGGCGTTTTATCATTCGCTTCTCTCTTTTCGTATTTAATTTAGGTTATTCCGCCATCCCAATTTGAGATTCACGCCTGTAGGCAGTACAGACGAGCTGCACAGTATATCTGCCTCGAGAATGGGAGGAGCCTTCTCGATCTGTTGAAAGCATGCAGGGGCGCTCCTCTACATACATTAGAGGCAACGGTTCAGAGTTTTATAAGTTCTTCACCTGAAGAAAAGTACTTCACTTGTGAAAAATGCAGAGGTTAGTGTTATGCTTGCATTTTTTTTAGATGAATGGCAGTGTCCTGCATGCAAACATTGCAATCAGCACATATTAATTGTAATAAATGTTTTGCTGGCTGCTGTTTTTCTATGGTTTATAGTGTCTTACCCTCCCTCATGTGCTGCAAAAGACGAATCTCTCTGCAATTCGTGCAATGATTTAAAAAATCCACAATGCAGCAGCCCAACTGAGTCACTTGGTAAAAGAATAAGGTATGACATATTTTAAAGTTACCTAATTCAGCTTTAATTTAGAAACCATATGATGTAAATAATTACAAGGAACTTCTTGATTGCAAACCTATATTTCCTTGTATGTCTTGGAGCTTTTCGGGTTAGAATTTTCTTATATAAAACCAACACGTAAATGTGGCATTGTCTTGGGATATGGTTCAATGGTGTACATGAGCGTCAGCTCGACCCGTTTACTGTAACCAATCCAATATTATGTCAAGCACAAAAAAATTACGCAAAGCTTGGTTTTAATAGGATTTTGTGGCCGTATGGATGTTCAAGGATGTAATTTTAGTGCGTTCATTTCCTCTGTTTCCAGTCTGTAATTTGAATAACACTCTGTTTCCTTTTATAGTGAGCTTTGATTTTCCTTGTTTCAGATCTCCTGTGCCAGCTCCAGTTTTTGAGTCCCCCAAAACTGCTCCAGTATGTGTCTCTTCTCAAGATAGAAGAGATTGGAAGCTAACAAGAAAGTAGGTATCTCTCATGCCTTTTTGTTCTCTCTCTCTCTCTTTCGGTGCAACATCTTTTTATTTTTTTTACGCTTTTCTAAGTTATCCTTTGGAGCAGCATTTCTTTTATTATTAATTTATTTCGAAAAAATTAATTTTTGTAATGACCCTCGAAGTATGGTGGTCGTATTATACAATTCCTAATAATTAATATTTTTTTGTATTTATATGTATGTTTTTGGCTCTGTAAACAAAATAAACATAATTATCTCATGTATATTTTCTTTTGTGGCAAAATTATCTCATGTATATTAGTTAAATTACGCTTCACTTTCAATTATCTATAATAATAAAATTATCACGTGATCTTCAATTTATATACAATTGTCATAGGTAAATTTATGTACAATACTCACATCTTTAGTAATATTCTATATAATATAATAGTAATTATTATTTTTGTTTGGTAAAATTCAAATTAGTGTATCGTGTAAGGTGGCAAACAAACAATTGAAAAGAGAAAGTGTATTTTACAAAATAGTTAAATAGAAGAGTGAAATTGTTGATAGAAATCTGTCAAAATTGTTAATGTTATTATGTCATAGTCAAATTATACTATATTTTCACATTCAAAATAATATTTAAATTATTATTTAAAAAAAAATCAATCTCATCAATGCCACTATAGCCCTCTGAGTTGTGATGAATTTCATCTAATATGTAAAGGAAAGGTCAACAGTGTGACAATAACAATGTTCAGTGCAACGGACTATTTAAATTGAAAATCCAGGGGGGAAAAGTTAAGTGGCACAATATTTATAATTCATGGTCTATTGTTGCATTTTTTGAATGCTGAAAATAAATTATAATTACTCGCGATATTTGCTTGTGTAAACTATTCTGTCTGGTTTACATTTGATGTAAGATGCTGTCTGCCCGTTTGTTTCTTATTTGGTTCATATAAACTGCAGGTTATCAGCACCACTGTCAATGCCAAAAGCCTCTAAAAGTGCTTCTCCATTGCGTATGTCTCCGCCATATAAGCGTCGGTGGAAGATGACAGCAAAGTTGGTGTCTACTCTTTCTTGTTAGTTTATTTAGGTTTAGTGTAATGTAGTAAGACAGTTTTCATGTTTTCTATTAAATTAAATGAAGTCTTCATATTGTGGCAGGACCTTCTAAATTGGCCTGATAGAATTTTAATGGTAACAAAGGTTACATATCTTGTTTATATATTAATTTTTATCTGTGTTTAGGTCATCGAAATCTGTTTTACTTTCAAATTCAAAGTCCCCAAAAATTACTTCAGCCAGTGTTTCTTCACCCAAAAAAATTCATTGGAAGATCACCACGAAGTTAGTATTTTTTTTCTCTCAAGTGTTCATTCTTGTATTGGTGTAACTCATTTCTTACTGAAAAAATTACTTTGTATTTGTGATGAGTAAATTTTTTCTCTATCTTATTTGGGTGCATATCTTCCAAAGAGATCAACGGCTACATAAGTTGGTTTTCGAGAATGGTGGGCTGCCTGATGGAAGTGAAGTAGCTTATTATGCACGTGGACAGGTTGTTCAAGTTCTGATTTGATATGCATAAATGCTGTATGACATATTATGGAAAAATAAAGGGTGCATTTTGTGGACAGAAATTGCTTGTGGGTTATAAGAAGGGCTTTGGAATTTTTTGTCGATGCTGCAACTCTGTGGTATCTTTCTACATCTCTGAAGTTCATAGTTCTCAAAATCTTTTATTTCAGATTCTGATGGTGCATTTATCAATTGTGCAGGTCAGTCCTTCACAGTTTGAAGCTCATGCAGGTTGGGCTTCACGAAGAAAACCGTAAGTTTATTCCCCCATCTTCGATTTATCATATATGTCTGTTATCTTTTGGTCTGTTTGATTACATGTAGAAATATTTTTCAAAATTTAAGGCGATCATTTAGTGCAAAAGGAAGTATTCAGAACAATTCTTGACACAGATTGAACTTATAACAAAACATGAAAATAATTTATAAATATATTTTTAAAATATAGCAGCTAGATGAGCTCAAATTTGATTTGATTTATCATTCAATTTTTGTCTTCTGGCAGTTATGCATATATTTACACATCTAATGGCGTGTCTCTCCACGAATTGGCGGTATCCTTGTCCAGAGGCCGCAAATATTCAGCCAAGGACAATGATGACTTGTGCATCATTTGTGCAGATGGTGGGAATCTTTTACTTTGTGATGGATGCCCAAGGGCTTTCCACAAAGGTAAATTTCTGTATCTTTGTGATTATGAAAGTAGTATTTTGCTTTTTTGGCGTTTTAGTTTTTCTTTTTGCTGAACTTATTAATTGCTTTCATAATCTGAATAGTTAAGGATTGTAGAAAGTCAGTACTTTAATTCCTTTTTTTTTTTATGAAAAACATAGTAGAAAAAAAAAAGAAAAAGAAGGGAGAGAACAAAATACTGTAGGTGAAAAATCTATCCAACTATTGTTTAAATATATGTTCAGGGTAATGTAACCTAGGTCGTATATATCATCTTGGAAAGGCAATTTTACTTCTTAGAATTAATTATACTACTAATAATTTTTATAATTTGGTTTTGACGAGTGAAGTCATTGTCATGTGCAGAATGTGCTTCTCTACCGGCTATACCTCGTGGTGACTGGTATTGCCAATATTGCCAGAATATGTTTGAAAGAGAGAAATTTGTAGCACATAATGAAAATGCTCTTGCGGCTGGGAGGGTCTCTGGAATTGATCCTATAGAAGAGATAACCCAAAGATGCATTCGTATAGTTAAAAACATAGAAGCCGAACTAAGTGGATGCGTATTATGCAGGTATTTTTTCTGCAGGACTGATTTTTTTCTTTATTTTATTTTTATATCTATTTTCTTGTGTAGTTCTTTGAAACATTTAAACATTGTTTTCCACTCTAATTTATTTATTTTGTCTGCAGAGGCTATGATTTTAGCAAATCAGGATTTGGTCCACGTACTATTATACTCTGCGATCAGGTATTTTCTTTGATTTTATTTAATTTATCTTGCAGATTGAACTTTATATTTTAATACGTGATGCTATTCTTGCATATGTATGAATAAATTGTGCCCTTAATTTTACTTTTATATTTCAGTGTGAGAAGGAATATCACGTTGGTTGTTTGAAGAAACATAAAATGGCAAATCTAAAGGTAAGATTATGAATAATTGTTCATGTACTTTTGTTTTGCTGAACTAATTGTATGAATATGAACTGCAGTTTCTTTCTGTGGTGCACTGCTATGCAATTCTTTTACTTTTCTGTTATTAGGTGTTAATTGCTGGTAGTGGTTCAACAGGAATTACCCAAGGGGAAGTGGTTTTGTTGCATGGATTGCAGCAGGATACATTTGACTCTGCAGAAGTTACTAGTTACTGGACCTGAGAAGCTCCCTGACTCTATTTTGGATGCTATGAAGAAGAAGCATGTAGAGAAAGGTTTGGATGTTACAAGTGGATTTGATGTGAGATGGAGACTTATTAGTGGGAAAATTGCTTCTTCTGAATCTAGAGTATTACTTTCGAAGGCTGTTTCTATATTCCATGTAAGTAGTGTACTCATTATTATTATTGGACTCAGGTTTATGATTATCCTAAAATACTTATATTTCTGGAATTGGGTTTTGTTCTTTTCTTCTCTCTTTTTTTTTTGGGCACTAAAACTTGAGAAATATAGTATGTCCTTTGTTTGCAAGGGATAGGAAGTTTATTTTTGCTCTGCTGTTGTATGCTAAGGCTTACTTTTTATAATTAGTCTGTACGGGGAAGGAGGATCTCATTGCTTGGAACAATAAAAGTTGAAATCATAGGAATATTTGGTTGACATTTGATCTCATTTCAATTTTCAGGAATGCTTTGATCCTATAATTGATTTCCAATCTGGACGTGACCTTATTCCAGCTATGGTCTATGGGTTAGCTAAAGATCTTTTTCCTTGTCTCATGACTTTCGTGCCGAGTTCTGGCACCTTTTCATGCTTTCTAAAATTTATGTGTCTCTCAGGAGGAATGTTAGAGGCCAAGAATTTGGAGGGATGTATTGTGCAATACTAATGGTCAAGTAAGCCAGTCTGCTGTCTCAAATATTGAACGTCTGGCCACTGTTTTATTTTAACAATCTCATTTTTGTACTTTTGCAGCTCAACTGTTGTATCAGCTGGAATGCTTCGAGTTTTTGGACGAGAAATTGCTGAACTCCCTTTAGTTGCTACTAGTAATAGTAACCACGGCAAGGTAATATTTTTGATTTAGCTAACTATATATATATATATATATATATGGGAATTCTCCTGTAGTGGCTTCGCTTTAAGTCCTACCGGTGGAGTTATCAGTATTCTCGATCCTTGAACAGTTTTCAGTGCGATTTTTTTTATAACTGTGTATATTGTAGCTATTTAAAGTATTCTGCAAATTTTAAGAAAATTCCGAATAATTTACCGTATCGAAAATTAAGTTTAAACATGTTGCACGCGTGGCTAATTTTTTTTATGTTCGTGGAAAACAATATGTTTGAACTTAGTTTTCACTACCGTAAACTATTCAGAATTTTTTGAAAATTTGCAAGATGCTCTAAATAGATACAATATACATAGTCATAAAAAAAAATCGCCTCGAAAACTGTTCACGAATCGAGAACACTGAAAGTCCCACCAGTAGGGCTTAAAGTGAAGCCTTATAGAAGAATTGTCCTATATATATATATATATTATATTTTCATGATTATTATTTCTAGGGAATATACTATTTTAGTAATTTGTTGTTTACCATTCTAGTACTTTCTATATTGTAAATCATTTCAAAATTAATTTCAATAATTTTAGTAAACATTTTTTATTGATAACATTTTATAAATATGTTTTAAATCTAAAATGAATTTAAAAAATATTTATAAATTATTTGTCAAAAATAATATATACCAAAATAAGTGAAAATGTACAATTTTGAACTTATTTATAATATACCAAGTATTAAAATGGTACTAAGTAAACAATATGGTATTAAATTGGTTCTATGACAAGCAACAAAGTATTAAAATGATATAATTCTTTTTTTTATTAGGGTTAATTGCAGATAAACTACCCAAATTTCATAATTTGTTACACTTGAATACTCAAACTTTTTTTTGGCGACAAAACTACCTAGACAGTCAAAATAGTACACTGGTACTACCCACCCCTAACGGTTTTAAGTTTCTATTGGGGTTAATTGTGGCTAAACTACTCAAATTTCATGGTTTATTACATTTAAATACCCAATTTTTTTTACGGTTAAACTACACAAACAGTTAAAAATTTAATATAAATTAATTTTAAATTATGAAAAATAAATAAAATTATATAAAAGTAATCTAAATTAATTCTAAAATTAAAAAATAGTTTTATTTGATAAAAAAATCTCTTTAATAAAAAAATTTAAAGTAAAAATAATAGCTAAAAAACTTTTAATAAAAAAATGATGAAATAATTTTTTTTTTCTATTTTAATTTTTTTTAGCTATTGATTATTTATTTATTTTAATAAAAAAATTATTAAATAAAACTATGTTTAATTTTAGAATTAATCTAAGTTATTTGTTTATATTTAAAATCAATTTATATTAATTTTTAACTATTTAGGTAGTTTTGCAGTAATTTTTTTGGTATTTAAGTGTAACAAATCATGTAACAAACTATGAAGTTTGGATAGTTTAGCCGCAATTAATCCAGCGAAAACTTGACACCGGTAGGGGTGGGTAGTAATGGCTTACTGTTTTTATTGTTTGGGTAATTTTGCCGCAAAAAAAAATTGAGTATTTAAGTGTAATAAGCCATAAAATTTGGATAGTTTAGCACAATTAAACCTTTTTATTATTAATATTTATTGGGCAATTGGCGGAGGGTTGATTCTGGCAGGGCCTTTTAGTATATTAGACAGCCAGGTTGCGGTAGTTCAGTCATATGCTATATCTGTTCCACCAATGAGCAAACGTGACCTCAGATACATCCTTTTATAAGAGTTCCATTAAACCACTTTCAATGCTTTGTACTTAAACATCGTTCAATATTGTCATCTTTTTAGAGTGATTGAAATTAAAGCCACTTTGGGATAAGTTATGAATGATATATATATATATATATATATATCATTTTTTGAAATTACCGAACCATGGTATTGATTTCACATAACTCAATTTGCCTACTTTTACAGGGCTACTTCCAATTATTGTTCTCGTGTATTGAAAAGCTGCTAGCATTCTTGAATGTTAGAAGCCTTGTACTCCCTGCTGCCGAAGAAGCAGAATCCATATGGACCGATAAATTTGGTTTTACAAAGATTAGACCAGACCAGGTTCATTTCTACGACGTATTCAAACATGTGCCCATCATGGGCTCGAGCCACATTTTTACTAGCCTGACATCGTCTTTTTGTTTGCCTTGTGCTGCAGCTCATCAACTATAGAAAGACTTGCTATCAAATGGTGACCTTCAAAGGGACATCCATGCTACAAAAGAGAGTTCCAGAGTGTCGGGTTGTCCAGACCTCGTCATAACATCGGTAAATGGAACAGTTTCTATGGCAAGCTTACTAATTTTTCCAGTTCATCCATGTAAAAAAGAAAAGGAAAAAAAAAAGGATTTGTGAATTGGGATGTCAAGCCTCGTTGTGCATATAAACACCATTTGTCAGAAGTTTGCGCCAGTTTGGCTTACGTATAATTTATTAATCCGCATTAGAAGTTCTAATTCCACATGCTTTCAAAAGCCCCATGCAGCAGGTTTTTTGCATTAGACCCGTTCAAGGTTTTAGAAGAGTAGTGTGTACCAATATGAGAAATGCTTATTGTAGACGCTTGTTGCGAGTTTATGTGCAATTTCTAGGGAGATTTAGGAGCTTGGTCGGACAAGTATTTAATTCACATCTACTTGATTTTGTTATTTTTAAATCTGAAAATTTAGGGAAATTACGAAATAAAAATTTAAACGCATTGTGCGATTGGTTTATTTTTATTTTTAATACATATGTGCTCGAATTCAGTAAGTTATCACGTCACGTCCCAATGGTATTGTTTTTTTTGCCCTATATAGATATAGATACTAGTGAATGTATTATGTATGTAATTAATTATATTTATGTTTTCACATAATTTTTTGTTTGTTTGATTTAGTATAAAGATGGCTTTTATGTATGCCAAATTGCTTTTCCACAATCGTTACAAAAATGTGCTGGAGTTCTCAATTTAGTTGTTTTAGGCCTTGAATTCTCGCAACAAAACCAACTTTTCAATTTGGGCTCATAATCCTGATATTATGGTTTTATTTATGTATGGGGCAAGGTGCAAAATAATTTTTAATGGTGTGGGAAAGTAAGTAAATGTTTATATTTTTAATTTTGTAGTAAAATAGCCTAATCTTCTCTTTAATATCAGACATTACCAAATATACTCTTTAACAAATTATTATTTTATTCTAAATATTTTAATATTTTAATATTATGGTATATGTATATTAGTTTTGTTTAATTAGTTTTTATTTTCAAGTTATTTTGATTTTTTTTCGTTTTTTATGGGTTGTTGAATGATATCATACCACAAAATATATATACTGAGTTGAAAAATAATATACTATCGAAATTTACAAAATTATTACTAAAAAATATATATATTATGCTAACAAAGTTATATACTATCATTAAAATGTATATAACATGATACAAAATTATATACTACCACTATGTATAATAAAATAGAAACTAAATATCACAAAAAAAAAAAATTATATGTACCATACCACAAAAAATATATACACTATTGGAAATTAATATACTAACAACTTATAAAAAACTTAAAAAATTAATATAGCTTTAAAATAAAAATTAATTAAACAAAACTAATATACATATATCACTATATTAAAGTCATACAGTCCTAAATAAATAAATAAATTATAAAAAATAGCAATTTAGGTAATCACTAATGTAAAATGATCATTTCTCTACAATTTTATAAATAAGGACATTAGCTTCTTGATGCTTTTATTTTGGGCTATTTTCTATAATTTCTCTTTATGTATTTATTTTCTAAAAAAAACTTTTAACTGAGATTACTAAATTTTCAATTATTTGCTTATTACGCTTTTAATATATTTTGAAATAAGAAATAATTCTTATTATAACAAATAGCAGAAAATAGGGCTGAAAATGATAGTGGTGGAAAGATAGGACGGTGCCATGAAGTCAAAGCAAGTTCATAAGGCGATCTCGTGCTAAATTTTAGGTCAGAAGACGACTTATACATTTTCTTCTCCATGGCTATGATCACATTCAAGTACCATGGTTCCACCGGCCAATACTGCAAGAAAAATTGAAAGATTACAATTTGAAGACTTTACCAAAATACCCAAATGAGAAAAGACACTCAACAAATTTAATTCAGTGCTTTTTATCATGTCCATAATCCTTTTGCTCCTTTTGTTTATGTTAGCTTTGCTTGCTTAACTTCCAAACTTCATTACTGCCAATCTGTCTTCAACATTACTTTCTAAAACAGTCACTTTTATCAGTCTACACGCACATTTCATTATAAAAAAAAATACAAAAAAAAAAGAAGAAGACCCATACAATGTATTTCTTACCTCCCACGCCAATCATCACTGAACTCTTTCCCTACATGATAAAACCCTTGAAACCTCACTCCAGATCTTACAATCTCAAACCCCATCTTCTTAACTCAAAATTTCTTATTACAAAACCCACACATCAGTATCCTAGAGCTAGCTTTAGCCATGTTCAAAACAAAAATAACCATCTTACTCTGGCTTTCTGCCTTTGTTTTTGCTCTCCTTTCCATGATCATTTCTCTCCACAAAATCCCTCTTTTCCCAACTATCACTACCACTACCACTTCTAACATTAATCCTGGGAACAGTTTTGAGCATTCTATTTACGAAAGAATTTTCAAGCAAAGTGGCACTGAGAACTTGTTTTCTCACCTAACAAGCATGGTGTCCACTACTCATCATCATCACCACCACCACCATACGAGAGAGGCTAAATGTGACCAGAACAAGTGGGCATCAAGTCTAATATATAAGTACAATGCAGCCCTCGTTTTGACTGTTGGCTTGAATGGCTGCGCCAATTTCAGCAGCGTCCAAAAGGCAGTTGATGCTGTCCCTGAGAGGAGTATTTCTAGGACCCTCGTCATAATTGATTCCGGCACCTACAGGTTAGAAAAAATGTTGCACTTAGTGTAACTATAATATTGTCCTAAGACTTCTTTTTCACGTGCCATTACGCCACTGTCGTTTTCTCAACAACTTACATGTCTGATGTCGTTTCTTCCGACGGCTGGAATGATTGGAGGGACCCCTCTAGAGATCAGTATATATGCATCTCCTTAATTTTTTTATAATTAAATAATTTCCATTCTTAATTGTCGTATAATTGTTCTAATTATTATTAATATATTAGGTCAGTGTTTTTTGGAGAGTACCAGTGCGAGGGACCTGGGGCAAACTACACATACAGAGCCTCCTACGCGAAGCAGCTCCAGCAAGCCGAAGCAAATTCCTTCATGGACATTTCATATATCAACGGAAATGACTGGCTTTTAGATCATCCAAATATTATTTCATCTCCACATGAGGGTTATCATAGGAATTACAATGAATTTTATTCATACTAATTACCTTGATTAAATATATAGCTGCTGTTATCTTATACACATTTTTAATATTTACTAGTGCATTGCAATTAGTTTGATCAAATTTTTATTATTGTTATATAAATTTTAAATAAATAAATAATATTATATATAAAAAAATAACATCAACATATTAAAAGAAAAATTAATAACTAAAATATTGTTTATGACCTTTTTAAATAAATAATAATATGATAATAATTTTTTAGATCACAAACTACCTCATTTAAGATACAAAACATTTATGATCTTATTCAAATCATATGACATCAATAATTGGAGAATAAACTTGCTTATTCTTGATAAAAAAAAAATGTTATTTTAATTTCTTATGTAGTTATACAGTTATATTAGTGCACACACGACATTTACATATAATGTGTTTATAATAATTGTTGTTATTTAATATGAATATATATATATTTATATACGTTAGATTAAGAGTAATAAAAAAAATAACATGTTTTTTTTTTAAATATAAATGATAAATTTTTTAATAAAAATTAAGACTATGTATTATATGTTATTATATTTTACAATAATTGAATTATATTAATATAGTTATTAAATATCTAGTTTTGTATTAAATTATTATAATAATAATATTTTATTTTATATTAATATGTTTACTAAATATGTATTCTACTAAAATTTTATAGATATTTATTTTTAATTGATTTTAAAAATATATTCCATTATACTAACAAATAAAAACGTTAAACCAAGAATTACTATTAAATGCATATTTTTTTTGGGATTTTATTTTTACGGATATTGTAAAGTTATAATTGAAAAATACGGTTAATAGAAACTTTCTTCAATTATACGACTTAATGTAAAATTTTAAATATTCTTTTGCAAAAATACAGCTTGCTTTAAAAACTAGTCTGAAGATTATTGTGGAGCTATCTTCTCCTCTAACTCCAATGACAAACATTGCTAGAGCATTGTAAAGCAACTAGAAATTGATGTCCAATAATGATGATGGTGACAGCCATTGCCAGAGCTCTCCTCCTCGTTTAGAAAATATAGATTTGAGCAAAGGATGTAGTCATTAAAGTTGGAAACCTAATGATGTGAAATGACATCATCATCATCATCATCACTTGCTTCTTCATTGTAATATAAATCAAAGTTTGAGTGATCTTCCGATAAAGACAACAAAATAGTTATAGCTAGTAGTGTTTTGTTGTATAGCAGAAGCTCTTCAATAATAGGTGTCATTATTATTATTATTTTCTATTCTACCAAAAGTTTTAAATAGAGCTGAATATATAAGTGAACATTATCAAGTACATGCGGTCACAACTGATAGATTTAAAACCCTCATTTCTTTGATGTAAGTTTAGTTAATTTCTGCTTGAAACTCCATTTAGAACAATACCAAAACTAGTATGGTCAGGTCAGTCAAGAGGTTGTGACAATTTCCTTTGGGGTTGTTTTTGTTTTTGTATCAAAATAAAAATACAAATAAATGAATCAACAAATAAAAATACAGAAAATTCATGGTCTGAGAATAATTTTGTACAGTGAAAAAAAGAAAACCATCATGATCATTGTGAGATAGAATATTTAAAAGGAAAGAAGAAGAAGAATAAGAAAAAGTCTTACTAGCTTTGGTATAGCTACCTATATCTATATGGAAAATGAACCAAATAATACAATTTGATTCAACGTAGATGAAAATAGAGCCAAAGTTAAAGTGTAATGTATATGAATAATATGTTACATTTCATGTGGCTTTCCTCTATTAATGGCTAGTTCACATGTACTCGATATGGGGTTGCATTGGATTGCATTTGAAAAACATGATGGTTGCATTTGAAAATTGCACAACAGTTGCATTGGATTATATTTTGCAATCTGCAAAAGGGTTCTTTAAAGTTGTTTTAAATTGTAGTGAGTTGCTTTAGGTTGTATTGGACTTTCATTTCAGGTTGCATTAATTGCATAAGGATAGAATTTCAAAATGAGTTTTTTAAAGTTGTTTTCAGGTTACATAGGGGTTGTAGTGGATTGCACGAGTTGCATAAGAATGAAGTTAGAGTATTATCATTTTAAAGTTGCTTTAGGTTGCATAGAGTTGCATTAAGTTTTTATTTGAGATTGCGGTGGATTACTTGAATTGCATAAAAAAGAAATTAGCATGAGTTTTTTAAGTTGTCATGGTTTGCATTAAGTTGCATATGAGTTTTCATGGGTTCTTTTAAGTTACCTTGAATTGCATTGGGTTGCATGGGCTAGCATTTAAGGTTGCAATGGGTTGTTTAATTTTCTAAAATTGTATTTGGGTTGCTTTAGGTTGCATTTAAAATTGCATTGAGTTGCATGAATTTGCATTAGGTTGCATTGTTTTGCATGTGTTATTTTAGCTTGCATGAGTTGCAGTAGGCTGTTTTAGGTTGCGTTGGGCTTGCATTTGAGGTTGTTTTGGATTGCATGAGTTGCATAAAGATAAATTTGCAAATGACTTTTTAAAGTTACTTTATGTTGCATTAGGTTGCATGAGGTTTTTATTGGGCTTGCATTTGGTTGCATAAGCTTTCATTTGAGGTTGTAGTGGGTTATTTGGAGTTGCATGAGCTTGCGTTTGAGGTTGCACTGGATTGCATGAGTTGCATAATGATGATTAAGTTGCGTAATGATGTTGCTTAAGTTGATTTCATTACATTTGAGGTTGCATGTTGTAATTTGCATTTGAAATTGTATTATGTTGCATAATGATGTTGCAATATTTGCTTAATTAAACTAAAATTTGCAAATGGGTCCTTAAAATTTGTTTTATTGGGTTGCATTAGGCTTGCATTTGATGTTGCATAAGTTGCATTAGAATGAAATTCCCCAATGAGTTTTTAAGTTATCATGGTTGCATTGAGTTGTAAGGGCTTTGATTTGAGGTTGTTTTAGATTTATTGAGCTTGCATATGAGGTTGCAGTGGGTGGGTTGCATGAGGTACAACATGTGTTGCTGTAATGTTTGCAACCTTTGGAACATCAGGAACAACCTCTTTGGCAATATCTTCGACCACTTTGGCACATCATTATGTTGTAACATCTGCAACCTTAATTTGGAAATGAAGTTTTTTAAGTTGTGTTATTTGCATAGCAAATTGTTTAAAATATGTTTTCTTTTCAAGAAAAAAATTACTTTAGTTGCATTGGGTTGCAAGAGGTAGTATTGGTCTTGTATTTAACACATGAATTTGGGTTGCACTAGATAAATAGTTTAAGTTAAAAGGAACCAAAACAAAAAAAAAACTAATCAATCATATACTCAATTATCAATCTCATAATTTCCTTTACCCTAGATCATCTACATAATATGAGTATATTAAATAATAAGCAAGCCTAAATCTACGACATTCAACATCAAAATCAGTTCTCGGAATCTCCTTCTCGCCAATGAAATACTGAGCAAATGAGAACATGTATACCGCACTATTTCTGCACAAAAAAATAAAATAAAATAATAATAAATAAAAAACATAAGTCAAATTAATCCGAAAAACAACATACCCTAAAAGTATCCCTAAAACCAATAATAATATACATTAAATCATGATTTATGATCCAAGAAGCAAAACATACAGAGTACAAAACTTACATGTACAAGTACTTTTTAAAAAAAATCTAATGACTATCAGGTCTTCTTGTAGAGTTCCTACACATGACTACTTTGAGCTTAAGATTGTGCAATTATGCATACCAAGATGCCCACTAATACTACTATGAACTCTATATCACAGAGCACCAAAACTCATTTACAAAGTTAACAATTGATACAAACCAAAAGGTGGCAGCAAAATAAGAAAAAATAAATGCAAGTGTAAAAAATAACTATGGGTACTCTAGTCATAGTCATGATTTTTTTTGCCAAATTTGTTTCTTACGATGGTGTCTTCATACTATAAGTTGCTGACTAACAAAAAAAAGGGAATTACGCTTCTCCAACGTGTCAAACAAGTACAAAAAAGAAATAGTCCTACTTCCAAACTAAGGCCAATCGCTAAAAGGTGGCAAATTAATCAAAGCTATGGACTAATCTAAACTAATGTTGCATAATAATCTTTTTGACATTATTTAAAGTTGTTTTTGGAAAATTGTCTATCCCATAACTGATGAGAATCCACATGTTTTTTCTAGTAAGCATTACCATTGTGATATTTCATATGTATTTAGTTGGTATCATTTGTATCAACTAAACAATCATTCTAAATACACACACCACATATACGACATTGGTCATTGTGTCAATCTAAATAAACCTGTATCATTTCCCTTCTTATAATCGTAATCCTATAAATGTTATGCAACAATATATGTATTTGTATATATATATTCAATGTTCCCTGTCATCTAGCTAATTAAGCCAAAATACTACCAACCCTTTTCTTCTTTTCAATGGACAGGTTAAAGATCAACTTAAATGTCCCATCTGACTCCCAAATCCCATGTTCAAATTAAACCCCAAAACTAAACCTGAATTTTTTTATGATAGTGAGGATCGTAGCTTTATTATGCCTCCAATAAAATCAATTGTGTAGAGAAATAGAGTACCAACAGATGAGTTGCTAATATTAAGGACTCAAATCAACAAGTTAAGGCTTTGGTTGAGGATCATAAAAAAATACATTGCAAAAACAAATTGTGCCCAAAAGAACTCAAACACATAATCCTATCCATTGAGACAATTCAACGAACATCTAGTGGTCCACAATAGCAAACAAATTGGAATACTAGAACCATAAATTCATGAAGAGTGTAATATTTCTTGGAGAGTAAAGTAAAGCCATGGGCATGAAAACAACTCACAAAAATAGAAGCCATAAAGAGCAGCTCGAAGAGTAACTCAGGGACACCAAAGCCATGAGGAGACGCACTACTTGGGATGATACATTCTCAAAATTTGACGGATCATGGTGGTGGTTGCCGAAGAGAAAAGAAGAAATAGAGGGTTGAAATCTATGTGGTTGCAACCTTGCCGATGAAACGGTTTGAAAAGTCAGCAGAGGGGTCATGGTGAAGAGAGAAAGAGGGGGGTCATGGTGGTGGTTGTGCTCTGTGTAGTTGCAAGCTTGCCCAACAAATGTGAAAAAGGAGAGAAGAGAGAACGATGAAGTGTTTAAAACCAAAGAAAATTGAGCATGAAAAACTACAGAAACAAAGGAAAAGGGTTTAGACCGTAAAAATGAAAATAAATATTCTATTTTAATGTAAAAGTAAGAAAAATCATAATATAAAAATGGAACAAAATAAAAATAACCGTAAAAGTATAATTTTTTTTAATTATCGTATATGTTATACCCAGATTTCGAGCCATGATAAATGTGACCTCGAAAGCTGGATTCGCAGCGAATGAACTCGTAAAGTCTGAAGTATGTTCCAAGACTAGACATCGAGCCTGCAAAGCTGAGATGACTTCGAATATGGTGGCCTCGAAATCCACACGATCTCGAAGGGTAGCTCCCGAGATGCATCTGTCCTCAGGGATGACCTCGGATCATGGGTTCCGAGCCTGACGCGCGTACGATCTCGAAAGCCATGTGACCTCGGGAGATGTTATTAGCTCGAAAGTTGATGTGAGACCTGGGAGAATAAGGCCTTGGTGATATATGATAATAACCTTGAATATCTTAAAGTGTTGTCTATAAGAGACGTGGTCTACATTTATTACTGTAAATCCCCTAAAATCATGGGATATTATTTGATTAGTTATACGCCCCCTGGTCTTCAGGGGACGTTTCCTTTTATATCGGATTACAGGCATTTAAGGCCATTTGATTTATTTGCACAAAAAGAGTAACTACCCAAAATATGTGGGATAGTATTCTGCAATCTTCTCTATAAATAGAGAGGTCATGCACCATTGTAAGGGACCGAATCTCTGAATCTTGAGAGAAATCTCTGAAGAATTCATACTTGAAGAATTTTCAGAGATCATCTTGAGTTTAATAACAAAGACTCGTGGACTAGGCAGATTTAACTGCTGAACCACGTAAAAATTGTGTTTTGTATTATCATATTTATATTGGCCATCACTGTTTGTTGTTTACATGCTCTTCTTTCACGGTTGACGAAAAACGGCGTCAACAGTTTGGTGCTTTCATTGAGAGCCTTAAGCATTCATCCCTGAGTAAGTCATGGCCACTAATAATCAGGACGTTACTGAAGAAAATTACCCAAGACATCCTGGGAAACAACCAATGGAAAACCCGGATGTTGAAGAAAGAAGTGGATCTTCTGATTCCCGGGGACCACCTGCTCCACCAAGGGATGAGGATATGTATTACAATCCTGAGCGGTATGTTCCCATTGTGGAACTTGAAAACCGACAATTGAAGCAGCAATTGGCAGAGGCCAACAAACGGAATGAGGAGTTGGCAAGGATAGCCGCAGAGGCGCAGGTGGCTCAGCCCCCGCCTCCGCGCGAAAACCAAGTTCCTCCTCCAAAGGACGTACACGTTCCTCCCCGTAGACCCCGTGGGCGCCCACGAAAAGATGCTGCCACAAGGAGGCCAACTCAACCTCCGGCACTAGCAGAGCCATCCGCTCCCCCTAGGCCTCAGAGAAATACTCGGGCAAGGGCCCCGGCTAACCTGCCTGTGGAAGTTCCTGCGGGAACTGAGAACAACCGAATCCCTGCAGAGGCTCGGACTCAAATACCTGGGAGCGCACCAAATGCGACCGACCCATCTCGGGAAAATTCTGGACCGTCTAGGCCGCGACATGGATGGCAGCCACCGTCACCCATACGGTTCCCTCCATCACCTATAAGATATCATTCACCCCCCGCAGGAATGCTCAACCAATTCGAGATCAGGGCGAAAGGCGTGCGGGAGGAAGACAAGGAAATGGGGAGGCTTTCCAGGAGCGGAGAGGCGCCCCATCTAAAAAAAGTCAAACATCTCGGTCTTGTACGGCGGAGACGAGGCGACATGGAAAGAATCCATCACGAAATAACCATGCGACGAGTTTTACCAGTGATGATTATGGAGATACCAGGTCGGTCAGCAAGCATGACCGAGGTCGTAAGAATACTGGAAACCGCAGAAATCGTCCCGACCTACGAGAGCACCTGAATCAAAGTCGAGGTAATGGTGACCCAATAAATCCAGACCTGAGGGATCGCTTGAATAGGCGTAGAGATCCCTTGCGGAGGTGCGAGCCTGGAATTATGATCGATGACAACCGATTCCAGACAGTACCCCTTGCGGACCCAGTCCAAGAAAGAATCGATCAGCTTGAAAAGGCCTTTAGGCTTTTGAAAAATGAGCAAGAGAATGATCGATATGAAGACTCTGACGAGGAGCTCGAACCGTTTGCTCCCCATATTTCCAATACTCCATTTCCTCAAGGGTTTCGGATCCCTCACGTCCCAACGTTCGAAGGAAAGACCGACCCGTATAGTCATCTGAGCACGTTCAACACCATAATGAGAGCCAGTAACGTGGGTTACGAGCTCAGATGCATGTTATTTCCAGCATCATTAACAGGACCTGCCAAAAGCTGGTTCGAAAAATATAAGAGACACTCGATAACTTCTTGGGGGTAGTTGTCTAAAGACTTTAAGAAGAAGTTCAGAGCGATGATGGGGGTCAGACCAGAGGAATCAACCTTAACTAACGTTCGACAACAACCGGGCGAAACACTAAAAAGTTACCTAACAAGGTTTAATCTGGAAGTCGCCCGAGCTCGGAACGTAGATGACAGTGGGCACCTAATGGCTGTCCAAGCCGGCGTAATGCCGGGGAGTGCCCTTTGGGACGACATGCAAAGAAAACCATTGAGGTCCATAACCGAGTTTAACAGACGAGCGCAGAGGTTTGTCAATGTAGAGGAAGCGAGGTCGACACTTAATGTGACTTCCCAGCTCGAAACTACAATGATAAACGTCAACTCTGCCTCAACCTCGGCGGACCTAGCAGCTCCAAATCCTGTCGCGGAAAACCCCTCCAAGAGGAAAAAGAACGAAGGGAGTAACCCTGAAGCCGAGGGAGGAAAGAAAAAGAAAGGGGAGAGATATTTCTCCGTGTATAGAGTATACACCGAGCTCAATGAGTCTCGGGAGAACATATACGTGGCTAATGAAAACCAGGTCCCCTTTAGGCGTCCGGACCCGATGAGAAATCAAAAATCCAAGAAGGACTCCAGTAAGTATTGCCGATTTCACAAAGACACCGGGCATACAACTGATGAATGTCGACAACTGAAGGACGAGATTGAAGGATTGATCTTGAGAGGTTACTTCCGACAATATGTCAAAAACCAGAGTACTAGTCAGGCGGCCGCGAGCCAGATAGTAGCCGCGCCTCCGATGGCACAAAACAATAATTCCCGAGCTCGGGAAGAAGATAGGCCCCCACCGATAGATGGAGAGGATGTAATAACCATCTCGGGAGGGCCTCATCCCGCAGGAGTAGGCAGGAATGCCCAAAAGAGATACGTTAACGAGCTGAAAACTGGGGATGCGTCTCCTTATGAACCCGAACCTAGGGCTCCAAAAAGCTAGAGGATTGAAACACAACCAATAACCTCACTGAGGAAGACGCGTCCCATGTCTAGTTTCCTCACCATGATCCACTGGTCATCACTCTCTAGCTGGCCAATAAAAGGGTCCACCGAGTTCTCATAGACAATGGGAGCTCAGTCAACATTCTTTATAAAGCAACCCTCGAAAAGATGGGACTCTCCCTTCGCGACCTGAAAGCATGTGCAACTACTTTATACGGATTTTCAGGAGAAGGGACCGCCTGCATGGGATCCATCGAGCTCCCCATGACCTTGGGAGACTACCCAGTCTCGGCAACCAAGATGATGGAGTTCGTGGTAGTAGACTTACCATCAGCCTACAATGTGCTGCTCGGGAGACCCGCCCTGGTCGGGCTGGGGGCAGTTTCATCAGTAAGGCATCTGGCCCTTAAGTTCCCGACCTCCAGCGGAGTCGGAACATTGAAGGGAGATCAATTAGCAGGGAGGGAATGCTACAGCATCTCCTTGAGAGGAAAGAAACAGACGAGCGCACAAGCACTTGCCATCATTCAAAACAAAGACGAAACGGTCTTAGAGATTGACGAAGAGATTGATCCAAGGATTGAGGAGAAAGTTGACCTCGAACCTTTAGAGGAGCTCGAAGAAATTCAGCTCGAGGAAGCCGATCCCTCGAAAAAGGTGAAGGTCGGAAAACACCTCCAAGATGAGACAAAATAGCAATTAATTTGCTTTTTGAAGAAAAACCAGGATGTCTTCGCGTGGTCGCACTCGGACATGGTGGGAATAAGTCCAAGTATAGCAAGCCACGCACTGAATATAGAAAAAAGCTTCCCCCCGAAGCAACAAAAGCGAAGACAGCTGAACGAAGATAGAAAGAAAGCACTAAAGGAGGAGGTTGACAGGTTAAAGGCAAGCCGATTCATTAGGGATGCCTTTTACCCTGACTGGGTAGCCAATCCGGTGTTGGTCCCAAAGCCCAATGGGACGTGGCGAACCTGTATTGACTACTCAGATCTCAACAAAGCTTGCCCAAAAGACTGTTTTTCGTTGCCAAGGATTGACCAGCTCGTGGATGCCACGGCGGGGCATGGTCTGATGTCCTTCATGGATGCCTATTCTGGATATAACCAGATTCCCATGCATGCCCCCGACCAAGAACATACGAGCTTCATCACGGATAATGGGCTATACTGCTATAATGTCATGCCATTCGGGCTCAAGAATGCTGGGGCCACATATCAGCGGCTCGTGAACATGATGTTTTCATAAAAAATAGGAAACAACATGGAAGTTTATGTCGATGACATGCTTGTCAAATCTCAACTCAACAAGAACCATGTTGATGACCTCGAAGAGTGCTTCGGCATACTCCGGAAATACAACATGAAGCTAAATCCTCAGAAGTGCACTTTTGGGGTGTCTTCAGGAAAATTCCTAGGCTTTATTGTGAACTCTCGTGGAATCGAGGCTAACCCTGACAAGATCAAGGCCCTGATTGACATGCCCTCACCTCGAAGGCACAAAGATGTCCAAAGTTTGACTGGCAGGATGGCAGCCCTAAGCAGATTCATCTCGAAATCTACGGATCGTGGTCTTCCATTTTTCAACTTATTGAGAGGAGGTAAGAAATTTGAATGGACGGAGGAATGCGAGCTGGCCTTTCAGGAGCTCAAAAAGCACCTTGCGGAACCACCCATCCTGTCAAAACCTGAAATGGGAGAAATACTATACCTATACCTTTCAACCACCGAACACGCAATAAGCGCAGTGCTCGTTCGAGAAGAAGAGAAGGTGCAAAGACCCGTTTACTACATCAGTAAAAGATTAATGGGGGCAGAGTCAAGATACCCATTGATGGAGAAGCTCGCACTCAGTTTAATTCATTCGTCTCGTAAACTCCGCCCCTACTTTCAGGCGCATCCCATCCATGTGCTGACTGACCAACCACTTATGCAAGTCTTGTCTAAACCAGAAGCTTCAGGTCGACTTCTTAAATGGGCTGTTGAGCTCGGACAGTTCGAGATCACCTACCACCCGAGAACGACCATTAAGGCACAGACGTTGGCGGACTTTATAGTGGAATGTACTGGCATAGCCGACGACGAGGTAATAACCCCGGCCCACGAGTTGTGGAAACTTTACGTCGACGGCTCATCAAATGAAAATGGAGCGGGGGCAGGGGTCATTTTGGTTACCCCCGCAGGGAGCAGATTTCATTCTGCCTTAAGATTTGGTTTCAAAGCGTCGAATAGTGAGGCTGAATACGAGGCTTTACTCGCAGGACTTCGTATAGCAAAGGAGCTCAAAGCTAGAGCTATACATTGCTACAGTGATTCCCAGCTTGTGGTAAATCAAATCTTGGGAGAATACCAGGCTCGCGACACGAGAATGGTAGCTTATTTGGAAAAGGCAAAATCCGCATTGGAATGTTTCGAATTTTATACCATCGAACAGGTTCCCCGCGAGTGGAACTCAAATGCAGATGCCTTAGCTCGGCTCGCCACATCCGCTGAAAATGAAGAACTGAACATTGTGCCCATAGAACACCTATCGTCACCTAGCATTAATGATCCAGAGGAGGAAGATGTGTGTATGATCGAAACAGAACCTACCTGGATGACCCCAATAGTTGAATATCTCGAGAACGGAGTCCTTCCAAGAGACCCGAACCAGGCTCGAAAGTTGATGTATCAACTTCCCCGTTACACCATTTTGGACGGAAAGCTATACAGAAGGGGATATTCCATGCCGTTACTTCGGTGCATAACCCCGCCCGAAGCTAAGAAGATCATTGAAGAAATTCATGAAGGGTTCTGCGGAGATCACACCGAGGGGCATAGCCTATCCAAGAAGATCATACGCCAAGGATATTTCTGGCCAACTATTAAAACGGATTCTTTCGAGTACGTGAAGAAATGCGAAAAATGCCAGAGATTCGCCACGATTCCTCGAGCTCCACCATCCAAGCTGACCATGTTGACTTCCCCATGGCCTTTCGCGGTATGGGGCATCGACCTCATAGGCTCTCTCCCGACTGGCAAAGGCGGAGTAAAATATGCTGTAGTCACCGTGGATTACTTCACGAAGTGGACGGAGGCTGAACCATTGGCAACTATAACTTCAAAAAAGATCCTTGATTTTGTAGTAAAAAGCATCGTGTGCCGATATGGGGTGCCGAGGAAGATCGTATCCGACAACGGAACCCAGTTCGATTGCGACTTGTTCACCAACTTTTGTGAAAAGAACGGCATAATAAAGAGTTTTTCATCAGTAGCTCATCCTCAAGTGAATGGCCAGGTCGAGGCTGTGAACAAAACTCTCAAAAGTTCTCTGAAGAAAAAGTTGGAGGAGGCGAAGGGACGGTGGCCCGAAGAATTGCCCCAAGTCCTATGGGGATATAGGACCACATCTCGAACATTAACAGGACATACCTCGTTCTCTCTAGCATATGGTTGCGAGGCAATGTTGCCCATCGAGGTTGAAATCCCAACGATCCGAACTCAGATTTACGATCAAAGTTCAAACCACACTCAGCTCCAGGAGACCTTAGACTTGATTGAAGAAAAACGAGAAGAGGCTTAGTTAAGAAACGCCGCCTACCAGTAGCGAACTACCGGGTATTTCAACAAGAGGGTTCGAGATCGAAAGTTCGGAATGGGAGATCTGGTGTTGAGACACGTATTTTTGGCAACGCGAGATCCGGCAGCTGGAGTGCTCGGGCCGAATTGGGAAGAACCGTACCAGATAGAGTCAGTCATTCGGCCCGGTGTGTACAAACTTGCGAGATTGGACGGGAGCTTGGTACCGCGAGCATGGAATGGCGAACACCTTAGACCTTACTATCAGTAGTGTAGGAAGTGTGTTGCTTGTAACCATGATTGATTATCTGTAGTAGTTTGTTTGCTTTTGAATTCCATCAAATAAAGATCTATTTCGTTCAATATGTTATCTCTTTTTATTTTTGCAATCTCTCTTAATTTAATAACCTATGGTCACACTCATAGGATATTAAGGGGGCATCATTGGTATATATACCATTGATTTAAAAAATAAAAAATAAAAATAAAAACATAAAAGTATTTGGATATAACCAGATACGCGAGCTTAGATAGTTTGGACATAACCAAATTATCAAAAACATAAAAGTATTTGGACATAACCAGATACGCGAGCTTAGATAGTTTGGACAACCAAATTATCAAAAGATAATAACGTTTGGATTTAACTAGATGTGCAAACTTAATAGGTTTGGAACAAACCAGCTAAAACTAATCGACAAGTTGGAATTTAAACCTACTTCGAAATAAGTCGAGATCGAGGCTGGAATATCTTAAAGAAAAATAGTTTCGAACTCATAACCTCGGGGAGATAACCGAGGATGAGGAAAAGTAACTAAGCAAAAAGATATAACTAAACCAGTCACGTTACATACCATGTGAGAACTTTCAGATTCATGGTTAAAGTAATATCCGACCTTGATAAATAACGAGATCGGAAGCAGATAATTTGAGCAAACGATGCATGAATGCATCGAGTCTCGAGCCTAAATCCACACTATGTTTGTATGAATAAATAAACATAAATGATTCATCAATATAAAATATGCAAAATATTTCGAGCCAAGAAATGTAAAGCATATGTAAGTTTATAAAAAAAAAAAAATTGTATCAGCCCTACGGGCATAAATAAAAATAGTTACAAACAATAGAGGGACGCAGCCCCGAGGTAAAAATCAAGAAGGAGCAATTCCCTTGTCTTTTCCGGCGTCAACGACACTAGACCCTCCAGGAGGAAGAGCATGACTATCCTTCTGAGCAGCCTCTCGAGCAGCTTCACTCGCCTCAAGACGGGCACTCCACCGCTCTACATACTTGGCCTCGAGAGGACCCAGGAAGCTGGTATCGAGGTTGGCATTGTCAACATCTTTCTCCTCTTCGAGCTTAGCGTTAGCCTTCTCTAGCTCGGCAAGACGAGTCTTCGCCTGTTCAAGCTCAGCTTTCGTCTTATCCAGCTCCGCAAGATGGGTCTTCACTTTCTCAAGTTCGGTCTTCGAGTCCTTGAGTTCATCAACCATCTTAAGCTGGAGATCCCTCGACTCTTGGGCCAGAGACATACTCGTGTGCACCTCGTTGGTCAGCTTATAATTAAGTTGTGCTGAAACGACAAGGGCCTGAAATACAAAGAACGAATTAGATCGCGAGCTGAGACACAAATAGTTAAAGGAGAGTTGCGAAGGCTACCACGGCAGTGAGTTCAATACTCTTATCATAAAGAGTATTACAGTCCGAGGCCTTGTGCACAAGGTCCTAATGGTCGGCGCCGAAGCCTGAAAAACTCTGACCCACTCGAGAGAGGACGTCCGAGCTAAGCACAACCCCTTGGGTCCCAGCGGCGCCGTCAAGCACGAACTCCTCAATATGAGGTCGGGCCGTCGGCAGTTGAACCTTGGAGACAGGAGGTTTCTTCGGGGGCCAGCCGACTGTTATTTGAGTGTCGGTCGGAGGAAGCGAGACGGGCGCGGTTGAACCAGACGCATCAACCTGGACAATCGGCTCCTCGGTTGTGCTCGCAGTAGCCTGAGCCGTTGGGGTCTTCTTGAGGCGTCTGGGGACCTTGGATGGTCGGTCGGACCTCCGCGAGGCTCTCGGGCGTTTACTCTTCTGAGCTCCAGCTCCCTCATCACTAAAAAGCACAACGTCGAGATCGGGATCCATGGCACCTGCACAGTTCCAATCGAAGTTAGACATAATGATAATAAGCTTGGAAAATAAAAAATAAAAAACCAAGTAAAGAAAGACCTAACTGGAAATCTCCCCCGAACTAGAGCTCGGGGACCATGAAATTCCCCCATCTTCAGAAGAGGCGGGGGGGAGTACCTTCCCTATAGGTGGACGTCAACCTCGAAAGGTCCCTATAGTCGTTTGTCCCATATTGGACAGCTATCCTGTCCCACACTTCATTCAGACTATACATGGAGTCATACTTCCCGAGCCAACTATCAAACCTATGAACTCGGTCGTCTACCCAAGTCCAAATATAGAAGTGGTCCCTATCGTCTGGGCACAAGACTAACCTATCGGGTTTATATTTTAGTAAGGTAGGGGACCACATTCTCGAGCTAAGGATGACTTTACCTTCTTCATCTGAGTCTGAGCTCGAGGCTTCATAATTAGCCTCATTCCCCGATGGCGGACTCCTTCTGCAGACTGGAGGTGGGGGCCTCACCTCTCTCCTCGGAGGGAGGATGCCTGTGGGAAAAGGCACCTGCTCCCAATGTTCATACTTTTTATTGGACCAGTCAAAGGTGGACTGGCCCTCTCCCAAAAGTTCGCAATCTCGGAGTTTATCCTCATGTAAAAGGCCTCGTCAGGAGTAGGACGTTGAAAATTGGCTGGAAAGCAAGACACATTTTAACTAAGTACGGATCTTACAGCTAAAATCCCGAGCATAGAGATAAAAAAAAAAGGTTGGAATACTTACGAATCCGCCTGAAATGAGTAGCATCGAGACGGAGACAAGCCGTCTGTCCAGAAGAAGGCTTTCTTAAAATCAGGTGGGTGAATGGGAAGGTCCTCAAATACCTTTTTTTCTTTGGGATAGCTCGAAAGGTAATAAAATCCATCTCCTCCCCGAGCTCGGGAGGGATTGCTTTTCAGACAAAAGAGATATAAAATCTCTTGCGGTGAAGGCCCCGTCCACTTCAGCTCGTGGTATAGCGACCTCAGGGCAGACAGAACCCTGTAAGAATTGGTGTTGAGCTGGAACGGAGCCAACCCAACAAAATCCGTGAAGTCCTTGAAAAAAGGCTTCAAAGGCAACAGCGCCCCTGCCTTCATGTGTTCCTGGCTCCATGCCGCGTATCTCAGCCTGTTGTCACGGTCCCCGGGGGCGTAACAGCTTCGTTCGTGAGCGGCTGGAGCTCGACACTTCAAGGAACTTGACAACCTGAGGCCATGGAGGGCCAGAATTTCAGTTATCTGACTTGTCGAGGTAACCGAGCTCCAATAGTTCTCGGCCTCGAAGATTTCTCTCCTCGGTTACGAGGTAGAAGGCTCCCCCATAAGTGAAAATTGGAGCTCTCCCGGGCTGTACGCAACAGTCACTGTCAGTTTAGGGTCGAGTGGGATCGACCTGGGCCCTAAATTGGATTCTGGGTAAATAGCCTCTCGAAGGGTCCTCCTCTTCTTCTCTATGACCTCGTCAATTTGGTGGCGGTAATGAGTTCGAATGTCCTCCCGTTCGCGGGCGAGATCGTACTCGCGAATTCGACGTTGATTTCGAGCAAACAGCGATTCCGGGCTCGGGGTTTTGGGCGAATAAGGGATTGCCAGCAACGACCCCCACCGTCTTTCCAGATTCTGTGACATCTAGCGAGAAAGAAAAAATGGTGAGGGTCATGCATGCAAAATTACGAGCTTGACAAGACAAGCTCGGAGTTTAGGAACAAAACAAGCTCGATACTAAGACCCTTATTAAAGAGTTAGAACATGCGTTCCACGAGAAAGGGAGGAGAGTGGACAATTTTTTTTGAAAATCCCGAAAATCAGGGGAAAAAGAGTGGCGGATGACCAGAAAAGGTAACCTTGGGTATCGTTCATTTGTCAAGGCCAAGGTTTTATACCCGATATCTTGGTGTACAAGAAACGTCTTTTAAAATTTTAAAACCCAGAAAACAAAGATTGGACACTTACACAATAATGGCGATTGCAGAGAAATTGCTGACTGAAGGAGAGGCTGCAAATATGAGCTCACAGATTCGAACAAACCGGAGGTCCTTTGTTTTTTCGGCTGAGAGAACATGCACAAGAAAGAAGTTCTCTAGGATGGCCTCTGGTTTCGTCCCTTCCTTTTTTGTTTCTGATGCGTGTAAAATAAGAGGAAGAAGAAGACCTTGAATATATGAAGGGAGAAAAGTGAAAAAAAGGATTAATCTGGGCCATTGGCCAGAATCCTCATGAAATCCAACGGTCAGGGGTTGATGACATGATGGTACCAAAAAGGTGGCAGACGAATGATCGTGGGCAGGTTTCCAAGGTACTCAAGTACCATAAATGAGCAATATCCAACTGATGCGTGTCCATTCTCAAGTGTGTGACGGTACGGTTCTCGAAGAAAGTAGTTCAAAAGTTTCCTTCTCTTAGGATTCGAACAAATACTTTTGAGGGGGCAAGATGTTATACCCAGATTTCGAGCCATGATAAATGTGACCTCGAAAGCTGGATTCGCAGCGAATGAACTCGTAAAGTCTGAAGTATGTTCCAAGACTAGACATCGAGCCTGCAAAGCTGAGATGACTTCGAATATGGTGGCCTCGAAATCCACACGATCTCGAAGGGTAGCTCCCGAGATGCATCTGTCCTCAGGGATGACCTCGGATCATGGGTTCCGAGCCTGACGCGCGTACGATCTCGAAAGCCATGTGACCTCGGGAGATGTTATTAGCTCGAAAGTTGATGTGAGACCTGGAAGAATAAGGCCTTGGTGATATATGATAATAACCTTGAATATCTTAAAGTGTTGTCTATAAGAGACGTGGTCTACATTTATTACTGTAAATCCCCTAAAATCATGGGATATTATTTGATTAGTTATACGCCCCCTGGTCTTCAGGGGACGTTTCCTTTTATATCGGATTACAGGCATTTAAGGACATTTGATTTATTTGCACAAAAAGAGTAACTACCCAAAATATGTGGGATAGTATTCTGCAATCTTCTCTATAAATAGAGAGGTCATGCGCCATTGTAAGGGACCGAATCCCTGAATCTTGAGAGAAATCTCTGAAGAATTCATACTTGAAGAATTTTCAGAGATCATCTTGAGTTTAATAAAAAAGACTCGTGGACTAGGCAGATTTAACTGCTGAACCACGTAAAAATTGTGTTTTGTATTATCATATTTATATTGGCCATCACTGTTTGTTGTTTACGTGCTCTTCTTTCACGGTTGAGGAAAAATGGCGTCAACAGTATATAGTGGAAATTCCCTATTTTTTTTATACTTGGTGCAAGCAGCGTGCAATGCACGCTTGCTTAGTTTCATTTAAAAAAAAATTTAATTATTTTTATTAAGTTTTTATGATTGTCACATAAATTTTAAATAAATAAATAATATTATATATCAAAGAATGACATAAACATATTAAAAGAAAAATTAAACCGAAACATTGTTTATGATTTTTTTTAAAAAATAATACCATAACCTTGGCGACGATTTGGCACTAGATATCCAGAGGTGTGAAAAGAGCGGCTGTGAGAAGCAGAAAAACCATAAAAAAACGACGATTGTTTGTGAAGGTTTCCATAGAAAGACCCCTTAGTTCTGGAAAACGGATCACAATTACAGGTACCTGGAAGCATACCGATGGAATAAACGAAATATGAACAGTTAACATAATATGGTCATAGATCTTAGGTTGTAACTTGATCATGAGCGAATTTTTTGATGTTGCACCCATGAAGTATGGAAAGTGACAAACATTGGGAACTACTCGGGGAGGAGTTAGGAACAGGAACAAGGAGAAGCGAGAACCACTTAAATAAAGGAATCGATTGTATTTCTTGAGCAGATAGGACACAACACCATCAACAGACATACTTGCGAAGAAAGCACCTACCATGGGGGAACTGCCTCGATCCTCATCTCGTTCACTCACTGAAGCCTAGCTCTACTTTCTTTCTTATACCAGGAACGAAGTAGCTTTGTGAGTATGCCTTTCCTTTCGCTTATCCCTTCGCACGTGAATCTTGATATCTCTGATCACATACTACCCTA
This sequence comes from Humulus lupulus, assembly GCF_963169125.1. Taxonomy (NCBI): domain Eukaryota; kingdom Viridiplantae; phylum Streptophyta; class Magnoliopsida; order Rosales; family Cannabaceae; genus Humulus; species Humulus lupulus. The sequence goes on along the minus strand of NC_084796.1, from coordinate 218,865,887 downwards.
TTTAAGGTACAAAACATTCATGTTTATTCAAATCACACTCAATGATCAGTGAAGAAAATTCTTTATTCTTGGTAGAAGATAAATGTTATTCTAATTTCTTATTTAGTTACACAGTTATACTATTTGTACACACACGAAACTTATATATAATGTATTTATTATGTATTATACATTATTATAATAATAATATTTTATAAGATGTGAATTTATATTAATATAATTATTAAATATCTAATTTTACATTAAATATTATTATAATAATATTTTATAATATTTGAATTTATATCTAGTCTAATATTAAATATTATTATAATAATGATATTATATAACATTTGAATTTATATTAATATAATTAATAAATATCTAATGATATTTTATAATATTTATATTAATATAATTAATAAATATTTATTTTAATTGGTTTTAAAAGTATATCCCGTTAAATATTTAGAATATTCAATTAAAGTTAACAAAAGAAACTGTTAAAACCAATAATTCTTGTTATCTACACACTTTTTATATAGAAGAGATATATAGATATAAACATTTCCACATGATATGTAATCAATCATCGTTATCACATTATCGACCCGTACTTTAAAAAAATTAGGCTAGTTATTAATATAAATAAAATCCATATTTATCACAATCTCAATATCCTTTGAAAACAATTGGGTTAATCCACTCAATACCAATCGATTAATATAAAAAAATAAAAGTAAATAATTTTAGAAATATACATAATAAAAAATATATTATATATTAATTTTATTAAGTGTAGGTGTGTTACAAAACTATTCATTAGTAATAAAAGGAGAGACACAATAAAAAGAAATAAATGGTAAAAATATATATAATAATAAAAAATATAAGTACGCATATTCCTAATTAATTATATTTAGTAGTATTTCTTACTATAATTATTTCTTAATGACACTTCTATTTAAAAAGTATTTAAAATAATATATGATCTAAAAATATTCATTGTATTCTTTACTATATATACATCACAATATTACTAAAAGAAAAGACGAATTTTATATGGGTGACAAATTATGTTTTTAATGGGTAATCAAAAGTGGCTTTAAAGGGGATAAATGAGCAGGCAAATGGTCTGATGTTGATTTAGGAACCCTAATTTTGAAGGTACAAACAAGTTGGTTGTTTCCTTGGAAGAAAAGGCTGAACTGGTTTATGGAGCAGATGAGGACGATGAAAGAGTTTTGACCCATGGGAGGCGAACAGAGATGGTTAGTTAGTGTTCGGCAAAGGATGGACCGATGGAGAGGAAAAGTGGTCTGGTTAGTGAAGGTAGAAGAAGTATTTGTGGTTGGGGGGGGGGGGGGGGGGTTGCGGTGTATTACTGGACTGGAATTACAAAATCTTCTAGTCACACAAGTTAATCAATCATGAAACCCAACTGATAGCTGAAAATTGCTCTCAACTTTTGAGTAATTGCTGTTAGTGTCTGGCAGAAGAATGACAATGGTGTGGTTAGTGAAGAAAGAAGTTTCATAATTTGGGGTTAGTGAAGCAGAAGAAGCTTGTTTGGGGTGTCCCTATTCTTCATTTTTCCCTATCGAGCTTGGTTCCTGTTACGCGATAATGAATTTCTCACTTCATAATCTTCGTTTCTGTTTTAAAAGGCTACCACTGTGGTTTGATAAGCTGCTTATCTGATTTTATATGTACGATTTTAGTATTTGGTTCCACAATGGTGATAGTGGTTGAAATAATTTGAACTTGTACTAGAGTAAACGTTAGTGTTTCTATTTCATTCCATATTGGAAGGCAATTTGTAAGTAGGGTGGGGTAAATATTTTCCATTGCCTCTTCTGCATTTGATTTCACATTGTTTTAGACGTAACAAACATTGCTGACAGTAGAGTATTATTAATGAATTCTGTTTAATTATTTCGTTGAATTTTGTAGAAATAAAACCCAGTATTTGTACTTTGTTGTTGCAAATGATCTTTTGAAGATAATGAAATGAGGAATTTATTTTGTGTAGTGAAGAATTTTATAGCGTTTATTGTAAAAAAGTACTGAAAATTTCTTATAAGTGTGATTTTTGTTTTGTTTTTATTTTTGAAATGTATGTTTATATAGGATGAGGTAACTAGTTACAAGTATGTGGATTTTATAAATTAACTTTGAACACTAATATATTTATTTCAGAATCATTGATTTGAATTTTTATTTATTTATGATAATACGTATTTGATTGTAGTTATAAGGATGGAAGCGAACATATTAAATTGCTTGACAAAGAAGGTGCAAAGATTAAAGCAGGACTGCAAGGAAATGGATGAGAGAGTGAGGTCACAAGAGATGAAGCTGAACATGGTTGTGAAAGCAATTAATTGGAGTGACGAGGAGTAGAGAGCATCAACTAAGGAACTAATGGGAATAATGCTGAGAGCCCTTGGTTACGTGAGAGGTGTTGTATCTAAATCTCCAGGCACTTGTTTGGAGAAGGACGCGGAGATTGAAAGGTTGAGTGTACCAGAGGATTTGGTAGAGGGAGATAAAGGGAAACATCTACGTAGGAGATGAGTAAATATTGTGGTAGAGGGATATGAAGGGGAACATGTCATTATGAGAGTAGGAGATGTTGTGGTAGAGGGAGATAAAGGGAAACATTTCAGTACGAGAAAATCAGATCTTGGAGTGGACGAAGATAAAGGGGAACATGCTAGTAAGTGTGATAATGATTTGCGAGTTCGCTATAGTATCAATATGAACAATGTTTGCAGCGAGGAGGAGATAAAGTGGTCGCATGCATATCATAATTTGTGAAACTCTGCAGCCCTCTGCGACAATAGTTCTAGATTTGTAAGAGTTGGAAGCATTGTAGGACAGGTTCTACCCCGTTGGGCAGTAACTCTTAATTTGGTGAAACTTTGGACAATCTAGATTTTCAGGAGAATGTTTGGTTAAAGCTACCGTCATAGTTGCACTTAATTTGAATATGTCTGAATAATTAGGAATGAAAATTGTATAACACTTTCTTGTTATCCATCTGTACTTGTAACTTGACATGTGTTTATCCTCATGTATGTAATTGGGGAACAATGTGATTATTCGTGGAGCGGAAAGCGAAGGCCATAGATGTAGTCCTAAAATTATTGGCAATTGTATGGTGAAGGTTTGTGATAGCCCTCTACAATTGTATTTATTAGTAAGTTTATGATGTTTTTATTTATTAAAATTTATGTCGGTCATATTTAATTATTTTAAATGTGTGATATGGTAAGGGTACTCTTCATATTGGCTCTAGCGTTGCAAGAAGTGTAAGAAAGAAACTTATTTCTCATGTGAACATAGGAAGGGACATGCGAAACATTGGTTCTTTTATAGTTTCGGTTCCTTTGATCGACCGTGACATCGTTTCGTTATTTAGTTATTTATATTTGACTCCGCCCGTGGTGATAGGTAATGCTTCATAGATGTTTGTGAAGCAAGATATATTATATTTTATGAATATTTAATGTTATTGACAGAATTGAATATTTGAAGTTCTTGAGTTTTCCTATGGTGATGTTAGTGAACCCGTGGTAGAGACAAAATTTAATTATTTGGAACGACATATGTTTAGATGTTTGGGTCCTTCACAATTACTAAAGGATGAGGTGAGATATTTGTTTAAATATTTTCCATTTATCATAGACTTGAATATATAAATTAGACTTTTCTTTAATTTGTTGTTTTACTTATTGTTGAAACACCCACTATTGCGATATATGTATTGAATGTGTTCTCTGAGTTTTTAACAGTGAAAGAGTGTCGTAAAGAATTATGAACAACATGGTTCTTGATAACTCGAATGACCATAAGTATATGTAAATCGTTTGGGAAGATATATATTGTTTAATAATCCTTTGGTATAAGTAATGGAAATGTTTTTATTCTGTAGTTCAAATATATGGGTAGTAAGAGGCAACACCTTGGTCAAGGGACCAATGTTATGTGGTCATTTTTTATGGGTGATTTCGCTATTGTGAAAGAGGTACTTGTATCTATATTTATTTATTAAAATTGTTTTGTTGTTTTTTTAACCGTTGTTTGAGATAAGTTGTTGTATGTGTTAAATGGATAATGTTTTTACCTTGATAGATTTTTATTCATGTGAATGATGAGCTGAGATGTCACTGGTTCTTGTTGATATTTAAGACTAATAGTACGATTGCTAGTTGTATAGTTCAAATATGAAACTCTTTTCTTGAGTGAAATAAGGCACTTGGGGAGCACCTTGTTGATGAAATGGTAGGTATTTGTTCACACTTAATTATTTTAAAGTTGTGACAAAAGTTTTATTGGAGGGGTTGATTAGTCATTTTTTTTGCTTTGCAATAGGCTGGTGTGTTTGGATATTGAACTTTGCAATGATATTCACAAAATTTATGGTGCGCAATGGTGTTTCAAGAAGTTTAAAAAAAGTGATAATGATTGAGTCACCACAGCAACCAAACGAGTTTGACTGTGGTATATTTGTCATTGACTTAATGGAATGTTGCAGATTTGATTATCTTTCGAATGGCAAAGTTTGGGCAGCATAATTAATTTATATATATATATATAAACATATATTTGACAGTAGAAATTGAGATTGTTGTTAGTTTTCATTGTATTTGTTCGAGTTTGTGTGAGTTTTTTTTATCTTAAATTTTATGGTATTTTTTGTGTTAATATCTTTTCCAGTTTGATAATTAGAATGAGCGGGTTTAGATTGCATCAAGTATATTTAACTCGAACCAAACTACGATGATAGATGAAGTGAACTAAGGCGTTAGGGAGGACATTGTAAATGATTTCGTGATTGATTAGGCATAATACTGAATGAATATTTCATAACAGTGTTAGTTTTTCTATTGTGGTGGATGAAGAGTGGTGAGGTGGATGCATTTTATATTTGTTGTTTATTTTGTACCAATTATACGGTAGATACTTGTAACCATATTTTGGTTGTATACACGTAAGCCGCATATGTTAGACTTGTAAATTTATTGAAGCTAATTGCATGTGCTATGGAGTTTATTAGGTTTATTCACCATAATTAATTAAAATATGCGTGTTGAATAATTTTGAGGATCTTATAGTGAACATTGATAATCTAGAAGATGCTCTTGAAAGGCATAATAAGGTTTCTTAGAATATAATTCATTTGTGAGGACATGGTGTGGAAGACGACTTTCCTTGTTCTAATATATGTAGTGTACACTGATGTTCCTATAATTTACACCCCGATATATTTAAATTAATTTTAATTGAAATTGGTGATAGTTAATTTGTTATAATTTTGCACCCCAATGTTTGTCATGAACTCCTTCGCAACTTGTGGTATAAATGAATATACATCTATCTGAGCAAAACACATTTGTAATGTTAACCAATTCATCTATTGTATTAGCTCCTTTTTTTTATAGAATTTCTTTAACCGAAAAGAGTGAGGACCACCCAAACATTAATGGTTGCAATGAATTACAATGTCAATTTTTTTAATAAAGCAACCTTTTTTTTTGTTTGTTTTGGTAACAATTGTTTTTTATTAACTTATGAATTTTGAAGTTAACATATTTTGCACAATTACTGAGGACATATAATTATTTCAAAAAACAACCCAGAAGGTGGAAATTTTGAAACTAAACTAGTTTGGTAAATATTCTGTTGTATGGTTGGACAAAGTTATACTCTTTTGACCTTTTCCAGGGACCGTTTTCATTGCAATTTTTAAGTTCAATTAATGATTTTTTTCTTTCAAGTTTCAAATTTTATAATGGTGGTGCTTTCAAGCATTTTTTTAAATCATATTTAGTTTTCCTAATTGTAAATGACCAATGAATATGTGTTTGTGTAAATAATAACTATAGGATATAGAGTTGTTTTGCTGTTGTGATAATTTTGAACTATGCAAGTGCACGCAATCGTAACAAGTTATAAGTAATAAGTTAGTAAGTAAAGTATCGTTCCCACAATGACTGTTATTAATTACCAAAACTTAATTTTTAATTCTAATTGATTGACAATTAATATATTCTGAATTTAATAAACTGAACACTAAAACAATAAAATAGAATAAATGATAGCTCAAATTAACTATTAATTCAAAGGATTGAGGATAATGGTTATTAACTTCATCAACTATCCACCTATGTTTCTCTAATACGAATTTAAGAACTCCTATTTCTATTGTGATAACGAATTATAATTATAAATTATATTCTTATTAGTACTTATAATTCTCTACAATAAGCAATCTTCTACATCTCTGTGGTAAACTAACATATTGCAAGCATTAAATGCATAATCCCTAAGCTACACAGATCATACAGGTACTCTCGTCTAATATATATCTACGATTATTTAACTGTAGCATAATTATCCTTCACTTCTCAAACCTTAGGTAAAAATCATCTAAATCATGCAGTTAGTGGCCATTAATCACAAGTATTAAGCACAAGACAAATAATTCACAATATTAATATAAAAATTATAAAAACTTCGTTAAATACTCATAAGGTTTCAAGAGAATCCAATAACACCCTAAATGAAAAATTAGTTCATCCTGAACATAATAAAATCCATAAAACAAAATATCAACATCACTAATCTAGAAAGTAAAAGAAAATAACGAAATTGAATGATAGACTAGTTGATCTCTAAGCCTTTGCCTCCTCAGTGTGCTCTTTGACTCTCCTCCTTAGGGTTTTTTTTTTTAAATCTTCATAAGGATGATTAAATAGTAATCTGTGCTTTGGATGTGAAATCTCGCTTTTGCCCAGCGTAAAATGCCCTTTTCTCCGAATTAACCACTCAGGCGCCGCGACTCTAAAATGAGGCGTCGCGGCCCGTGTCCAAAATTTGGAATGCGCCTCATCCCTGACTGCTCAAGTGCCGCGGCTCTAATAGTCCTACGCCATAACTCAAATTCCCTAGCCAATAGCGCCGCGACTCTCAAAGGCAGCGCCGCGACCCTAGACTTCTCGAAGGTTCGACCTCTTTGTCTAATCACAACATCACGGCTCTAAATCCAAGCATCGCAGCTCAAATGTCTTTTTTTTTTCAACAATTTCCATCTTTTTGAAGCTAAACGCGATCATTTATCACTTACTTCCCATAAATCTGAAATATCATCAAACATAGGAAATAAAATGTCATACTGTACAAAAATAACTAAATAAACCTCAAAAACTAAATAAAATAACCCTTTAAAATACTATTAAACCTACTTTATCATTTGCTACCTTTAAACTTATATTTTGATCAAGAGAAGAGTGTTTTGTAATTAATTTAATTATGTTTATGCTAATTTGTTAATATGAGTTTATTAGTGTAAAATATTTAAAATATGGTAGAAAAAGAACTAAAAATGATAATTAGGTCGTTGAAGGTGGATGAGAATTAAACTTGGAATTTGGGGAAGCAATTGCCATATTTGATGAAGCAGGAATCCAGAATGCTGCAGCAACGTCACAACATGCTGTTGTAGGAAGTCTTGAGTCCAACATTAAGAGTTGCAACCTCATCAATTAATTCAGCCCATTTTGACTTCAATTATGACATGGATAGGTTTATGGTTGTTGGACTTTACTTTAATTGGTGGCCCAAAGAAATTAGGAGGCTCTCACGTGGGCTTTGAGAAAAAGGGAGTCGATACCCTAAATCAATACCAATATATGACCATCACTCACCCTTTTTATATGGGACACGACTGAACCAAGAAAAAAAAGCAGCAGCCACCACTTTGTTGAAAGAGAATGAAGAAGAAGAAAAGGAAAAAGAAAGAGGAGGAATGAGATTCAAAGAGGAGGCCAAGAGAAGATAACCACTTGGTGACACCTATTGAGACTTGATTTTCTCATCATTTTCTTAGTATTTAATTTCTTCTTTTGTATTTTTCTTGTCAATGTTTGAATTTATTATTACTATTTTTCATATTTTAATTATGAGCTAATTTTCTCCGTAGCTAGAATAATTGTTGAACCCTAATATTTGAATTTGGTACTTTGTTTAGGATGCTTAATGCAATTTGAGGTTTATTCATTAAAGTGATTTTAATGTTTAAATATTTGCTATTGTTTGATCACCATTAGTGGGCAATTGAGTTAATTAATAATTCAGATTTTTTTAATTAATGGACACACAACTTGAATGGTGCAAGATTAATTTCTTTGAACTTAATTTGTATTAGTATAGACATATATTAATGTCCTGCATAATCTTGTAGAATTAGTGCTTTAATACATATTCTTAAAGTTAAGTTGGCATAGACATATGTTAATTTAATTAGAGAATTAATACCATAGTGACTTCGACGGAAGCCTATTAATTAAATTAGAATTCTTGATTAATAATACCCACTTTGCTGTAGCATACCAACATCATTGTCACCGGTTTTGTATATTAGAGGGAATTAATTGTTCTAGCTTATTTCATTCTCTTGCTATCTTATTATTTTGTTTATTTTATTTACTTTCTTGTTTAGTTTTAGGATCAACCAAATTATTTTCACTTGTTTTGTTCCAAGTTGTTTAGTATTGATTTTTGCACGATAATTTGCTAATTCAATCCACGTGGAGACGATACTCATTCTCATCACTTTATTACTTGTTGATTGTGTACACTTGCATGTCACTTATATCTATATTTTACCATAACAGTAAATTAGGCAAAATTAAAAAATGAAACATTAATCTCACATGTGAAGCCTACATGTAGAGCTTTTGTTTATTTGAATTTTGGAGCAAAGTAACCATTGTAGTGTTCACAATGAACAATTGAAGGACATCAAATATATGACATATATATTCTTTCGTAGGCAAGTAGTTCATAAGTGGTGACAATGAAGTCATTATAAATCAAAAGAGAAACCAAAAGAAGAGACAATCAATTGAAAATAACTTTAGGTGTAATAAGATTGCTAATCTTCATCGACTCCATATGGTTGACCCCACCATGCTACATGTTCTTCGTGGTCCATCATATGTACTGAATCTTGGTTGTTTCGGCCTCATCCATGAAGATTGTATCTGTCAACTGCTTCACTTGATCCTTCGTACCCAAACCCAAGGAAGACATGAAATATTCCATCGTTATCCTAACCTAAATTCATAGCAGCAACCCCATCATCGTTTTCTGATCTATATGAGTCATCAGGGACATCCTTATTATTTTTCTTATATTTGCAGGTCGTCTTGTTGTGGCCTAGCTTATTACAGTTGCTGCATTCTCTCCGTCCTTGTCCATCAGTACCTTTGAGAAGATGAGTCCCTTTGTTCTTCATTATTGAAAGATTGTGGACCTTATATCTCCTTTGTCTGTGCAATTGAGTGATATTTGATTGAGGTGTTTAATTGTGTTCTCTAGCCAATTGTTCTTGCAAACTTTCAAGAAGTCTGTCTAACTCTATCTTTGTATGATGGTAGAATTATTCATTATGGGAAGCAATGTATGATATGTTATTCAATTGATGAGTCAAATCGATGTAATGAGTTTTTTGTGTATTCTTGTCAAAATCACACTCAAATATACCTTCACTAATTGGTATAGCGACTTCCCTAGCTCGAATAGTCCATTTTTCACCACCAAAGATTTAGGGAGGGAGTTCATATGCATCCATTTCATCATAGCCAATATATGACGACAAAGAATCCTATAAGTTGGGAAGTAGTTACATTAACAAGAAAATTGTAGTGTGTTTCTATCAAATTCTACGGAACGCTTAACCACATGGTGAAGATATTTGACTAAGTGAGCTGCCACTACATCACCCTCTATTTCACTTGATTCCACGATGTACGTGCCTTCTTTTAGGATTTGCTGAAGCACCCTATAAAACATGTTTGGAGTGTAAAGCTTAGATGCATCTATCTCTATCTCACACATGTTCATTGTGCCTATTCTAGACTCTGTGTGTAATATGTCATAATCATCCTTGGATTCTTTTTGTCTAATCCATGTTATAGCATGATCAACTGCCCTAACAAACTCGTATATCTTCACCTTCTCATTAACCTTTCGCTAAGCAGAGCATTCATGCCCTCACATCTTTGTGTTGTTGTCATGCCACAAAAGAACTTGCCTCGTAAGAATGTCTCATCTCATTGTTTTCGACGCTCATAAGTATACGCCACCACGAGTTATTCTCCTTGCCAAAATCAATGGCCAATCTACTCCACTCTATTTCAATTCTTCCTCATGTATTTAATAAATAATTTGTTAAGTTGTCTTGTAAATTGAGGATCTTTGATGTTTGATATGACATTGTTGTGAATATGCCAATAGCACAATCGATGAAACACTATAGGCATTGCTTTCTCGATGGCGTATTTTATTGCTGGGCACTCATCTATCATCATTGTATTTGGGAAGACACCATTCATGTACTAGTGAAAAGCCTTCGTTGCCCACATGTATGATTTCTTGGAGTCATAAGAAAGCAACGAAACGCCAAGCACTAATGTCCTCTAGTGAATATTAACTCATACCCAAATAAGGAGGGGCTTCCCAGAACAATTAGTCAGATAGGTACTGTCAAATGTTATTGCATGGTTGAATATCTAATAATTTTCCTTGCATTTAGAGTCTACCCACACCACAATAAACAATCGTTTGCTTCTATCATATGATAATTTTTCAAAGAAACTAGGGTCATGGTCTGCCTTGTTCTTGAAATACCCCAAAGCACAAGATGCATCCGTACACAATAAGTCAACATTTTTGCTCCCTCCAATTCGAATGTACAAGTCCTTTTGAGTAAATGCCAGGTTATGAAATCCCCCATATTGCTCAACGAAATATGAATATATGTGACAGGTTCAAATACCAACTTCTTTCATAGATTTTGTCATTAATAGATCACCTCCTGACATAAATTTGTGTGCAATAATGAATTGTCGATGACGGTCGATAACTAATTCATGTGTGTGGGTGTGAAAGGACACTTTAAAGAACCAGGTTCCTTTGTTCTTGTTGAAAATTACTCTGAACATGAATTTGCAATTTACTCTTGTCATCGGTCTCTGTTGTCGTTCTATCACTTTGTTGGAAGGCTTTTACACTACACGATTGCCCTATCTGAAGCACACCCACTCTCATAACCTGAAATTTCTCTTTGCACCTCTCTGGGAAACCACCACATCGCTAAGAAATTATTACTTCTCTACAACAATGAAAACATAAAAATAGAACTACAAACATATTTGTAACTCACACTGAAATTTTCCTATCATTCACTAAAACAAATACATAACTTATCCATCTATGATATCCAAATACCTCACATTAGATTATTTTTACAATCCCCAATTAATTAACAAAATTTAATTCATAATCGCTCAGCAGCCCTTAACGGTCACCTAATCATAACCCATCACTAAAATGAGTAATAAAAGATTCATGGACTAAAACCCATCCCCTGAGACCTCAAATCCTACTAAAACAGTTAGTAAATTTGATCCCAAGCCTTAAGGTTAGAAAACCTGCGCTCAAAACTAACTAAAACCATGCCTGTCCAAAAAGAGACAGGCGGGCCGCAACCTGCCCCCAAGGGCCTCCCAGACAGACCCCTGTCTGGGTGCCAGGGGCAGGCCGCGACTTGCCCTTGAGGGTCGTGGTGCGCCTCCCAGACAGAGCCCAGTGAAGGCTCTGGGGTTCACTCAAGTTGCGACTTGACCCCGCGAACCCAACTCCCCTGCATATTCCTCAATCCAAACTTAGCCAAAACTCATCAAACAAATCCCAATATCATAACCAAGCATTAATACAACATAACCACCAATCTAACAACAAAACCCAAGCTCATAAATACTCAAAACACCATTAAATACCCAATCCTAAGATCAAACTATCAAGCTTACAAACCACCTTAAAAACAGAGTAAAACCAAAGGTTTAAACTTAGAATTCCTTACCTCATATATGATTTGAACCCTTTCAATTGCTGAACACACTTCTAAGCCCTCAAGCCTCAAAACCTTAAGCTTCAACCTCCTAATTTTTCCTCAAACACCAAACTGAGAGAGAGAAAATGAGTAGTCGGGAGAGAAAGGAAACTCTATTTTTTTTCCTGCTTGTGTAATTCTATAGCCTTCTTGGCTGAGTATATCTAATGGTCTAAATGACCAAAATGCCCTAGGGCCATTCTAATCTTTCAAAGCCACCAAGGGCAAAGTTGTCATTTCCCACCTATCCCGTTAATCATAATTAACGTCCTCCAATTCTCGTTACTCCTAATATCCTCAAATAATTATTAAATCATATCCCATTACCTGTTCATCTCCGGTAATGTACTAAACACCAATTCACCCCTAGGCTCACCCCGAGCCCGTTAATTAACCCCGTTATGAACAAACCACTAACTTGCTTCCTAGGACTGTCTCATGCCTAATAGCTCTAACATATCCACATAATAATGCGGTCTCACCCAAATATCACATACATGCACACAAATATACAAATACGCCCTCCACCGAGCCAAAATTACGAAAATGTCTTTCTAATAAGAAACGGGCCCACATGCATGCAAATATCATCATATAATAATATAACTCACATAATAATGCATTTAATCACATCAATTATGGCCATCCAGACCCCCTAATCCAGGCACTAAGTCACATTAGGGAATTTAGGACATTACATAATTGGTTTTGAACCTTGTGGAATGTCTACCAATCCCATGTGTGGTTTTACATAATTGAATCGACCTCATCATTTATTACCTCCTTCCAAAAAGCATAGTCTCTATAATACATTGCTGAAAATTCTAAAAAATATCCAATTTTATCATTTTTGAAAAATTTGGTCTGTTTTGCATCTATGGCGACAGATTGCGAAGTTGAGTCAATAAGATTTATTGAACCTGAATTTTTCCTACAGAAGAGTCAGTAGTTGAAACAACAGTACATTTAACAAAAGTAGTTTTTCTTTTAGGTTTTGATCCATTCGATCCTAACCCAATAAGATTTATTGTTTTTTGACCTGCACCAATAACATCATCCAACACCATAGATCTAGGGTTAAGCATTTTCACACATGTTACCAATAATCTAATTCTAATTTCACAATCATTGAAAACAATATTTTCTTCATAATGTTTAACAATGGACTCAAGTTCTTCATTTCTTTTCTTAAGAACTTTGTTATTGTTTGTCAATATGCGATTATCTGAGCATACCTTCAACTATTGATCACACATGTTTTTGTATGATTCTTTTAATGAATCCTCATCCAAGTCGGATTCATTGGAGGCAATATCTGAGATGTCACCTTCCTATACAAAATTATTAAGACAAACTAGATTCTTATTAACCTACATGGAAAATAATATTTCAGGAAAAATTGAAGTTAAGGCAATATTAGAATTGTTTTCTTCATCACTACATTCAGAATCCTGATCACTCCAAGTAGCTGCCATAACTTTCTTATTTTTCTTCAGGGTATTGGCACATTCATATTGAATATGACCAAACCCTTCACATTCCCTGCATTGCACACCCTTTTTGTTAGTTTCAAAGGGCTTAGAATTTTTTTTACCTTTGGACGATTTGAACGTGGGTTTCTTGTTGCCAATATTTTTTATGTATTTTTTTAACATTCTTGGTTAACAATGCCATTTCATCCTCACCATCTTCATCTGAGTGTTCCTTCTTCACCTTGGAAGATTTCAATGCTATTGATTTCTCTTTAAAAGAAGTCGGTCTCTCCTTTCGTCTCATCTGTTGATTAAGTTCAAAAGTTCGAAGGGAACCCATCATTCTTCTACTATCATGGTGTCTAGATCTTTTGCTTCCTCAATTGTCATGAGCTTAGTTTGAAACCTGTCAGGAAGCACTCTAACAATTTTTTGAACTAAAACATTATTTTCTAGTTTTTCACCCAAGTCAAAATACTCATTAGCAATGTCAGACAATCTCTCATAAAATTCAGTAAGAGATTCACTTTTTTTCATTCTAAGATTTTCAAATCTTGTGGTCAACATCACAAGCCTAGAGCGCTTGACATCAGTAATTCCCTCAAACTGAGTTTGTAGTATTTACCAAGCGTCTTTGGCAGACTTACAAGTTGAAATCAATTTTATGTATCCCAACACCATTGATAATAGCATGCAATTCTTTATTATTATAACTGGACAGTTTATCTTCTGCATTAGTCCAGTCAAGTTTAAATTTTACCTTTGTTGTGGCAGATTTGTCATCTATTTCAACAAGTTGTGTCGAATTTGTTAAGATTGATCTCCAAGCTCTTTCAATGGGCTTTCATTATAACTTTCTAGTAGGGATAGTTAGAATCATTGAATAGTGGAGGATGAGTTATAGAACCACCTTTTGGAAAGAAAAAAAAAAGACATTTCACAAGGCATAAAACAAATAGAAAAATAAAGGACCGCACTAAGAGTTTAGTGAGGCGCTCTGATACCACTTGATATTCCATATGTTATGTTTACCAAGTGATTTGAATTAAACAACTTAATTAGATGTAGAATAATGATTAAGTTGTTTAAAAAGATTCTTGTGTTGTTAACACAATTGAGATGGATGTCAAGACAGAAATAGAAAACTAGTAAAAATCAACAGAAGAGTATTTTTACGTGGTTCAGAAATCCCTTCAGATAACTGACCGCCATGCCCTTAAAAAAAAAACCAATTAGTACAGAACCAATTTGTACAAAAGCATTGACTTAAACAATATAAGACTCTCTTTTAAAATATTGCCGCAGTCTTGTTGTACTCTTCTTTACGAATCTGGTTTTGATGAAACGCTGAGTCTCTTGAAATCCCTTCAAAGAATAGCGAGTGTTGTCTTCCTCCCGAAGTGAGACCTGATGAAATCTTTTTTCGAATATCCTTAGGAACATGTTCACAAAAGATATCACATGTTACACAAAGAATAAGATAGATAGATAGAAAAGTGCACTCGACACACCCACAAAGATTAAGGAGAACAACTTAATATTTACAAAGAAAAACTCCTCAAGAAATTAACAACAAGTGTTTTCAAATTCAAAATGGATAAGGTAATTTTTCCAAAGGCCTTGGCAAGGTATTTATAGCTAAGAAAAACGTCCAGGGCTAGCTCTTCTGAAATATTTGCAAATTTCTTTGATTGAAAAAAAAATGTTGACCAGGTTGATTTTGTTCAGATGAAACAGGAAAATATTGAGTCAGCATGTAAAGACCCAAAATCACTAATATGGCTTAAGGACCTTGATTAGTGTGCCAGGAGGGCATAAGTGGCTCATGTGTGTGTTTATTAATTTAATGCATGTTTATATGATAAACATGCTTGTATGGCTATATGAATGTAAATGTGATTATATGTTATAAATGTGAGAACCACATTATCATGTGGGTAAATCTGCAGCATGTGACTTGAGGCGATCCTAGGGATCTAGTTAGCGGGAAAGTCACAACGGGGCTTGTAACGACCCAAAATCACCAATATGGCTTAAGGGCCTTGGTTAGTGTGCCGGGAGGGCATAATTGGTTTATGTGTGGAAATTATTAAATGAACGTGTGATTATATGATAAACATGTTTGTATGGCTATATGAATGTAAATATGGTTGTATGTTATATTTGTGAGAACCACATTATTATGTGGGTAAGCCTACAGCGTGTGACTCGAGGCGATCCTAGGGAGCTAGTTAGCGGGAAAGTCACAATAAGGCTTAATATTTGACTTGGGGCAAGTCAAGGGGTGCTTCGGGTATTAGATGATTATTTGGGCTATCAGGATATGGAAATAAATATTTGGAGATATATTTGATGTTAAGAAGTTTAGGCGAGAATATTGGGGAATTTTACCATTTTGCCCTCGGGGACGTTTTCGGTACCCCGAACCCCAAGATTAACTTAATTACCTAAGGTTAGACTAAGTAAAAACCTCAGAATTTGGTGGAAATAGAGGAATTGACTCTCCTATCACTCTCTCCTTCTTTCTTCTTCTTTTTAAAGGGAACCACTAGAAACTAAGAAACTCAACTGGGAAATTCTGTGTTTTGAGCTGAATTTGTGAGGGATTAGCTCAGTTCTAACTAAGGGAAACTCAAACAGGACCAAGGTAAGAACTAAATTACATTGTTGAGAAGAACTGAATTACATTGTTGAGCACTAGAATTTTGTGTTTTGGATGGGTCTTAAAAATGTTTGTGGTTTTGAAATTTAAGGACTGAATTGAAGTTGGAAAGCTTGGGTTTTAGCTCAGAAATTGTTAAGGAAGTGGTTCATCAAAGAAGGTAAGCTTCAATTCGTAGTTTAGAGCTTAAATTCTAAGTTTGCATGACTGGTTTTAGAGTTCTTTAGTTGTTGGGTTTCATAAATCAAATGGGATTCTAATGAGTTTTTAAGCTAAGTTTTTTTTGGATTGAGTTGCTGGAATCATGTTAGGGGTCTTGTGATCAATAGGTTTTGGAATTAGGGTGCTTTGGGATGGTTTTTAACAAGGTTAGGAGGCTAGAAATTGTGGTTTTTCTAGGCACGAAGGACTGGGCCGCGGCTTTGTTCTAGAGTGTCGCGGCCCCACGAAGCAAGGAGAGTCAAGGAGGCTCTGCAGTGGGGAAGCGCCGCGGTGCCACAGAGCAGGGCCGCGACGCGTGTCTGTCTTCAGAGAGGCCTAGCCTATGTTTCAGGGGCAGACCGCGGCTGGGTTTCAAGGGCCGCATCCCTTTGGGGTATTTATGATCTTTTGGAGGTTTTAAGCGTGAGAACTTAACCTAGGGTGCTCGGGATCGACTCCACCATCGTGTTTGGTGAAATTCGATGTCCCGGAAGCTAGAATTCTATCCGGAAATATTAACGCAATTGTTAATGGTACTCCCTATCTTGGTTGTGACTAGGTTTTACGCCAGGGCTTGGGAAGCGGATCATGCTCGAGGGGCGTCACTCATAATCTGTAAACTTGGAAATTAAAGGTAAGAAAACTGTACCCAGTTGTGGATTTATAATGGGACTAAGGGTTCCCCATCTTGTATGCTTTGTAAAGGATGGTATCATGCCATGTAAACAGTAAACCACCGACCTAAGAGTGCCGAAGTTTACATTAGTGCATAGGGCGTGGCTCGTCCAGTGGTAGCTGAGGACAGCTTATTATTCATTGAGCTCGGTTTAAGCGGGCCAGAGTCAGTGGGGTAAACAGAGGGTGGGACTTAAGGTGTCGACCCTGATTATTATGTGACTTGTTTGTTATTATTGATTGGTGGATTGTTATGCTGTATAGGTGGGTGATAATTAGTTGACTCTTTGGTTGAACCTTCATGCTTTGTGATTATTGTGGTATGTTAAGTATATGGACATGCTTAAAGGGTTATCCAAATGTTATTATTGCTTGTTATGTAATATGATATGTTTTTTTGCTGGGCCTTGGCTCATGGGTGCTTCATGGTGCAGGTAAAGGCAAGGGCAAGCTTGATCAGCCCTGATTTGGAGAGCTCTGAGAGCAGAATGTACACGATCAGCTGCTCAGCTGCCACGGCTGAGGGGAGACAGGATAGGAAAACCATAAACTTCTGTTTTGCCTTTAGAAAGGCTGGTGGATGTCTGTACACCGGAATTTTTTGTAAACAGGCCTTTAAACGCTATTTATTTTGGGATCCCAGGTGTAAAATGTTTAATTATATAAAAAATATCTTCTAAGACCAAAACCTTTTAACCCTAGCACATTAATGACTTTAGAATTCACGTTTTTATCTGGTTGGCTTGATTAGCAAGTCCTGCACCTTTACAAATATATAGTGTAGCGGTCTTGGCTATCCAGGGCGTTACAGGGCTTAATACTTGACTTTGGGCAAGTCAAGGGGTATTTCAGGTATGGTATGGATATTTAGGTTATCGGGTTATGGAAATAAATATTGGAGATATATTTGAGGTTAGGAAGCTTAGGTGGGAACACTGGGGAATTGTACCATTTTGCCCTCGGGGATGTTTCCAGTACCCCAAGCCTTGGGATTGGTTTAATTGCTTGAGGATAGATAGATAGATAAAACTTAGGAAAACAGTGGAAACTTAAGGATCCGACCCTTTACTTTTTTTTTTCTCCTCCTCTCTCTTCTTCTCTCCCAAGGAAAACACTGAAAACTAAGGAGATTTGGCTGGGAATTCAGAGATTTGAGCTGAGGAATTGGAGGATTAACTCAGTGGAAGCTAGGGAATCAAACTAGAAGCTAAGGTAAGCACTGAATTTCATTTTTGATCTGTTGATTATGAGGTTTTTGTGCTGGAATCTAAGGGTTCTTAGGTTCTTAAATTCAAGGTTGAATTAAGGTAGGAAGCTTGGGAGTTAGCTTAGAATTTGCTTAGAGAAGTGGTTCTGCAGTTGAAGTAAGCTTGAATTTATGATTTAATGGTTGAATTCTGGTGTTTCATGGCTGGTTTTTATGTTCTTAAGCTTATGGGTTTCAGAAATTAAAATGGGATTTTAATGAGTTTCTAAGCTAGGTTTTTGCTGGATTATGTTGCTAGAATCATGTTAGAAGTTTTGTGATCAATGGGTTTTGGAATTAGGATGGTTTGGGGTGGTTTTGAGCAAGGTTGGGATAATAAAAATGGTGGGTTTTCTGGGC
This sequence comes from Humulus lupulus, assembly GCF_963169125.1. Lineage (NCBI taxonomy): Eukaryota > Viridiplantae > Streptophyta > Magnoliopsida > Rosales > Cannabaceae > Humulus > Humulus lupulus. The sequence goes on along the minus strand of NC_084796.1, from coordinate 218,847,330 downwards.
ATGAGGGGCTGGGCTGCGACTTTGTTCTAAAGTGTCGCGGCCCTGCGAAGCAAAGAAGAGCCAAGGAGGCTCTGCAGTAGGGAAGCGCCGCGACGCCACAGGGCAAGGCCGCGGTTCGTGTTTGTGGTCAGAGAGGCCTAGCCTCTGTTTTAGGGGGCGGGCCGCAGCGCAGGTCTTTAGGGCTGCGGCCCTAAAGGGCATTTTGGTTATTTGGAGGTTTTAAGCGTGGGAACCTAACCTAGGGTGCTCGGGATCGATTCCACCACCGTGCTTGGTGGAATTCGATGTCCCGAAAGCTAAAACTTTATCCATAAACCTTTAATCGAATATTAATGGAATCCCTTATCTTGGTTGTGACTAGGTAAAAGCTAGGGCTCGGGAGACGGATCGTGCTCAAGGGGAATTTCTCGTAATCGAAGCGTTTGGAAATTAAAAGTAAGAAAATTGCACCCAGTTGTGGATTCATAATGGGACTAAGGGTTCCCTGTTTTGTATGTCTTATAGAGGATGGTATTATGCCATGTAAATGGTAGACAAACGACCTAAGAGTGCCGAAGTTTACATTAGCGCACAGAGCGCGGCTCGGCCACTAGTAGCTGAGGACAGCTTACTATGCACTGAGCTCGGTTTAAGAGGGCCGGAGTCAGTGGGGTAAACAGAGGATGCGACCTAAGGGTGTCGACCCTATTTATTGTGTAATCTGGTTGTTGTGGTTGATTGTTGAATATGATATGCTGAATGGCTAATTGTTAGCTTGTGAATTCATGTTTATGTCAATGAGTTATATGTTTATTAGGGATTGCTAAATGTTTAAACATGCTTAAAGGGGTTTATGATTATTATCAGTACTTGTGTTATGATATTATGCTTTCTTGCTGGGCCTTGGCTCACAGCTGCTCAGCCACCGCGGTTGAAGGGAGACAGGGACAGGAGAACCATAAACATCTGTTTTGCCTTTAGTATGGCTAGTGGTTGTTTGTGCACTCAATTTTGTAAACTTACTTTTAAACGCTGTTCCTTTTTGGGATCCCATGTGTGAAAATGTTTAGTAACATGAAAAATATCTTTGAGACCAAAACCTTTTAACCCCAGCGCATTAATGATCTTAGCAAACATGTTTTTAACTAAATGACTTGATTAGCAAGTCCTGCACCTTTATAAGTACATAGTGTAGCGGTCTTGGCTATCCAGGGCATTACACAACACGATCATCAGACTTGATTGGCTATAACGAATTTGTTCATTTTTCTTGACCAGGTTCATTTTTGAATCTTTCTTATTCATAATCACTCAATCCCTGAAAATACTCACTCAAAATAAGTCAAATATATTATCCTTATCACAAGATAAGATATGTGACTTTTCAAGAGCACTTCCTATCTATTTATAGTTGTATGTACGTACGTTCAGAAGAGACTCTCTTGTCATTTGGAGCAATAAAGAAATGATTTATGAACTTCTTTATAAGGAAAACTATGTCAGTCTTTCTGATCCTATTTTAGCAGTTTGAGCATTTGTCTAGACAATTTCGGTACCTGGACAGATTTAAGTCTAGATTCATTTGGAAAAAATCAATCATAACCAGATCATTTTATCATGAAATTTTTTTGAATTAATCTGCACAAAATCAATATGATAAGATCATATCTTCAAAGACTTTAATTACCATAGTAAGAAAAAGATCTCTTTTAGATAATGATAAATACTCAAATTTTGACAACTGAGTCAACCATAATCTTATACATCACACAAAATCACATTTTTATTGAAAGAAATCATGAGTAAATAATATAAATGGTCTAAAAAAATATTTGTCAAACAAGGTTTTAACAATTACTAATAATTAGATGAGTTTGAGGTGTTATTATAGGCTATACCAGCTAGCTCTAATATTCAAAAGGAATATCTCTTTGTTATTTACACGTTTATGTTTGTATTCGTAAAACACACACACACACACACACATATATATATATGGAGCGACTATAACGCATTCACTTTTTTGACAACACTGGTGCACTATTTTTCTATTTTCGGCACCTGGATAGATGTAATCCCATTTTTTTATATGACAGTGTACATTGTAGCTATTTAAAACATCCTACAAATTTTCAAGAAATTCTGAATAAATTATGGTACTGAAAACAAGGTTTAAACTGCGTATTGCACCCGTGTTTTTTTTTTGTTTGCATGTAAAATTTAACAATTTGAACCATGTTTTCGTCTTCGTAAAATATTCAGGATTTATTGAAATTTTGTGGAATGTTCTAAATAACTACAATGTATATTGTCATATAAAAAAGTTTGAGATTATATCTATCCAGCTGTCAAAAATAAGAAAAATGATGCATTGGTATTTTAAAAAAAAAATGGATTCGTTGTAGTGTTTTCTTTATATATGTATATATATAAATATTTTTTTTAAAAAAAAAAGTTTAAAAAATAAAGGGATCACAGAAAGACGGGGGTTCTCTCCTCTTCAGCGTTAGCTGGAGCCATGGCAGGGAGGGGAAGACCTAGAAAAGTGGGGGGATCAATTAGCAAGAAGCAGAAAGGGCCTTGTTCGACATACCCAGTGAAGAAAACTAAGGCGATTGCTGAAATACTGAGTTACGATCCAGTTGAATTTTCTAAGTCAGATGAAGAGGAGGAAGCGGCGGTGAGTGCTTCGGATGAATTGGGGAAAGTGGCGACTGTGCTGGATTGTCCTGATGCCAACTCAGAAACTCTTCTCTTGGAGCAACGGAAGGCAGAGATGCGGAAGGAACTCTCTGAATGTATGTCTGTAATCCAGGATGGGAAATCAAATCAGGAAAGAGGTAATTCTTCTTCTAGCTTGCGATTTGAAGGGCCAATTTCTAATTCTGTTCCTCTGAGTACTGGTAATAGATCTGTCTGTGCTAAAATAAATTTAGAGGATATAGAAGAGGAGGTGAACTTCTGGTCATCCTCATTGGTGTGCTATGTTCTTGGAGCTAATCCACCACTGAATGTAGTTGAAGGTTTTTTTCGTAGAATCTGGAAAAACAGGGGAATCGATAAAATTGGTACCATTGAGCATGGTATTTTCTTAATCAGGTTTGGGTCAGAGGAACAAAGAGATCAAGCCTTGAATGGTGGATATGTGTTTTTTGATAATAAACCAGTGGTAATGAGAGCTTGGTCACCACATGAGAAGTTTACTAAATCTGATCTTGTTAAAATTCCAATATGGATTCAGATCTATGGTCTCCATTTGAAGTACTGGGGCCTTAACACAATGTCCAAGATTATGGATCCTATTGGGAATTTACTACAACAGGACAGAGCCACAAGAAACAGAGAAAAATTCCATTATGCCAGAGTATTGGTGGAGATTGCTATTACTCACGAGCTTCCGAACCAGGTGGAGTTTATCGATGAGAGGGATGAATCGCAGATGGTAGAACTCTTTTATGAATGGAAACCATTACACTGTGATAAATGTGATGGTTATGGACATAACAAAGAAGAGTGTAAAAAAGAGGCCAAACCTCTATGGGTTCCTAAAAAGAAGACAGATCAAACAATGATAGAAAAAGGAAAAGATAAGAAGAAGGGTGATGCTGAAGGATTCATGCCAGCTAAGGGGAGATCTTTAAAGTCGGATTCAGCTCCTGTAGAAAAGGCAGAAGTAACTCCTATTAAAAATGCGTTTCAGGTGTTGGAGGAAACGTCGGAAGGGGAAATTCAAGTGGGACATGTTTTGTGTGATTTGGGGGTTAAACAGGGCAGAGGGGGAGTGCCTCCTTGTCCTAATGGATAGAATTCTGTGCTGGAATGTCAGGGGGATCAACGACCGCAAGAAGCAATTAGAAGTTAAAAGATTTATTCAAAGAAAAAATGCGGGGTTGGTTGGTCTCCTTGAAACAAAGGTTAAATCTCCTAATTTGGGAGATTTATACCTTAATATGTTTGAAGGGTGGTGCTTTACAACAAATAATTTCTACCATCCGAATGGTAGAATTATGCTAGCTTGGAAGAGTACTAGTTTTGAAGTGGAGTTGTTAGGAGGTTCGAGCCAGATGATTAATTGTGGGGTTAAGCCTAAAAATGGTGCAAATTTTTTGGTGACTTTCATATATGCATTTAATAATGCTGCTGGTCATGAAGTGTTATGGGAGAACCTGAAGCAAATGGCTAAAGTCAATTCTGAGCCTTGGGTTGTTTTAGGTGATTTCAATGCTATTTGTCATCCTGAAGAGAGAGTGAAGTTTAATGGGATCGCTAAAGACTATCGAGTGCTGAAAGATTATATGGAGGATTGGAAAATGTGTGATATAAAATTTAATGGCTGCTTCTTCACCCGGAACAACAAACAAGACAGGCAGGATAGAGTATATGCTAAGCTTGATAGAGCAATTACAAACCAAAGCTGGCTGGATTCTTACACATCAGCTGAGGTAACTTTCTTTCCGGAAGGAGAATTCGATCACTATCCCTGTCTTCTTTCTGTTTATCCTGAGATCAAAGTTGCAAAGAAGCCTTTTCGGTTTTTAAATCTGTGGTGTGAGCATGAAGAATTTCAGTTATGAATAGCTGAAGTGTGGGCAAAGGAATTTACAGGTATAGAGATGTTTGAAGTTGTTCAAAAGTTGAAAGCTGTGAAAAGTATGCTAAAAGACTTCAATAAACATATTATTGGAGATGTGGCTGTTCAGTATCATCAATCCTTGCAAGATTTGCAATTGATTCAAGAGAAGCTGCACAAAGATCCTTTAAATGAGATGCTAGTTGCTAAAGAAGTGGAGACCCGGCAATTACTCAAAGTGGCAGCAAAGAATTATAATTCTTTTTTGGCTCAAAAAGCAAAAATTGGGTGGATTAAGGAGGGTGATGATAATACAAAGCTGTTTCATAGAAGTATTAAAATGAAAAGAGAGCAGAGTAAAGTGTTTGCAATTAGAACAGAGCAAGGTACTTGGGTTGATGATTATGAAAAAGTAACTGAAGCCTTTGCATAATTCTATAAAAAGCTTCTAGGGGGGAAATTGGTAAACAGAGAAAAAGTGAACAAAAAAGTGATGCAGGAAGGGCCAATACTCTCTGAAACATAAAGAATTTTTCTCATGAGGCCTTATGGAGAAGTGGAAGTTAAAGAAGCAATTTTTTCTATACCAGATGGAAAAGCTCCTGTTCCGGATGGGTTTAATAGTGCCTTTTTTAAACGAACATGGAGTATTGTAGGGGAAGATGTCACTAAGGCCATCCTTTCATTTCTGAACTCAGGGGCCTTGCTGGAAGAGATTAACGTCACAACTCTGACTCTGGTGCCGAAAGTTAAATGTCCGAATTCAGTGGTCGATTTTCGGCCAATTGCTTGCTATAATGTTCTATATAAAGCAGCCACTAAGATGATATGTTCTCGGCTTCGTCTTGTCTTACCAAGTATAATTTCTCAAAATCAAGGTGGATTCATTCATGGGAGGTTTATTGCTCATAATATAATGGTATGTCAAGACTTGGTCATACATTATGGGAGGAAGAATTGTAAATCATCTTGTATGATTAAGATGGACTTCAAAAAGGCATATGACACTATAGATTGAGACTTCATTGAGGAGATGTTGGTAGCTCTTGGTTTCCCGACTGAGTTCGTGAAGTTGATTATGGTATGTATTCAAACACCTAAATTCTCCTTGCTATTCAATGGCTCTCTTCATGGTTTTTTTCCGATCTCGTAGAGGATTAAGACAAGGAGATCCTATGTCTCCCCTTATTTTTGTTCTCGGGATTGAATATTTGTCTAGAATCCTTGCCAAGGTTGCAAAAAAGCCTGAGTTTACTTTTCATCATAGGTGTTTGGAGCTGAAACTTACCCACTTGTGCTTTGCCGATGATTTGTTATTATTTTGTCATGGTGATGTACAATCTATATTTCTTATGTTAAGAAGTTTCAAAAGGTTCTCTTTATCGTCCGGCCTTGAAGCTAATGCAGGGAAAACGACTATCTATTGTGCTGGTATGGACTCTCTTGATGTACAACAAGTTTTGCATGCATCGGGCTTTGTTCAAAGTCTCCTACCTTTCAAGTATCTTGGCATCCCAATTTGTTCCAAGAGGATTTCAAGTGCTGATTGTGAAGTCCTTTCAGAAAAGATGATTTCTCGAATTCGATCTTGGAGGTCTAGAAATCTTTCTTATGTGGGGCGAGCGGTGCTAGTTAACTCGGTTCTCTTGGCAATTCAATCCTATTGGGCACAGGTAATGATTCTTCCTAAGAAAATTTTGAAAAGGATTGAACAGATATGTAAAAACTATCTGTGGAGTGGTACAATTGATTCGGAAAAACCAGGATTAATAGCTTGGAAAGAGGTCTGTAAAGCGAAGAAATTAGGAGGTTTGGGGTTCAAAAACCTTGAGAATTGGAATGTATCAGCGATTGGGAAACATGTTTGGGCGCTTGCTCAAAAGAAAGGTAACTTGTGGGTAAAATGGGTGCATTCGGTGTATTTAAAAGACACTGATTGGTGGGAGTATAAAGCTCCTCTTGATAGTAGCTGGTACTGGCGTAAAATAATGCAGGTGAAAGAGATGATGGCTGGTTGTTTTTCTAAGCAGCAGCTGGAATCGGGAGAGACATATTCCATCAAAAAGGTTTGTGATTTAATTTTTCCTTCCATTGGTGAAAAGAGATGGTATGCAGCTAATATATGGAAGAGATATTGCATACCAAAGCATACTTTCATTACTTGGTTGGTTGCTTAGAATTGGCTGAGGACCCGTGACAGATTACTCAAACAAGGAATGCAAGTGGAGACTATTTGTGTGATTTGTGGTTTAGAGATTGAAACACATGATCACCTATTTTTCCAATGCCATTTCAGCAAGCTGTGTCTTCAGGAAATCTTTCTTTGGGCAGGTATGGGGTCATATCAATACAAGTTCAAAGGTATCCTGCACTGGATTCGGAGATGCAAATGGAGCAATTTGAGGAAAGAGATATATACTTTGATTTTTAATGCTTGTGTATACTTAGTGTGGAAAACTAGGAACAAGTGTCTTTGGTACGATGAAGTACCTTCTGTTTTAAATTCTGTCAAAAGAGTGAAAAATCTGATTGTAAATAGAATATATAGTCTTGATATTGGGAAGGTTGGGGATATAGATAGAAGCTGGTTTGAGAATATTTGTAAAGGGGATTAATTTGTTGTAATTTGTTTTTGGTGAGCAATATATTTGACTGATTTACCAAAAAATAAATAAATATTTTTTTTGTCGGGTATATATATATATATATATACAAATATTTAGGTATAAATAATGTCCTTGTATGTATATCACTTAATCTAATATAATGGCAGGTGTATTAGGTGATCTACCAATTAATATATAGTAACTGCTTCATATTCGCTGGAGTCTTAATTAATCTTATATTATGTATCAAGCTAACTATTTTAGTTCCCTATATTGGAACATGGGAGAAATTGCCTAATTAAAAATATGAATCAACTTCAATAATGTAGTTATGGGTCCTACCAAACTTTTGAATTTACATATAAATAATCCAACCCTACCAAAGAAAAATAAAATAATAATAAAAAAAAATGACCGGGAAAGAACATGTAGATATCAATAGTAGTTTATTAAAAGTTATCATATTTGAATTGACCTTACCATGCACATTAAATATTGTCTTTGTACATTATTTAACTCCTAGTTAAAAATAACAGGTGATTAATTCTGGTATTTATAGAAAAAAGAGATATCTATATATATAGCTATATTTTGACTTCGGAATATAAAAATAACTACTTGAGTACGTCAATAAAATAAGCAATTTCATTTTAATATAATAATGGAAAGATATATATCCAAAGTAATATTAGTTATTATAAAAATAATATGTTATATGTTATAAATATTATATAACATATATATTATAAAGTAATATGGTGTAAATATTATATATATGGATGTCTATAATAATGAAGAATTACTAGGTTATCCAAAATAAAATATGAGTATTAATTCTTGATTGTATTCAAAGTAGTTACTCGATTTTTTTAGGGCTTATTTATCTGTATAAATAGGGATCATTCTTCCATTGAAATAACACATACAAGAGTTTCATTCTCTCTTTGCATCTCTCTATATTACTCAGTCTATTTTTTTATACATTATATTTCAGTATTCTTAATAATTTTATAATACTTTATCAACACGACTCTCTAACTATCATCATTTGTAGGTTCAAATTCTTATTATGAATCTCTAGTTATAATCATTTGTTGAATATGAACTAGATGATTCAATCATCAACCACCATCTTGTGTTGATAACAAAATTCATTATCAAGCCTCTAGTCATCATAGTTTATTGAGGTAAAAAATATTTTATTGCGGATGTATGTTTATATGATTATCATACTATATATATTGATCATAAAAAAATGTATATATATGTGAGCTGTTATTTTACTATTGTTATAGTATTAGATGATTTACTGTCTTGTTATCGTAAATATGATTATATTCATATGTATGTGTTCTTACTATCTCACATATTTATTATTGATTTCTATAGTATTTATTTTATAGTTATTTACAAATAATTATATTAGAATTTGTAAAGTTCCATGTCAATGGCATATTGAAAAGAAAAAAAATTATAGATCCTTGAGATAAGGTCTTTCATATATCATGAAGATTATACAAAAGTGATATTATTCATTAAGATATATAAAAGAAACATAATTGCTAAATAATTGTGATATTTTAGCGAAATTCCCTGAAGTGAATATTTCACACATTTGTCAATTAAATGAAATTTATGAACACAATTAAAAAATATTGAAATGTATTATGATTGATGCAGTTGGTGGCTGATTTTTTCAAGTCACAAAAGTTTTAAAAAAATTGCATCAAAACATTAAAATATGAAATAATTATAAACAAGATTGAAAAACAAATATGAAGAGAATAAACTAATTCAGGTGTAACTAACCTTGATATTAACTTGGATGTGTGTTTATTGTACAATAAATAAGTTAACATGTATATCAATTTTGTTGTAGATTTAAATATTATTCCCTGAAGAGAATGATAGAAAGTAAATTTCATTTTAAAGAGTATTGATATTATTAGTTATGTTATTATATATATACAATATTTATTGTCAGAAGCAAGTATGGTTTTTTTAATGTTATTTATTGAAGTGAATGATTCATTACTTATGTTAATTATTCATTGTACATTCCTAGAAGTGAATATATAATTATTAGTATTATAGTGAACTTGTCATTGATCAAAGTGTAATTTATAATTACATTTCTTAAAGTGTTATAAAATCACAAAGATTATTTGAAAATCTCCTTCATGAAACCTTAACACAATATATTGCTAGCTAAAGTTAAACATATTTTATGTACCGGTTGTACAATTTCTATATAATTGTGAATGTGGAAAAAAAATTACTTATAATATGTACCGGTTGTACATTTAATTATATAATATATCAAGTCATAAGAATAAAGAATGATTTATTATATTAATAAATTTGACCGCTTGTTGGAAAGAAATGAGAAAGAAAAATAAGTGATATATTCATATTATGATTATTTGACTACAACAACATGATTATTATCATTGTGTATTAACTTGAATGAATGATAAGTTTATATTTGACAAATAATTGTGCTTTTAAGCAAGCACACCATTGTATAGATAAAATTGTTAAATATAGTGTTGTTACAAAAATCAAATGTAGAAATATGATTATTGAAGAATCAACGCTATTATATATTTTGAAGGATATTAAAATTATTTCACTCTCTAGTATATAAACAACAATGAATCTTTTATAGTGGTAATGTATATGTTGAAAATTTTAGTGAAATACAAAGTATAGTGAACCTAGAGTTCATTAATTGAATAATCAATCATATGTAATTTAATGTATAAATTTCTGTTGACGCCGCTTTTCGTCAACAGTGAAAGAAGAGCACGTAAACAATAACTAGTAATGGCCAATTAAAATATGACAATACACAACACGATTTTTTACGTGGTTCAGCAGTTAAATCTGCCTAGTCCACGAGTCTCTGTTATTAAACTCAAGATTATCTCTGAAAATTCTTAAGCATGAATTCTTCAGAGTTTTCTCTCAAGGTTCAGAATTTCGGTCCTTTAAAATGGTGCATGACCTCTCTATTTATAGAGAAGGATACAGAATACTATCCCACATATTTTGGGTAGTTACTCATTTTGTGTAAATAAATTAAATGGCTTTAAATGCCTGTAATCCGATATAAAAGGAAACGTCCCCTGAAGACCAGGGGGCGTATAACTAATCAAATAATATCCCATGATTTTATGGGATTTACAATAATAAATGCAGAACACGTCCCTTATAGACAACACTTGTAGATATTCAAGGCCATTATCATATATCTCCAAGCCCTTACTCTACCAGGTTTCTCATCAGCTTTCGAGCTAATGACATCTCCCGAGGTCACATGGCTTCGAGATCGTACATGTGTCAGGCTCAGAACCCTTGATCCAAGGTCTTCCCTGAGGATAGATGCGTCTCGGAAGCTACCCTTTGAGATCGTAAATATTTCGAGACCACCACATCTGAGGTCGTCTCAGTCTTGCAGGCTCGATATTTAGTCCTGGGGCATACTTCAAACTTTACGAGTTCATTCGTTGTGAATCCAACTTTCGAGGTCGCATTTAACATGGCTCGAAATCTGGGTATAACATCTTGCCCCCTCAAAAGTATTTGTTCAAATCCTAAGAGAAGGAAACTTTTGAACTACTTTCTTCGGGAACCGTACCGTCATACTCTTGAAAATGGACACGCGTCAGTTGGGTATTGCTCATTTACGACAATTGAGTACCTTGGAAACATGCCCACGATCATTTGTCTGCCATCTTTTCGGCCCCATCATGTCATTGACCCTTGACCGTCGGATTTTATGAGGATTCTAGCCAATGGCCCAGATCAATCCTCTTTATCACTTTTCTTCCTTTATATGTTCAAGGTCTTCTTCTCCCTCTTATTTTACACGCATCAGAAACAAAGCAAAGGAAAGAACGAAACCAGAGGCCATCCCAGAGAACCTCTTTCTCGTGCATGTTTTCTCAGCCAAAAAAACAAAGAACCTCCGGTTTGTTCGAGTCCGTGAGCTCATATTTGCAGCCTCTCCTTTAGTCAACGATCTCTCTGCAATCGCCATTATTGTGTAAGTGTGCAATTTTTATTTTCCCTTATGCCAGTTTCTGTCCATAGTGTTCTTGTTATTTCTGGGAATGTGTTGATATATTTCCTTAGTATTATATGCTAGGAAATTTTTTATCAATAGGCTTCTACATTTACGTTCCCATACTAGGCGTTGAATCTTTGGTTTCAAATCCAATTTTCCGTGTAGAACAAACCCAAACATGGTTTCTTCATTTTTGGGTTTTCAAAATCTAAAAGATGTATCTTGCACACCAAGATATTTGGGTACAAAATCTTGGTTTTTAAAGAATGCACGATACCCCATGTTACCTTTCCTGAATAACCGCCACCTTTTTTTCCCGGATACTTCGGGATTTTCAAAAAGCTATGTCCACTCTCCTCCTTTTTCCTGTAGAATACACGTCCTGACTTTTTATTGGGTTTTAGTATCAAGCTCGTTTTGTTCCTAAACTCCAAGCTCGCTCTATCGAGCTCGTAATTCTTGCATGCATGGCCCTCACCATTTTTTCTTTCTCATTAGATGTCACAGAATCTGGAAAAACGGTGGGGGTCGTTGCTGGCAATCCCTTACTCGTCAAAAACCCCGAGCCCGGAGTCGCTGTTCGCTCAGAATCAACGCCGAATTCGGGAGTACGAGCTTGCGCGCGAGCAGGAGGATATCCGAACTCATTATCACCGTCAAATAGACGAGGTTATAGAGAAGAAGAGGACAACTCTTCGGGAGGCCCTTTATCCAGAGTCCAACTCAGGGCCTAGGCCGATCCCCCTCGACCCCGTATTAAAGGTCACCGTCGCGTATAGTCTAGGAGAACTTCAATTTTCACTAATGGGGGAGCCTTCGTCCTCACAGCAGAGGAAAGAAACGTTCGAGGCCGAGCACTATTGGAGCTCGGTTACCTCGACTAGTCAGATAACTGACATCTTGGCCCTCCATGGCCTCAGCTTGTTAGGTTCTTTGAAGTGTCGAGCTCCGGCCGCCCACGAACGAAGCTGTTTCGCCCCTGGGGACCGTGACGCCAAGCTGAAATACACGGCATGGAGCCAGAAACACATGAGGGCGGGGGCAATGTTTCCATTGAAGTATTTTTTCAAGGAATTCATGGATTTTGTTGGGCTGGCTCCGTTCCAGCTCAACACCAATTCTTACAGGGTGCTGTCTGCCCTGAGGTCGCTTTACCACGAGCTGGAGTGGGAAGGGCCTTCGCCTTAGGAGATTTTATATCTCTTTTGCCTGAAAAGAAACCCCTCCCGAGCTCGGGGAGGAGATGGATTTTACTATCTTTCGAGCTATCCCAAAGAGAATAAGGTCTTTGAAGACCTCCCCAATCATCCACCTGATTTCAAAAAAGCCTTCTTCTGGACCGACGGTCTGACCCCGTCTCGACATTACTCGTTCAGGCAGATTCGTAAGTATTCCCGTTTCCGTTATCTCTGTGCTCGGGATTTTAGCTGTTAGATTCGTACTTAGTTGAAATGTGTCTTGATTTTCAGCGTCCTTCTCCTGACGAGGCAATGAAGGGACATCAGGAGACCCTGCTTCAACTCCCTCATGGTAGGAGGTCTCTCCTATACCTTTTACATGAGGACAAGCTTCGAAAATGCAGACTTTTGGGAAAGGGCCAGTCCACCTCTGACTGGTCCAATAAAAAGTATGAACAATGGGAGCAGGTGCCTTTGCCCACAAGCGTCCTCCCTCCGAGGAGAGAGGTGAGGCCCCCACTTCCAGTTCGCATAAGGAGTCCGCCGTCGGGGAATGAGGCTAATGATGAAGCCTCGAGCTCAGATTCGGATGAAGGTAAAGCCCTCCTTACCTCGAGAATGTGGTCCCCCACCTTACTAAAGCATTAACCCAATAGGTTAGTCTCATGCCCATATGATGGATACCACTTCTACATATGGAGTTGGGTAGACGATTGTGTTCATAGGTTTGATAGTGGGCTCGGGAAATATGACACCATGTATACTTCGGACGAGGTGTGGAACGGGATAGCTGTCCAATACGGGACCAACGATTATAGGGACCTTTCGAGGTTGTCACCCACCTATAGGGAAGGTACTCCCCCTGCTTCTTCTGAAGATGGGGGAATTTCATGGTCCCCGAGCTCTAGTTCGGGGAAGAGTTCCAGTTAGGTCTTTTCTTTTCTTTACTTGGTTTTTTGTTTTTTATTTTCCAAGCTTATTATCATTATGTCTAACTTCGATTGGAACTGTGCAGGTGCCATGGACTCCGACCTTGACAATATCATCGAGAGCGGTGGTGCCAAAAAGACCAAGCGTCCCAGGGCACCATCGCGAAAGGTGGACTGGTCCGCCAAAGTTCCCAAAAGGACCGAGAAGACACCTCCTCCCCCAGCTCCTCTTGTTTCCGGCTCCATCACGACGCCGTCTTCGCAGGTAGGTGCCGCAACTGTGGCATCGACTTCGGAGGTCGATGCCTCTAACACGATCGAGCCCCAATTTCCCGTAATGGTTCGATCGACACTTGGTCCGTCTTCTAGAAAGCCTTCTGCTTCTCGAGCTTAAAACTGTCAGTTTCCACCCACATGGATGCATATGTGGTTGACAATGCCGCTGGGTCTCATGGGTCTACGCTGGTCTCGGATGTTATGTCCCGGATCAGCCAGAGCTTTGGCAGTCTCGAAGCTCCCCAATGGCAATGCTTGAACGACACCCAAGACTGCACTGTCCTTTATGAGAAGAGTATCGAGCTCGCTGCCGCGGTAAGTGTCCTTCTACAGTCCTACTTCTTGGTTATAATCATACTGACCCGGAGCTAATGGTGATTTCTTCCTTTGTCAGTTTCTTGCCTTTACTGCCCAGCTCAACTATAAGTTGAACAACGAGATCCACTCGAGCAAGTCTCATGCCCAGGAAACGAAGGATCTCCACCTTAAAGTAAGCGACGATCTGAAGGCAGCCAATGCAAAGCTTGATGCAGGAGCTAAGGAACTCGAGGGCATGGTCTCCGAGCTCGGGAAGCTGAAGGCTAAGCTCGAGGAGCTTGAGAAGGAGAATGTCGAGCTTGCAGATCTTAAGAAGGAGGTCACTCGGCTCCAGGAGGCCAAAAAGAAGCTCGAAGATGAAAAGGCCGCCACCTTTGATATTATGGAGGATGAAAAAGCTCGTCTCCTTGATGAGTACAAAGAGAAGAAGGACCAAGTGGTTGACTCGGCCATGTACCGAATGTGGGCCAACAACGAAGACCTGCATACCAGCTTCTTAGGTCCTCACGAGGCGACACTTCTTGACAGGTGGAATGCTCAGCTTGAGAAGGAAGAGGCTGCTCGGGAGGCCGCTTCGGAGGGTGCCCAGAAGGATAGTCATGCTATTCGTCCTGAGGAGTCCGGTGCTGCTAATACTGAGAAGACCAAGGAGACTCCTCCTTCTTAAATCTAATTTCGGGGAAATAGTTTATTGGGGCTGTGTCCCCTTGATCTTTGTAATTATTTTAATTTATGCCCACGGGGCTGATACAATTTCTTTTATCCCTTACATTTCTCAGCTCAAAATATCTTGCACATTTTATATTGATGAATCATTTATGTTTATTTATTCATACAAACATAGTGTGGATTTAGGCTCGAAACTCGATGCATTCATGCATAGTTTGTTCAAATTATCTGCTTCCGACCTCGTTATTCATCAAAGTTGGATATTACTTTAACCATGAACCCGAAAGTACTTATATGGTATGTAATGTGAGTGGTTTGGTTATATCTTTTTTGCTTAGTTACCTTTCCTCGTCCTCGGTTTTTACTCCAAGGTTAAGAGTTCGAAACTATTTTTCTTTAAGATATTCCAGCCTCGATCTCGACTTATCCCGAAGTAGGTTTAGGTTCCTACTTATCGTTAATTAGTTTTTTGGCTGGTTTGTTCCAAACCTGTTAAGTTTGCACATCTGGTTAACTCCAAACGTTTTCTGTTTTTGATAATTCGGTTATGTCCGAACTATCTAAGCTCGCGTATCTGGTTATATCCAAATACTTTTATGTTTTTGATAATTCGGTTATGTCCGAACTATCTAAGCTCGCGTATCTAGTTATATCCAGATACTTTATGTTTTTTGATAATTCGGTTATGTCCGAACTATCTAAGCTTGCGTATCTGGTTATATCCAAATACTTTCATGTATTATTATTTTTTATTTTTTAAGCTGATGGTATATATACCAATGATGCCCCCTTAATATCCTATGAGTGTGACCATAGGTTATTAAATTAAGAGAGATTGCAAAAATAAAAAGAGGTAATATATTGAACTAAATAGATCTTTATTTGATGGAATTCAAAAGCAAATAAACTAATACAGATAGAAAATCGTGGTTATAGGCAACACTTTTCCTACACTACTGATAGTAAGGTCTGAGGTGTTCGCCATTCCATGCTCGCGGTACCAGGCTCCCGTCCAATCTCGCAAGTTTGTACACTCCGGGACTGATGACTGACTCTATCTGGTATGGTCCTTCCCAATTCGGCCCGAGCACCCCAGCTGCTGGATCTTGTGTTGCCAAGAATACGCGTCTCAACACCAGATCTCCCATTCCGAACTTTTGATCTCGAACCCTCTTGTTGAAATACCTGGTAGTTTGTTGCTGGTAAGCAGCGTTTCTCAGCTGAGCCTCTTCTCTCTTTTCTTCAATCAAGTCTAAGGTTTCCTTGAGCTGAGTGTGGTTTGAACTTTGATCGTAAATCTGATTTCGGATCGTTGGGATTTCGACCTCGATGGGCAACATTGCCTCGCAGCCGTATGCTAGAGAGAACGGGGTATGCCCTGTTGATGTTCGAGCTGTGGTCCTATATCCCCAAAGGACTTGGGGCAATTCCTCGGGCCACCGTCCCTTTGCTTCTTCCAACTTTTTCTTCAGGGAACTTTTGAGAGATTTGTTCACAGCCTCGACCTGGCCATTCGCTTGAGGGTGGGCTACTAATGAAAAACTCTTTATTATGCTGTTCTTTTCACAAAAGTTGGTGAACAAATCGCAATTGAACTGGGTTCCATTGTCGGATACGATCTTCCTTGGTACCCCATATCGGCACACGATGCTTTTTACCACGAAATCAAGGATCTTTTTTGAAGTTATAGTCGCCAATGGTTCAGCCTCCATCCACTTTGTGAAGTAATCCACGACGACCACTGCATATTTTACTCCGCCTTTGCCGGTCGGGAGAGAGCCTATGAGATCAATCCCCCATACCGCGAAAGGCCATGGGGAAGTCAACATGGTCAGCTCGGATGGTGGAGCTCGGGGTATTGTGGTGAATCTCTGGAATTTGTCGCATTTCTTCACGTACTCGAAAGAATCCGTTTTGATGGTTGGCCAGAAATATCCTTGGCGTATGATCTTCTTGGATAGGCTATGCCCCCCGGTGTGATCTCCGCAAAATCCTTCATGAATTTCTTCAATGATCTTCTTAGCTTCGGGAGGGGTTACGCACCTAAGTAACGGCATGGAATATCCCCTTCTGTATAGCCTCCCATCCAAAATGGTGTAACGGGGAAGTTGATACATCAATTTTCGAGCCTGGTTCCGATCTTTTGGAAGGACTCCATTTTTGAGATAATCAACTATTGGGGTCATCCAGGTCGGCTCTGTTTCGATCATACACACATCTTCCTCTTCTGGCTCGTTAATGCTAGGTGCTGATAGGTGTTCTATGGGTACAACATTCAGCCCTTCATTTTCGGTGGATGTGGCAAGTCGAGCTAAGGCATCTGCATTTGAGTTCCGTTCTCGGGGAACCTGTTCGATTGCGTAAAACTCGAAACACTCCAATGTGGATTTTGCCTTCTCCAGATAAGCTTCCATTCTTGTTCAACGAGCCTGGTATTCTCCTAGAATTTGATTAACCAAGAGTTAGGAGTCACTGTAGCAATGTATAGCTCTAGCTTTGAGCTCCTTTGCTATACGAAGTCTTGCGAGTAAAGCCTCGTATTCGGCCTCATTATTCGACGCTTTAAAGCCAAATCTTAAGGCAGAATGAAATCTGCTCCCTGCTGGGGTAACCAAAATGACCCCTACCCCCACTCCATTTTCATTTGATGAGCCGTCGACGTAAAGTTTCCACAGCTCGTGGGCCGTGGTTATTACCTCGTCGTCGGCTATTCCAGTACATTCCACTATAAAGTCCGCCAATGCCTGTGCCTTAATGGTCGTTCTTGGGTGGTAGGTGATCTCGAACTGTCCGAGCTCAACAGCCCATTTAAGAAGTCGGCCTGAAGCTTATGGTTTAGACAAGACTTGCCTAAGCGGTTGATCAGTCAGCACATGGATGGGATGCACCTGAAAGTAGAGGCGGAGTTTACGAGACGAATGAATTAAACTGAGCGCGAGTTTCTCCATCTATGGGTATCTTGACTCTGCCCCCAGTAATCTCTTACTGATGTAGTAAACGGGTCTTTGCACCTTCTCTTCTTCTCGAACGAGCACTGCGCTTATCGCGTGTTCGGTGGTTGAAAGGTATAGGTACAGTATTTCTCCCGTTTCAGGTTTTGACAGGATGGGTGGTTCTGCAAGGTGATTTTTGAGCTCCTGAAAGGCCAGCTCGCATTCCTCCGTCCATTCAAATTTCTTACCTCCTATTAATAAGTTGAAAAATGGAAGACCACGATCCGTAGATTTCGAGATGAATCTGCTTAGGGCTGCCATCCTGCCAGTCAAACTTTGGACATCTTTGTGCCTCCGAGGTGAGGGCATGTCAATCAGGGCCTTGATCTTGTCGGGGTTAGCCTCGATTCCATGAGAGTTTACAATAAAGCCCAGAAATTTTCCTGAAGACACCCCAAAAGTACACTTCTGAGGATTTAGCTTCATGTTATACTTTCTGAGCACGCCGAAGGACTCTTCGAGGTCATCAACATGGTTCTTGTTGAGTTGAGACTTGAAAAGCATGTCATCAACATAAACCTCCATGTTGTTCCCTATTTGTTCTGAAAACATCATGTTTATGAGCCGTTGGTATGTGGCTCCAGCATTCTTGAGCCCGAATGGCATGACATTATAGTAGTATAGCCCTTTATCCGTTATAAAGCTCGTATGTTCTTGGTCGGGGGCATGCATGGGAATCTGGTTGTATCCAGAATAGGCATCCATGAACGACATCAGTCCGTGCCCCACCGTGGCATCCACGAGCTGGTCAATCCTTGGTAACGGAAAACAGTCTTTTGGGCAAGCTTTGTTGAGATCTGAGTAGTCAATACAGGTTCGCCACGTCCCATTGGGCTTTGGGACCAACACCGGATTAGCTACCCAGTCAGGGCAAAAGGCATCTCTAATGAATCAGTTTGCCTTTAACCTGTCAACCTCCTCCTTTAGTGCTTTCTTTCTGTCTTCGTCCAGCTGTCTTCGCTTTTGTTGCTTCGGGGGGAAGCTTTTGTCTATGTTCAGTGCGTGGCTTGCTATATTCGGGCTTATCCCCACCATGTCTGAGTGTGACCACGCGAAGACATCCTGGTTTTTCTTCAAAAAGCAAATTAATTGCTATTTTGCCTCATCTTGGAGGTGTTTTCCGACCCTCACTTTCTTCGAGGGATCAGCTTCCTCGAGCTGAACTTCTTCGAGCTCCTCTAAAGGTTCGAGGTCAACTTTCTCCTCAATCCTTGGATCAATCTCTTCGTCAATCTCTAAGACTGTTCCGTCTTTGTTTTGTATGATGACGAGTGTTTGTGCGCTCGTCTGTCTCTTTCCTCTCAAGGAGATGTTGTAGCATTCCCTCCTTGCTAATTGGTCTCCTTTCAATGTCCCGACTCCGCTAGGGGTTGGGAACTTAAGGGCCAGATGCCTTACTGATGAAACTGCCCCCAGCCCGACCAGGGCGGGTCTCCCGAGCAGCACGTTGTAGGCTGAAGGTAAGTCTACTACCATGAACTCCATCATCTTGGTTGCCGAGACTGGGTAGTCTCCCAAGGTCACGGGGAGCTCGATGGATCCTATGCAGGCAGTTCCTTCTCCTGAAAAGCCATACAAAGTTGTTGCACACGCTTTCAGGTCACGAAGGGAGAGTCCCATCTTCTCGAGGGTGGCTTTGTAAAGAATGTTGACTGAGCTCCCATTATCTATAAGAACTTGGTGGACCCTTTTGTTGGCCAGCTGAAGAGTAATGACCAGCGGATCATGGTGAGGAAACTGGACATGGGACGCGTCTTCCTCAGTGAAGGTTATTGGTTGTGTCTCAATCCTCTGGCTTTTTGGGGCCCTAGGTTCGGGTTCATAAGGAGACCCATCCCTGGTCTTCAGTTCATTAACATATCTCTTTTGGGCGTTCCTGCCCACTCCTGCGAGATGAGGCCCTCCCGAGATGGTTATTACATCTTCTCCATCTATTGGCAGGGGCCTGTCTTCTTCTCGAGCTTGGGAATTATTATTTTGTGTCGTCGGAGGCGCGACTACTCTCTGGCTCGCGGCCATCTGACTAGTACTCTGGCTTTTAACATATTGCCGGAAGTAACCTCTCGAGATCAATCCTTCGATCTCGTCCTTCAGTTGTCGACATTCATCGGGTGTATGGCCGGTGTCTCTGTGAAATCGGTAATACTTACTGGAGTCCCTCTTGGATTTTTGATTTCTCATCGGGTTCAGACGCCTAAAGGGGACCTGGTTTTCATTAGCCAGGTATATGTTCTCTCGAGACTCATTGAGCTCGGTGTATACTTTATACAAGGAGAAATATCTCTCCCCTTTCTTTTTCTTTCCTCCCTCGTCTTCGGGGTTACTTCCTTCGTTCTTTTTCCTCTTGGAGGGGTTCTCCGTGACAGGTTTTGGAGCCGCTGGGTCCGCCGAGGTGGAGGCAGAGTTGACGTTCATCGTTGTAGTTTCAGGCTGGGAAGTCGCATTGAGCGTTGACCTCGCTTCCTCTACATTGACAAACCTCTGCGCTCATCTGTTAAACTCGGTTATGGACCTTACTGGTTTCCTTTGCATGTCTTTCCAAAGGGCACTTCCCGGCATTACGCCGGTTCGGACAGCCATTAGGTGCCCACTGTCATCCACGTTCCGAGCTCAGGCGACTTCCAGATTAAACCTTGTTAAGTAACTTTTTAGTGTTTCGCCCGGCTGTTGTCGGACGTTAGTCAAAGTGGATGCCTCCGGTCTGACCCCCATCATTGATCTGAACTGCTTCTTAAAGTCTTTAGACAACTGCTCCCAAGAAGTTATCGAGTGTCTCTTGTATTTTTCGAACTAACTTTTGGCAGGTCCTGTCAACGATGCTGGAAACAACATGCACCTGAGCTCGTAACCCACGTTACTGGCTCTCATGATGGTGTTGAACGTGCTCAGGTGACTACACGGGTCGGTCTTTCCTTCAAATGTTGGGACGTGAGGGATCCGAAACCCTTGAGGAAATGGAATATTGGAAATATGAGGAGCAAACGGTTCGAGCTCCTCGTCAGAGTCTTCATATCAATCATTCCTTTGCTCGTTTTTCAAAAGCTTAAAAGCCCTTTCAAGCTGGTCAATTCTTTCTTGAACTGGGTCCGCAAGAGGCACTGTCTGGAATCGGCTGTCATCGATCACAATCCCAGGCTTGCGTCTCCGTAAGGGATCTCTACGCCTATTCAAGCGATTCCTCAAGTCCGGATTTGTCTGGTCACCATTACCCCAACTCTGATTCAGGTGATCTCGCAGGTCGGGACGATTTCTGCGGCTTCCAGTATTCTTACGACCTCGGTCATGCTTATTGACCGACTTGGTATCTCCGGAATCATCACTAGTAAAACTCGTTGCTTGGTTATTTCGTGATGGATTCTTCCCACGTCGCCTCGTCTCCACCGTGCGAGACCGAGACGTTTGACTTTTCTCAGATGGGGCGCCTCTCCGCTCCTGGAAAGCCTCCCCGTTTCCTTGTCTTCCCCCCGCACGCCCTTCGCCCTGATCTCAAACGGGTTGAGTGTTCATGCGGGGTGGCGAAGGATATCTTATGGGTGATGGAGGGAACCGTATAGGCGACGGTGGCTGCCACCCATGTCGCGGCCTAGAGGGTCCAGAATTTTCCCGAGATGGGTCGGTCGCATTTGGTGCGCTCCCAGGTATCTGAGTCCGAGCCTCTGCAAGGGTTCGGTTATTCTCAGTTCCTGCAGGCACTTCCACAGGTGGGTTTGCTGGGGCCCGAGCTCGAGTATTCCTCTGGGGCCTAGGTGGAGCGGATGGCTCTGCTGGTGCCGGAGGTTGAGTCGGCCTCCTTGTGGCAGCGTCTTTTTGCGGACGTCCACGGGGTCTACGGGGAGGAACATGCACGTCCCTTGGAGGAGGGACTTGGTTTTCGCGCGGAGGCGGGGGCTGAGCCACCTGCGCCTCTGCGGCTATCCTTGTCAACTCCTCATTCCGTTTGTTGGCCTCTGCCAACAGCTGTTTCAATTGTCAGTTTTCAAGTTCCACAATAGGAACATACCGCTCAGGATTGTAATACATATCCTCATCTCTTGGTGGAGGAGGTGGTCCCTGGGAATCAGAGGACCCACTCCTCTCTTCAACATCCGGGTTCTCCATTGGCTGTTTTCCAGGACGTCTTGGATAATTTTCTTCAGGCGTGTTCTGATTGTTAGTGGCCATGACTTTTTCAGGGATGAATGCTTAAGGCTCTCAATGAAAGCACCAAACTGTTGACGCCGCTTTTCGTCAACAGTGAAAGAAGAGCACGTAAACAATAACTAGTAATGGCCAATTAAAATATGACAATACACAACACGATTTTTTACGTGGTTCAGCAGTTAAATCTGCCTAGTCCACGAGTCTCTGTTATTAAACTCAAGATTATCTCTGAAAATTCTTAAGCATGAATTCTTCAGAGTTTTCTCTCAAGGTTTAGAATTTCGGTCCTTTACAATGGTGCATGACCTCTCTATTTATAGAGAAGGATGCAGAATACTATCCCACATATTTTGGGTAGTTACTCATTTTGTGTAAATAAATTAAATGGCTTTAAAAGCCTGTAATCTGATATAAAAGGAAACGTCCCTTGAAGACCAGGGGGTGTATAACTAATCAAATAATATCCCATGATTTTATGGGATTTACAATAATAAATGCAGAACACGTCCCTTATAGACAAAACTTGTAGATATTCAAGGTCATTATCATATATCTCCAAGCCCTTACTCTACCAGGTTTCTCATCAGCTTTCGAGCTAATGACATCTCCCGAGGTCACATGGCTTCGAGATGGTACATGTGTCAGGCTCGGAACCCTTGATCCGAGGTCTTCCCTGAGGATAGATGCGTCTCGGGAGCTACCCTTCGAGATCGTAAATAATTTGAGACCATCACATTCGAGGTCGTCTCAGTCTTGCAGGCTCGATATTTAGTCCTGGGGCATACTTCAAACTTTACGAGTTCATTCGTTGTGAATCCAACTTTCGAGGTCGCATTTAACATGGCTCGAAATCTGGGTATAACAATTTCCCTAAATTTAGATGAAGAACCAGGAGATTCTTTTTATTATTAATTCTTATATGGTGCTCGAGAAAATATGTAAAGTGAAAATAAATTTGAATATCTTGCTTTTTTAAAAGAAATATATATATATATTTCAACTAGTTTTCAAATGTTCTCTTTATTAATATTTTAACTTGTCCAGTTTTATTGTTAAATTTTTAACTTCATATATATCATTTATAAAAGTGGCACTCATTAGAATGTTAGTGCATTCATTTCTCAAATTTTTCATAATTATTTATAAGTTGAAATTATATTTCTTCTGAAAATTATTTTGCTATATAGTTATATTTTTTTTTGTCCAAGATGTATGAAAAAAAATTATAATATTTTGATAATGTGTATTTAATTATATTCACTTTGCATTCTTGAATCATTGTTGGATTTTTATTGCATAATTTCTTATTGATATGATAACGTCGTATGATCGTGAACTTACAAGAATTATAAGCTTGTATATTTTCACCTATACATATATATATGAATCATTCTTGAAAATGAAATATGTTCGCAATTGTGATTTATTGAACATGAAGTTCAATGACCCAATAATATATATGAGTTTGAACAAATATTAATTTATTGTCTTATATTGAAACCCCTATAGGTTGTATTAATTTTTTAAATATTCTCTCGATCAGGGGGGGGGGGGGGGGGAGAAATGCAGTTGGATTGATGGATATTTTGAAAAATGATCCTTGCACAAAATAAGAACTAGAAGTTCAAAATGATAAAATCATAAATATATGTATGCCAACTGCAAATCAATATTATTTAAATTGAGTCAGAATGAGTCTAATAACGCTTGAAGTTATGAAAACAAATGTTCATTTGGTTCGTCTTGAAGATGTTGTAAGCAAGATGTACTCATGAAGATACATTAATGTTATAAAGTATTGATAATTTGAACATAAATAAAAATGGTGCTCTTGAAGAGACTCCTAAAATAAGTTATAGACATAACAAAGTTGATAATAATTAAAGCCCTTGAAGTGGTTATATAGGTACCTAGAAATAATATACATGTTTGACAAGTATGTTGAAAATAATGAGATCTCTTTAAGTTATGTCAATCTGGGAGGAAATTATCATATTATGAATTATTGTTGACAATACAAAATGTTTGTATATGCAATAAACTAATATGAGATAACAAGGATCATGATATTAAACGGGTCGAGAATTATCGATGTATATATAATTTTGGCCAAAATCATATGACGCAATTCAGGCAGTATAAATTTACTCACATAAAGTGAAGTAAAATCTGTAGGGGTACAAATAAATATTTGTACAAGAAAAGGTAATGTAACGCCCTACTACCCAGGGACCGTTACGATGTGCATTTTAAACAGTGCTAAACTCGCTAACCGAGCCATTTGGTCATAATCGTGTAACTAAGTATGATTAACATTTTAGGGTTTAAATTTTTTGGTTAAGGATACAACGTTTCACTAAAACGTTTATTGTATACATTGGGATCCCAAAAATATAATTTAAAGGTTAATTACAATAAAATATTTATAACCACCCGACCTAAGCGGCAAAATAGGGTTTAACCCTAGTTCCTCTTTAAACCCTCAACAGTGGTGATCGAGCAGTTGCATATGTACACATCGTCACCTAAGCTCTCCAACTCAAGGATGGTCTAGCTTTCTTTTGCCTTTACCTGCACCACATAGCACCCGTGAGCCGAAGCTCAGCAAGAAAACTCAATATGCTCATGAACAGTAATAACATGTTACTAAATCATAATAGCCATGCCTAGCAGTAATAACCCTACTCATGCATGCAAGAAGGTACAAATAAATGTTTGTAGAGTCCTGCGCTCTGAGTAGATGACTAATAAGTCTCTCGCTCTGAGGTAGATGACTAATAAGTCTCTCCGAGGTAGACGACTAATAAGTCTCTCCTTATGTAGATGACTGATAAGTCTATCTCTGAAGTAGATGACTAATAAGTCTCTCTGTATAGATGACTAATAAGTTTATCCTTATGTAGATGACTGATAAGTCTATCTCTGAGGTAGATGACTAATAAGTCTCTTCTTTGAATAGTTGACTAACAAGTCACTCTCTCTTAGATAGGTGACTAATGAGTCACTCTCTGAATAGGTGACTAATGAGTCACACTCTGGGTTATGCACCCTAATCAGATAAGTGACTAATGAATGAGTCACAAACTTGGGCTCAGCACCCATAACCATGTGACATTACAGTCACCTGAGCCTTTTGGCCCTGGCTCTAATTAACTAGCCTTTAGACTAGACAAGTGTTTTTGTTTTCATCGAACTTAAGGTCAGTCAAGCATTTCGTGCTTATGTCGATTAGATCTAATCTTTTTGGCTTGCGTTAAACACGTGAATACCGTTCTTGACTCATAAGTCAATACCATACGACTAGTGCTCAGTACTACTGCCAAACTTGACTAATGAGTCACAACTTTATAGTCAATACTGACACCATTGCCGATTCTGACTAATAAGTCAGTGCACTCACAAGTAAGAAAGATTGCTAAGCATTTAATGTGCAATCAATGTCAACATATAGAGCACTCAACATGCTTCATTAATAACCATGCATGTTGATGAACCCAAAACGGGTATGTTTTAAAAATTTATAACTTGCAAGCGCACGAATCGTATATGAAATATAGTGTTCGTGTAAGCACGAGATTGAACCCAAAGGAGTTGTCTAAAATAAAAAAGAAAACTATTTTAAACCAAAATTAATAAATTCTAACCTAGCTCCAAAGATTGATGAGATTTAATGTCATGAATATAAAATAAAAGATTTAAAATAAAGCTATTTAAGAGAATGAAAATAAACCAATAATGATTTTAAAATAAGTGGTAAAAAGGAAAGATTATTAAGATACTAGAATTCACAAAATGTAAGTTTAATAATACTTATTAGTATATTGATTCCCAAGTTTTAGTGATAGTTAAAATAAGTCAAACTATCATTTTCCAAGTAGATTTATTATTTTAAGCACAAATTACTTCTAAAAAGATAGGATTTTTCTTCACTTTTCAAAAAGTATAATTTCAAAGTATTTAATATGAATCAACCTAATGAAACAAAAAAAAATCAAATAACATTATTTATAAGACAAAACATAATATTTTTGTTCTAAGCATTGGATGTGTACAATTTAATGACCCATCTTACACAAAGAATATTATGTTTTGCAAAATGAAGAACAAAGTGCATATTATCTAACAATCCAAAATATGAGATATTAAATATGAAAGACATATATGAAGAAGAAAAATCTATAAACTTTGTTGCATTACAAGGGAAATCAACATACAACATAAATATTATCTAGTTACAAGTTGCTTCATTATGATCTTAATAATCTTATGAAAAAGATTAAAAGCACATAACTAGAATAGAAATTACAAAAAAAAAAAAAAAAAATTACAAACATAAATAGGAAAATTTGGAGGCGGAACCCCCAAATTTTTCCTCTAAAAGCTCATAGAAAAATGACCAAAAAGAAGAAAAATATGAAGAGAATGGAGTAGTCTTGAAAGTGTAGAAATTGTAGTGTAACCTTTTTAAAATAAGCACTCCCAAATGCTCTTGAAAATTCCCTATTTATAGCCAAAATGAGAGTATTAAAATAATAATAATATGGCAAATATGGATAAATTTTAGGGTGTAATGATGATTTTGGGGTAAAATTTGTAAGAAAGTGGGGTAAAAAAATGGTATTTTTGGACAAAGGGTACAAGGGGATAAATGAGCTTTTGTTGGGCTCAAAAAAGGGGAAAATTTGCTGGGTGGTAGGTGGCTGGTGTGTTGGGCTAGAGGCAGGCCAAGCGTGGTCTATGTTGGGTGCAGCGGGGCCGAAGGAAGCTTGGGGAGAGGACTTCGTTGGGCCTATGGAGACGGGCCCAGATGGCTGGGGCAGGTCTGATGAAGTAAGGAGCCACGCAGGCTTGGCTGGTGGGCTGTGTGGGCTACAGAGTGCTGGCGTTGGGCCTCGGCTGGCATGGGCCGAATGGAGTGGAGCAGCTAGAAAGAAAAATGGGCCTGGCTTGTTGGGGGCTTCGGCTGGTGTACGGCTGGGTGAGCCTTTTTTTCAAAATTATCATCTTTTGTCTTTCTTTTCCTTACTTTTCAAAGCCCAACAAATACAATAAATTTCCTACAAAATAAATATAAAATAAATCATAATAAACTATTTTCAACTATAAAATAAATCAATTTAACTCTTTGAAAATATTAATTATAACTTAATTTATATTTAACATTTAAGTTCAATAATACAACATTTTTTTACCTCAAACTAAACAACAA
Source organism: Humulus lupulus (assembly GCF_963169125.1). Lineage (NCBI taxonomy): Eukaryota > Viridiplantae > Streptophyta > Magnoliopsida > Rosales > Cannabaceae > Humulus > Humulus lupulus. Next base: position 218,820,394 of record NC_084796.1, on the reverse strand, counting down.
TAATTCGAATAATTAACTACAACATTTTACAACAAAATAACTATAAAAACACACAAAAATATATAAAATCAAAATAAACCCAATAAATTCAAAATTACTTTAAAACTTAATAAATCAATTAAAAACTCAAGAATTAAGCAACAATTAGCACATAAAAAGTGGTAAAATAACTCTATTTTGTAGAGTTATCACATGTCACATACTGGGTGCAGTTTTCTTACCTCTGGTTCGAGCGAGAAATGAGTTAAAAACGACACTTGAGAACGATCAATCCTTTGATCCCTTAGCAGTCACCTAGTCATAACCAATTATGGAATTCCATTAATAAAATAAATCAATAAAAGGTTTATAATCTAAAGCCTCACTCCCGGGACCAACCCCGTGCTCTCGGGACTTCCAATCCACCCAAACGGGGTAAGGGAATCATCCCCTGAGCCCCCAAAGTCATCCCAAGCCCTAAAAATAGGTCTTGCTGGAACTGACCTAGCGCTGGGGCACTACTAGGTAGCGTTGGGGCATTGCCCCAAGTCAGAGAGAATCCCATTTTTAACTCTGCCTAGTGCTGGGGCGCCACTGACAGACCAGAAAATTTTGGTCTTCTCCCCTGCGATCTCCTCTGAAAATCAAGCTTCAAAATCAACCCCAAACATCATCCAAACCTATAATTTATCCCCAAAACTTCATCCATACCTCAACCTCATCAAAACCCAAGCAAACTTTCCCAAAAACCTCCATGAATTCTCAACTATCCACTTCAAAATTCCAGTTGAAAACTAATAGAAAAACAGAGCAAAACTAGAGTTTCATGGCTGAAACCTTACCTCAAACTTGAATTGAGTCCTCTTCAATGGTTGAACTAAGGTTCTAAGCTCCAAACCTTGATCTCCTAGCTTAAATCCTCAAATGGAGTTTCAAAAATTCAAAGGAAGAAGAAGGAGGATGATGATCGAGAAAGAGATATGAGGAACATCTGTTTAGTTGCTGCCTTAGCCAAATTCCACAACCTTCCTCACTTAAACATATCCATTGGTCAAAATGACCAAAATGCCCCCAGGTCATTAAATTCCTTCTTGGCTAACAAGGGTAAAACCGTCCTTTCCTGCCTATCCAGTTAATTATAATTAACGTCTCACAGCACCCGTTATTCCCAATATCCTCAAATAATTACCAAATAATTTTGTCCCATTACCTGAACCCGATAATGTGTTAATCATCAAATTACCTCGAGACTCACCCCAAGCCTCGAAATTAACCCCATTATGACCAAACCGCTAACTTCTATTCAAAGATCGTCTCATGCCGAATAGCTCGAAAAAATCCACATTATAATGTGGCCTCATTCATAATTCACCAACATGCATGAAAATATACAAATATGCCCTCAACGGGTCAAATTACCAAAATGCCCTTATAATGAAAAGTGGACCCATATGCATGCATTTATCATCATATAATAATATAATTCACATAATCATGCATATAATCATTTAATGGCATAATAAATCAATTATGGCCCTCCGGCCTCCTAATCAAGGTCCTAAGCCTTATTAGGGAATTTTGGTTATTGCATGTAACTCAAATGAGAATTTTTTATATTTGTACACAAATGAATTATTGTACAAAATTTGCATAGACAAGAGAATGATTAAATAAATGCATATATATATTGTTATAAGAAAATATAATCAAGATTATAGCCCGGAGTATATATATTTTATGAGAATTGATATGTGTCATATAAGCGTTGCAACACAAATTATTTATTTGGAGCTCCTAGTAATATGAGAATTTAAAATATGTCTTACTGGAAAAATTCCAGAAGAATTTAACATGTCTTATGAGATATAAATTCAAAGTCGCGCGCATTATACAATAAAGATCTTTGTCTAGATTAAAGACATGTAAGTGAATAATTATTTGAAATTACAAATATGAGTGTATATGCAATGTGAATTCGTAAATAATACGTTGTAAAAAGCTCTTGAAGAGCTCTTGATTATTTTATAAACTATTGAAGAAGGATTTCTTATTTCATCTTGTAGATTGGGAATTATTAAATACATTCTTTATTAATAGATTAAATTATGAGTAGCGAAGTCCTAAAGAGCTTCGTATGCATAAAGAATCATAATTTATATGATCACTTGATGTAGAAATTAAAGAACATGTAACGAGAATGCAATAAATATATGGTCCTGAAGTTCCATATTGCAAATGAAAATTGATTTTATCGAAGATATTCATTCATATGATCATAGTTAAATTTTAAATTTTGGATTGAACATATTCATAGATAATGAATATCCACAAATATGATGCATATTATAACATTGTTGATATGATATGATAATGAACAAGGTTATATACATGATTGATTTAATATGTTGGATAAATATTCATATTCCATTATACACATATGTTCTAGAAGAGTTATAGTAAATATGTGATCATAGATAATTTATGGTGATTTATAATTACACTGAAAATTATGTGAGACATTTGATCACGAAAGTTACTATGGATATATGCATGAGAGGGAGATATATACGTGTTGCATTCTTTTTCCCTTAGTTCAGGTTTTGTCTCACTGGGTTTTCCTGACAAGGTTTTTAACGATGCAACTTTAAATCATGTTGAGATACTTGTAATTCATGAGGCAATGGGAAAATGTGTGATTGAGATCAACAAAACAACATATTTGAGGAACATGTTGATTATCACCCGATAAAGAAATACCAACAATTATCTATACAGATAATGATACATGTACTGCTCAACTAAAATGATAATACCTTAAATGAGATAGATTTAAATACATTTCACCGCAGTTCTTCTTCACATATGATCTTCAAAAGAGTGGTGATTTGATGTTCATCAAATTCGATCAAGCGAAATTCTTGCAGACTTATTTACAAAAGCATTACCAACATCAATGTTCGAGAAGATGGTACATAAGATCATAATGAGTCGATTAAAGGATCTTCAAGAGCGTCAAAATGAGGGGGAGTAAATATACATTACACTTCTTTCCCCTTGGCCGAACTTTTGTCCTACAGGGTTTTTCTAGCAAGTTTTGTAATGAGGCAGTTTTCATCGACATCCAAGGAGGAGTGTTATAAATATTATATATATGGATGTCCATAATAATGAAGAATCACTAGGTTACCCAAAGTAAAATATTATCATTAATTTTTTATTGTATTCAGAGTAGTTACCCGATTTTCCCACTAAAATAATACACACAAGAGTTTCACTCCCTCTTTACATCTCTCTATATTACTCAGTCTATTTCTTTATATTTGAGTATTCTTAATAGTTTTATAATAATAATATCATTCTAATAATTAAGAAAAAAGAAGAGAATATAAAAAGAATGATATCCTGCGCTCATCGAAATGAAACCACTTGAATATGTTCTAATTAATCTTATGAAGCCAATTAATTAATTATGTTAAGAAATGTAACACGTTAAAAATATTCTTCATGCATATAAGCTTATAAACCAAATTTCCTAACAAATTTTTTGGAAATATATAAATAAGATATATATATTTATATATGGAAGAATTTTTAATAGTTAGGCTAACATGTGATTACATTTTTAGTGACCTAGAAGATTTTAACATGTAATCAATGTACAAATTTCTATTTTGGAATTTAAATTATATTTTCAAATATAAAAATTAAATTTATTATTTATTGCAATAATGGTATATTATTAAAATGTCAATAATAATTAAATAAATAAGTAATATTTTTAATAATTTTTTTATTAATTTTAAATGAATAAAAAGTAAAATACTATGAGAAAACTCATGTGATTTTAAATCTACACGTCACTACAAAAAATAGGGCCTATACCGAGAACAAATGTCCTCGGTATAACCCCAAATGTCCTCGGCATAACCTATACCGAGACAATGTCGTCGGTAGAAAGTTATCGGTACATCCGCATCGGTAAAACAAAACTTATACCGACGACATTAAAAATGTTCTCGGTGTACGCTTTACCGAGGACAATTTCCTCGGTAGAAAGTGACAAAAGTCCTCGGTACAACCACCCCCAATTTGTCATCATACTGGTATATACCGACATCTTAGTGGTATATAGTCCTCGGTATAGACTTTTCCCCAATTTTTTTTTATATTTATTTATTTATTTTGAATTAAATATAAAAAAATAGAATAAAATTAAAACACTTATATTAAAGATATAAATAAAAACATAAGAGTATGTTCGCTGAATCAAAATAAAGAATTGTCTTAAACATGATAATGTAATAGTCAATTGTAATAAAATTCATACGTAAGTCCTACTGAGTCGGTGCTCCAACATCGGGATCATCGGGTGGTGGTGGGGCAGATTGAGATCCCGGGGTGATACAATGAGTCCGGACATGCTCCTCTAACTGTCGAAGACGCTCTCTCATCTCAGACAACTCTTCATCTCTAGTTTGTGAAGGACGAAAATCAAATGGAGTTCGGTCCCTTATGTTAAGGATACGTCCATATCCTTTCTGGTGGCCCCGTCGTTTTCCGAAGACAGTTTGTACCAAAGATATGTCTTCATCTTCAGGTGCACTCGAAACTGGTGTGGAACTCTCAGTATCAGTTGCCTGTGTCTGTTGTGTGTCGCGGTATGCACGCAATTCCTCCTGTGATACAATGTATAATGTAATTAAAATTTTGAAACAATTAAAAATTTGAAAAATGTTTAAAAAAACTTAACGTACCCAAGTATTTTTGGCTGTCTCTGTCACCCACCCTGTGCCTGATTTATGATGAGTATCCATCCAGCTATCCGGGATGGACTCAAGTTGCCCAGTCTCTAAATTGCGATGTCACGTACATATATTTTTATAAAATTAATAATTAAACGTAAATAAGAAAAATAAACTAAAAAATAATTAATTAACTAACCTTTTTATAGCGTAGGGCTGGGATTGACTGAGAGCCTCCATAGCTAAGCTCTTTCAGTTTCCTTCTATTTTCCTTGTTGACCACAGAACGTTTATGCAAAAAGTTATCGTTAGTAATATATTTAATTAAGATAGTTAAGTTTAGCAAGAAATTAATACCGTAATTTCTGGGCGTCGGAAAAATTCAATTGCTTTTTGCCACTGCGTATCCGTGCAACCACCATAACGATTTTGTGGCCCATTAATCGTTAAATGCTCTTTAATATCGTACTTCCAGTCAGAATACTTTTTAGCACACGAAGTATCAATGCCTCTCAAGATCCCAGGCATATGCCCTTCTCCATATCTAGCACGCCCAATATCAAACAAATCATCCTAATTTACAAACATTTATTAGTAAATATGATATATAACATAAAATGAGAATTAACATAAAAATACATAAACTACTTACTTCCAAATGTGCAAGTATTCTTTCTTTCGAGGCATTTGGTACTTTTGACCATTGAGGACAGTGCGGATCTGTGTACTGTCGAACAAGTAATCCGAGCTCTCTTGAGAAATTTAAGCTGTACTCTCCGATATCTTTATATGTTCTCCCCCGCACATCCCACTCGAGAGGGAGAGGACGCCCCAACTGTTCCCTCTTTTCCCGCGTGTTCAATCCTTTATGGCGTCCACGTTTACTTGGAGGCGCTATTGTATGCAAATTCAATATTTTAAAATTAATATGGATTAATTGTTAAATTTTAAGGAGTATATCAATGTGTAAAGTATTACCTCGTTCACAATCAGCTGGGATATCTGACGGTCCATGTGGAGGATCGCATCCTCCACCATCACCCCCGTGAGATTGAGCAATAAAATCAGTCATATCTGTCAAATTAATCGATATTAAAATTCCATTTATCAGTTAAAAATGACAATATAAAATTGCATCATGTAACAACTCCAGCATTCCATCAAATATTTTGTTGGGAATTTTTCCCAACACTTTGAAATGCATTAACTTCACTAGGAAATTCAATGATGTGTAATTTTGACACCCGGGGAATAATGGAGCCTCGATCTCAGCAAACAAATCGTTATAATGTTGCCCACTCATGTAGTCTGTTGTAGGTATTTCTTGACCGCGCTCATTCTCCGCTTGTTCGTCATTGTCATTTTGTATAAGATCAGTGGGAACATCCATCATTTCATCTTCATCATTTTGATCTATCCGAGCTCTCATTGGTATTATTTCATCCTCTCCATGCCAATGCCAATTGGTATATTTCCGTAGAAAACCCTTTACAAAAAGATGATTTTCTAATACATCAATCGTCTGAAATTCAACGTTGACACACCTCCTACATGGACATTTCACCAATCCCCTTGAGTCAACGCACTGCCGAGCTCTCTGGAGAAAATCCATCACACCAGCCTCATACTCATCGGATAATCGATCTGTCAAATTAATCCAACTCTTGTCGATCGACATTGTATGAATGTAGCACTGCACGGAACACTAATCATCAATCTTACAATCAATTTGTGTGTGTCCTAATTCAGAGAGAGGCAAATGTAAGAGTCTTCAATGACTCACCCTCTCTAAACGGGTCTAAGGCTTCTTGTGATGAACACTAAAAAAATATAATATTATCACTAGGTGATAATAACACTATTATATCTTTGGTAATAATTTCTTATTACCAAAGAAAAAAGAAAATATAATTAAATATGTTTTTTTAATGTCTTATGCTTTTTGAAGTTAATTATGTTGTTTTATGATATCTAACTATAATATATTTCAGTGTAAATATTATTAAAATTATTTAAATTTGACATATTAATTTAGTATTTATTAAATTACATATTTTACTTATGCTTTATTGAATAGTTTTATTAATTTAAACAAAATTTCTAAAATTTGTTTAAAATTTATTTAACTACTTTAGGATTTAATTATTACTTAAATTATTTAATTAATTTTTATTTTTATTAAAATTTAGTTGCATAATGTTAATGTTAATTATTTTTAATCTTAATTTTAAAATATATTATTTATATAAAAAATATAAATTATTCAAAAATTGAATTTTTTTTTAAAAAATACAGAAAAATTAAAAACAACTAACAAATATTATTAAAAATATATTTTTTTAATTTTAATTTTAATAATGATTAAAACTAACAAATATTAAATTTAATTTTTTTAATTTCAATTTTAATTTTAATAATGGTTTTCTAATAATATATTTGTTAATTTTATTTAATCAGAACTAACACATTATTTTTTTACATATTAATTTAGTATTTATTAAATTACATATTTTACTTATGCTTTATTGAATAGTTTGATTAATTTAAACAAAATTTCTAAGATTTGTTTAAAATTTATTTATTTACTTTAGGATTTAATTATTACTTAAATTATTTAATTAATGTTTATTTTTATTAAAATTTAGTTGCATAATGTGTTGACGCCGTTTTTCGTCAACAGATAAAAGAAGAGCACAAAAACAATGGATGATGATGGCCAAACGGAACAAACAAATCAAACACACGATTTTTTACGTGGTTCAGCAGTTAATTCTGCCTAGTCCACGAGTCTCTGTTATTAATCTTAAGATTATCTCTGAACAATTCTTTAGCATGAATTCTCCAGAGTTTTCTCTCAAGGATCAGAATTTCGGTCCCTTACAATGGTGCATGGCTTCTCTATTTATAGAGAATGATGCAGAATACTATCCCACATATTTTGGGTAGTTACTCTTTTGTGAATAAAATAAATGGCTTTAAATGCCTTTAATCAGATAAAAAAGGAAACGTCCCTGAAGACCAGGGGACGCATAACTGACTAAATAATATCCCACGATTCTTGGGGATTTACATCAATAAATGAGGATTACATCTCATGTCTACAATACTTGTAGATATTCAAGGTGGTTATAGCGTATCTCCAAGGCTTCAGCATCTCAGGTTTCATGTCATTGTGCGAGCCACTGACATCTCCCGAGCTAACATTGCTTTCGAGGTAGTACATCGAGCTCAAGACCCATGCTCCGATGTTCCTGAAGATGAAGGTGTTCTCGGAGCTACCTTTCGAGATCGAGATCATTTCGAGGTCATCGCATTCGAGATCATATATCATACTTTGCATGCTCGATTTACCGTCCTAGAGCTTACCCTAACCCTCACGAGATCATTTAATGCGAACTCAGCTTTCGAGGTCATACTTACTATGGCTCGAAATCTGGGCATAACATCTTGCCCCCTCAAAAGTATTTGTTCGAATCCTAAGAGAAGGAAACTTTTGAACTACTTTCTCTGGGAACCGTACCGTCATATGCTCTTGAAAATGGACACGTGCCAGATGGGTATTGCTTACTTTAGGTACTTGAGTACCTTGGGAACACGCCCACGATCGTCCGTCTGACAACTTTTCGGCGCCATCTTGTCATTGATCCCCATCCGTTTGATCTAGTGAAAATTCCATTCGACGCTCCTGATTAATTCCATTTTCCCACCTATATATACAAGACCCCCTCTTCGTCTTCTTCTTTACGTTTGTTCATCGTAACCAGAAAGAAAAAGAAAAACAAGAAAACCAGAGACTTTCTCAAGAAGCTTCCATCCCGTGCATGTTTTCTCGACCCAAGAAACAAAGAAATCCTGGTCTGTTCGAGTCAGTGAGTTCTTTCTTGCAACCTCTCCTCCAATCGACGATTTCGCTGCAATCACCATCACTGTGTAAGTATGCCATTTTTGTTTTCAGCTTTTTACCCATTCTGTTCTTGTTGTGTATGCTAGTTTACGTTCTTAGAATGATACGATAGGAAGTTTTGAACCAATGGGCTTTTATGCCTTCTAGATTTTCATTTTGGATGTTCGTCTCTGGTTTGTACCCAGTTTTGTCGTTTGAACGAAGTCTCAAATTTCTGGGTTTTGAAAATTTTAGGCCATATTTCTTGTATACTAAGTTTTCGGGTAAAAACCCTTGTTCTTGACAGTTGCACGAAACCCAAAAATGCCCTTTCCTGGCTAACCGCCACCTTTCTTTCCCTTGAATTTCGGGATTTTCAAAAAATCATCCACGCTCCTTTTCTTTCCTGTGGAACACACGCTCTGACTCTTTAGTAAGGGTCTTAATACTTAGTTTCTTGTCCTTAAATCTCCGAGTTCTTACCATCGAGCTCGTGATTCTTGCATGCATGGCCCTCACCATTTTTTCTTTCTCGTTAGATGTCACAGAATCTGGAAAGACGGTGGGGGTCATTACGAGCAATCCCTTACGAGCCCAAATCTCCGAGCCCGGAATCGGTCTTTGCCCGGAACCAACGTCGGATTAAAGAATACGAGATCGCACGCGAGCAAGAAGACATTCGAGCCCACTATCGTCGCCAGATAGACGAGGTTATTGAAAAGAAGAGAAGAGTTCTTCGGGAAGTCATCTATCCGGAGCCCAACCCAGGACCTAGGCCAGTTCCCCTCGACCCTGCGTTAAAAGTCACGGTTGCATACCAACCAGGGGAACTCCAGTTTTCCTTAATGGCGGAGCCTTCGTCTTCGCAGCCTAGGAGGGAGATGTTTGAAGCCGAGTTCTACCAGAGCTCGGTTACCACCAGCGACCAAATAACTGATATCTTGGCCCTCCATGGCCTTAGTTCGTTGGACACACTGAAGTGTCGAGCTCCGACTAGGCATGAACGGAGCTGTTTCGCCCCTGGGGGCCGCGATTCCAGTGTAAAATACGCGGCCTGGAGCCAGGAACATATAAGGGCAGGAGCTTTACTGCCCCTGAAGTCCTTTTTCAGAGACTTCATTGATTTCGTTGGGTTGGCTCCATTCCAACTCAACACCAATTCATACAGGGTGATGTCTGCCCTAAGGTCCTTGTTCCACGAGCTGGAGTGGACAGGGCCTTCACCCCAAGAGATCTTATATCTCTTTTGTTTGAAGAGTAATCCCTCCCGAGCTCGGGGAGGAGATGGATTTTACTATCTTTTGAGCTACCCCAAAGAGACGAAGATCTTTGAAGATCTTCCGAACCACCCTCCTGACTTCAAGAAGGCTTTTTTCTGGACAGACGGTCTGTCCCCGTCTCGACATCGTTCGTTTAGGCGGATTCGTAAGTATTCTCGTTACCTTCTATTTTTGAGCTCGGAATTTTAGCCCTTAAATCCATATTTTGTTGAAGTGTATCTCGCCTTTTAGCTAACTTTCAGCGTCCCACCCCTGACGAGACAATGAAGGGGCATAGAGAGACCTTGCTCCGGCTCCCTTACGGCAGGAGATCTCTCTCATTTCTACTACATGAGGACAAGCTACGAGCTTGTGGGTTGTTGGGACAGGGCCAGTCAACCTCTGACTGGTCCAGTAAAAAATATGAATGCTGGGAGGAAGTGCCACTGCCCACAGGCATCCTTCCTCCGAGGAGGGAAAGGAGGGCACCTCTCCCAATTCGATCGAGAAGTCCGCGGTCGGGGAACGAGGCCAATGACGAAGCCTCGAGTTTGGACTCAGATGGAGGTAAAACCCTTCCTACTTCGCGAATGTGGTCCCCCACTTTATTAAAACACAGGCCCAATAGACTAGTCTCGTGCCCACATGATAGATACCACTTCTACATATGGAGTTGGGTAGACGACTGTGTCCATAGGTTTGATAGTGGGCTCGGGAAATACGACACTATGTACACCACGGATCAGGTGTGGAATGGGATAGTTGTGCAGTATGGGACCAATGATTATAGGGACCTCTCGAGGTTATCACCAACTTATAGGGAAGGCACTCCCCCCCGCCTCTTCTGAAGACGGGGGAATTTCATGGTCCCCAAGCTTGAGCTCGGGGGAGAGTTCCAGTTAGGTTTTTTCTTCAACTGGTTTCCATCTTTTTTCAAAGTTATTCTTATTGTTTAACTCACTGTCATTGTGCAGGTGCCATGAATCCCGACCTTGACGCCGTGCTTTTTAGCGATGGGGGAGCTGGCGCCCAAAAGAGTAAACGCCCGAGGATACCAAAGAGATCCGACCGATCGCCCAAGGTACCTAAACATCGCGAGACGACTCCCATGACCCAGACCACTGCGAACACCTCCAAGGAACCGACTGCCCAGATTGATGGGTCAGGCCCGACTGCATCCATCTCCCTGCTTCCCACCGAAACCCGGTTAATAGTTGTTCGGCCCCTGAAGAAACCTTCTACCTCAACGGTTCAGCTGCCAACGGCTCGAACCCACACTGAGGAGTATGTACTTGATGGTGCCGCTGGGACAGAAGGGGCTTTACTCAGCTCGGACGTCCTTTCTCGGGTAGGTCAGAGCTTTTCTGGCTTCGGCGCCGACCACTGGGATCTCGTGCGCAAGGCTTCGGACTGCAACACTCTTTATGAGAAGAGTATCGAACTCACCGCTGCGGTAGCCTTCTCAACTCTATTTTAAGTATTTATGCCTTAATTCGCAATTCTGATTCGTTCTTTGTGTTTCAGGCCCTTGTTGTTTCAGCACAGCTCAACTATAAACTGACCAACGAGGTGCAAACGAGCTTGTCTCTGGCTCAGAAGTCGAAGGATCTCGAGCTTAAGATGATTGACGAGCTCAAAGACTCGAAGTCTGAACTTGAAAAACTGAAGACCCGTCTCGAAGAGCTGGAAAAGTCAAATGTTGAGCTCGAGAAGGCCAATGCCAAGCTCGAAGAGGAGAAATCTGCTACCCTCGACCTCATGGAGAGCGAGAAGGTCCGCCTCCTGAACGAGTCTAAGGAGCAGAAGGAGAAAGCGGTCGACCAGGCCATGTACAAGCTTTGGGCCGACAATGCCGACCTCGACACCAGCTTCCTGGGTCCTCTCGAAGCCACATATGTTGAGCGGTGGAATACCCGTCTCGAGGCAAGTGTAGCTGCTCGAGAGGCGGCCCAGCAGGATAGCCATGCTATTCGTCCTGGAGGGTCTGGTGATACTGATGCTGAGAGGGCCAAGGATACTCCTCTTCCTTAAATCCGATCTCGGAGAAATCAGTCATCAGGAAGAAATCAGTTACCGGGGCTGCGTCCCCTTATTTCTGTAACTATTTAAATTTGTGCCCACGGGGCTGACACAATTTCTTTAACTATCCCTTTTATATGCTTTACATTTCTTGGCTCGAAATATTTTGCATATTCTTATATTGATGAGCTAGTTATGTTTATTTAATTCATACAAACACAATTTGGATTTAGGCTCGAAATTCGATGCATTCATGCATAGTTTATTCGAATTATCCGCTTCCGACCTCGTTATTTATCAAGGTCGGATATTACTTTAACCATGAACTGAAAAGTACTTATATGGTATGTAATATGAATGATTTGGTTATCTTTTTAGTCACTTTTCCTCATCCTCAGTATTTTGGCTCCGAGGTTAAGAGTTCGAAACTATTTTTCTAAGATATTCTAGCCTCGACTTTGACTTATCTCGCAATAGGTTTAGGCTCCCATTTATCGTCGATCGATTAATTTGGCTGGTTTGTTCCAAACCTATTAAGCTTGCACATCTGGTTAACTCCAAACGTTTTAGGTTTTTGGTAGTTCGGTTATGTCCGAACTATCCCAGCCCGCGTACTTGATTATTTCCAAATACTTAATGTTTTTGATAACTCGGTTAAGTCCGAACTATCTAAGCTCGTTCAGTTAAGTCCGAACTATCTAAGCTCGTGTATTTGGTTATATCCAAATACTTTATATATATATATATTTTTATTTTTTAAGCTGGTGGTATGTATACCAATGATGCCCCCTTAATATCCTATGAGTGTGACCATAGGTTATTAAATTAAGAGAGATTGCAAAAATAAAAATAAATTACATGTGAAACAAAGTAGACCCTTTATTTGATGAAATGCAAAAGTAAACTAATATAAATAGAAAATCATGGTTACAGGCGACACTTTTTACACTATTGATAATATGGTCTAAGGTGTTCGCCATTCCATGCTCGAGGTATCAGGCTCCCATCTAATCTCGCAAGTTTGTATACGCCAGGTCAGATGACTGATTCTATCTGGTATGGTCCTTCCCAATTCGGCCCGAGCACCCCAGCTGCTGGATCTCGGGTTGCCAAGAATACTCATCTCAAAATCAGGTCTCCCACTCCGAACTTTCGATCTCGAACCCTCTTATTGAAATATCTCGTGGTTCGTTGCTGGTAAGCAGCATTTCTCAGCTGAGCCTCTTCTCTTTTTTCTTCGATCAAGTCTAGGGTTTCCTCGAGCTGAGTATGATTGGAACTTTGATCGTAAATCTGAGTTCGGATCGTCGGAATTTCGACCTCGATGGGCAACATCGCCTCGCAGCCGTATGCTAGAGAGAACGGAGTATGTCCTGTCGATGTCCGAGCTGTAGTTCTATATCCCCAAAGGACTTGGGGTAATTCCTCGGGCCATCGTCCCTTTGCCTCCTCCAACTTTTTCTTTAGAGAACTCTTGAGAGTTTTGTTAATGGCCTCGACCTGACCATTCGCCTGAGGGTGAGCCACTGACGAAAAACACTTTATTATACCATTCTTGTTAAGTCGCAATCGAACTGGGTTCCGTTATCAGATACGATCTTTCTTGGTACTCCATATCGGCATACAATATTCTTTACCACGAAATCAAGGATCTTTTTCGAAGTTATGGTCGCCAATGGCTCAGCCTCCGTCCATTTTGTGAAGTAATCAACGGCGACCACAACATATTTAACTCCGCCTTTGCCAGTTGGGAGTGATCCTATGAGGTCGATGCCCCATATCGCGAAAGGCCATGGGGATGTCATCATGGTCAGTTCGGAAGGTGGAGCTCGGGGTATCGTGGCGAATCTCTGGCATTTGTCGCACTTTTTCACGTACTTGAAGGAGTCCGTTTTAATGGTTGGCCAGAAATATCATTGGCGTATAATCTTCTTGGATAGGCTATGCCCCCCGGTATGGTCTCCGCAGAACCCTTCATGAATTTCTTCAATGATCTTCGTAGCCTCGGGAGGAGTTACACATCTAAGCAGCGGCATGGAGTACCCTCTTCTGTATAACTTTCCATCCAGAATGGTGTAACGAGGAAGTTGATACATCAACCTTCGAGCTTGATTTCGATCTCTCGGAAGAATCCCATTTTCGAGATAATCGACTATCGGACTCATCCAGGTTGGTTCTGTTTCAATCATACACACATCTTCCTCGTCTGGCTCAGTAATGCTGGGTGCTGATAGGTGTTCTACGGGTATAACATTCAGCTCTTCATTTTCGGCGGAAGTGGCGAGCCGAGCTAAGGCATCTGCATTTGATTTTTGTTCTCGGGGAACCTGTTCGATTGCATAAAACTCGAAATACTCCAATGCGGATTTTGCCTTCTCCAGATAAGCTGCCATTTTTGTGCCACGAGCTTGGTATTCTCCCAAGATTTGATTAACCACGAGCTGGGAGTCGCTGTAGCAATGTATAGCTTTGGCTTTGAGCTCTTTTGCTATTCGTAGTCCCGCAAGTAGAGCCTCATACTCAGCTTCATTATTAGATGCCTTGAAGCCAAATCTTAAAGCAGAGTGAAATTTGCTCCCTGTAGGAGTGATCAGAAGAACTCCTGCCCCCGCTCCATTTTCATTTGACGAGCCATCGACGTAGAGTTTCCACAGCTCGTGGGCTGTGGTTATTACCTCGTCGTCGGCTATACCAGTGCACTCCACTATAAAGTCTGCCAAGGCTTGTGCCTTAATGGTCGTTCTCGGATGGTAGGTGATCTCGAACTGTCCGAGCTCAACAACCCATTTAAGGAGTCGACTAGACGCCTCTGGTTTAGACAAGACTTGCCTTAGTGGTTGATCTGTTAGTACATGGATAGGATGTGCCTGAAAGTAAGGGCGGAGCTTGCGAGATGAGTGGATTAGACTGAGGGCGAGCTTCTCCATCAGTGGATATCTTGACTCTGCCCCCAGTAATCTTTTTGTTGATATAGTAGACGGGTTTCTGTACTCTCTCTTCTTCTCGAACGAGCACCGCGCTTATCGCGTGTTCGGTAGTGGAGAGGTATAGGAATAGTACTTCTCCCGTCTCAGGCTTCGATAGGATGGGCGGTTCGGCTAAATGCTTTTTGAGCTTCTGAAAGGCTAGCTCGCACTCGTCTGTCCATTCGAACTTCTTACTTCCTTTCAATAAGTTGAAGAATGGGAGATCTCGGTCCATTGACTTCGAGATGAACCTGCTCAGAGCTGCCATCTTGCCAGTCAAGCTTTGAACATCTTTATGCTTCCGAGGCGAAGGCATATCGATCAAGGCCTTTATTTTGTCGGGATTAGCCTCGATCCCACGAGAGTTGAAAATGAAACCCAGAAATTTTCCTGAAGACACCCCAAAAGTGCACTTCTGAGGATTCAACTTCATGTTGTACTTTCTGAGCACGCCAAAGCACTCTTCAAGGTCATCAACATGGTTCTTGTTAAGTTGAGACTTTACAAGCATGTCATCAACATAAACTTCCATGTTGTTCCCTATTTTCTCTGAGAACATCATGTTTACGAGCCGCTGGTACGTGGCTCCGGCATTCTTGAGTCCGAATGGCATGACATTGTAGCAGTAGAGCCCTTTATCTGTGATGAAGCTCGTATGCTTTTGGTCTGGGGCGTGCATGGGAATCTGGTTATATCCAAAATAGGCATCCATGAATGACATCAGGCCATGCCTCGCCGTGGCATCCACGAGCTTGTCAATTCTTGGCAGCGGAAAACAGTCTTTCAGGCAGGCCTTGTTGAGGTCTGAGTAATCAATGCAGGTTCTCCACGTCCCATTGGGCTTCGGGACCAACACTGGATTGGCTACCCAGTCAGGGTAAAAAGCATCCCTGATGAAATTGTTTGCTTTCAGCCTGTCAACTTCCTCCTTTAGTGCTTTCTTTCTATCCTCGTCCAACTGTCTTCGCTTTTGTTGCTTCGGGGGAAAGCTTTTGTCTATATTCAATGCATGGCTCGCAACATTTGGGCTTATCCCCACCATGTATGAGTGTGACCATGCGAAGACATCCTGGTTTTTCTTGAGGAAGCAAATTAATTGCTATTTTGCTTCGTCTTGGAGGTGTTTTCCGACCTTTACCTTCTTCGAGGGTTCAACATCGTCGAGCTGAACTTCTTCGAGCTCTTCCAATGGTTCGAGGTCAACCTTCTCCTCGATCCTTGGATTGATTTCCTCGTCAATTTCTAAAACCGTCCCATCCTTATTTTGTATGATAACGAGTGCTTGAGCGCTCGTTTGTTTCTTTCCCCTCAAAGAGATACTATAACACTCTCTCCCTGCCAATTTATCTCCTTTCAATGTTCCGACCCCGCTCGGAGTTGGGAACTTAAGGGCTAGGTGCCTTACAGATGAAACTGCCCCCAGCCCGACCAGGGCGGGTCTCCCGAGCAGTACATTATAGGCAGATGGTAACTCTACTACCACGAACTCCATCATCTTGGTCACCGAGACTGGATAGTCTCCCAAGGTCACAGGGAGTTCGATGGACCCCATACAGGCGGTTCCTTCTCCAGAAAAGCCGTACAAAGTGGTTGCACAAGCCTTCAGGTCGCGAAGGGAGAGTCCCATTTTCTCTAGTGTTGCTTTATAAAGAATGTTAACTGAGCTCCCATTGTCTATGAGAACTCGGCGCACTCTTTTGTTGGCAAGCTGCAGGGTGATGACTAGTGGATCGTGATGAGGGAACTGGACATGGGAGGCATCTTCCTCGGTGAAGGTTATAGGTTGAGTTTCAACCCTTTGTCTTTTTGGTGCCCTTGGTTCGGGTTCATAAGGAGACCCGTCCCCCGTCTTCAACTCATTCACGTATCGCTTTTGAGCATTTCTACCCCCTCCTGCGAGATGAGGCCCTCCCGAGATGGTTATTACATCCTCTCCATCAATCGGCGGGGGCCTGTCATCTTCCCGAGACCGGGAGTTATTATTCTGTGCCGCCGGAGGCGCGGCTATTCTCTGGCTTGCAGTGGTCTGTCCAGTATTTTGGTTTTTGACATACTGCCTGAAATAACCTCTCGAGATCAACCCTTCGATCTCGTCCTTCAGCTGTCGGCACTCATCAGTTGTGTGTCCGGTATCCCTATGAAACCGGCAATACTTACTGGAATCCCTCTTGGACTTTTGATTCCTCATTGAGTCCGGACGCCTGAAGGGGACCTGGTTTTCATTAGCCAGGTATATGTTTTCCCGAGACTCGTTGAGCTCGGTGTGCACTTTATATACGGAGAAATACCTTTCTCCTTTCTTCTTCTTTCCTCCATCAGCCTCGGGGTTATTTCCCTCGCTCTTTTTCCTCTTGGAGGGATTCTCCGAGGTAGGCTGTGGAGCTGCTGGGTCAGCCGAGGTTGAGGCGGAGTTAATGTTTATCGTTGTAGTTTCGGTCTGCGAGGTCGCCTTGAGCGTTGACCTCGCCTCCTCTACATTGACAAACCTCTGCGCCCGTCTGTTAAACTCGGTTATCGACCTCACCGGTTTCCCTTGCATGTCATCCCAAAGGGCACTCCCGGGTAAAACACCAGCTCGGATAGCCATTAGGTGCCCACTGTCATCCACATCTCGAGCTCGGGCGACCTCAAGATTAAATCTTGTCAGATAGCTTTTCAGTGTTTCGCCCGGCTGTTGTCGGACGTTGGTCAAAGTGGATGCCTCTGGTCTGACTCCCATCATAGCCCGGAACTGCTTCTTGAAGTCCCTAGACAAATGATCCCATGAGGTTATCGAGTGTCTCTTGTACTTCTCGAACCAACTCTTGGCAGGTCCGGCCAATGATGTTGGAAACAACATGCACCTGAGCTCGTAACCCACGTTACTAGCTCTCATAATAGTGTTGAATGTACTCAGGTGGCTACATGGGTCGGTTTTTCCCTCAAACGCTGGGACGTGAGGGATCCGGAACCCTTGGGGAAACTGAGTGTTAGAAATATTGGGAGAAAACGGCTCGAGCTCCTCATCAGAGTCCTCATATCGACCGTTCCCTCGTTCATTCTTTAAAAGCCTAAAGGCTTTTTCGAGCTGATCAATCCTCTCTTGGACTGGGTCCTTAGGCGGTGTCTGGAATTGCCAGTCATTGATTATGATCCCAGGCTCGCGTCTCCGTGAGGGATCTCTACGCCCGTTTAGGTGATTCCTTAGGTCCGGATTCGTCTGATCTCCCTTCCCCCTGCTCTGATTCAGATGATTCCGCAGGTCGGGACGGGTCTTGCGGCTTCCAGTATTTTTACGACCTTGGTCGCGTTTACTGACGGACCTGGTTTCTCCGGACTCGTCACTGGTGAAACTTATTGATCGGTCGTTTCGAGATGGGTTCTTCCCATGTCGCCTTGTCTCCGCAGTGCGAGACCGGGACGTCTGACTTCTCTCAGATTGTGCGCCTCTCCGCTCCTGGAAAGTCTCCCTGTGTCCTTGCCTATCCCCCGTACGCCCTTGATCATGATTCTGAACAGGTTGAGCATTTCTGCGGGGAGGTGAAGGATATCTTACGGGAGATGGAGGGAACCGTATAGGTGACGGTGGCTGCCTCCCTTGCTTCAGCCTAGAGGGTCCAGAATTTGCCCGAGATGGGCCAGTCGCGTTCGGTGCGCTACCAGGAACCTGAGTCCGAGCCTCGGTAGGAGCTCGGTTATTCTCAGTTCCTGCAGGTGCTTCCGCAGGTGGGTTAGGCGGGACTCGAGCTCGGGTACTCCTCTGGGGCCTAGGAGGAGCGGATTGCTCTGCTGGTGCCGGAGGTTGAGTCGGCCTCCTTGTGGCAGCATCTTTTCGTGGTCTTCCACGGGGCCTCCGGGGAGGAACATGCACGTCTCTTGGAGGAGGGACTTGGTTTTCGTGCGAAGGCGGGGGCTGAGCCACCTGCGCCTCCGCGGCTATCCTAGTCAACTCCTCATTACGTTTGTTGGCTTCTGCCAACAACTGTTTCAGCTGCCGATTCTCCAATTCTACAATAGGGACATAACGCTCAGGATTGTAGTACATGTCCTCATCCCTTGGTTGTGGAGGTGGTCCCCGGGAATCAGAGGACCCACTTCTTTCATCAGACTCCGGGTTCTCCATTGGTTGTTTTCCAGGACGTCTTGGGTAATTTTCTTCAGGAGTGTTCTGATTGTTTGCAACCATGAATCTCTCAGGGATGAATGCTTAAGGCTCTCAATGAAAGCACCAAACTGTTGACGCCGTTTTTCGTCAACAGATAAAAGAAGAGCACAAAAACAATGGATGACGATGGCCAAACGGAACAAACAAATCAAACACACGATTTTTTACGTGGTTCAGCAGTTAATTCTGCCTAGTCCACGAGTCTCTGTTATTAATCTTAAGATTATCTTTGAACAATTATTTAGCATGAATTCTCCAGAGTTTTCTATCAAGGATCAGAATTTCGGTCCCTTACAATGGTGCATGGCTTCTCTATTTATAGAGAAGGATGCAGAATACTATCCCACATATTTTGGGTAGTTACTCTTTTGTGAATAAAATAAATGGCTTTAAATGCCTTTAATCAGATAAAAAAGGAAACGTCCCTGAAGACCAGGGGACGCATAACTGACTAAATAATATCCCACGATTCTTGGGGATTTACATCAATAAATGAGGATTACATCTCATGTCTACAATACTTGTAGATATTCAAGGTGGTTATAGCGTATCTCCAAGGCTTCAACATCTCAGGTTTCATGTCATTGTGCGAGCCACTGACATCTCCCGAGCTAACATTGCTTTCGAGGTAGTACATCGAGCTCAAGACCCATGCTCCGAAGTTCCTGAAGATGAAGGTGTTCTCGGAGCTACCTTTCGAGATCGAGATCATTTCGAGGTCATCGCATTCGAGATCATATATCATACTTTGCATGCTCGATTTACCATCCTAGAGCTTACCCTAACCCTCACGAGATCATTTAATGCGAACTCAACTTTCGAGGTCATATTTACTATGGCTCGAAATCTGGGTATAACATAATGTTAATGTTAATTTTTTTAATGTTAATTTTAAAATATATTATTTTTCTTATCAATTCACTATTTATTAAATTAGAAATTTTATTGAGTACTTCTACTAATATTCACAATATCTCTAAATTTTACAATTCTATAAAAATATTAAATATGTTTACTAATATGTTTAATACACATAAAATTCACCAAAACAACATAGAATTTATTTTTAAAAAAATACTAATTAATCATATAATAATTTTCTAATTCGTAATATCATTTTTACTAATACTTATTTTGAAAACCTAAAAATAAATACATTCTATCTAATATAATAATTTCAGATTTTTATTAAAATTAATATTATATTATTTATATAAAAAAAACATAAATTATTCAAAAAATTGATAAAAAATACAGAAAAATTAAAAAAAAACTTATCAATGCCTTCAATATCTAGCTAGCAATCTCTTTAGTCCAACAAAAACCGAATACCCAACCTTCAAACAAAAATTACAAAATATCATTATACAATTTCATAAATATATATATATATATATATAAAATGAATAAATCGTTAGAATTACTTTAAGATTTATTACTTATTTAAATAAAATTTCAGGATTAATGTTTATTTTTATTAAAATTTGGTTGCATAATGTTATTGTTAATTTGATTTAATCATGCTTAAAAATATATTATACAACTTATCAATTCACTATTTCTTAAATTATAAATTTTATTGAGTATTTTTAATTCTAAAAAAAATTGGGCAGCATAACGACTGTATTTTCATAAATCCCAAAATTTAAAAACCTGCAAATAACACATAAAAAAAATATCCAGTCGCAGAACATACACAAAGCAATACAAATACATTGTAAATGACTATATAATTTATAATTATTACTCTAAATTTTATTAATTATTCAATTTTCTATTTAAAATATCATAATTCTACTAAAAATTAACAACAAAAACAAAGCATCAATATTCATCAACACTAAGAATAAAAAAATTAATAACAACAACAAAATTCAAATTAAATAAACAAAACTCACTCTAATAATCAAAATTTATTAACCAAATCTAATAATCTAAAACTAAAATTATTTAACCCAATCTAAAAAACAAACAATCAAATATTAAATTTTCATATAAACATATATTTATAACTAAAAGTCAAATTATATACCTAAAAAATAAATTATTAAATTAATAAATTTTCATACTAATAAATTAATTATTTATCATATGATTAAACTAACTAAATCTTAAAACTATATATGTATTTTACTAAAATACTACACAATATATTATTTCCTCTAAATTGGATATCACTAAATTTTTAACTAATTTTCATCACAAATTATTATTCTTACCTATTTTAATTACATAATCAGAAATTATATATATAATATAACAAATAACAATATATTAACAATATTAAACAAATTGTAAATAAAACCCTAAAAATATTTATGCAAAAAATATAAATAAAACCAAAAAATTACAAAGAAAATGTGAAATACCTCTAAAACCGCTGGTATACAATGCAAAACCTGAAAATAATACCACAAAAATCTCATTATAAAAGACCAAAACTGAAAAAAAAATTTAAAAATTTATACAAAAAAAAAACTGAAATATTTGTAAATAATTACCTCAATAGACCTTATAGCCACTTAAATCGTCTTTGGAAGGGAAACTTTGACCAAAACCAAAGTTTGTGGGGGCCAAAATCCAGAAAAATAGAAATGGGGGGCGGAGAAAACGGTTCTCAGATTTTTCCGTTTCAGAGAGAATGAGCTATCTGTTTGGGGAAAATGAAGATTATAAAGACCCTATACCGAGAACATGTTCTCGGTATAGGGTCCTCGGTACACAAACTAAAATGAAATAACCGCGTAAAAAAGGCGGGAGTCTAAATTATCTATACCGAGTACACGTTCTCGGTAAAGACCTCGGTAAAGACCCTATACCGAGAATATGTTCTCGGTATAGAGTCCTCGGTACACAAACTAAAATGAAAAAAACCGTGTAAAGGAGGCGGGTGTCTAAATGATCTATACCGAGAACTTGTACTCGGTAACATGTTCTCGGTATAGAACGTTTTTTTTGTAGTGCGTTTAGTCTAATAGCAAAAAGAAAATCTATAGAGCACCGTATTACCAAGATTAGTCTGAGAGATTAATAATCACTAGCATATACAACTCCATTGGCGAGAAGATAAGCTAAGTCTATATTATGAATGTTGAAAAAAAAAGATTAAGAATCTCTCTAGATGCAAATTACCGAGCACTGTACATTTGAGATCTTTCAATAATATTGATTTTCCAACTTAAATTCTTGTTGTTCAACTTATTTTTTTTTTAATTTTATCATGATATAATTGAAAAAAAAACTTCAGAATGTAACTTAAAAAATTATTTATAAAGTCGGATATAATTGAGAACAAAATTTAATAATTAGCTGTTCAATTGAATTACTAAAATTATTTTATTTCTCTAGACTCTTTATATATTATATTTGCTTACTTTGATAGACAATATATAAATTGGTTATTTCAATTACATTAATATTGACTGGATATAGATTTCAGCAAACATAATATACAAGCAAATTGAATCATTTTGTTTATGTATACTTAGAATATCAGCCTTTCTAAACGATGAATAGAGAAAAATCATACTCAATACTGTTATTATAAAGTTTAATTTTTAGAAATTAATTAATAGCTAAATACTAAAAAAATATTTATTAAATAATATCTAATCTTTATTAATAGTCTTTTTAAGGAAATAAAATTTTAAATAAATACCATGTGAACTAGTAAGCATCATGTTACATTCAATAATACTCAATAATTTTTTTAGTCATTTATCAAAATAATCACAATCATTCAATAATACAACCATTCAATATTGATCTAACGATTAAAATTAATGTAGCCATCTAAGATAAAAATTTAAAATTAATGTAACCATTGAATACATACCCATATATATTTCATTTCAAATAATTACAACCCTACATAAACTCCACTTTATTAATAATTAAGTTATAAGCAATTGCGTCACACAAGAGCTTATAGTTATTATTATTGACAAGAAACCGACTTTATTTTTAATATTATTACATGACTCCAAATAATACTTATAAATAAAGAACATATATATGTTAGTTTACTCCAATTAGTAATAATTAGATATGTCTTGGATTAAAGATGATATGTTCAAGTAAGAAGATCCACCTTCTTCAGTAGCTCTTTTAGCCATCTCTCCAAGTTGTCTAGCTCTTTCTCTTCTATATTTCACCTCTTCATCTCCACCGTCCATCAACATCTCAACGGCTCTCTTCACTCCATCTCTCTTTACCAACACCCCAATTTTTTCTTCATCACCCCACCTAACCGGGACTTCAACTCCAACCCCAACACCAATTTTCAAAACATCCACGACCATTTTCTCATTCAAAAATTGCTCAGCAAAAAGTGGCCAAGTTATCATTGGTAAACCAGAACAAACCGCTTCTATGGTCGAGTTCCAACCACAGTGAGTCAGAAACCCACCAATCGCTTTATGGGCCAGAATCAGAACCTGTGGGGCCCAGCCCACGATCAACATTCCCTTTCCCTTAATTCTCTCCTCAAACCTTTCCTCCTTTAGCCAATTCTCAAACTCAAAAAACTTATCTCCTGGTTTGACCACCCATATGAAGGGTTGACCAGATGCTTCCAAGCCCAACCCTAGCTCTATAAGCTGTGATGGAACTAAACGACACTGACTACCAAGACATGCATAAACGACAGAGTTTGGTTCCATGGTGTCAAGCCACTCTAGACACTCTCTGTCGTTTATGTAGGTCCGGTTCCCTCTCTCGACTTTATCCAAGTCGTTTTTGTTCGACAGAGAGACCGGTCCGATACACCAGACTTTGTTGTTTAGAGCCTCGCCGTACTTCTCCGAACACCCTTTTTCGAGCTCATCGAAGCTGTTGACCACGACCCCAAACGCCATCGTTTCAGCCTCTTTCATCCTGTCTCGGAAATCATCCAAGTCTGGCTGAATAACAAACGCTCCGGGCAACTGGGCTCTCGTGATTTCGATTCTTTGAGGCAGCTGCAGTCCCGGAATCGGGAATGGCTCGGAATCAGAAGTGACCGATCGATGAGCGTTGTGGAGCTTGATATTATGAGAAGACAAGAGTGAAAAGCAGCACATGCCATGAAAGACCAGCCTCGGAATATTGAACTTCTTGGCCGTTTCCGAAGTCCAAAACAAACACTTGTCCGAGACTATGCAACTCGGAATCGGATTCTTTTCCCCCTCGAGGTATGATTCCAGGGGCTTCTGAAGCATGTTGAGAGCTTTAAAGAATTGTCTCAAGAGGTCTCTAGATGGTAAGCTGTCAAGATTCTCGTAACCGATTGGGAGGCCCACTTCTTGGCTCGGAAATGGGATCTGGACGAGCTTGATTGGGAGTCCGGAATGGGATGCCCGAGTAATGATTGACTCGAATCTCGAGGCATTATGTGGGGTCGTCACTAGGCTGACGAAAACTCCACGCTCGGCAAAAAGCCTAGCCATGTCTATCATGGGAATCATATGGCCTTGAGCCATTAAAGGGACTAACACAAAATGTGGCTGCTGCCTTTGTTTGGAGGGTACCAAAGCTGCCATTTTTTCAGGAATTGGATACTATCAAACGACGGATTAGTTGGGAGAGTACTTAGAACAATGAACAAGGTGGACTCTTTTTTCTTTTCGAAGAATAAAATAAACCGAGATGAAGTTCTTTTGCTTGTATTTTTTAATGTTTAACTAATAAAGTTCTACAAGAAACAACGTGACAATATGGGCTATAATAATATATATATAATATGGTTTTTATGAATTTATATATATATATGGTATGAGTTGTGAATTACACAGACATAATTATCAGCTATAGTTTTATATATGGCAAATCTTGCTAGAGTTTCTTTTAATACTACCGACCTTGACTTTGAACGATTCAAATTCAAAACACGGGACGGACGTGCATAACACACCGTAAATGTGGCTGCTTCTCATCTGTGTATTATATGTAACGTCTGTGTATATATATAAAATTTATATACATAGTATTATTTACAGTAGTCCCATCTCATATAAATGTAAATATATAACATATATATATATACACACATATGTATGGATGACGATTGATTGTTGCCATGATCTCACCATTTATTTATATATCTTCCATAAAAAGTGTCTACTTACCGGAATTTATTGGTTTTAATAATTTTTTATTTTTTCTCATTAATTTTAACTAAATATTTTTATATTTTATAATATAATTTTGTATTTAGCATTATTTAAATTTAAATTAAATTAATTAAAAAAATAATTAAACAAATTAAAATAAAATATTTTAAAGATATTTTACAATAATAATTATTTAAAAAATAATAAAATCATATATATTATAACTTAATAAAATTTAATTAACATTAAACTTATATTATATTAAACATATTATATAAATATATAATATTTTATTGTGACTGCCAAATTCAAAAACTAGAACAAACATATTAACTTAAACAAAAATAAATAAATAAATAAATTAATTAAAATAAGATATTTTATAATAATTTAAATAATTAAATCATATTTATTTAAAAATAATAAAGACATGCATATCATTTTTTATCTTATAAATTTGTGTGATGATTTGTTTTTTTTTTTAAAATGAGTGATTGAAGCTCGTTTTTTTCATCAAATTTATTAAAAGACATTGTGAGATACATTAGAAACTAAAAATAATTAATGCATGTATACTACTGTGCTTTTATATTCTTATTTTATTTCTATTATTAATTTCTTTTTAGATATTATTGTATTATATATATGTCATGTAGTCATGTAAATATATATTTATGTCAACATTGTTGTTGATGCCGTTTTTCGTCAACTTAAATAAGAGAGCAATTGAACAAGAAAATATTGGAGGAAATAAGCAAAAATGAACACCAAAGGTTTTTTACGTGGTTCAGCAGTTAAATCTACCTCGTCCACGAGTCTATGTTATTAGAGCTTGGGAGTTTTCTGGAAATTTTTTAGAGAATAGTTGCCCAAAATTTTCTCTCCAGAGATCAGAAAATCCGTCCCTCACGAATGGAGCTTCCTTCTCTATTTATAGAGAAGGCTGCAGAATTCATTCCCACATATCTCGAGAAGATATTCTGTAAATCAATTAATATAATGTTATTTAATGCATTATTTCCTACATACATGGAAACGATGTGGGATCGGATAACAGATTAAATAATATCCCTTAAACAATGAGATTGTACAACAATAAATATGTTCACATATAACTGATTAACTCAGGTACGAGATTCATCAAATCTCCGAGACTAGCAGTCGATCACAAGCTTGTCGCCGAACTTTGCATATGCTCGGAACAAGTAACTATTGATGAAGTCATCTCATTCAAGCTTACACTTCCCGAGCTCGAGCCATCTCGTCTGAAGGCAAGGGATGTATTAGGGAAAAATATATGTGTCAAACCATGGCCATTGCGAGCTCAGAGAATATTCGAGGCTACACATCCTTGAGCTTTTCGAGGTCGTTACTTACCGACTGAAGGATCATATGACGACCGTGTATAGTTCGAGCTTACACTTGATGAGGCTAGATTTCGGGATCACAATCTCATGCTTGAAATCTGGGTGTAACAATTATGTTTAAATGTTATATATGTAAATTATGGATTATAAAATTATAATTCATTTTATTATATATATATACTTTAAAACAGTAAAATAATTTTTATTAAAATTATGAATAATGTTTACAATTTTGAGTAGTTAAGTATATGATTATTATATTATATATAACACTTATCATATGCGTACTTATATCATCATTTTTAACCTAATCTACGGCTGACGTTTAGGGAAACGTAAAAGAATATCACAGCAAACAAAAGCAAACAAATCGTCAGGGACGAAATTATAGTGCTTTTTTGTCCTCACCATCAACTATAAAACATAATAATATTTCCACCTGAAGGATTCCTATATAGAATGTTGGTCTACCTCATTTCCAACCAAAAGAAAGTTTGATACATAAATATATATTTTTTAAAATTAGGTTTTATTTATTTTAATTTTACATACCAAATTAGATGGTCGGTTTCAAACAATTACAAATTTAAATATTGGACCCTTATTTTGTGAATTAGTACAAAAAAAAATACATTAGCTAGCTCAACCGTTTGAATAATTAATTTAGACTAAAATTCAGACTATTTTAAGTTTATTGTTGACCAAGAGCTAATAATAAGAGTACTATTTTTATTTTACCAATTTATAAGGTTCAAATTGGAACCGGTCAACTATTTAAAATTATATAAACCCTTATATATAATTAATTATTTTAAACAAATTATTTAATGCGACAATTAATTATATGTTCAGTTTATTTTGTTAAATTTAATAAAATATTCTAAATATTTAATAGAATATACTTTAAAACCAATTACAAATAAATATTTATTAATTATATTAATATGTGTGTGCTGAGAACATATATATAAATAATTTTTTTATATAAATATATACTATGTGCATGCTGAGTGTATGTATATATTTATATATATTTTTAGTTGTTTATTTATTTAAATATTTTATTTATAACAATGTATATATTATGTTTGTGTAGAAATTGAAAGAGTATATCTTGGAAATTCGGTAACTAGTGTATTTCTAATTTTGTGGCATCATCAAGGTATTTATTTTTTGATTATGTTGTTTTAATTAATTTAATTAATATGTGAATGTGTGTAGAAAGTAAGATGTGTTTAGTGATATTTATGTATGTGTGTAGAATAACATATTATGAATGTGTATATACAATTGTATAATGTGTTAATGTTTGAATTTGATTAGTAATATGTATATTGAGAATGTGCTTTAGGAATTTTCTGAGTGTTATTTGTAGGGTTTTAAATTTTTGGGATATGTTAAAATATAATCGTTATGCTGCTGGAATTTAGTAGAGTTATGATAAATTTTAGTAGTGTTAGGATAAATTATTATAAAATTAATTGATAATAAATAATTATTCAATTTTGAGTTTATCATTATTGATTAATTAAATTAAGAAATATATTTTGAATTAAATAAAGTTTAAAAAAATATATAAAATGATGAATAAATGTAATATTTAATTAAAATTACATTAAATTTGGTGATATTAAAAAATTAATTTATACTCATATATTTAATAATTAAATTTAAAAATGAGATAAACCTTTCTTAAACATAAATTAGAAAGAAAAAAAATCATTATCCAAAATAATTAGTTATATTACAAAGTAATAATAAACTTAACAAAAAATAAATAAAATTTTCAATATAATTTGAATAAAAAGATTATTCATAAATTTAACATTAATTTGAAAGAAGAAAATAAGTTTGATAATTAACAAAATAACTAATTATGATTTTTTTTTTGTTGAGAAATATGCAAACTATGAACAGAAATAATTACCAATAATTAATAGAAAATCACTGGAAGTTATAATGTTTTGCCCTCAAACGTACAAGATTGTTGGGGGCGAGCATGTTGCTTTTGTCCACCTCATGGACATCCAAATTAAAACGAAGGTTTCCGAATGTTACGATTCTTGGGAATCAGTGCCTCAACATTACAAGGACCAAGTCCTTGGCGTGATCAAGGTAAAAAATTATTAATTTAAAAAAAAAGTGTATTTAATATAGTATATATTATTAATATGTTTATTTTTCAATGTAGCGGTATTATCAAATAGAGGGCCGCGATGATTTCTCAAAATGTTTAGATAGTATCAATTGAGAGATGAAAGATCGATATCGTAATATGAAAACAATAAGACACGATCACTTTGAGAAATACTACAAAGGACCAGAGGATTGGGACAAGGTTCTACACAACCAAACCAAGGATGTTAACAAGGAGGAGTGGAAGCAGATTCGTCAGTTATTTACAAATCCAAAATTTATTGCCTGCTCCATAAAGAACAAGGAAAATTGGAAGAAACAGAAGCATTCTACAATGTAGGGTATAAAATCGTTGGCGACCATTCGTCACGAAAGAGTAAGTGAAAGTTAAAATGTTATCAAAATTATTTTCTTTTAAATTATATGTTCTCTAACATTTGTGTTATATATTTGTTAGGTGAAAGTCATGGAAGGAATACCACTGGAAGAAAACAACTAATGATTTTGTGAATGACGATGTTCGCCAATTTTATGTAAGTTTAAATTATGTTTTTCAATATTCATAGAGTTATATTTATTGTTATTGTCTCTAACGTTTTCTGAAAACAGGAAAAATTTAAGGTTGATCTTGAGTTACAAACTCAGCAAGCATCTGGTGCCGCTTCCAATGATGATGGTTCGACAACAGTTGATCAGGTAGAGTTGCTACAAAATGTATTGGGTCAAAGGCATGGACACGGGCGATGAGTGGGTCACAAATTGAAGGGCTCGGGGTCATCATTTACCAAACACTCTCACTTTAGCGAGTCTCAAAGCCCCTTCCTCATCATTCATCAAAACAAATAGAAAATTTGGAGACTCGCTAAAGTGAACGTTGTTTTCCAAGTTAATTTCTTGTCCCAATTTCTTCCACCTTCATTTTGTCCACCAAACAATTAGATGCCTCCTATGCCTGATAGTGACAATATTTCTAGAGCTTCGTCTTCTCAACATCCAACTCCAATCTATCCTTCCATGCACGGGGAAACGCCGTCTCAACCTATGGCACCTCCTTACATGTACGGAGCAACACCATCACTTTATCCGTGACCGATTTCACCGTCATCGCGGCCGTCGTATTTCTACATGCATGGAGCTAGATCATGCACATTACCTCCCAATATCCATGGCTGATGCCGCCACAACCACCACAAACTGCAACATGTACACAATGTGGAGGACGACGCAGCTGATTCAGGAGACTAGATTTATATTATTATTAGTTAATTGTTACATTGTATTAACAATATGAATATTTTTTATCTTAACGCACTAATTTGAATATAATTTTTTTTATTTTTAAATATATTTGATTTTAACAATTTAAGTTTAAATTAATTATTTTTTATAAATAAATAGTATTAGGGGCGACTGGAGAGATATCAAGGGCGAAAATTTGACAAAAGAATTGCTACATGTGAAAAAGTTTGGGGCGACATCTCAAATTTTAGGGGCGACGGTAATGGAATATTAGGGGGCAATCCACATGTCGCCCCTAATGTACACTATTAGGTGCACTTTATTAGGGATGGCTTTTATGGTGTTTAGGGGCAACCTCCATCGCCCCTAAAACTATTTTTTGTTGTAGTGATAAGTGTTGTCTGTGTACATATAGTATGTCTATATAACTAAATAAGAACTCATAATAATATTTATCTTCTATCAAGAATAAATAAGTTTCTTCTCCAATCATTGATGTGTGATTTGAATAATATTATGAATGTTTTGTATCTTAAATATGGTAGTTTGTGATCTAAAATGTCATCGTATTATTTTTTTTTCTAAAAAAAACTATAAACAATATTTTAGTTTATTTTTTCTTTTAATATGTTTCTGTCATTATTTTATAAATAATATTTTTTATTTATTTAAAATTTATATGACAATCATAAAAACTTAATAAAAATAATTAATAAAATTTCAAAATAAAATTAAACAAATATGCATTATACATTCTTTGTGAAATTTCGTTTTTAGTAATTACTAAATTAATTAAACCAAGTGAATTAATTAAAGTGCGGAATGGTAATTAACTGTTTACACAGAATACAGTTCTGTCGGGACAGAAACCAAACTTGTCACGACAGAAACTGAACACAATAAAAAGATAGTGCAAAACAATAAAGAACACATTGAATTTTTACAAGGTTCAGAAACCCTTTCGGATAACCTACTCTTTGGGGCCACGCCCAGAGAATAAAACCAATTAATAAAGAATCACAAGTACAAAAACATTGACTTAAACAAAACAAGACTCCCTTTTGAGATTTGCCGCAACTTGTTGTACTTCTCTTCACTAATCTAATTTTGATTGAAATGCTCAATCACTTGAACTCCCTTCAATGGCCAGCGAGTGCTTGCATCCTCCCGACGCAAAGCTTGTAAAAATCTTCTCTCGAAGACTATAAACGTTGTGTTTAAATTACAATGTGTATTCACTCATGAACATGGTATAAACTCACCACTAAAAACTAAACACACATATTTCTACAAGATCACGTGAATACTTATGATTTTGAATACAAAGAGGAACTCTCACAAATATTACAATAAAGCTTACGAATAAAGCACCAAATAGTTCACTTTTCTCACTGCCTTTAGAGCCCTATTTATAGAGTTTTTTTCGTGCTCACAAAGGTTGAGAATGAATTCTTCTAACAAAGGCAAGAATCATAGAAGCTATTCTTGATTGATGAAGAGTTGCCTTTTTTAGAAGATGTTGATCCGACAGATACGATTTTGGTGGGGACAGCTTAGACCTGTGTTGGATAAAAAAACAAGCTCAAAAAGGAAACAACAATTAATGACATTAAGGAACCAGTTTCCTGTTTGTAATTCTTGAGCTACACGAAAATATATAAGCAAATAAACCAGAAACAATTTTGGGTAAGTACCAAATATTTGCAATATAAATCTTCCCTTTATAAATAAATTGGGACAATATAAGCTAAATAAGGAAGCTCATAATTATCAAAAATTCACAAAATGGGAAAGTGAATTTCCAAAAATTATAATAAAGGGAAACAACCAATTTATCTTTTAAGAAAAAGATATTTCTATAAAAATGCCGATTATAGGATTTACACTTTGCATCTAGTATATTATTAAGTGTCAAATCATATATTTTAATGTAAAATTCATATAAATATTTTCATAAAAATAGTTGTAACTATTAATTAATACTATTTTTTTTTCTTTGTAGACATAAATTGTATGAGAAATATATGATATATGGCAAGGAACATTTAATTTCATCTATATTTTCCTTTCATTTTCAAAATCAGAAACATAACAATTAATGGCATCAATAATGCAGGTTAACCGTGTGGGAAATTCTGTGCGTCCGCGTGTGTTGAATAGTTAATAATGTTATTACGTGTTGGTGTGTTTAATCATCCAATTGAATAATATCCATGTATCTCATTCATGAATGAAAAAAAAAAAGAAAGAGAGTGCAATAAAAAATTTCCTTAACACTTTTCTAACTTTTATTATTTTAAAGTTTAGCTAAGATAACTTTTATCATTATATTAATTCCCTTTTTTTTTAAAAAAAAAACATAAATAAATTCTTTCCATAAATATTTGGATATTTGGTACCTATACGTAGTGATTTAAAAAAATCTCTATTCAATAATTTTCCTTTATATATTTATATCATTACTTAATTATATCGGATCTTGCAGCAGGGTTTTTCAAGGGCTGCATGTAAGTAATGCAACATTAATTTATACAACTAACAAAAGAGGTTTAACTCAGATGACTAATTAATTAGGCGATAACATAAATATTTTACTATTAAGGATAATTTTAATTTGTTAAATCGCATAAGTCCTATAATAGCTTTCTCTTTGTAATCAGATTATTAATTATTATTATTTTTTTCTCAAGAAGGAAAGGATTCATTAAGCACTAAACACCTAACAAAACAACATGCTAGACAGCAGCCAAAAAACAAGTCACTTACATCCTAGCCACAAAATCAATCACATATTTTTCTCTGTTGGTGAGAGAACAAGAAAGAATCAATAAGACTCTAGCTTTAATGGCTCTTCTAATCATGGCATCAATACGGTGCAAAGTATAACATTTGTTCTAAAAAATACATAAATTCCTATTAGTCCATAAGCAAAAAATCGTGGCAGCTCCAAGTGCAGAAACTATGTCTTGGATGACTCCATTAGGCCGAGTAGCAAACCAAACAATTCACCCAGAGAAGAGCAACGACCACTCAGTGAACCCCAGCCAAGTTTAAACCTTTTGAACCACCTTGAGCGAAAAAGCACATTAAAAGAATAGAAGGTGATGACTCTCCCTATGAAGCTCACAAACCGGACAAAGCAGAGACTCCATATGAATCATGCATCTCAAAAGATTATCCCTTGTTAGAAGATGCTCATTGATAGCTTGCCTCATAATAAAGTTGTGTTTAGGCAAAGATAAGCGACACCAAACATCCTTCAAGTAATAATGAACATTCTCTCGCTGCACCAAGGAGTTAAAATCCTCACCTTAAATCTTTCTGACCGACCAACATCTAGAACATTTTCTTTAACAAAATAGGAACAGAGTCTAGATAGTTTCCTAAAGTACCAGCTAACATCCTATTTCAAAGAGTAAGACCAAAAATCCTGATCCCTTAGATACACATTGTTCACCCGTTTAACCCAAATACAGTCTTTTTTGGTAGAAATAGCCCACACATACTTAGCTAGAAGAGCCTTATTCCACTTACTCTCTTCTCGAAAACCAATACCTCCATACTCCTTATGTAAGCAAACTTGTTCCCAAGAGGTGAGAAGAATCATACATCTATTCTCCTTAACTCCCCATAAAAACATTCGACAAAACTTGTCTATTTCAAAAACAACTTTTTGAGGCAAGAGGAAAATGCTCATCCAGTAGCTTCTAATACCTATTAAAATCAATTGAATAAGTTGGGCTCTTCTAGCAAAAGAAAGATGTCTACTAGCCCAGGTATGAAGTCTCAATTGAATCTTCTTAAGATTAAGACCACAGTCAGAAGCTTTCCATTTCGTTGGTCTCAGCGGAACCCCAAGATACTTGAGAGGAAAAGACCATTCAACAATGTTAACAACTGCCAACATACATTGCTTATTAGCCTCATCAACACCACCAAAGTAAATTTGAGACTTGTTTTTATTAGCAGCCAAACCAGAGGTATCACAGAAGTCCTGAAATGTTGTTTGCACTAGCCTCACAGAATCAATAGAACCCTTACAGAAGATAACCAATTCATCATCAAAACAGAGGTTCATAAGCTTAAGGCTCTTACACATAGGGTGGAATTTAAACTTAGTATCTTGAGAAGCATGCTGAAGCAGACAAGTCAAGTAGTTCATAACCAATACAAATAGCAGAGGGGAAATGGGATCCCCTTGTCTAAGATGTGCTACGGAGACAAACCATAATCCACTTGATGAACTTAGAAGGGAAACAAAGAGCTTTAAGCAAATCTGCCGAAAAATCCCAATCAATAGTGTCATATGCCTTGCTAAGATCCATCTTCAAGATACATTTAGAAGAAATATTCTTCCTAGTATAACCTTTAAGGAGGTCTTGAAAGATGAGAACATTATGAGCTGTAGAACGGTTCTTGATGAATGCACCTTGATTATTATGAACCAAGTAGGGAAGCACCTCAACCAAGCAAGTACAAAGCATTTTAGAAATGCATTTATACAGTGTGTTGCCGCAAGCTATAGGCCTATAGTCGATTGTTGTACCTGGACTATCAGTTTTGGGCACCAAAGATGTCACTGCATTATTAAGCTCAACCGAGATTTCATCTGTGAGGAAGAAATTCAAAACGGCATCAACAAATTCATTACCAATCTCATGCCACATAAATTTAAAGAAATCTTAACCACAATTATTAGTCCCCGAGCTTTTTAACGAATGAATGCTGAAGAGAGATTTCTTGACATCACTCCTCGAGAAAGGCTTAATCAAAGCAAGCTAATGATTCAAGTCTAGTTTGTTACCAAACTATATACATTCCAGTTGAACACTAGAAGAAGCAGAACTAGCACTTCCCATAAAAATTCTAAAATGAATCAAAAAATGATCAACCACCATAGCATAATTATCTATAGCAACTCCTTGATTATCTGTATAAGCAGTGATTCAATTTTCTTCCCTCCTTTTCTTCAAACTAGCATGGAAATATGAAGAATTTTCATCCCCAAATTGGAGCCAAATTATCTTACTTTGTTGTCCAAGAAAACTTTCATAGAGATTGGGCATGAAACTTGTACGCATCTTGAGCTTCACTTTCAAATTTTTGAAGAGAATCCACCCATGGACTTTTTTCAAGATTAACTTGACCTTTAATAACAACCTCTTTTGCGGAATGATAGTTAGCTTGAACATCACCCATCTTCTTCCTATTAAACCTTTTAAAAGCATGTTTCAATCTTAGAAGTTTCCACATATCACTACAACAAAAATCAGTTTTAGGGGCGACAATCGCCCCTAATAACCCTAAAAGTCACCCCTGATATGTTGCCCTTAATAAAATGCGCATAATAGTGTACATTAGGGATGACTTAATGAGTCGCTCCTAATATTCCAATAGCCTCCCCTAAAATTTGAAGTGTCACCCAAAAAATTTGCACATTTGGCATAATTTTAGTCGATGTGTCGCCCCTAATATGTCAATAGTCGCCCTTGATACTTGATTATGTCACCCCTAAAAGTTGGAATGTCGCCCCAAATATTTGCACACCTAGCATAATTTTAGTCGATGTGTCGCCCCTGATACTTGATTATTAGGGGTGACAGTGTGGCTCCTAAAATTATTTTATTTATTAAAAATTAATATAATTAAATAATTAATTAAAATTTTAATTATTAATAAAAATTTAAATAATTGAAAACAAATATATTAAAAAATATATATTATATTAAATTTTCAAATTAGTTCATTAAGATAATAATGATCCATATTGTTAATACATTAAGATAAAAAATATCCATATTGTTCATATAATGTAAAAATAACTAACAATAAAATAAACTTAGTCTCCTAAATTAGCTGCCATGTCCTCCCTATTATCTTCATGTTGCGGTTGTGGTGGCTGCGGTGGCTGCGACGGCTACATCGGCCAGGGATATTGGGGAGGTGATGTGGATGATCCTACTCCCGTCATAGTCTCTATGTTATTTTGCCATTTTCAAGAAGGCTTGGAGACCATTCAAATAAGCTTCAAAGTTACGATTCCTTAATGCCATCAAACTCTTATCGATCGGCATCTACAATACAAGAATAAACAACAATTAAACATTATTGACTATGTGTGTGGGTGCCCTAATCCACCTTTTCACTCCACTTCTATAAGGGTAAAGAACCTATCCCATTCAGATTTGTAGTATACATATAATTTAATCTACACTCTTAAATTTTTTTTCGTTTATGTAAAAATTGCGACAGTACCTCTCTATGATTCTCATAAGTGCGCAGACTAAAATTAAGTCTACCCATTTACTAGAACAAATAAGAAGACGCATACTGAAATCTCTACTAACGAAACAATAAAATGAGTAATAGATCATATTATAGGTACACAACAAATCCAAACTATCCATGCGGACACATACCGTCCTGTATAATTCGGAGAAACATATTTAAGAGTTCTTACTGACTCAGCTTCTCCGAACGAATCTAAGGCTTTTCGTGATTAAAAATAATTAAGAAAACATTATCAATAGGAGATAATGTTCTTTAATAATTAAAACTGCAATTTTTAAGAATGTTATTATAGTTATGATTATTATTAATTTTTATTTTAATTATTATTTAATTAAATATAATTGAAATTAATTATAGGTAATTATTTCATAATTAGTTATTTTTTAACTATCAAACTTATTTTTAAATTATTTATCTAAAATTTAATTTATTTTTAAAATTTTAAATTATTAAATTTGTTAATATTATTTATCTAAATTTTTATTTTATTTTTAAATTATTTAACTAATTTTTAATTTATTTAATTTGTTAATATTAAATAAAAATATATTTTTTATTTTATTTTAAAATTATTTATCTAAATTTTAATTTATTTTAAAATTATTAATTTTTTTAATATTAAATAAAATTATATTTTTTTTATTTTTTAAAATTATTTATTAAAAAACATAATTTATTTTGTAATTATTAAACGTGTTAATATTCAATTAAATTATTTATCTAATTTTTAAAATTATTAAATTTTTTAATACTAAATTACATTATTTATATAATATTTTAATTTATTTTAAAAATATTAAACTTGGTAATATTAAATTAAATTATAATTTTTTGTTAATTCAAATTATTCAAAGTTTTAAGTATTATTTAATTCCCGTAACTCTACCAAAATTTCAGTATCATAACGACTATACTCTAAGCTATCCCAAAAATTTAAAAGCCTGCAATTGAGATTCAGAAAATTCTCAGAACATTGACAATATATTATACATTTTTCTACAAATATATTAAAAACAGTCAACTCATATTATTTTCTACACACATTCACAATACATTTTTCTAAACACATATTAATAAACATTCACAATTTTTTTTCTTCTAAATAAATATTAATAACACTAATATTACTTAAACCTAAACACATATTAACACTAATAATTCTAATATTTCAAACATTTCAAATATATATATTTTTTATCAACTTAATTAAACTAATTAAAGCAGCTTTGGTGAAAAAATTATCACTAGGTGATAATATAAAAAACTTATATCCTATCTTTGGTGATCAAATTTTATCACCAAAGAAAAGCAACATAAATGAAATATTTTTTAACACTAGATATTTTATGATGTCTTATAAAGTTTTATGATACTATAAAAAAATTATGATGTTTTATAAGCTATATTAAATATGATTTATTTTTAAATAATTAAATTTGTTAGTATTAAATTAAATTATAATTTTTTATTTTATTTTCAAATTATTTAGCTAATTTTTTAATTTATTTTCAAACTTGTTAATATTAAATTAAATTATTTATTGTTGACGTGGTTTTTCGCCAACAATATATTAAGAAATAATAAGAGCAGATTAGTTCTTAATGGTAAACCGTAATGAAAATATCAAGAATTCACTCAAGAACACATAACTTTTACGTGGTTCAGTAGTTAAAATCCACCTAGTCCACGAGTCACTATTATTACTGTTTCTCTCACTATTTTGGTAGAGTTTCGGTATTACAGAATAATTCCCCCTTTCCTATCCAACATTCCCAGTATTTATAGGGGAATTCCATGGACAGATTTGGGTAACTGCATGAGTCAGTCACGCATTTACATAATGTATATATTCAATACAAAAAATTCCTATTTATATGGGGATATGATTTGATAACAGAATAAATATGTTCCTGCTATCTCGAATAATCAATATGACAGCCTAGTCATAAATAAACATATAAACATATCCCGAGTCTCTGGGGATCCCGGAATATGCATTATAGTTGAATCGTCACGAGCTGTATATCTCCTCCAAACTCGTGCTTCGACAGTTATTTGATTCTAAGCTCGTGCTTAACAACCATTGTGTTCTTAGTTCATGATAAACTCAAGACGCCTAACACCATGTCCGATATTTATGAATCCCGAGCTGTCCACATGGATAATAAGGAGATATTCTACTTGGTTATTTTTCCGTGTATTTATCTGCTAGCTGTACCCAAGCTGAGTAAATGAACTCGTGCTAAAAATAGGATACAACATTTGCCCTCCAAGCTCCTGCTCGTGTATGATGTTTTTATTTTTTGACCTACACAGTAGGGGCTTTTAGACTTCTGCTACATAAAACCATGCCTGCCTACTACTCGAGTACTGGACACGTGGTCTATTGCAATTGGCATCTGTTCGGGTTTCGAGGACTGCAATTATTGTCTTGTCAACTTTTTGCCGCCATTGGGTCTATTTAATCTTGGCCCTTGGATCTCGAGATACCCCAATTGGATGTCCGAAATTAATTTTCATAGTTTACGTAATAGGGTGATTAGATTTCAAACCTCACCACCTTTGCATTTGAAAACTTCCCATTTCTAAACTCTCAAGCTTCCTTTCTTCTTACCCAGAATCCCCAAAACTGTTCATCGTGCCTAGTCATTCAAAAGCTTTCCAAAAGCTTTTCGTGACCCGAATCTACATTCTCCGATCCTTGAACACATTTCCTGTAAGTATCTCATTCTTTTCTTTGAACGAATTTCTTTATTCTTCATGACCCAAAGAAACTTCTTTTTCTTCTTTTTTAGCAATTTTCATCGTTTGGTATTGTTATACTTTTTATGAATGCCAATAGGGAAGGCTTTAGGCTCCATAAGTGAAACCGAATATGTTTTTATAAAAAAAAAATTTATCCATAAAACTTGGTAAATTTCTGGGTTAATTTGGGGTAATTCTAATGACAAATAGGTTTAGAGAATACCTGTTTGGGGCATAGGAATCGTAACGTCTCTAGGTTAAATACTAGGTAGCTTAAGGGTTAAGTTTCCTTAGGCGGTTTTGCACTAAACCGTTTTATAGAGGAAAGTAATGACCTGACATTTATGACACACGGATCCCTAAATATTAGGGGACTATTAAGAAACTGAGGCGCGTAGCACCATGCGATGGGCTTCGGTTAACTTTAGCTCGTATAACGAGAATAACCTATTTCATCCTTCGTGCCCTCGCGACATAGTTATAGATCATCTTAGGTTGCCTACTAACTAGGCCGCTTTGTCGTTAGGCAATCTGATGGCACCTCGCAAGAAGAAATCCGCGAGCTCATCTACCCAACGCAAAGACAAAGGGAAGCAGGTCGCCCCTGACTCTCCTATTTCACACTTCGATCCTGTTGTGGAGAAAGAAGTTCCCGTCGACCCCAACGCGTTCTTCGAGGCCGAGCACATAGTCTCGAAAATCAAGACTCAAGGGAAGGTGAATAAAATCCTGTTGAGTCACAACATTGAGATGGGAGCTGGCGGTCTCCTAGCTCGACTTGCGTTTGAAGGGGAACGAAATTGTGCCCCTTTCCAAGATGACTACGTGGCCTGGAGCGATGAGCATCTGAAGGTTGGGGCCTTCCTTCCCCTGGACCAATATTTCATAGACTTTTTAAACTATGTAAAACTGGCTCCTTTCCAGCTCCCCCCAAATTCATATTGACTTTTGGCAGGGCTGAAATATCTATTCTTGAGGCATGAGTGGGAGGTCCCCTCTCCAGCAGATATTTTGTTCTTTTTTTGTCTCAAAGCAAGCCTCGACCAGAGAGGACGCGGTGACGAGTTTTACTACATCACGCGATTTCCCAGCTCTGCCTCCTTCATTGATCTTCCCAGCCATCCAAACGACTATACATATTTATTCTTTATGTCGAATGGCTTCAAGAATTGCGAACATCGATACTTCAACCGACCTCGTAAGTCTTCTACCTTTGCAAATTTAGCGCGTGAATTTATATTTATATATTTGTTAAAACATCCTGATTGAGTTTGTTTTTTAGGTAGCCATATTTTCTAGGACAGAAAAATTCGTGACCCTCGGGGGCCAGTATGAGAAATTGTCCAAACTTCCCAAAAAAAAAAGATTATCGCCAGGTCGTGAATGACACCACGATGTTGGCTTGCAACCTGATCGACAAGGATTAGACATTGGCCCTGAGGACACGAGCTCTCCTTCCGGTGATTGCCGAGCTTCCCTCCTCTTAAGAGACTTTGCCAACTGATAAGGATACTGACGAGGAAGAGGCCGAGGTGCCTCTTGTCCACAAAAGATGGGCTCCCGAAGCTGATCAAAGACCTGATCCTGATTGGGCTGCTTCTGGGGCACCAGCCGGCCCCTCCGGCCAAGGTAACCCATACCCTTTTAGGGAGTTAGACCGGGTTGCAGCTAGCTTTAGGTTAATTCATTTCAACTCCAACCAGCTAGTTAGTCGCTACCCTACCGATCTGGACCTAAATATAACTCTCCTCCAAAGTGTGGACCGATTGGTGGCACGCTGCGACCATAGCTATCCAAAAGGAACCATTGTTGTTGACAATACACTGCACTTTAGATTGTCTATCTTCGACGAATATGGAACCAACCTTAGGGCTTAGCCCTCTCTACTCCAAGGGGAATTCGCTCCTGGATTTAGGCAATATGTAGACGAATCTAGCCTTGAGGAGGGACCTGAACTCCCTAGGATTTTAGAGATTGTACCCTTAGTGTAATGCCCTACTACCTAGGGACCGTTACAGTATGCATTTTAAAAAGTGCTAAACTCACTAATCGAGCATTTGGCCATAATCGTGTAACTAAGTATGATTAACGGTTTATGATTAATTTTTTTGGTTAAGATACAATGTTTCACTAAAACGTTTACTATATACATTGGGATCCCAAAATAAAATTTAAAGGTTAATTATAATAAAATATTTACAACCAGCCGACCTAAGAGACAAAATAGGGTTTAACCCTAGTTCAACTACAAACCCTCGGCCGTTGTGGTCGAGCAGCCACATATGTACACATCGTCACCTAAGCTCTCCAACTCAACGATGGTCCAGCTTTCTTTTGCCTTTACCTGCACCACATAGCACCCGTGAGCTGAAGCTTAGCAAGAAAACTCAATATGCTCATGAACAGGTAATAACATGTTACTAAATCATAATAGGCATGCCTAGCAATAATTATCCTATTCATGCACGCAAATAAGTCCAAATAATGATTATGGGCCCTGCCCTTTGTATAGATGACTTATGGGCCCTGCCCTTTGTGTAGATAACTATCAAGTCATATTGAGGATAGATGGATAAAGTGTCCATCTTAGAATAAGTGACTCAGATAAGTGACAATTAAGTCATGCACTTGGGCTCTGCACCCTAATCAGATGAGTGAATAACACTTTATGATTTTGTTAATCATACTGGGGCTTGTAGCCCTAATAAGATGAGTGATTAACACTTTAAGATTTTGGTAATCATGCCGGGGCTTGTAGCCCTAATCAGATGAGTGAGTCACACTTTGGGCTCCGCACCCTAATCAGATAGGTGACTAAAGAGTCACACTTTGGGCTCTGCACCCTAATCAGATAAGTGACTAATGAGTGAGTCACGAACTTGGGCTCAACACCCATAGCCATGTGACATTGCAGTCACCTGAGCCTTTTGGCCCTGGCTCTAAGTAACTAGCCTTTAGAATAGACAAGCGCTTTTAGTTTTCATCGAACTTTAGGTCGGTCAGGCATTAATTCTCATGATGATTCATTCAATGCTTATGTTGATTAGATCTAATCATTTCGGATTGTGTTGAACACATCAATGTCGTTCTTGACTCTTAAGCCAATACCATACGACTCGTGCCGATTTCTGACTCATAGGTCAGTGCCATTCACTAGTAAGCAACGCAACTAGGCATATATCATATGTCAAATATTCAAATGTAGGGTATTCAACATTCTTACTTAACAATCATTAGCATAATGATGATCATGCACATTTACAGAGACTCAAGCTCTGATCAATTCCATATTCAATATTCATGTCCTGCCCTAATCACATGTATCTCATGCATCACATACTGGGTGCAATTTTCTTACCTTTGGTCCAAGCATAGGTTACCAATAAATGAGCCACAAGCACGATCATGTTTCCAAGACCTTAGCGATAACCTAGTCACAACCATAATATAAAACCTCATAAAAATGAGTAAATAAATACTTCCAGACCCAACCCAAGCCTCCGAGACGTCGAACCCCACTCAACTGGGTAGTAGGATCGATCCCAGGCCCTAAGAGTTAAGTTCCCACGACTAAAAACCAAATATGGACAAATTTTCCCTTAAGCGTCGCGTCCCTCCAAACCCTATGCCGCGACCCGCCTCCAGACAGAAGCCGACCTCTTCTCTGACTGTGCCAAGCGCAGCGACGCACCTATCCTATGCCGCGGCCCAACCACGAACCAGCCCAAAAACCTATGTTTTCTCCATTTTAAAACCTTCCAAAAACCTACCCAAACATTTCCAAATTCCAAAATCAAAGTTCCCAAACATCCTAATTATCCAATACTAATAAAACCTAAGCTTCAATTCATTCAAAAACTCATCAAAACAAAAAATCCAATACAAGCTTAAAAACTTTAAAAACTTAGAACTTAAAACTTGGATTACCTCTGATTGAGTTGTTTTCCAACTAAATCATGTGGCTAAAAAGCTTCTAATCTTCCCTAGAATCGTAATGCCTTGATCCTGGCTTGAATTCGAGTCCTAGAACTCAAGTTTCCTTCGAAAATGTGATTGGGTGTCGAAAAGGGAATGAGAGAAAGAGAGAACCTTCTGAACATTCTTTTATAATTCTAACAGGTTACTTCAAGCTTAAATAACCTCAAGCAAATCCTAATGCTCGGGGTCCCGAAAACGCCCCCGGGGTAAAATAGTCAAAATTCCCAGAATTTCCCCCTGATCTTACTAACTCCCAATTTATCATCAAATATTTATTCCCATTACCCAATATCTTGGTAATGTGCTAAATACCCATGGACTCACTCCGAGTCAAGTATAAATCCCGTTATGACTTTCCCACTAGCTTACCTCCTAGGATCGTCCCGTGCTGAGTAACCATAGCATAACTAAATAATAATGAAGCACCACACATGTATCACATATATGCCAAATATACCCGAAATAACCAAAATATGAAAATCATCCAATTATTCAGAAATGGGTTCACATGCATATTTAATACACCTAAACATGCATATTATCATTTAATTGCATAATAAATAATTTATGGCCCTCTTGGCCTCCTAATCAAGGTCCTAAGCCTTATTAGGACATTTGGGTCATAACAACTATCCCCTCCTTACAAAAATTCCTTCCTCGAAATTTATTTGAACAGCAAGGAATATAAATTCTGCATAACTGATTCCAGTTCCCAGGTCGCTCCCTCGACCTTACTGTTTCTGCATCATACCTTAACCCAAGGTACAACTTTGTTCCTCTAAATCCTGTTCTTTCTGTCTCATATTTGGAGTGGCTATTCCTCATAGGATACTTAGCCTCTAATTCCAGATTCTCATAACTCAACACATGAGTCTCTTCTAACCCATGTCCTCAACATTGAAATATTAAATACACTTTATACGACCAACAGTGCCAAAGATAAGGC
This sequence comes from Humulus lupulus, assembly GCF_963169125.1. Taxonomy (NCBI): domain Eukaryota; kingdom Viridiplantae; phylum Streptophyta; class Magnoliopsida; order Rosales; family Cannabaceae; genus Humulus; species Humulus lupulus. Next base: position 218,776,611 of record NC_084796.1, on the reverse strand, counting down.
CAATCCAAAGGCAAACTGACTGGTCCTATCCAGGATTCAAATGGTCATATTAATCTAGGGCTCAACTTGCCCTTATCTCCTCACCCCTTTCCATGGTGAAACTTTAAGGAAGATACAATCTTCCACTTGGAACTCCATGTTCCTGCATCTCAAATCAATATAACTTTTCCATTTACTCTGAGAAGTGAGCATCCAAGCTCCATTTCAATAATCTCAATGATCCCCTGAACTACCTCAGAATCCAAATATAACATCTCACCCATCTCATAAGATGCCTTTCCAATAACTGGATAACTCTCTTTGATTTACCATCAGTCTGAGGATAATGAACTGTACTAAATTCCAACTGTATACTCATTGCCTTCTTCAACCTTCCCCAAGACTTGGAAGTAATAACAGGGTCATTGTCTAATAAGATAGACTTCTAATTCCGTGAAGACGTACTACCTCTCTCTCACATAGAGGTCCGTACTGATCAACTGTATTACTCGTCCTTACTGATAGAAGTGAACTCAGTTTAATTATTAGTCCATAATGACTCAATCCAAATTACGCTAGCCCACTATCCTGGGAAGCCCTACCGCAAAACCTATCGCGATGTTTTCTTTACTTCCCCTATGGAATACACAAAGGCTATGATGGCCCTACTGAATTTCGATACTCTGTCTTGACTTGCTAACAGGTTAAGAACTTTACCACGTATTCTGTTACGTCCCTCTCCATCCCAGGCCACCAATATAAAGCTTTCAAACTCTGTTACATTTTCCATGATGCTTGGATGAAGAGAATAAGAGGGTAATATGAGATTCATCCAGAATCTCCCAATTAATCCCAGTGTCCATCAGATCCCGAGTCCGATCCATATACCATAATAAACTTACACCTGACACTGCATAGTCCTTAGCTAATTTAGCTAAGACATTCCCCTCAATTCTCCCATTTATGGGTCACTTAACTATTTTTTTCCCTTTGATCCTCTCTGAAATAATAAGCTCAAGTATAAAGCTGGCCACCTAGCCAACCAATAACTCTACTCTAGTCCTGGTCATATCCTTCCAATAACATGATGCATAGGCAATCACTTTTCCCTGTCACTGAGGTGTCATAACAACCTACAAACTGGTTCTGATATGTAAGAAGACTCAGAACTCTTTCCCAAGGCACATATAATATCCTGCCCATCCAAGGGAATTCCTGCCCCTAAGGCGTTCCTTAACCTTGGAAAATATCCAACTGAGAGTATACCATAATACCGTCGATCAAAACTATCACAAATCCAATTAAGATAATCTTTGAATATTTTGTTCATCTAATTCATCAAAACAACCCGAAATCAATCAAATCCTCACAACATAACTTAGCACTCCCAGTGCTCATATCTGATATAAAAACAGTCTTATGCATATCCTTCTCCCTGATCTCTAGCCGGTTGTTTACCGAGTTTTTCGGAAACTATAATAATAAAAGATAAGAGAGATTAAAGAGAAAGAGTTTAGAAGTTGTAAGCAAGACTTTTACGTGGTTGGGGCGTTAATGAACCTTAGTCCACGAGACCGTTGTATTAGAGCATAGAGAATCTATCACAATGGAGTTTTCTCTTAGTTTTTGCAGAGTAACTATATACATGCACCCAAAAGTCCCTTCCCCAGTGCTCTGTTGCTTGTATTTATAGGTTCACAGGTGCACTGGGCATGGGCCGGGCTGACCCGAGCCTAATAAGGGTATAAATACTGCTGGCTTCTCTACCGGAAGCCCAACACAGAAGAATTAAAACACAAGAAAAATGCCAGCTCGAGCCCATCCGGCTAGCCCAAACCATATCTATCATCCAACAAATTAGAGCTTTTGGTCTGGGCATCTCGAGTTACGATACATATTCAGGGGACAAGATCAGTCAGAGTAGTGGGGGCACAGGTCTGAACTAGCGGCGTACAATCCTGAGGTGGCATTTTCCGCAGGTGAAACGTGGGGAAAATTCCCACGCCTCATGGGGCGAAGTTAGGGTCACGGATGTTTTTCTCTGCCAACCTTGGGGACCCGACCCGGGTTTGTTTACCTATGTCCCTCTCCATTTACCGTGAGCCCGGATCATCCACCAGGAGCCCGGATCGTTTACCAGGCTTCGGGACCGTTCGCACTGATCCTGATTGTTACCCCCAACCAGTTGTACCGCCTCCCGGATGACCGTCCCGGACAATACTTCCCCGGACGCCTTCCGGGCCTAGAATTGGGCTATCGATATCCATCATACTCCTTGCCATAGGCCCGGACTCGCCCAACCTTAATTAGCCAGCTAGTGGGCCTGAATTGCGGTCCCGGGCCCACGCAGGAAACGAGGATAATATTTAATCCCCAAGCCTTCATCTGGGCCTGCGCGGTGGAGGCTTTCCTTGGTCCCGGATACTCCCGGCGATCTCCCCGGTTCTTCTTAGAATAGTTGGTCCGGGGCAAGGGGAGCCCAGACCGTTTACCAAGGTCCAAGTTTGCTTACCGATGTCCCGGTTCTCGACGAGGGGTACACGTGTTGCCTAGCAACCGCTGCACCAATGGCACTCGACCTTGAAAGGTCATCAACCACCTCAAGGGTCACTAGGCCTAGGCTAATGTGTCGGCTCAAATTTCAAAGCGTCCCATCCGCATGGGGGCTTTCCATTAATGCTTCTGCGCTGAGGTGGATCATAGGATGGGGCGACTTTGAAGTGCCTCATTTTCTGGGACGTTGGATCGAAAGGGAGCGGATGCAGCACTCAAGTGGATTCCTTAATGCCTCTGCACAATCTTGGACCGTCCGATGGGGGATCGATCATATCCGCTAGATCAGAGATCAGCATTTGGGTCTTTATAAATACCCCTCAGGCATTCATTTGAAATCATTACGCTCTCAAGCCAGTCTAAGAACCCGAAGGATTTGTGTATGTCCGAGCTTGCCGACGAGATCTTCCGCCGTCTGCTCCTTCTGCCCCGTCGCCTTTTTCCAACGGTTCCGGCATCTGCACCCTTGCCCGAGCCTACGTTGTTAGCCTGTCCTCTCGACAAGTTGTTGAACCATCTTCATCAGTTCAAGACTGAGATTCTGCCGTCCTTATCGCCGGACAACCACCATTTTTCGCGACCCGCAACTCATAGTAAGTTCCTCTGTCTTTTGCCTATATAGATATACAAACATAGATTTCTTGTCATTTTGCTTATCTGCTTAGGCTGCTAGAACTTGTCTGTGCTTAGAATTAGTTTTAGGGAAAGATTGCCTGGTCTGGGCCGCTCTAGGACCTTTCGAGTCTGGATGCTTCCCAGAAAAGTGGTGATGGATCGACTTACGAGTATCCTACTCTTCGTTCCCGATCAGGGCCTTGTGGTTCCCTGGTGAGCCTGGGCCTGATCCAGAGGGGACTCCAAGCAGTTCGTAGGAGACCCCCCCGTACCTTAACCAACTTTCTTGGGTTTTGGTATTGACTGCATGGTTTATTTTTGCTTTGCTCCCAGATCACAAGCCATGACATCAGGCGTCACCCTTCATTCAGAGGAGGAAGTCAAAAAGGCCCCTGTCCTTCTTCCCGGGTCCAGGACCCCCAAAGGCAACAGATGGGAGATGGATGCGGTACCAAACTTGTTCCGGAACTACCGGATGCTGTACGTCTTGGAAAAGCGCTTGGGCGTAGAGTCAACTCCCAGACTCTTCCATAACCGTTTGGCCAGGAAAGAGGAGAGGGCCCACACCTCCGTGAATGAGTTTGGGGTCTGGAGCGTAGGGCACATTAGTGTGGGAGCTACACTCCCCCTTCATGATTATTTCATGCGGTTCCTAACGTTCGTGGGGATTGCACCTTTCCAGCTTCTGCCCCAAGCTTACCGATTGCTTGCGGGATGGCGCGTCTTCTGCGCTGCGAAGGAGATCATGGAGTCGACCCCCGTAGAGATCTTGTACTTCTACAAGATGGATCCGCAGGTCAACGCCAAGGACAAGACCCTGGACGGCTTCTACAGGCTCAAACTATGGGGGAACTACCCCGCTCCTACTAGCGCCTGGAAGCATCCCCCGAACGTCCGACACTACTGGTTCATGACGTATGGGTTTCTCATAGACAATAACCCCACATTGATGCTGTACTTCCAGCGAGTGGGTAAGTGGTTCCCCGATCCTTTACATTGTCTTTGTCTTCTTTTTCTTTTGTTCTCCTGGTATCACCTCGGATGGCAGGACCTTTTGCCTAGACTCCCCTCACCCAGTTCATCTTGGAGCGAAAGAAAATCTACTCCGAGTTGAGCACGGAGGATTTGGATGTGGGCAGTTATGTCACCACTGAAAACCTCCGATTTATCGGATTGCTCGCGGCCCATCAAACTATCAACGCCCCGAGCCTCTGGGGAATACAGTGCGAGAAAGATCCCACTTTGAGGGAGCAGCTGGCCCTGGATCACATCAGGGCTGTAGAGGCCGCGACGCTCGTGGACGCGGTCAAGCGGAAGGGGGAGTTAGCTCGGTCGAAGGAGGCGGCCACCTCCGAGGAGCTGAAAGCTCTATTCGACGGGCACTGCCGAACACGGGGGCTCCTGGGGCTAGCATGTCCGGGAGAGGTAACTCACCTATGTTTTTGACTTATGCTCCCCAAGTTGGGGACTTAGCTAGGGCTAGGCTAGCACATCGAGGCCCTGCGTTCGGGGCTGACGGGGAAACGAGACCTTCGTCTCCCGTTCCCGTAGGCTCGGAAAATCTCATGTACCTGTCCGGGTTCCTCCAATACGAGAGCTTTCTAAACCCGGATGACATGGGGAACCGAGTCTACTCTTTTGTGTTAGATGAATTGAGTCATGTTCGGGGCTTAGATAAGGGTTCGTCCTGGGTCACTCTTAGTCTTGATTTTTGTGTTTGCTTGTTAATTGTACTGACTCCTTTTTATTTGTGTTTGTTTCAGAAGATTCTGACATGTCCGATCCCGTGGACGAGATGGGGTAGCTCCTCGAGGTCCGGGTTGCCAAGGCCGTGGCAAGGAAAGTTGCGAAGAAAACATCCGAGGCACCGGCCTAGAGCTTCACCATAGCAAGGAGACGCTAGGGGTGGATCCTCGACCCAGCCAGGTTGCATTTGCCGCAGTTTTGATTACGGCTGTGGATCTAGCTACCATCCCCAACCTTCCTATTCACCCTCCGGTGATTGATCTGGAGCTGGAACCGAAGGTAAGCCAGAGTTCTGGGAAAAGGGCCGCGGAGACAGGCGCGGCGGAACAAGAGGCCCTGGACTAGGCGGGCTGGATCGCCTGGAGAGTCTTTCGGGGAAAGCCGCCTTCCCGCGAAGGACCTTCCAGAAACACCGGCCCTTCCTGTCCATCCGGCCTTACCTAAGGAGGGGGAAGCCGTCTTGCTGGACGAGCGGTCCAAACTTATTTCTCGGACCTGGGAGAGTGGCCGGGAAAGGAGGGACGAGGTCTACAAGGCCCTGATGATTCGTCGTCAGGTTGAATTCGCTGACCGCCCGGCGGCTTTTAGTGCCCCTCAGCCAATCGTGGATCGGCCAGTTGCTGAGACAGGTTTCCACCCCAAGCTGGGGCAGGACACGGCCCCATTTGCGGCAGACCTGCTGGATCAAGTGGGGAACACCATGTCCAATCTCCAACTGAAGCGATATGCCACCATCGCCAACCCGGACATGCTGTTTATTTCCCAAGCTCTCCACCACCAAGCCACTGTTGTAAGTTTGTTTTGCATATTCGCATTATCCTTTTCCTTGTTCAGTAAGGATTCTTCTAAATTTGCTTTGTTCTAGGATGCTCTATTATCCCATCGGAATGACGACCTGGAGGACGAGGCGGCCATGAAGATGGATATGCTTCAGCTGGAGCTAGAGGTGGTCGTAAACCAAAGAGAAGCCGCCAAGGAGGCCCTGGCCAGGGAGACAGTTGATAGACCACCTATCACATACGTGTACACAAGAGCAGAGAGGAAAGCAAGGGAGACACGTGGCTGAAATATTGTTAGGAGGGTTTTATTCTGTTAGATTTAGGTGCAGGGGGTATGGTGCACCTAAAGCAAATAGTAAATAAACATTGTATTGGGTGAAGGGATTTTCTTTATGCGTATTTTTTATGAATTGTATGAACTGAGGAGAGATTTCCTGGCTCTTGAATTCCAGGGGGAGATTTATATACAGTGAATATTATTTCTGGGTTTCCATATCTGTGTGTTGTTATTCTTTTTGCAGGAGTTTGCCTAACAAATTGGTACCAGAGCCCTTCTTCTAATGGGACCAAAAAAGGACGCACCTATGGAGGTCATCGAGGAGCAATTGGAAGATCTACAGTTGGGGTTTCGGTCGGAATTGATGGGGGTTCGATCTGATTTCCAGCACTTACCCCAAGAGATGGATACGTTGAAATCGGAATTTGCTTCAATGCAGAAGAAAATGGACTTCATGGTGGCTCAAATGACTCAGTTCTTCCAAGCAGCTGGGCAACCCCGACCAGAGACGACTGCAGCTAGCATCGACAGACAGAGGAAGGCGGTAGAGGCAGAGAATTCGTCGGCGGCGGGACCAGGTACAAATGCTCCAGGTCCATCTTCCCATCCTCACTTCCACAGGTCCGATCAGTGGCCTTCGCCAGATCACCCACACGGTCGAGACTACCGGCCACCACGAATGGAGCTTTCGTTGTTCTCCGGCGACAATCCCGACGGCTGGATAATCAGAGTTGAGCGTTTCTTTCTTCTGAACAGGATGTCAGAGGAACACATGCTAGAGGCGGCAATCATTGGATTAGAGGGAGATGCTCTATCCTGGTTTCAATGGGAAAATCAAAGGAGGCCGATAACGTCCTGGATGGCGTTGAAGACATTATTGCTGTTAAGATTCCGCACAGTTCCAGTAGGTTCCACGGCGGAGGAGTGGTTGTCCGTGGTGCAGGAGACCACTATCAAGGACTACCGCCTGAAATGGGAGACACTGGCATCTCGGGTCAGTGGGGTACCCGAACACATTTTGGAAGGGAGTTTTGTTAAGGGGCTGAAGGAAGAAATCAAAGGGCCCTTGCACATTTTGCAACCCGTGGGCCTAGCCCAGATAATGGAGACGGCCCAACGTATAGAGGAAGGGCAACAATTGTTGCTATCAGGCCCAAATGTTAAGGTACCAGCTGCTAAGCCCACCCCAGGAAACACATCCTTTCCACGATACCCTCCCTTCTTCTCGTCCAGGAGCTTGCCGCCAGCTACATCCTTTGGGTCATCTTCCACGGCGCCGTCGTCCACCACGGGGGCTAAGTTGTCCCCGCTGATCAAGCAACCACAAGTGCGCCGGCTGACAGAGGCCGAATACCAAGATAAAAGGGCTAGGGGAGTTTTTTTCAGGTGTGATAAAAAGTTTCATAGGGGCCATGAATGCGAGCAGAAGACGCTGCAAGTTATGTTAATCATGGACGAGGAAGACAGTTCGCCAAATCTGGAATCACCACCAGCAACTCCAGACTCATCCTCAGAAGACACCACAGAAGAAACGCTTGCAACATTTTCTCTCAACTCCTTAGTAGGGATCTCTTCTGCCCATACCATGAAGTTGGCTGGGAAAATAGGGCAGCAACAGGTCACTGTGCTTATTGATAGTGGCGTGACACATAATTTTATATCGTCGGAAGTAGTTCGAGCAGCTAACATACCACTAACAGAGACAACCTGCTATGGCATATTGCTGGGAACTGGGAGTAAGGTGCGGGCTGAAGGAATTTGTTCCCAAGTTACACTGGATTTAGGAACCTTACAAGTAGTGACTGATTTTTTGCCACTTGATTTGGGGGGAGCAGATGTTATACTCGGCATAAAGTAGCTTGAAACGTTGGGAAATATGCAAGTAAATTGGCGAACAATGGTGATGCGGTTTGAGATAGCTGGAACGTTGGTCACATTGCAGGGAGACCCGACTCTCTGTAAATCACAGATTTCCCTCAAAGTAATGATCCGAACAGTCCAAAACGAGGTGCAAGGATATTGGGTGCAGCTGAGTTCTTTGGTTCAAGGGGACATAGAGCCGGCAGAGTTGGGTTCACAAGAAGAGGTGGCAGCAGTTTTGCAGAAACATGAAGAAATTTTTAATATGCCAGCTGGATTACCACCCAAAAGAGTTCGGGAGCATGCGATTACACTGAAAGAAGGGGTCGGGCCGATTTCAGTTCGTCCTTACCGTTATGCCCAGGTCCAAAAGGATGAAATAGAGCGTTTAATGGCAGAAATGTTACAGTCAGGAATTGTACAGCCCAGTACTAGTCCCTTCTCCAGCCCGGTGTTACTAGTCAAGAAAAAGGATGGAAGTTGGAGGTTCTGTGTGGACTATCGTGAACTGAATAGGGAAACAATAGCTGATAAATTTCCTATTCCAGTTATAGATGAGCTCTAGATGAACTACATGGGGCCACAGTGTTCTCGAAGTTAGACCTCAAGTCAGGTTATCATCAGATTCGAGTAGCAGCAAAGGATGTAGAGAAAACAGCTTTTAGGACTCATGAAGGGCATTATGAGTTCTTGGTCATGCCATTTGGTCTCACAAATGCCCCCGCGACGTTTCAGGCGCTTATGAATGAGGTGTTCCGTGATTTTTTAAGGAAATTTGTACTTGTTTTCTTTGATGACATTTTAGTTTACAGCCCCACCATGGAAGCCCACGTTGGCCACTTGGAGTTGGTACTTTCACGGCTTCGACAACACGAGTTGTATGCCAATAGGAAGCAGTGTTTGTTTGGACAGCCAAGGGTGGATTATCTTGGCCATGTTATTTCAGCGAACGGAGTCTCAGCCGACCCTAGTAAACTTAAAGTTATGCAAGAGTGGCCGATTCCGAAGTCACTTAAGGCGTTGAGGGGTTTTTTGGGGCTGACTGGGTATTATCGGAAGTTCGTAAAAGGGTATGGTGCCATTGCAAGACCCTTAACAGACCAACTACGCAAAGAGGCTTTTGGGTGGAATGCGGAAGCGCAAGAAGCCTTCGAAAAACTCAAGGCTGCCATGTGTTCAGTTCCCGTCTTAGCGCTGCCAGATTTTTCAGCCCCTTTTGTACTAGAGGCGGATGCGTCAGGAGCGGGTCTAGGGGCTGTATTAATGCAGCGACAGCGGCCAATAGCTTATTACAGCCAGGTTTTGTCTCAACGGGCTCGCACTAAATCAGTCTATGAAAGGGAATTAATGGCGATAGTATTATCTATTCAAAAGTGGCGCCCATACTTATTAGGGAGGAAATTTTTGGTGCGAACGGATCAAAGAAGTCTGAAATTCTTATTAGAACAGCGGCTGGTTGCTTCGGAACATCAAAAATGGCTGACGAAATTGTTAGGATACGACTTCGACATTCAATACCGACCGGGTTTGGAAAACAAAGCAGCTGATGCTTTGTCTAGGGTGTCGCATGCGGGGGAGCTAGCTGCCATATCAATTCCGACAGTGCTGTCTATGGCAGATTTGAAAGCCCATGTGATGACTGACCCACAGTTGTCAAAGTTGATTAAAGAGGTCCAAACGGGGCAAGCTAAGGAGGGGTATACTTATATTCACGGCTGTTTGAAGTACCAAGGCAGGTTGGTATTGCCTTCCTCCTCTCCATTTATTCCAATACTTTTACAAGAATATCATGGGAGTAACATTGGGGGACATTCGGGAGTCCTTAAGACACTTCAAAGGGTTGCTAGTGATCTGTATTGGCAGGGAATGAGGCGTGATATTCAGGAATTTGTTGCTGCATGTGCCATTTGTCAACAAAACAAGTACTTGGCTCAGTCTCCAGCCGGCTTATTGCAGCCCTTACCCATTCCAAATCAGATTTGGGAAGACATTTCCATGGACTTCATAGAGGGTCTTCCTCAATCCAATGGGTTTGACTCAATATTTGTTGTCATAGATCGTTTGTCGAAGTATGGCCACTTTATTCCTCTTCGCCATCCATTCTCGGCTACTACTGTGGCTGCCATCTTTGTGCGCGAGATTGTTCGCCTTCATGGAATCCCACAATCCATTGTATCGGATCGTGACAAGATCTTTCTTAGTTTGTTTTGGAAGGAACTGTTTCGTTTGCAGGGCACAACTTTGAAGCACAGTTCAGCCTATCATCCACAGTCTGATGGGCAAACGGAGGTCGTAAATCGTTGTTTGGAGACCTATTTACGCTGTTTTGTAAGCTCCAAACCTAAGCAGTGGGCTAAGTGGCTTCCTTGGGCAGAATATTGGTACAATACTTCTTACCATTCTTCTGCTGGGATGACGCCTTTCAAAGCAGTGTATAACCGCGAACCGCCACCTTTGATTCGCTATGAACCAGCCCAAACCCGCGTCTCAGCTGTGGAGTACAATCTGCAATCTCGTGATGAGATCATTGAACTTCTTAAGGTGAATTTACAGCGTGCCCAGCAGAAGATGAAGAACCAGGCAGACCGCAAAAGGCGCGATTTACAGTTTGAAATAGGAGATTTGGTGTATGTGAAGCTTCGCCCGTACCGACAGAGATCTTTGGCCAAACGCAGAAATGAAAAGTTAGCTCCACGTTTCTTCGGCCCATTTCCAGTAGTAGCGAAGATTGGGGCAGCGGCTTACAAATTACAACTACCACCGGAGTCCAAAATACACCCATTTTTTCACATTTCACTCCTACGGGCAGCTCTTGGACATCAACAAATGGCAACTGAACTTCCCAAGGATTTGACAGAAGAATTAGAGTGGATTTTAGAGCCCGAACAGGTCTTGGATGTGCGCCCAGGGACCCAAAAACAGCAGCCACAAGCTCTAATTAAGTGGGTTAACTTACCAGCATTTGAAGCCACTTGGGAAAACTTTGATGTCATCAAACAGCAATTCCCCAGTTTTCACCTTGAGGACAAGGTGAGACTTTGGGCAGGGGGTATTGATAGACCACCTATCACATACGTGTACACAAGAGCAGAGAGGAAAGCAAGGGAGACACGTGGCTGAAATATTGTTAGGAGGGTTTTATTCTGTTAGATTTAGGTGCAGGGGGTATGGTGCACCTAAAGCAAATAGTAAATAAACATTGTATTGGGTGAAGGGATTTTCTTTATGCGTATTTTTTATGAATTGTATGAACTGAGGAGAGATTTCCTGGCTCTCGAATTCCAGGGGGAGATTTATATACAGTGAATATTATTTCTGGGTTTCCATATCTGTGTGTTGTTATTCTTTTTGCAGGAGTTTGCCTAACAACAGTCCAGGCAAGGGAGTCCCTGGAAAAGACGGTTGTTCAGGCCAAAGCGAACCGTGTGGAGTTCGATCGGGCCACTCTCCGGCTCGAAGAGGCCATGTCCCAGAAAAAAGCAGAGGTTGATGAGAAGATAGCCCTTCTGGAGGCAGAGTTTCTCCGGGTAAAGGCTGCACAGGAGGCAGCCGCGACTCAGTCCATCCGGGACTGGGAGAGGGTCGAAGGTTAAGAGGCCCGGATCCATGAGCTGGACGGCTTGCTTTGTAAGGAGGTGGAGGCACATGAGGGGACCCACCGCGGAAAAGAGCAGGCGGATGACCTGCTGCGCGTCACCTTTGAGGAGGCCATCTACATGGCCTAGCGCAAGGACAAGAGCAAGAACCTCCTTCTTTATCCTGACCCTGATTCAAAGAGAGTCGAGTTTGAGGCCAAGGAGAAAGCTGATGCAGAGCTCCTGATGACGAAGAGGCGGACAGGGACGTCCCGGGGGGATCAGGGCCCGACGAAGCCTAGACCCGGATCTTCATAATTTTTTTCTCTTATTTTGTAATATTTTTACTGACGCGTATACGTTCAAGACAGTTTTTGGTGTTTTATCCAATTTATATATTTTTTTTGTTGCTCTCTTCTTTACCATTGTGCATGAATGATCTGAGCGTTTGGTCCCAGTTCCAACGGCCTGGACTAGACTATTCCTGACTTTAACTTATCAATTTACTTTAATCCTGTTATCCAGGACCCAATGGCCTGGGCCATTAGGGAGTTGATAGTCATTACTAAATCTACCCGTCCAGTCCTTAATTAAAAAATCTGACGGCCTGGGCCATCGGGGTTATTCGATTAGCTTATTTTAGAACCTAAACTAGGTTCCCACGGCCTGGGCGGCACTACTTTTGCACACACCTGGGACCTGCACTCTAACAGTCACGAGCTACGTTCTTGCGCTGGGGCATACCAGATATTTCTATTCTCCAAACATCGTTCGTCCGGGGCGGAACCAGCCTGAGGCTTGGTCCTTTTATTTGTACCCTCGGACATTTTTCGTCCAGGGCGGGACCAGCCTGAGGCTTGGTCCTTTTATTATACCCCCAGACATTGTTCTTCCGGGGCGGGACCAGCCGAAGGCTTGGTCCTTTTATTTGTACCCCTGGACATCGTTCGTCCGGGGCGGGACCAGCCTGAGGCTTGGTCCTTTTATTTGTAACCCCGAACATCGTTCGTCTGGGGCGGGACCAGCCTGAGGCTTGGTCCTTTTTATTTGTACCCCCACACATCATTTGTTTGGGGCGGGACTAGCCTGAGGCTTGGTCCTTTTATTATACCCCGGACATCGTTCTTCCGGGGCGGGACTAGCCTGAGGCTTGGTTCTTTTTATTATACCCCCGGACTTCGTCCATCTGGGGCAGGACCAGCCTGAGGCTTGGTCCTTTTTATTATACCCCCAGACATCGTTCATCCGGGGCGGGACTAGCCTGAGGCTTGGTCCTTTTATTTGTACCCCCGGACATCGTTCATCTGGGGCGGGACTAGCCTGAGTCTTGGTCCTTTTATTATATCCCCGGACATCGTTCGTCCAGGGTGGGACCAGCCCGAGGCTTGGTCGTTCGGGGTTTGTACCCCCCAGACCTTGTTGGTCTGGGTCAAGACTAGGTTTGAGCCTTGTGCCTCACCCAGTATTTGTTCATACCGGGGACACCCCCCAAGTGAGCGGAGACTTGTATGGGGTCACTTGAGTAGAATTTTCATTGTCTGGTAACATTTCTATATGGTGTTTTGTACACACCATTTTTATTATTCAAGGGATCACCTTAAGGCGTATATTATTTACAACGAAAATATAAAAATGGAACATGTTCTCCTGACTACTGATAGTATTTACGGAGATGTTCAACGTTCCAGGCTCTTGGGACTTCCGTGCCATCGAGCTGCTTTAAACGGTACGTTCTGGGGCACACTTCGTGCTGGACTTCATACGGTCCTTCCCAATTTGGGCCCAGAACCCCTACTCCCGGATATTGGGTAGCGGGGAAGACTCTTCTTAGGACCAAATCGCCAGTTTCGAACCTTCGGCTTTTTACTTTAGAGTTGAAATGTCGGGCGATCTTGCCTTGGTACATCTTCAGCTGCACTTGTGACTCCTCCCGGATCTCCTCGATGAGATCTAAGGACTCCTGGAGTAAGGCGTGATTCTGGGTGGGATCGTATGTGTCTCTTCGGTGAGAGGGGACAGTAGTCTCGACAGGGATGATGGCTTCGCATTCATAGACCATGGAGTAAGGAGTGTGCCCGGTAGATGTCCTTTCGGTGTTCCGGTAAGCCCACAACACGTGGGGAAACTCTTCGGGCCACTTGCTTTTGCAGGCTTAGAGTTTTTTCTTCAACGTCCCTTTCAAGATTTTGTTGACGGCCTCTGCCTGCCCGTTTCCTTGGGTCCTGGCGACTGCGGAGAAGCTTTTGAAGATACCATGTCTTGCACAGAAATCTGTGAAGTGGATGCTGTCGAAATGCTTCCCGTTATCGGATACAATCTTATAGGGTAGTCCGTACCGACACACAATATTGTTGATGACAAAATCTAGGGCCTTCTTCGAGGTGATTGTATTCGTGGGCTCTGCCTCAACCCACTTGGTGTAGTAGTCGACAACCACGATTGTGTATTTCACCCCTCCTTTCCCGGTCGGGAGCAATCCTACCAGATCGATTCCCCACACCGCGAAGGGCCAGGGGCTGGTCATCAGGGTTATTTCTATTGGAGGGGCTCGCGGGACCTTCGCGTATCTTTGGCACTGCTCGCACTTGCGGACGTAGTCAATACAGTCTTTCTTCATGGTTGGCCAGAAATATCCTTGGCGCAGGATCTTTTTGGATAGACTGAGTCTGGCTGTGTGGTCTCCGCAGAAGCCTTCGTGCACTTTGTGCATGATTGCGCTTAGTTCGGTCCCGGACACGCACCTGAGGTATGGCATGGATAACCCCCTGTGGTAGAGTTTTCCGTCCATCATGACATATCTGTGGACCTGGTACTAGAGCTTCCTAGCTGCGGCCCTGTCTGCTTGTACCCCATCGGTTGTCAGATAGTGGGCAAGGGGTCCCATCCAGGATGTGGAGTGGTCAATTGCGTTGATCGCGGAGACTCGAATGCTTGGCATGGGGAGATGGTTAACGAGGACTAGTCCAGACAGCTTCACTTCGGCATTGGTGGCTAATTTTGCTAGTGTGTCTGCGAATACATTTTGCTCTCTAGGGATCTGGCGGATGGAGTGCCTCTTGAACGCTTGTAGCATTTCTCTCGTCTGAGTGACATAAGCCGCCATTCTCTCCCCTTTGGTTTGATATTCTCCCGAGACTTGCCTGACAACCAGTTGGGAATCGCTGTAGATCTCCAGGTTCGTGGCCCCTACTTCCTGGGCCAGACGTAACCCGGATAGCATGGCCTCGTGCTCGGCCACGTTGTTCGATGCCTTGAAATGGAAATGCAGGGCGTTTTGCAACTGGTGTCCTTACGGCGACACTAGGATGATTTCGGCCCCTGCTCCATTCTCATTCGAGGCCCCGTCCACGAACACCTTCCATACGGGCGCCGTGGGGTCCGCGGGATCGTCCCCCGGGGTGATCCCGGAACATTCCACGATGAAGTTGGCTAGGGCTTGACCCTTGATTAAGACTCTAGGAATGTAGGCTATATCGAATTGACTTAGTTCCATGGCCCACTTTAAGAGTCTCCCTGACGACTCGGGCTTCTGCAACACTTGTCGCAAGGGGTGGTTGGTCAGAACTTTTATGGTGTGGGCCTGGAAGTAAGGCTAGAGTTTCTGGGACGCCATCAACAGACAAAATGTCAACTTTTCAATCAGCAGATACCGTGACTCAGCCCCCAACAACCTTTTACTCACGTAGTATACCGGGAGCTGGGCTTTTTCCTCCTCCCGCACTAGTGCAGCGCTGATCGCGTGCTCGGTCACTGCCAAATAGAGATATAGAGGCTCTTCGTCCACCGGTTTTTCTAATATCGGTGCTTGGGCCAAGTGCTCTTTCAGCTTTTGAAAAGCCTCTTTGCACTCGACTGACCATTCGAAACGTTGGCTTCCCCAAAAAGTATTGAAGAATGGGATGCACTTGTCTGTGGCCTTAGAGACGAAACTGTAATGACCCACTAATCTAGACTATTTGGACCATTAACAAAACTATACATAAACTTACATTTTTACGAAAATACCACAATTTTATTTAGTAACTTGTAAAATAAGAGTTAAATAAAATTCTAATAAGGATATGGGATCCCATTGTCTTTAAAAACAAAAGATGATTTTAAATAAAAGACTTTACATAATTAGAGCGGAAAATACACATAAAACCATACAAACATAAAATGAGACTACATCCTCGAATCGAATAACGCTCGGCCCCTTGACTCCATTCACCATCGATACACATCCTCTAAGCGTCACGAATCTTACCACCTCTAAAGCTTATTTTCCTGCACATAAAACAGAAAGGAATGAGCCTAATGCCCAGCAAGGAAAATCTAACACATAGTCATATAAATAATTTCATAAGAAACATAAAGACTTAACATAATACATATAACATACACTTATTATAATGGCCATTATTACTTGGGGTCCCATAGACTAAACAAGCATATGCCCATGGAATTAGTGGGGTCCTACTAGCTAAGTAGGTCATATGCCCATAATCCATTTGGGGACTTGTTAGTCATATGGGTCATATGCCCAGGCCTACAAACATACATATATATAATAACACATTAATAACATAAAACATATAGATAACATAAGCACATAACATATTGATTCTAGCCTATTTTCCTTACCAAAGTTACCGGGATATGTGGACTGAGTTGGGACTTTTTGGAACACTCCTAAAACCATAAGAAAGAGTGAGTCTAAAGAAAGGAGATGAAATGAAAGAGATGGAAAGACTAAACCATTGAGAAACACGCTTACCGAACGTATGTGCTCAAGAACTTAGATTCCCTAACCAAAATGAAGATTAAGGTTAGAGATTGAGTAGAAGACTATGAGAAAGAAAATAACATAATACAGAAAGGAACTAGAGTTTTGGTTACCTCAAAGACTTGAAAGACCAATCTACACCTCCACCGAAATACTATAGAACTCACTTCCCAAAGTGTTTGATAAGCTTATGATGTTTAAGCTTATAGTTTTCCCAAACCAGGTGTTTACACTCTCACACTCACTTAACACTAGCAGCTTCTGAACTTAGAGCAAAATGTGAATAATGGCTGGGTACTAGGTCCTATTTATAGAGTTTGGGAATGAAAGTATCTTGATTTTACTTGAATAAAAATAATGGCTTTTTAGGTGAAAATCATTTGAATAATCGTTTAGCAGAGGCTGAAGACTCGTTCAAAAGATGCTGGACTGTTGAAGGAGTTTGAATGGCTGAAAGGAAATGAATTCAAAAACGTTTGAAAACATATTGGAGGAGGCGATATATCGCCCCCTATAGGCGATATATCGCCTGGGCCAGTATGCCCGAGGCGACTGTGCATCGTTTCGTGTTTTCCGTATTTACGTGCTGCGATATATCGCCCCCTATAGCTGCGATATATCGGCACACGCTGAATAATTAAACACGAAATTACACATTTTTAGCTAAGTTTGAATGGAGTAAACAGCCTTGACTAAGCCCTCAACGTATTCAAAGCTGCTGACTGACCCTATAACATTCAAACTTTACTCCTTATTAAATTAAATCCTCAAAAATCTTTAATCCTTAATCACCATTCATAACATGTGCTTAAAATCCTAGTGGTTGATGTCTAAACCTTATAATATAATAAATATAATCCTTAATATCAGTCACATTAATCAAACCTTAGGTTATACTTAATATTCTTAAACTATAGATTAAACTTAGAAAATCTATAAGTACTACTATGAGTATCCAAATAATTCCCGGTTTGAACCAAAAATCCATAGTAACAAAGATAACACTAAACATACTATAACACTACTAAACAATTAGCTAAGTAAAGTTCTTGGACTCTACAATTCTCCCCTACTAAAAAGAATTTCGTCCTCGAAATTTACTTACCAAATAACTCCGGATACCGGCCTTGCATGTCCTCTTCCAACTCCCACGCTGCCTCGCGTTCAGAACTATTGCTCCATAGGACTTTAACTATAGGAAAGCTCTTGGACCGTAACTGCTTCATCCCCCTATCTAGGATGCTAACTGGTCGTTCCTCGTAACTTAAGTCTTTCTGGAGCGCTATGGTATCGTACTTGAGGACGTGAGATGGGTCTGACACATATTTGCGTATCATCGAAATGTGGAAGACGTTGTGACTATCGGCTAGTGCTGGCGGTAGGGCTAGTCTATATGCAACTGGTCCCACTTTGTCCAATATCTCAAAAGGACCTATGAATCGGGGACTGAGCTTGCCTTTCTTCCCGAACCGCTTGACACCCTTCATAGGAGATATCTTCAGGAAGACTTGATCTCCAACTTGGAACTCCACATCGCGTCGCTTGGTATCCGCATAGCTCTTCTGACGGCTTTGAGCAGCAAGCATACACTGTCTAATAAGCGTTACTACTTCTTGAGCTTGCCTAACAGCTTCGGGCCATAGAAGCTGCCTTTCTCCTACCTCGTCCCAGTGCAACGGTGATCGGCACCTTCTTCCGTATAGCAACTCATAAGGTGCCATCTCGATCGTCGACTGGTAGCTATTGTTGTACGAGAACTCGATCAGCGGTAAGTACTTGTTCCACAATCCTCCGAAATCAAGTACACATGCGCGTAGCATATCCTCTAAAATCTGAATCGTACGCTCGGACTGCCCATCTGTCTGAGGATGGAAAACTGTACTAAGACTTAACTTAGTACCCATGGCTTGCTGTAAGCTTCTCCAAAATCTTGACGTAAACACTGATCCTCTATCTGATACTATCGTCTTGGGGATTCCATGCAATCGTACAATCTCTTGGATGTAGATGTCTGCATATTGGTCTGCCGTATAAGAAGTCTTAATAGGCAGAAAATGAGCCGACTTGGTTAGTCTATCTATGACTATCCAAGCAGAATCATGCTGCTTATTCGTCTTTGGCAGACCCGTCACGAAGTCCATGGCTATATCGTCCCACTTCCATTCCGGTATGCTAAGCGGTTGCAATAATCCTGCAGGCCGCTGATGCTCTGCTTTCACTTGCTGGCATACCAGACACTTAGATACATACTCCGCTATATCCTTCTTCATCCCTGGCCACCAATAGACTGCCTTGATGTCATGAGTCATCTTGGTAGACCCTGGATGAACTGAGTACGGGGTGCTGTGCGCTTCTTCTAGGATCGTCTTCTTAATACTTTGATCGTCTGGCACGCATACCCGATCCTTATATCTCAATAAACCTTGACTGGATCCCCATTGTTACGGGCAACTGGATTTTTCCCATGGGGAGTATCACGTCTCCGTTGAAGTCGTAGATCTGGATTGGGCACGATGCCAGGTCCGCTTCGGTCAAGCCAATCCCGGCAAAGGTGGGTTTGAACAAGATGTTGACGGAGCTTCCGTCGTCCACCAGCACCTGGGACACTAGCTTATCGGTGATCTGGGCGTCTATGACAAGAGGATCATGGTGTGGGAAATGGACGTTACGGGCGTCATCCTCCATGAAGGTGATAGGGAGGTTCATCAGCTTCGGGTGCTGAGCCGGGGCCTGGACCAGAGCGCACACCTCCTGATCGTGGTCGAGCTTGCTAAGGTAGCGTTTTTGATCATTCCTGGACGACCCTCCCAGGTGAGGCCTGCCCGAAATGGTGGCCACATGTCCGTCTACGCGGGGGGTGAAGTCCCACATGGATAAGGCATTCCAGGTCCGGGTGATTGCGCAACGGGGACCCCCTGAGGGGTTTGTTCCGTCGGGCCCTGTGCATATCCTCCCTGAGGCGGATATGCTCCAGGCACACCCGGGATCGCGGGTTGTCCGGGAACTGCTGATAGGCCTGGGACTCCTATGGGCATCCTGACCCACTGGTGGAGATGCCCCAGCTTGATCAGATTCTCGATCTCATCCTTGAGATGTCGACACTCTTCAGTCGTGTGGCCTACATCTTTATGGTAAGCGCACCGTTTGTTGGTATCTCTTGGATTCCTCCCTCCTTTGAACATGGGGGTAGGGTTCCGATAGTGAACCACCCTTTTTGTGGCCAGGAAGATGTTCTCCCTGGTGTCCACCAAATTCGTGTATTCCGAATACTGGAGCTCGTAGCCCCTCTTGCCTTTCTTAGCTGACTCAGACCGATTTTGGCTCTTGTTGTAACCTCTTACCCTGGGAGGGGGTTGCACTTGCCTTAGTTCCCCCTGCTTGGGACTGCTGGGCCCCGACGAGGGCGGTGCTGTACCCGAATGGTGTGGCTCCATACCCCGAAAAAGGGGCGGACTGGATCGGGACGTATCCGGAAGAGGCAGGACCGTACACTGTAGGCGTGGTGTAGGTAACCCTGGGCGTGGATGCTGAACCTGGGGCAATCGGGGGAGTGACGTAGGGCTTTTCTGGGAACTGTACCACATACCCCAGGAACGCCTGGGCATTGGGCTGAGGCGCCAGTGGCCACCCGAACGCCTGGATCTGAGCCTCTTCCCAGTTGATGAACCCCTGGGCCTTCCTTATGAATTCCTCTAAGGTATCCGCCTTGCTATGCTGCATGTCATCCTAGAGGGGGGACCCGGCTCGGATCTCGGATTGCAATGCCACCAGGCGTTGCCCATCGTCCACCTTGGTCTTGGAGGCCTCTTTGGTGAAACGTTGGATGTAGGCCCTCAGTGTCTTCGCAGGGAGCTGTTTAAGGTTGGCGAGGGCACTGATTTGCATGTCCATTCTCATGGCGGCCACGAACTGCTTCCGAAACGTCGACTGTAGCCCTGACAAGGATTGGATGGATCATGGCTTGAGTCTCTTCCACCACTCCTCGGCGGGACCGTTTAGAGTGATCAAAAAACAGAGGCACTTACCGTCATCACTAACGTGGGCCACGGTCATAAGTCGGTTGTACCGGGACAGATGATCCTTGGGGTCAGTGTTCCCAGTATAGGCAGTGAGACTCGGCATCTTGAACCCCTTGGGGAGCACAGCGTCCAGGATGTGCCTCACACAGGGCTCTTTGTCCTCCTCATCGTAGTCAGTGTCTGCTCCTTCCTATTTGTGGACCAAGCGGTCCTTGACTTTTTTCAAGGCGGACAGCTGCTCCATGAGCTGTGTGGCCACGCCACCCTCCAGGGGAACTCTCTCGTTCCTCCTGTCATTGATGTCGTTCCTAAGGTCGCCACCTCGGGGGCGGATTTTTTCCTTACGGGCCCGCTCTTTCCGAGCATTCAGCCCCTCGCGCAAGTCCACCCGGGACGTGTCGTCCCCAGAACTAAGGGCGTGTGCTCCTCATTGTGCGGGTGTTCGCAGCGGTTTTTTTTCACCAAAGAGCTGGGATGCAAAGACCTTTCCCGTCCGGCTTGCCCTGGGGCATACCGGGGCCTAGTACCCGGCGACCGTGTCCTCTGCGGATTGGTCGGGTGGCCCTGTCCTAGGATGGGGCACACCTTCTCTTTCCTAGGGAGCCGCCGGGGACGGGGCCCGACTCTCTGAATGGGGGGATTTTTCCCTTGGGTGTTTGCCTTGGCCTTCTTTTTCTCTCGATCCGGGTTTCCTGGGCCTGGCTCAGGAGCCTGTCCTGGAGAAGGGGTCGGCCTCACATCTTCAGGGGCTCCGGTTTTGGCCTGCAGAGTGGGCTGTTGCGCTCCAGGAGGCGGGCTAGCTGGGGGATTGGATGCCGGGCCCTGCGCGGCTATGAAAGTCTGCAAGGCTTGGAGGGACTCTTGCATCCACCGAGATGCCTCTGCCTGCTCAGCAATCTTGGCTTCTTGGTCCAGGACTTGCTGCCTCAGTCTAGTCACCTCAAGATCCTCCTAGTTGGGGTTTACTTCTCCTGGGATTTCAGGATCCTCAACTTCATCGTGGTACTCCTCATTCCCCTCCTCTTCCTCGTAATAGTCGTCGTCGTACTCCGTTCCACCTTCGTGGTCCTGTGACTCGTCAGGGTGGGATGTTTGATGAGGAGTTTCCTCGGGTGGACTTTGAGGAAGAGGTTGGGTGGGCAGTGGCTCTCCATGGCCCTGCTCTGGGTTAGTAGGGTCGAAAGTGGTGTGTCTTGCATTCACCATTGTTGTAGAGGTTTGATGCCAACACTAGCTTTCTCAGGCTCTCAATGAAAGCACCAAAATGTTTACCGAGTTTTTCGGAAACTATAATAATAAAATATAAGAGAGATTAAAGAGAAGGGTTTAGAAGTTGTAAACAAGACTTTTACGTGGTTGGGGCGTTAATGAGTCTTAGTCCATGAGACCATTGTATTATAGCTTAGATAATCTATCACAATGGAGTTTTCTCTTAGTTTTTGCAGAGTAACTGTATACATGCACCCAAAAGTCCCTTCCCTAGTGCTCTGTTGCCTGTATTTATAGGTTCACAGGTGCACCAGGCGTGGGTCGGGATGACCCGGGCCCAATAAGGGTATAAATACTGTTGGCTTCTCTACCGGAAGCCCAATACAGAAGAATTAAATCACAAAAGAAAAATGCTAGCTCGAGCCCATTGGGTCAGCCCAAACCGTATCTATCATCCGACAAATTGGAGCTTTTGGTCTGGGCATCTCGAGTTACGAGACAGATTCAGGGGACAAGATCGGTCAGAGCAATGGGGGCACAGGTCCGAACCAGCGGCGTACAATCCTGAGGTGGCCTTTTCCGCAGGTGAAACGTGGGGACAATTCCCACGCCTCATGGGGAAAAGTCAGGGTCACGGATGTTTTTCTCTACCAACCTTGGGGACCCGACCCGGGTTCGTTTACCTATGTCCCTCTCCGTTTACTGTGAGCCAGAATCATTCACCAGGAGCCCAGATCGTTTACTAGGCTTCAGGACCATTCGCACCGAGCCCGACTGTTACCCCCAGCCCATTCTACCGTCTCTCGGATGACCGTCCTGGACAATACTCCCCCGGACACCTTCCGGGCTAAACCCAGAATTGGGCTATCCATATCCATCATACTCCTTGCCATGGGCCCGGACTGGCCCAACCATAATTGGCCAGATAGTGGGCCTGAATCGCGGTCCCGGGCCCACACAAGAAACGGGGATAACAACAGAAATAGCCAGATCGAAGATCCAGCTTGAAGAATACTATCTTACTCAAGAACTGGGTCCTTTAGTTCTTACAACTTTGTTGAAGCCGTTCAAAACAGTGCCCTAGACCTGATTTCGTCCTCGACGCCAATCCAATCACCATTCATCTCTTTGTGTAAATGTAATCCTGATCAATCCCTTGGAAAAATGTCCAGAAACTTACAGACTAATCCAGTCTGTCCTGATCCCACTGGCACAACCTAAGTGGTATCCACCACACTAGCTAGGAGTTCTATGCATCCTCCTGTAATAGATCTCTAGCTCTAAATACAGATTTCATAAACACACAAGATCCATGCATAGTAGCATCTATCACAAGGGTCTCTAACTCTCAAACCCAAGAGTTACTATCCTTTCCTTGCAATCTAGCATTGCCTCACACTTGGCTAACCCTTCCATATCTAGGATCATACTGAAGTCAGTCATAACCAATTTTATCAAAACAACTGATGAGTCTCTTCTCACCATAACCTAACCCATCTCAACATAACCATGTATTATGCATAACAAGTCTATACCTCTCTAGATGCAATAAGCAAAGAACAACATGGCACCAAAACTAGTCAGCATAATACAAAAATTAGAGTTAGAAAGCTAACCTGCCACCACTGAGGAACTTGTTTCAGTCTCAGTCTCAGTCTCTGACTTTGACTGCATCGAAACAAACACTCGAGCTAGAGTCGAGCTGTCCACCCCATTTGGCTCATCCTTCCTTTGCCTTGGGCAATCCTTCTTGAAATGCCCAACCATTCCACATAAGAAACATGCCTTTGCTCGACATTCTACCTGATGACGCCTCTTACACCGAGTGCATTTTGGGTAAGTCCTCTAGTTCTTATTCTTGCTAGAACCAATAAACGGAGGTATCACTGCTTGAGCTTCGTGCTCTCTAGAACTATCCTTTATAATCTCATTTCCTGTGCTCACAATAGCAAGAGCCTTCCCTACCACCTGAGCGTAGGAAGATATTTCATGCACTGGGGCTACTCTGATGCCCTGAGCTATTCTAGGATTCAATCCCTGGATAAACCTTTCCTTCCGAGCCCCCATCTGTGGGTACCATATCAAAAGAAAACTTGGCCAACCCATCGAATCTGTTAACATACTCCGTTACTCTTGCATTTCCCTGAACAAGGTTCAGAAACTCATTCATCTTAGCAGTCTTGACTGCATCACATTAATATCTTTCATTAAACAGCTGCCTAAATTCTTTCCAGTCCATCAGAACTGTATCTCGTGTCTGGGATACCACTTCCCACCACGTCCGGGCATTATCCCGCAATACATAGGTAGCACAGATCACCCTATCGTGACCTACCACCCCCATACTATCGAGAATGGAACTGATCATGTCCATCCATTGCTCAGCTCTGAATGGATCTAGGCCTCCCTCAAAGACTGGAGGGTAATATTCCTGGAATCTTCCATAGAGAAATTCCCATCTGTTATCAACCCTAGGTTGAGCCAATACTTGTGCCACTCTTGGCATAGCAAAGGAAGAGGTGTTCCCCGACAGATTCTACTGCTGTTTCAAATACCTAATCTCTTCCTCTTGCCTTTGCAATATTAATTGCACATCTGTAAACGCCTGCTGGAAATTTCGAGGGGCAGGTGAAGAACTCAAACCCTGGCTGTAATTCCCAGCCTCGACATAATTATCACCAGGTCTCATTATCTGCCTTGGATACATACCTGTCGATTGAATCTGCAGTCAATAACTTGACCCATTAAACATGATGGGCATATTAAAAAACCTTCCCCACGGGAACAATCATACCACACTACATTCACAAACCACTGCAGTGCTAAAAACATGCCCATGGCATTCATACATTAATCATAATCCCTGCTCTTCCAACATACACCTCATGCTTTCAACTCCAACATGGAAATAACACATTTATATATATATATATATTCACGGAGCATGTAATCATATAATCATATTAATAGTCAAGAGCCAGACTTTATTAGAATCTCATTCTCCCTAATACAATGTGCAGGTAAAGCACTTACATTCTATTTAAGCTGTTAAGCACATAACCACATAAATAGTTACCATACCCTGAGTGAAGCTATCTTTAGTGACGAGTGTACATGCTCAGCTTGTCTACAGGAACCCTTAACCTTGGCTCACTCTGATACCAAGTTTGTAATGCCCTACTACCCAGGGACCGTTACGGTGTGCATTTTAAACAGTGCTAAACTCGCTAATCAAGTCATTTGGCCATAATCGTGTAACTAAGTATGATTAACGGTTTAGGATTAAAAAATTTGGTTAAGATACAACATTTCACTAAAACGTTTACTGTATACATTGGGATCCCAAAATATAATTTAAAGGTTAATTATAATAAAATATTTACAACCAACCGACCTAAGCAGGAAAATAGGGTTTAATCGTAGTTCATCTTTAAACCATCGGCCGTGGTGGTCGAGCAGTCGCATATGTACACATCGTCACCTATGCTCTCCAACTCAAGGATGGTCCAGCTTTCTTTTACCTTTAGTTGCACCACATAGCACCCGTGAGCCGAAGCTCAACAAGAAAACTCAATATGCTCATGAACAGGTAATAACATGTTACTAAATCATAATAGGCATGCCTAGCAATAATAGCCCTATTCATGCTTGTAAATAAGTCCAAATAATGATTGTGGGCCATGCTTTTTGTATAGATGACTTATGGGCCCTGGCCTTTGTGTAGATGACTATCAAGTCATATTGAGGATAGATGACTAAAGTGTCCATCTTAAAATAAGTTACTCAGATAAGTGACAATTAAGTCACGCACTTGGGCTCTGCACCCTAATCAGATGAGTGAATAACACTTTATTATTTTGTTAATCATACTGGGGCTTTTAGCCATAATCAGATGAGTGATTAACACTTTAAGATTCTGGTAATCATGCTGGGGCTTGTAGCCCTAATTAGATGAGTAAATCTCATTTTGGGCTCCGCACCCTAATCAGATAGGTGACTAAAGAGTCACACTTTGGGCTCTGCACCCTAATCAGATAAGTAACTAATGAGTGAGTCATGAACTTGGGCTCAGCACCCATAGCCATGTGACATTGCAGTCACCTGAGCCTTTTGGCCCTGACTCTAAGTAACTAGTCTTTAGACTAGACAAGCGCTTTTAATTTTCATCGAAATTTAGGTCGGTAAAGCATCATGATGATTCATTCAATGCTTATGTTGATTAGATCTAATCATTTCAACTTGTGTTGAACACATCAATGTCATTCTTGACTCTTAAGCCAATACCATACGAATCGTGCCAATTTATGACTCATAGGTCAGTGCCACTCACAAGTAAGCAATGCAACCATGCCTATATCATATGTCAAATGTCCAAATGTAGGGCATTCAGCATGCTTACTTAACAATCACTAACATAATGATGATCACGCACATTTACAGAGACTCAAGCTCTGATTAATTCCATATTCAATATTCATGTCCTGCCCTAATCACATGCATTACATACTGGGTGCAGTCTTCTTACCTTTGGTCCAAGCACAGGTTAACAATAAATGAGCCACAAGCACGATCCTATTTCCAAGCCCCTAGCGATAACCTAGTCACAACCATAATATAAAACCTCATAAAAATGAGTAAATAAATACTTCCAGACCCAACCTAAGCCTCCAAGACGTCGAACCCCACACAACTGGGTAGTAGGATCAATCCTAGGCCCTAAGAGCTGAGTTCCCACGACTAAAAACCAAATATGGGAAAAATTTCCCTTAAGCGCCGCGACCCTCCAAACCCTATGCCACAGCCCGCCCCCAGACATAAGCCGACCTCTTCTTTGACTGTGCCAAGTGCCACGACGCACCTATCATATGCCGCGACCCAACCACGAACCAGCCGAAAAACCTGTGTTTTCTCCATTTTAAAACCTTCCAAAAACCTACCCAAACATCTCCAAATTCCAAAATCAAAGTTCCCAAACATCCTAATTATCCAATACAAATAAAACCCAAGCTTCAATTCATTCAAAAACTCATTAAAACACAAAATCCAATTCAAGCTTAAAAACTTAGAACTTAAAACTTGGATTACCTCCGATTGAGTTATTTTCCAACTAAATCCTCCGACTAAAAAGCTTCTAATCTTCCCTAGAATCGCTTTGCCTCAATCCTTGCTTGAATCTGAGTCCTAGAACTCAAGTTTCCTTCGAAAATGTGAACAGGTGTCGAAAAGGGAACGGGAGAAAGAGAGAACCTTCTGAATGTTCTTTTATAATTCTAACATGTTACTTCAAGCTTAAGTAACCTCAAGCAAATCCTAATGCTCGGGGTCCCGAAAACACCCTCGGGGGTAAAATAGTCAAAACTCCTAGAATTTCCCCCTGATCTTACTAACTCACAATTTATCATCAAATATTTATCCCCATTACCCAATATCCCGGTAATGTGCTAAATACCCCTTGACTCACTCTGAGTCAAGTGTAAATCCCGTTGTGACTTTCCCACTAGCTTACCTCCTAGGATCATCTTGTGTTGAGTAACCATAACATAACCAAATAATAATGAAGCACCACACATATATGCCAAATATACCCGGAATAGCCAAAATATGAAAATCACCCAATTAATCAGAAATGGGTTCACATGAAAATTTAATACACCTAAACATGCATATAATCATTTAATTACATAATAAATCAATTATGGCCCTCCCAGCCTCTTAATCAAGGTCCCAAGCCTTATTAGGAAATTTGGGTCATTACACTTAGATTCCCCCTCCTCTTTGTTACTTCCTTGATAGCTGCTCAGAAGAATGAACATGCTGCTAAGGCTGCTCTCACCTCTTCCAAAGGAAGCGAGCAGGCCGCAGAGACCGCACTATCCGCCTCCTACGCTCAGACCGCATAAGCGAACCATTATGTTGAACAGCTTCAGGTTGAGATTGGTGAGCTCAAAGCGAAACTACTCGAGGGTGAAGTTAAAGCCAAGGAGGAAAGGGCAGTGTCATCATCATCCATGGAGGAAATGCTATATCATTGCTAGGCTTTCATCCAGGATGAAAACTTCTCTTTTATGGAGCCCAGGTTGTGGGATTTCTACCTTGCTAAATTCAAGGCTCGATTCTTGGAAGAACCGTCGGAGACTGGTGAGGCATCCGGAGTGGCTGAGGGAGATGGTGAGGAGGTCACTTTTGCGAGGCAAGCTGACGGGGCCTAATGATTTTATTTATGATTTTATTTATGATTTTCTTTTGTAATTGTCTTACAAACTTTTGGTATTAAGCAATTGCCTTCGGGCTTTGCTCGAGCTTATTTCTCCTCGTTGTAATATATTTGTTTGTTTTATTTCAATATATATCTAACTTTTGATCCATTTGTCTTTCCTTTATTATCTTCTCATTCTTATGAATCCTTAGGCTCTTGTACATTTGAGATTTTAGGAATCAAATTTTAGATCGTGATGGATTTTATCGAACTTGGTTATATCCAAGTTTTTATTTGCTTATTTGTATCATACCTATTAAGAATCAGGCCTTGAACTTGGTTATATCCAGGGTTTTTAATGATTTAAACATAGTTCGTGCTAGGTTTATCGATAACTCGAGGTTTAAAAAGCTCTTGAATAATAAATTTTCCCAAATTTCTAAGTTTTTGACCTAGTTATATCCAAGGTTTTAGATTATTTAAACTTAGTTCGCGCTAGGTTTATTAAAAACTCGAGCTTTAAAAATCCCTTGAATAATCAATTTTTCCAAGCTTCTAAGTTTTTAATCTTATCTGAGCAGGCTTAATTTTTCCAACCTCGGTTATGTGCCCCCAAGTAACCAGAATGTATAAACTTTCTTGGTTGGTTTTACAAATATGAGAACACGAGCTTGCAATAATAAGACTAAGAAATGGTTATCTAACAATCCATCTATTATTAAATCAGAATGACTTTTATAAATAAGCCTTACATTGATGGTGGCACTATTGATAATACTTTTTCAAGTTCAGAGTAGTCCAGGTCCGTGGGACTATTTCTCCATTCAGTCGAGCTCTCTTGAAAGTTCCCTCGCATAACACCTCTATCATCTGGTATGGCCCTTCCTAGTTCGGGCCTAACACACCATCCTTAGGGTCACCAAAAAGACCCTTCGGAGAACCAGGTCACCTAATCCCAGTCTACGACCCTTGACTTTTGAATTGAAATAGCGAGTGATCTTTTATTGATAATGGGCGATCTGCAATTGCGATTCTTCTTGTTTTTCTTCGATTAGACTGAGAGATGCATTAAGTAGTCCATTATTCTGTTATTGATCAAACATCCTTTGCCCGTGAGTTGTTACCATAGCTTCAATTGGAAGCATGGCCTCGCTTTCGAAAGTTAGGGAAAAAGGAGCATGCCCCGTGGAGGTCCTGTGAGAAGTTCGGTAAGCCCAAAGTACTTGCGGGAGCTGTTCGGGCCATAGTCCTTTGGCTTCATCTAACCTCTTC
Organism: Humulus lupulus; assembly: GCF_963169125.1. NCBI lineage: Eukaryota > Viridiplantae > Streptophyta > Magnoliopsida > Rosales > Cannabaceae > Humulus > Humulus lupulus. The sequence goes on along the minus strand of NC_084796.1, from coordinate 218,747,766 downwards.
TTCAGGCTTGCCTTAAGGGTTTTGTTTACAGCCTCGACCTGCCCGTTGGCTTGTGGGTAGGCTACCGATGAGAAACTCTTCGTGATGCCATATTTTTCACAGAAGTCTGTGAAGAGATCACTGTCGAATTGTGTCCCATTGTCTAACACGATTTTCTTAGGAAGTCCAAATCAACATATAATACTCTTCACCACGAAGTCGAGGACTCTTTTTGATGTGATGGTTGCCAGAGGCTTGGCTTCTACACACTTCGTGAAGTAATCGATTGCCACCACCGCATATCAAACTCCTCCATGTCCCATAGGTAGGGAACCTATTTGATTGATGCCCCATGTTTCAAATGGCCACGGTGAAGAAATCATCGTTAGCTCGACTGGAGCATCTTGGGAAACTATGGTGAAACGTTGGCATTTGTCGCACTTCTGAACATACGAGATCGAGTCTTTCATCAAAGTGGGCCAAAAATAGTCCTGTCTCAGTATCTTAAGTGCCAGGTTTTGCCTCCAGCATGATACCAGCAAAAGCCTTCGTGTATTTCTTGTAAAATTGTTTTGGCTTCCTCGAGCAGAACACATCACAGGAGAAGTAACGAATGACCGCGCTGATATAAGGTTCCATTTACTATTACGTACTGCGGAGCTTTATAGAGTATTTTTCTCGCGTCTTTTCTGTCATCCTGTAACTTTCCAGTTATGAGGTATTCCATTATAGGAGTCATCCAGGTTGGTCTTATGTCAATCATTCTGACTTCTACCATTTATTTCGTCACACTCGGGCTCTCCAAGAACTCCACTGGCACTACATTTAACGTCTCAGCCTCTTTTGTGGTAGCAAGTCATGCCAAAGCATCAATGTTAGAGTTCTGCTCATGGGGTATTTGTTCAACAGGGCTGTACTCAAATTCAGAAAATTCTCCCTTTACCTTAGCTAGGTTGGTTGCCATCTTGGTACCTTGAGCTTGATACTCTCCCAATACTTGATTGACCACGAGTTGGGAATTGTTATAGCATTGGATGGCTTTCGCCTTGAGCTATCTCACCACCCTCAGCCCTGCCAGTAAGGCCTCATATTCTGCTTCATTGTTGGACACCTCAATCCGAATCTCAGAGCTGTATGAAATTGATGCCTTTCTGGTGATATTAAGATGATCCCAGCTCCTGATCCATTCTCGTTTGATGATCTGTCAACGAAGATTTTCCATAATTCTTGCACCGGCTCCCTCAAGAGCTCTTCTTGAAAACCGATGCATTCAGCCATAAAGTGAGCAAGGGTCTGACTCTTAATTGAATTCCATGCCATGTACAATATCTCGAACTGGCTAAGTTCGATTGCCTATTTTAAGAGACGTCCCGACGTTTTAGGTTTTTGGAAAACCTGCCTTATAGGTTGGTCAGTCAAGATGTTGATTGAATGGGATTGGATATATGGCCGGAGCTTTCTGGAAGCCAATATCAGACAGAATTCTAGCTTCTCTAACAGTGGATATCGTGACTCGGCTTCGAGAAGTCTATTGCTTACATAATAAACTGGTTTCTGAGCACGGTCTTCTTCTTGAACTAACACAACACTGACTGCATTCTCTGTCATAGCCAAATAAAGGAACAAAGATTCTCCAGACGTAGGTTTATATAAAAAAGGGGGCTCGGTTAGGTGCGTTTTTAGGTCATGGAATGCCTGTTCGCACTGCTCGGTCAACTCAAATTTCTTATTTCCTCTAAGCAAGTTGTAGAATGGCAGACACTTGTTAGTGGATTTTAAAAATGAATTGATTCAAAGTTGCCACCTTTCCGGTTAGGCTTTGAACTTCTTTACACGACCTAGTTGAGGGTATTTCTAACAACGACCTGATTTTCTTAGGATTCGCCTCTATTCCCCTTGTGTTGACTATGAACCCCAGGAATTTTCCAGATGCCACTCCGAAAGTACATTTCTGGGGATTCAGCTTCATGTCATACCTTCTTAATATTCCAAAACACTCTTCTAGATCAGACACATGGTTATTGGCAGTTTTTTATTTGACAAGCATATCATCAACATACACCTCTATATTTCTCCCGATCTGGCTTGCGAACATTTTGTTGACCAAGCGTTGATATGTAGCCCTGACATTCTTTAGCCAGAAGGGCATAACTTTATAATAGTATACGTTATGTTCGGTCATGAAGCTAGTATGTTCCTGGTCCACATGATTCATCATGATCTGGTTATATCTAGAATACGCGTCCATGAAGGACATGAGCTCATGACCTGTCGTGGCATCTACCAACTGGTCAATCCTTGGCAGTGGGAAACAATCCTTGGGACAAGCTTTATTTAGATCGTAGAAGTCAATACAGGTCCTCTAGTTCCCGTTTGGCTTCAGGACCAGCACGGGATTGGCGATCCAAATTGGGTATCTTGCCTCTCGGATAAATCTCTATTTTAATAATCGAGCTACTTCTTCCTCAATGGATTCTGCTTAGACCGTTCCCAAAAGTCTCCATTTTTTGGATTTTGCAAGCACAATTATTGTCCAAATTTAAGGTGTGCATGATTACACTCAGACTTATTCCCACCATATCTTCATGCGACCAAGCGAAGACATCCATGTTTTCCTGTAAGAAATCAACCAGCTCCTTCTTCCTTATTTTTTCAAGATTCTTTCCAATCTTTACGGTTCTTGAAGCTTCTTTGGGGTCGATGTTTACTTCCTCGAGCTCTTCTATGGCTTGGAGCTATGATCTGTATTTGCCTACCCGTGGGTCAATGTCGTCGTGTTGGGCGACCTCACTATCCCCTTTTTGCTGAGGTTCTTTCATCCCATGAATAACTTCTACTTCCTGGGACTCCTCACCTCTGTCATTTATGACCATTGCTTGTTGCCCGGGTTATGATTTTCCCTTCATAAAAATGCTATAACATTCCCTGGCAGTGAGCTGATCACCTCTGACGGTGCATATTCTCGCAACTGAGGGGAATTTCATTGCTAGGTGGCGGATAGAGGTTATGGATTTAAATGCCATCAGGGTAGGTCGGCCCAAAATCGCATTGTATGCAGCCGGACAATCAATTACCACAAACTCGAGCAACTTGGAAAAAATTCACGACTTTTCTCCCAATGTCACCACCAATCCGATCGTCCCGATGGCTGCCGACCCTTCACAAGAAAACCCGTACATAGTCATCGAGGTCGCCTTCAAATCAGTTACGAATAACCCCATTTTTTCCAGGTTGGACCTGAAAAGTAGATTCACAGAACTTCCGTTATCCACTAGTGTTCTTCGGACCCTTCAGTTGGCGAGCTGAATAGTTACCACTAGCGGATCGTTATGTGGGAATTGGATGTGGCTAGCATCCTCTTCTGTGAAAATGATTGGTTGCTTTTCCAATCGCTGCTATTTCAATAACCGTTGTTCTGAGAGAAACTCCACCCCGTTATGGGACTTCAGTTCGTTAATGTACCTATTTTGGGCCCCGTTGCTCGTGCCTGCCAAATGAGGTCCTCTCAAAATGGTGGTTATTTTTCCCCTACTATCGGAGGAGGGTTGACCTGATTTGCTTGAGCTTCAGGTTGGATATTCGGAGCTTCTGGAATAGATAGCAGGGTCTGGACAATGGGCTAACTCGGATTCACTCGATTTCGGGCATACTGGAACAAAGGTCCCGTCCTAATGATCATTCCAATCTAATCCTTTAGCTGTTGGCAATCATTAGTGTTATGACCGATGTCGTTGTGGAACCGATAGAACTTTGAGGGATCCCTTTTCTCCCTCTGGTTCTTCAATGGTTCTGGCTTCTTCCATGGAAGGCGACTAGAATTGGCCAGAAAAATTCTCACGTGTATTTATTAGGTCGGTATACATGGCGTAGAAAGGCTTGAACTTCTCTGTGGGCTTATTTTTCTTCTTCCCGCTCTGGTTGGGTTCACCACTCCCTTTTCTTTTGTTATTCCCCCTTGGTTATTATGGGTAACGATTTGGGCCGTAATTGCCGCATCCGTTGCCGCTCCAATGGGTTGGATAGGGGTCTGGCTAGTTCCTGCAGCAGAAGCTCGTGCCTCGTCGAGATTTATCCACTCTTGAGCCCAAGCTAATAATTCATCTACGCTCTTAACTCCTTTTCTTTGGAGTTCCTGCCATATGTCGCCCCCAACAAGGATTCCCGTCCTCATTGCCATGAGTTTGGAGCTGTCATCAGCATCCATAGCTCGTGCAGCAACATTGGAAAATCTACTCAGATATGCCTTCAAAGTTTCGCCAGGTTGCTGCTTTACGTTGGGAAATGAATCAGCCTTAACTCGAGCTGCTTGTGAAGCTCGAAATGCTTTTTTGAACTCGGAGGAAAACTTCTTCCACGAGCTTATGGAATGTTTATTGTATTGCTTAAACCACTGCCTAGCTGGCCTGACTAGAGTTGTAGGGAACAAAATACACCTTAGGTCGAGCCCGACATTGTGGGCCATCATCATGGTGTTGAACATTCCGAGGTAATCTAACGGATCTCCATCTCCATCAAATTTTGACAAGTGTGGCATCCTGAAACCCATAGGATATGTCGCCGCCACAATATTTGGAGCAAAAAAAGGCTCGAGCTCTTCGTCTGAGTCACAATCGTCCTTTTCCTTTCTGGACAAGAGTTTTTATTTTGCTCTTCCATCAGAGCTAGTCCCTCGAGGGTTTGGTCCCTAGTCCCTAGGTTACCTAGGGGCTGTTCAACAACTCATATCCTATCATGCGCGTTTGACGAGTTATTGTCCCTCCAAGTTCGAGCTTGGTTTTGAGGGCTCTTTCCTGAACTCAAATGATTCCTTAGGTCACTTTCGGACTTGTCCCTACGATGGCTTTCAGTCCAGTAACTCCCGTTTGTGAAGCTTACAGCTCGCGGCTGGGGCCGAGGACCTAGATTCTCGACACGTGTTCATGGGACGTAAGTATTAGCCGATGGGGGAGGATTTCTCCTACTGTCTCCAAGAGCTGGAGTATCCCGTTGAGGATGAGGTGGTGTTGGATGTCTTATAGGTGATGGGGATGCCTTATTGGTGAGGTTATCCTCGTTCCATCAGGATAGAATAAATTAGACCGCCTCTGTTCTACTCCAATGTCTCTAGTTCTTTGTGCCTGGTGATCTGATCGCGGTGTAGGAGGATTTGTTGGAGCATTTTGTCTTCGTGAGCCTGTTCCAGCCCCTCCTCGTGGAATTTCATCGACATTCCTAGGGACCTGTAAAGAAGGCACCAAACTTGGGGTTGCAGTCCTAACCGACCGACTAACTTGCTGACGACCCCTATGATGGTTGCTGGGTTGAGCATTCTGGTAATCTTGCCCTGCAGGTAAAGAACTTGGAGTGGCGGTTCTGACTGATCGACTCGGTTTGGATCAATTATTCCTGTGGGACTTATGAGACCTACTTTGCCTCTTTCGGACATTAACGTCTGTTGTATAAGGGGGTAACCGAGCCAAAACCTCCTCATTCTGCTTGTTTGCCCTAGCGAGATGGCTCCTCAATTGCATGTTCTCCATCTCAACAACAGTTAGGTAGTCAGAGTTTGGGTTTGGCGGTAATAACGTTGAACTCCTAATGTCGCCTTGATCTGCCAGTTGTTTTCCCAGACGTTGCTGAATATTAGGGCCATGTTCGTCCGAAACAACGGTATGATGGGCCTCCTACCCACCAGGCTGTTCTGCCTCATTATCATGCATTGAGCGAGTGAGCACCATGATGGAAATCTACTGAGATTTTTGTGAAGCACTAATTTGCTCTCAATGAAAGCATCAAACTGTTGACGTGGTTTTTCGCCAACAGTGTATTAAGAAATAATAAGGCCACATTAGTGCTTAATGGTAAATCGTAATGAAAATATCAAGAATTCACTCAAGAACATAGAGCTTTTACGTGGTTCCGTCGTTAAAATTCACCTAGTCCACGAGTCACTATTATTACTGTTTCTCTCACTATTTTGGTAGAGTTTCGATGTTACAGAATAATTCCCCATTTCCTGTCCAACATTCTCAGTATTTATAGGGGAATTCCATGGACAGGTTTGGGTAACTGCGTGAGTCAATCACGCATTTACATAATGTCTATATTCAATACAAATAATTCTCATTTATATGGGAATATGATTTGATAACACAATAAATATGTTCATGCTATCTCGGATAATAAATATGACAGCGTGGTCATAAATAAATGTATAAACATATCCCGAGTCTCTGGGGATCCCAGAATATGCATTATAGTTGAATCGTCACGAGCTGGATATCTCCTCCAAACTCGTGCTTCGACAGTTATCTGATTCCGAGCTTGTGCTTAACAGCCATCATGTTCTTAGTTTGCGATAAACTCAGGACACCTAACACCATGTCTAATATTTATGAATCTCAAGCTGTCCACATGGATAATAAGCAAATATTCTACTTGGTTATTTTTCCGTGTATTTATCTGCCAGCTTTACCCGAGCTGAGTAAATGAACTCGTGCTAAAAATAGATACAACATTTATCTACTTTTTAAAATTATTAAATTTGATAACAATAAATTTTTTATTTATTTTAAAATTATTTATCTAACTTTTAATTTATTTTTAAATTTTAAATTTGTCAATATTAAATTAAATTATTTATCTAACTTTTAATTTATTTTTAATTATTAAATTTGCCAATATCAAATTAAATTATTTATCTAACTTTTATTTTTTTTAATTATTAAATTTGTTAATATTAAATTAAAATTTTTAATCTAATTTTTTAATTTATTTTAAAATTATTAAACTTGTTAATATTAAATTAAATTATTTATCTAATTTTTTAAATTATTAATATTTTTAATTTATTTTTAAATTATTTATCTAACATTTTTAAATTATTAGATTTGTTAATATTAAATTAAATTATTTATTTTATTTTTTAATTTATTTTTAATATTAAATTAAATTCTTTATATAATTTTTTAAATTATTAAATTTATTATTATTAAATTAAATAATGATTTATTTATTTTGAATATATTTATCTCATTTTTAATTTATTTTTAGATTATTAAATTGTTAATATTAAATTAAATTAATTATCTAATTTTTAATTTATTTTAAAATTATTTAATTTGTTAATATTAAATTAAATTATTTGTTATCTAAGGATTTTAGTGATTTATCCTAACCCTACAAAAATTTATCCTAATTCTACTGAAATTTTGGTAGTATAGCGACTACATTTTAACATATCCTAAAAATTTAAAATCCTACAAATGAAACTTAGAAAGTCGCAAAACATTCACAGTATACATATTATTAATCAAATTTAAACACTAACTCATCATACATTTTCTTACTTACATATTAACAACACTAAAGACATAATACTTTTTATACAAATTCACATATTAATTAAAATAATTAAGCAACATTATAAAATTAATAAATACCTCGATGCCACAAAATTAGAGATGCCCTACTCACAAATTTTAAAAAAAATACTCCTTCAATTTCTACACAAACATAATATACATAGTTATAAAAAATAATATAAATAAATAAACTATATATATAAATATACATACACACACCATGACACACATTATATAATTTTATAAAATAAATAAAGAAATAAACTATAAATATATATACACACAGACACATATTATATATATTTATAAAATAAAAACATAAATAAATAAAAAACTAAAATATATACATATATACAAGTAATATATAAATAAATAAAAAAACTAATATGTATAGATATATATATATATACTTATAGAGGTGGTGGAGGTGGCACTGTGAGGCGGTGGTGGAGGCGGCTCTGTGAGGCTGTGGTCTCACAGCAGCTCCATCAGGCGGTGGTGGAGGTGGCTCTGAGGCGGTGCTGATCGAGAAGGAGACGGAGCTGAGAGAGAGAGGGAGACAAAGTCTAGAGAGAGAGAGAGAGAGGGAGACAGCCGAGAGAGAGGGGGAAGAGTGGAGTGGGAGACAAATCCGTCAAGAGGGAGAGAGAGGGAGGAGTGAGGGAGTTTTGTTTTTTTGTTTTGTTATAGAGTGAGGCATCTGGTGAGAGAGCGGAGAGAAAGATGAGAACATAAAAATATTAGGGGCGACACTTCGCCCCCAATACTTTTCACAAATAAAACACACTGCTAAAATTTTCCTCTTAATTTTGGGAAGTATTTTCCAAGTTGGTCACTGAGCATCTCGACCAAGGCTTTTCACATCGGGCGATTCAGTAATATCTACCCCAAGATCCGAGTGAGTATCCAGAAATTCCTCAATCAACCTTTTGCCAACAATACATTCTTGGTTTGAAGGGAGTTCAGATCCAGCAATTACTTCGGCTAGAGCCTTCAAATTAGGCTTCTAAATCACCTTCTTTTTCCGACCCATTGAGAGAGAAGAAGGAGAACTCGCAGGCCTTTTCTGCCTGCTAAATTTTATTAACTCTATATTGGCAATTTGTCCAGATTATTAATTATTATTGAATATTTTTGTTGCTTTACTTTCGCATACATAGGGTGTTTTTTCAGTAAGCTACTCTCAAAATATAATACCTATTTGTCATTATTCAGGCCCTTAAAATATATATGATAAAAAAAATTATGGTGTAAAGTGAATCTTAACTTAACTAATTACAAGAATCCTAATATATAAATATAAATACATCATCAGTCTTATATATACATATGCCTGCATAATCAGATACAATATAATGTCACCCTGACAAAAATAAATAAAATCACCCCATATATATATATAAATATATAGGACAATTCTTCTATAGGGGCTTCATTTTAAGCCATACCGGTAGGGTTTTCAGTGTTTCTCGACCCGTGAACAGTTTTTGGCGCGAATTTTTTTATGACCGTATATATTGTAGGTATTTAGAGCATCCTGCAAATTTTCAGAAAATTCCGAATAGTTTACAGTACTGAAAACTAGGTTCAAATATGTTGTTTTCCACGCGCATAAAAAAAATTAGTCACGCGTGCAACAACATGTTTGAACCTAGTTTTCGGTACTATAAACTATTCGGAATTTTATGAAAATTTGCAGGATGCTCTAAATAGCTACAATATACACGTTCATAAAAAAATTGCGCCGAAAACTGTTCATGGGTTATAAACACTGAGAGCCCTACCTGTAGGGCTTAAAGTGAAACCCCTATTAGAGAATTCCCCTAAATATATATATCTTCTATAAATAAAATGTGTAGACAACATAAATTTTTGGTTTTAATCATTTTTTATCTTATAAGTTTGTGTGATAGTTTGTTTTTTTATCAAGTGATTGAAGCTCTTTTACTTTATAAAATTCACTAAAGAACATTGTGAGATACATTAGAAACTAAAAATAGTTGATGCATGTATACTACTTTCTACATTATGACTTTTTCTATTCTTATTTTATTTTTATTATTAATTTCTTTTTAAACATTATTGTATTATATATATGTGTAATGTAGTCATGTAAATATATATATATATATATCTACGTCAATATTGTGTTTAGATGTCATATATGTAGAGATTATTAATATAAATATTTATATATACAATAGAACTATAATTCATTCTATTATATATATATTTATTTAAAAAGAGTGAACCAGATTTTATTAAAATTATAGACAATGTTTACAACTTTAAGACTAAGCAAACGTGCATTGCACGTTGCTTCTACCTAGTATATATATATGTATGTATCTTCTATATAAAAAATGTGTAGATAACAAACATTCTTGGTTTTAACGGTTTCTTTGTTAACTTTAATGGAATATTTCAAATATTTAACAGAATGTACTTTTAAAACCAATTAAAAATGAATATTTATTAATTATATTAATATAAATTCAAATGTTATAAAATATTATTATTAAATTGAAATATTATAAAATAAGATATTATAAATTCAAATATTATAAAATATCATTATTATAATACTAGACTAGATAATTATTAATTATATCCATATAAATTCAAATGTTATAAAATATTATTATTATTAAAATATATATAGCATATACTATTTAATCATTATTTTTATAAAATTTTGCTAGAAAATATTATTATTATAATAATATATAACATATAATATTTAATCCTAATTTTTATAAAATTTTGCTAGAATAAATATTTAGAAATTATATTTGTTACACCCAGATTTCGAGATAGGTAGTTATGATCCCGAAATCTAGGCTCGTTAGGTCTAAGCTCGAAATATACACGGTCATCATATGATCCTTCACTCGGACCTATTTGTAGTAAATAATGACCTCAAAAAGCTCAAGGATATGTACCCTCGAACATGCTCTGAGCTCGCAATAGCCATGGTTTGACGCATATATTCCCTGATACATGTCTTACCTTTGGACGAAATGATTCGAGCTCAGGAAGTGTAGGCTCGAATGAGATGGCTTCGTTAGGGGTTACTTCATCTGAGCATTGGGGAAGTTAAGCAACGAGCTCGTGATCGACTGATAGCCTCGAAGATGTAATGAATCCCGTATCTAAATTAATCAGTTGCATGCGAACACATTTATTGTTGTACAATCTCGATGTTTAAGGGATATTGTTAAGATTGTTATCCGATCCCACATTTTATGGGACATTTCCGTGTACGCAGGGAATAATGCATTAAATAGCATTATGTTAATTGATTCTTGGAATATCTTCCTGAAATATGTGGGAATGAATTTTGTAACCTCCTCTATAAATAGAGAAGGAGACTCCATTTGTAGGGGATCGATTTCTGATTTCTTGAGAGAAAGCTCTGGGCAACTATTATCTGAAAAGTTTCCAGAAAACTCCCAAGTTCTAATAACACCGACTCGTGGACTAGGCAGATTTAACTGCTGAACCACGTAAAAATCTCTTGTATTCATCTTCTTTCATTTCCTCTAATATTCTTCTTGTTTAATTGCTCTCCTTTTCAAGTTGAAGAAAAACGACGTCAACAGTTTGGTGATTCCATTGAGAGGCATCAACACAGTGCGTGAATCTGTTTAGTCAGAAAGCCTCTCGAATTAGCAATGGCGGGAAATGATCCCAATATTCATGAGGAGGAAATTTAAGATGAAGATGAGTACCCCGGCGCCCTGGAAAGAAGCCTTTGGTGAGTCCTGAACCCGATGAAAGAAGTGCTTCATCCGACTCTAAGGGACCACCTGCTCCCAGGGCTGACGAGGACATGTACTACAATCCCAAGAGATATGTCTTGATTGTGGAACTTGAAAATCGCCAACTACGTAAGTAGTTGGCAGAAGCTAAAAAGCACAATGAAGAGCTAGCCAGACTAGCTGCTAAAGCATAGGCAGCTCAGGCCCCACCTCCGGAAGATGCCCAGGCTCCACCTCCGCGGGACGTTCACATCCCACCGCGTAGGCCTCGGGGAGGGCCGAGCAAAAATGCAGCCAGCCAAAGAGTGGAGCAACCTCTGCCGCTAGTAGAGTAGCCTGTCCACCAAGGCCCTGGAGAGGTAACCGGGCCGAAGGTGCTACCAACCCGACTGCAGCAGCACTAGCAGGGCTAGGGAATAACCGAGCCCCCTCAGAGGCTCAGACATGAAATCCTGGTGCTACGCAGAATGTGTCAGAGGTTGATCGTGCAAATTCAAGGCATTCTAGGCCCCATAATGAACGACAGCCACCTTCTCCAATAAGGCATCCACCATCGCCAATAAGGCATCCCTCGCCAATTCGGAGAGATGCGCAACCGGCCCATCGCGACATGGAAAGGCGAGCTGGGTGAAGACATGGGAATGATGGAACTGCTAGGGAGTGTAGGGGTCCCCATCCCACAAGGAGCCAGTTGTCTCAATCTCAAACTATTGAGAGAAGGAGGCCAGCAAGAAACCCATCTCGAAATAATCATGCAACGAGCCATGTCAGCGAGAGTTTGGGCGAAACTAGATCTGTGAGTATATATAACCCGGAGACTAGGAATGCTGGAAATTGAGGAGATCACCCAGATTTACGGGAGCATTTAAACCATAATCGGGGACGTGATAATCCCCCGAATCCAGACCTGAGAGATCATCTTAACAGACGCAAGCATCTCGCACCGAGGTGGGAAGTTGGAGTTGTAATCAATGATAACCAGTTCCCCCTGATTCAGGCTTGACCTCCCGTAGTTCCAGTCCAAGAAAGAATCGAACAGATGGAAAAAGTATTCAGGCTCTTGCAGAACGAATGTAGCTGGGAACAGGACGAGGAGTTCGATGAAGAACTCGAGCCCTTTGTCCCGCATATCTCTAGCACCCCGTTTCCTCAAGGATTTAGAATTCCTCATGTCCCGCCATTCGACAGAAATTCAGATCCATATAGTCACTTAAGCACGTTCAACACAATCATGCGAGCTAGTAATGTGGGCTACGAGCTCAGGTGCATGCTGTTCCTAGCCTCTCTCATGGGACTAGCAAAAAACTGGTTCGAAAAATACAAATGACATTCGATTGCTTCTTGGGATCAATTATCGAGATATTTCAAGAAACAATTCAAAGCCATGGTCAGCATTAGGCCCGAGGCTTCTGCCTTAACCAATGTTCGACAATAGCCAAATGAGTCGTTGAAAGGTTATCTCACAAGGTTTAACTTGGAAGTCTCTTGAGCTCGTGATGTCGACGATAGTGGTCATTTAATGGCTGTTCGAGCTGGAGTAATGTTTGGAAGTCCTCTCTGGGAAGATATGCAAAGAAAGCCTGTGAGGTCCTTAACCGAGTTCAATCAAAGAGCTTAGAGGTTTGTTAATGTAGAGGAGGCGAGGTCAGCTTTGAATATGAACTCTCACCCTGTAACTACAACAAACACAAACTCTGCCTCATCCTCGAGGACAATCCTTCTAAGAGAAAGAAAAATGAAGGGAATAAACCCGAGGCAGAAGGAGGAAAGAAGAAGAAAGGGGAAAGATAATTCTCCGTATACAAAGTGTATTCCTAGCTCAATGAGTCTCGGGAGAATATCTACCTAGCTAATGAAAACCAAGCCCCTTTCAGACGACCTGATTCCATGAGGAACCAAAAGGCGAAAAGAGACACCAACAAGTACTGCAGGTTCCACCGAGACATCAGACATACAACCGATGAATGCAGACAATTAAAAGATGAGATCAAAGGACTAATCTCGAGAGGATATTTAAGACAGTATGCAAGAAATCAAAACCCCAACCAGGCTTCCACCAGCTAGAGGGCAGCAGCTTTACAGCCTACCCAAAACAATAACTCTCGACCTCGGGAGGATGAGCGACCCCCTCCGATTGAAGGAGAGGATGTGATAACCATCTCGGGGTGACCTCACATCGCAGGCTCGGGCAAGAATGCCCAGAAAAGATATGTCAATGAGTTAAAAACTGGTGACGGTTCTCCCTACGACCCCGCACCAAGTGCTCCGAAACAACAAAGGGTTGAAACACAACACATAACCTTTACTGAAGAGGATGCGTCTCATGTCCAATTCCACCATAATGACCCCCTGGTCATCACCCTTCAGCTCGCGAATAAGAGGGTACACCGAGTCCTGATTGATAACGGGAGCTCGGTAAATATCCTCTACAAAGCCACTATAGAAAAGATGGGACTCGCACTTTGCAACCTAAAAGCCTGTGCAACTACGTTGTATGACTTTTCAGAAGAAGGGATTGCCTATATGGGATCCATTGAATTCCCTGTAACCTTGGGAGACTACCCAGTCTCGGTAACCAAGATGATCGAGTTCGTAATGGTGGATCTCCCATCAGCCTATAACGTACTGCTCGGGAGACCCGCCCTAGTAGGGCTGGGGGCAGTTTCGTCCGTTAGGCATCTGGCCATCAAGTTCCCGACTTCTAGTGGCATTGGGATCTGAAAGTGGACCAGCTCACAAGGAGGGAATGCTACAACATTTCCGTTAGAGGGAAAAAGCAGACAAGTGCACAAACACTCGTTGTAATTCAGAATAAGGATGGGACAATCTTCGAAATAGATGAAGAAATCGATCCTAGAATAAAAGAAAGGGATGACCTCGAGCCCCTAGAGGAGCTCGAAGAAGTCAAGCTCGAAGAAGCTGATCCCCCCAAAATTGTGAAGGTGGGAAAAACCTTTCAGAAAACACAAAGTAGCAATTAATTTGCTTCTTGAGGGAGAACCAGGATGATTTTGCATGGTCACATTCGGACATGGTAGGGATAATTCTGAATGTGATAATCCATGCACTTAACATTGACAAGAGCTTCACCCTGAAGCAGCAAAAGCGAAGACTCCTGGACGATGATAGAAAGAAAGCCTTGAAGAAAGAAGTCGATAGATTAAAAGTGAACCAGTTTATACGAGACACTTTCTACCCTAATTGGGTCGCCAACCCGGTCTTGGTTCCGAAACCTAATGGAACATGGTGAACTTGCATCGACTACTCCGATCTCAACAAGGCATGCCCTAAGGATTGCTTTCCCCTACCTCGGATCGATTAGCTCGTAGATGCCACAGTTGGGCACAGTCTTATGTCATTCATGGATACCTACTTTGGATATAACCAAATAGCCATTCATGCACCGGACCAAGAGCATACGAGTTTTGTAGTAGATAAAGGGTTGTACTGTTACAATGTCATGCCTTTCGGGATCAAAAATGCTGGAGTGACGTACCAGAGGCTTGTAAACATGATGTTCTCTGACCAGATAGGTAACAACATGGAAGTGTATGTTGATGATATGTTAGTCAAATCTAAACATAAAAATAACCATGTGGACGACCTCGAAGAATGCTTTGCCGTGTTAGGGAAATACAACATGAAGCTCAACCCACAAAAATGCTCTTTTGGAGTGTCGTCGGGAAAGTTTCTAGGCTTCATAGTGAACGCGCGAGGAATAGAGGTTAATCCTGACAAGGTCCGGGCTTTGGTCGACATGCCCTCACCTCGGAAGCACAAAGATGTCCAAAGCTTAATTGGACGGATGGCGCCATTAAGTAGGTTTATCTCTAAATCTGCATATCGATGTATGCCATTTTTCAACCTTTTGAGAAGGGGCAAAAAATTCGAGCGGACAGAGGAATGCGAGCTCGCATTCCAGCGGAACCCCCCATCTTGTCGAAACCTATCACAGGAGAAGTCCTATACATGTATCTCGCTACAACCGAGCACGCCATCAGCGCCGTGCTCGTCCGAGAAGATCAAAAGGTACAAAAACCAGTATACGATGTCAGCAAAAGGTTACTGGGGGCAGAATCGAGATACCCAATAATGGAAAAACTGGCTCTCAGCCTGATCCTCTCATCTCGAAAACTCTGACCTTACTTCCAAGCACACCATATCCACATGTTGACTGACCAACCACTATGACAAGTCTTGTCCAAATAGGAGGCCCCAGGAAGATTATTAAAATGGGTTGTTGAGCTCGGACATTTCGAGATCACTTATCATCCGAGAATGACCATAAAAGGGCAGGCCCTGGCAGACTTCATTATGGATTGTACAGGAGTGTCCGACGACGAAGTTATAACCCCAGCCCGTGAGCTATGGAAACTTTATGTTGATGGATCTTCCAATAAAAATGGATTAGGGGTAGGAATCTTATCAATCACTTCAACTGGAAGTCGATTTCACTTCGCCTTGAGGTTCAACTTCGAAGCGTCTAACAATGAGGCTAGATATGAAGCTCTATTGGCGGGACTTCGAATAGCCAAGGAGCTCAAGGCTAAAGCAATTCATTGCTACAGTGACTCGCATTTGGTGGTAAACCAAATCCTAGGGGAGTACCAGGCTCGTGGAACAAAGATGGCCGCATATTTAGAAAAAGCAAAAATAGCACTCGAACATTTCCAGTTCTATACGATAGAGCAGGTTCCCCGAGAACAAAATTCAAATGCAGACACCCTAGCCAGGTTCGGCACATCCACCGAGGTCGATACGCTGAATGTGGTCCCAATTGAGTACCTCTTAACACCCAGTATTAGCGAGCCCGAACAGGAAGATGTATGCATGATAAACTTCGAACCAACCTGGATGACCTCGATAGTTAATTACCTCGAAACCGGCATTCTCCCAGCATAATAGAATAAGGCTTGGAAACTGATGTATCAGATTCCCAGATACACTATTGTGGAAGGAAGGTTATATCGGAGAGGATATGCTATGCCATTACTTCGATGTGTGACTCCACCCGAGGCCAAGAAAATCCTAGAATAAATTCATGAAGGATTTTGTGGAGACCACATTGGGGGGCATAGTCTATCAAAGAAAATAATAAGGCAAGGATACTTCTGGCCCACTATCAAAGTAGACACATTCGAGTATGTCAAAAAATGCAATAAATGTCAGCGATTTGCTACAATTCCGTGAGCTCTTCGATCCGAGCTAACCAAGATGACTTCCCCATGGCCATTTGCAGTGTGGGGAATCGATTTGATAAGCTCGTTGCCAACCAGCAAATGTGGAGTTAAGTATGCGGTAGTCGCGATCGATTATTTCACAAAATGGACCGAGGCCGAACCTCTGGCAACGATTACCTCAGAAAAAGTCTTGGACTTTGTGGTAAAGAACATCATCTGCCGATATGGAATGCCAAGGAAAATAGTATCAGATACTGGTACCCAATTCGACAGTGAATTGTTCACCCACTTTTGTGAAAAAAATGAGATGATAAAAAGCTTCTCCTCTGTAGCCCATCCCCAAGAAAATGGCCAAGTCAAAGCAGTAAATAAGATTCTTAAGAGTTCTATGAAAAAGAAATTGGAAGAAGTTAAGGGAAAATGGACCGAGGAGTTGCCCCAAGTTTTGTGGGCTTATCGATACAGCTCGCACTTCAACAGAACATACCCCTTTTTTTCTGGCATATAGATGCGAGGCCATGTTACCAATCGAGGTCGAAATACCCACTATATGTGGCCATGCTCATGATCAAGCCTCGAATCAATCCCAGCTTGAAGTAAGTCTGGACCTTATTGAAGAAAGACGAGATGAAGCTCAACTGAAGAACACAAAATATCAACAGCGAGCTACCCAATATTATAATAAAAAGGTTCGGGATAGGAAATTCGGATTGGGAGACTTGGTGTTAAGGCGTGTGTTCCTAGCTACAAGGGACCCGACCGCTGGCGTGCTTTGGCCTAATTGGGAGGGACCTTACCAAATCGAGTCAGTTATTCGGCCTGTCGTCTACAAATTGGTTAGATTAAATGGAAAATTGGTACCATGAGCTAGGAATGACGAACATCTACGACCTTACTATCAATAGTGTAGGAATGATGTCTCATCGTAACCAAGCATTTTGTTTGTTACAAATTTTTTTATTAATAGAATGTTCAATTTTGACAGAGTCATTTTTATTTCAGTGTCTTAAATTTTTTTCAAACTCTCTTAATTTAATTACTTATGATCTCACTCATAGAATATTAAAGGGGCATCAGTGGTATATATACAATTGGTTTGAAAAAATAAATAACTCCCATATAGCATACACAAAAGCTAGCAAATGTCTGGACCGTTAACCCGACATAGAAGTTAAAAGTGTATTCTAAAAATAAAGTGTCTGGATATAAACAGATCCGCGAGCTAAAATAGTTTGGACGAAACCAGATTATTAAAAATAAAGTGTCTGGATATAACCAGATGCGTGAGCTAAGGTAGTTTGGATATAACCAGATTATTAAAAATAAAGTGTCTTGACATAACTAGATGCGCGAGCTAAAATAGTTTGGATGAAACCAGATTATTAAAAATAAAGTGTCTGGATATAATCAAATGCGCGAGCTAAGGTAGTTTGGATATAACCAGATTATTTAAAATAAAGTGTCTGGACATAACCAGATGTGTGAGCTAAAATAGTTTTGACAAAACCAGATTATTAAAAATAAAGTGTCTGGATATAACCAGATGTGCAAGCTAAGGTAGTTTGGACTTTACCAAATTATTAAAAATAAAGTCTCTGGACATAACCAGATGCGCGAGCTAAAATAGTTTGGACGAAACCAGATTATTAAAATTAAAATTGTATGGATTACAAACCATAGATGAGCTAAAAAAGTTTGGAACAAACCAGCTAAAATTAATCGACAAAAAGATGGAATATAAATAAACCCACTTCAAATTAAGTCGAGATTGAGGCTGGAATATCTTGCAAAAAGATAGTTTCGACCTCAAAACTTTGGGGAGCTACCCAAGGAATAGGAAAAGTAACTAGAAAAGCAGGATAAAACTAAACTACCTATCTTACACGCCATATAAGTACTTTCGAGTGCATGGTAAAAGTAAGTTCTGACCTTGACAAATAACGAGATCAGATACGGATATATCGAGCAAACTATGCGAGAATGCATGGAAGCTCGAGCCTAAATCCAACATGTGTTTGTATGAATAAACAAACATAAAAGCAAACTTTTAATATAAATTGCTTAAAATATTTCGGTCAGAGAGATGTAAAGCAAAAATATTAAAGTGAAGTCAAACATGGTATTAAAAATATAAAAAATAAATAGCTCTTTTATGAGCTGTAAATTGTTTTTGCCCCAAGGGCATGAAAAACAAAAGCTATAAACTATTACAAAAGTTTCAGAGGGACGCAACCCATGATCGAGATTTAAGAGGTAGGAGCACCCTCCTTAGCCTTCTCAACATCCTCCTTAGCCTTCTCAGCCCGAGCAGCTTCCTCTACCTCTAGCCGAGCTTGCCATTTGGCCAGAAACTCATCCTCAAAAGAGCCTAAGAAGCTTGTGTCGAGATTGGCGTTGCTGGCCCAAATCCTGTACATGGCCATGTCGACTGCCCGATCCTTCCTCTGCTTGAACTCTTTGAGAAGATGAGCCTTTTCACCCTCTATTATCTCGAATGTGGCCTTTTTCTCCTCCTCGAGCTTGGCATTTAGCTTCTCGAGCTCCTCGATCCTGGAGCTTTTCTCTTTAATCTCAGCCTCCAGCTTGGACCTTGCAGCCTTAAACTCGTCAGCGAGATTGAGCTGGAGATCCTTCGACTCTTGAGCATAGGACATGATCGCGTGAACCTCATTGTTCAGCTTGCAATTTAGCTGAGCAACTGCAGCTAGAGCCTAACACACAAACAAATCGAGTAAGAGCATGCTCAGAATAAAATCACAATAAATAGCAAAGTAAGACAAATTACCGAGGAAATGAGCTCGGTACTATTGTCATAAAGGACATTAGAGTCCCGAGCATTGATCAGGAATTGCCATTGAGGAGCCCCAAGACTGCTGAAGCTTTGGCCTACTGTAACGCCCTACTTCCTTAGAGCCGTTACTAAGTGAGTTTTTAAGACAAAACAGTGTGCAATGAACTCGCTAACCGAGGTTTTGAAACAAAAGTGTGACTAATTAAAAGTTAAGGCTGTAATCCTTGAAAATGCGTCGTTTCATTAAAACTTTTATTATTAAACATTTGGGATCCCAAAATAAGGTTTGAAAACTAATTACATTTTTGAAATAAGGTTACAGTTAAGAAATCATAAAATCATAGATTATTACAGCCATTTTCGAATAAACCCCCAACCAAAGAAGTCGGGCAGGCCGAACATGTACGCGCCGCTTCACGCTCTCCGTACTCATGGTTGGTTGATTCAGTCATTGCCCTTACCTGCAACACAGAGCACCCGTGAGCCGAAGCCCAGCAAGAAAACTCATGCAGAACATAACATATGCAATGTATACAGTTATCATAACAGATAATCCACAAATAAACAAGTCAATCAATAGACTAAGCAAACACGGCCAAGCCGCCCCAGAGCCTTACCGAAGCCTGGGCTATCGGTTCTCACCGCGAGGATAACTCATGTATCCCTTGGGTCCCACCCTAAATATAGCATAACACATGTATCCACCGGGCCCCGCCCTGACTATAGCATCCCATGTGCTAGGTGTTACTTTCGGCCCACGGCCGCCCCGGCTTACGCCGTACTCGGCCCACGGCCGCCCCGGCTTACGCCGTACTCGGCCCTTGCCGCTCATTTCATCATAATCACACATATATTACATTCGAAATAATCATTCACACACATCATGATTCATTTAAGGTTTAAACATTTGCACATAATACAATCTGGGGCCATGCCCTAACCTCGGGTGTTATAGTTTTCTTACCTTTCCAATCAATAGTTTAGATCACCTGACTCCTTGAGCACGATCCCACCCGAGCCTTAGCGCACACCTAGGCACAAACATAGGTCAAAGTCAACACCGAACCCCAAGTCCGAATACCTAGCCTCGGGACCAATCCCGAGCCCCCGGGAAGTCCCAAATCCCCAAAACAAAGTGGCGGAATCGAACCCCGAACCCTAGGTCAAAATCCCTCATCAAAACCCAAAAATTCAGCTCTGTGAACAGTGCAGCGCTATAGCGCTCTAAAGAGGGCGCTGTAGCGCTACAAGCAGAACACCCCTCCTGAAACAGGGACTAGCGCTACAGCGCCCACTGACTAGCGCTATAGCGCTAGTTGCAGCCCAGAAATCCCAATATCGCATTTCTGCGATTTCTTTCACCCAATCTCAAACCAAACTTCCCCAAATCTTTACCAAACTCAAAATCAAGCTTATGAACACTCTCCATTCATCCCAAGCATCCCAAATCCTCAAATCCCAAGATCATTTATCCCAAATCTCAAAATCTACCATGAACAACCCTAAACCAGAATTTCAAGCAAACCACAAAGTTAAAGTCTTAGAAATCATACCATTGCTGCAAATTTCGACCTTGATTCAACCCTAGGCCTCCTTAGCTTGCTCTCCCTCAAAGCTTGCCCAGAAATCCCCTGAGATTCCCATCAATCCAGCTCAAAACACAGCTCAAACCATCAAAACCCTTAAAACCAAAAATCTCTAAAACTTACCTCAAACATTGATGTGTTCTTGCCAAATCTTCAAGTCTAACCCAAGATCCTTGATGCTCAGCCTATCCTTGCTCTCCACTAAGCTTTTCCCCAAGAAAAACGGAGAGGAACGGTGCAAGAACGCACAAACCGTTCCTTGAGAAAATCCCCCCTGTTTTCTCTCTTTTCTTTCTTTCCTTCTTCTTTCTTTTCTTTTTCTTTCAGCATTCCCTCTCTCTATAAAGCCTTATAAAAACCTATCTCCAAAAGCCAAATGACCAAAACGCCCTCCCTATAAATTCTAAATCCTTTTGTTCAAGTAGGGCCATTTTAGTCATTCCCCCAATTCCCGCTAATCCTCAAGTGTCTCTAATATTTTCCCGTTGCTTCCCAGTACCTGATAAATCACCAAATAATTATCCCCCATCATCAAAATAAATCTCAATCTATTCTCTGAATTCCTATTCATACCCCCAGGCTCGCCCCGAGCTGGGTATAAATTCCTGTCAACACTTTCCGCTAGCCTGCCCACTGGGATCGCCTCGAGTCACAAAGCACAGATACATCCACATACCACTGTGGTCTCAACAATCAACACATATCAATACAGTTATGCCCAATCATGGCCAAAATTACAATTATGCCCTTCTAACACGATCCGGGCCTACATGCACACTAACTTACATAGTCATGCATCTCAGATAAACAAATAGTCATATAACATGCTTTAAATCATAACCATGCATTTAAATAATTAAAATCACACATAAATCCCATCATGCCCTCCTGGCACGCTAATCAAGGCCCTTAAGCCTTATTAGCGAATTTGGGTAGTTACAACTATCCCCTCCTCATAAAAATTTCGTCCTCGAAATTTATCCAACATATCAGTCAATAAACCCGCAGTTCTGACCATAAATTCCAAGGTCCACCGCCTTTACTTTACTTTTCAACAACACTCTTACAGGAGTAACAATCTTGCCTCCCAAGATTTTGTCTAATAGCCATGCTCCCAATAGCTTCTTGTTTACACCGCAACCCTGCTGAAACTTCAGGGTCTGCCTAGATTACAATGACCAATTCACTGTCTTATTCTTGATTCGAGAGATACTCAAAAGTCATCACCTCTACTAGGTGGGATCAGCTTGTAGGCCCCGCCGGCCTAACCCTTAGTACAACTTCTGAATTTCATGTTGAAATAGGAGTCAGAACTCTCCCTTCTTTCTCTGAACACCTTACAGATCCTCGTCTGTTATTACGTAGAGTTACAAATCTTTCCTTCCGGAACTTTATTTCCTCAACATTTAACAATTTACCTGCTCTTTATTCTTTCAAATAGGCAGACACCCCTGCCTTGAGAAGTCTCAACGACCTCTTTGGCTTTCTCTCTGAACTAAAGCCAAACCGTAGTATTCACTATGCGTTACATTAACAAGGCACCAACAACTGCCACCACGACTAACTCGTCAGGGATTACACTTCCCTTAATACCTCAAGTATTCGCCTACTCAGCGCTTAATTCTTTAAGATCTTTGATAACTTTCAGACTGCCAATTCACTTGCAATCAACTGATAATTCCAGGTTCCCACTCTGTTCTTTTTGTCCTCTAAATCCATTCCAACAATTTAAATATACTATAGGGTCTCAATTCGATATCATCGACGCTCCATCCTGAAACCAGTTCACTCGACCCAATCAACATTAACTCAAACAACCGAGTTAAAACTCTTCATGTCTAAATACCTTACTTAAGGTCTAATGTGGTCTATCCCCATGATACAATACCACATCACCTAAACGCTGTCACCCGCTCAGCCCTCCCGGTACAACGTACCCTAGGAGGTGGAATGATGTCATTCAGAATCCTCATCCAAAACCATATCCTGCCTGGATCCTTCACTCGATCCTGGTACCCTACTGTAACACCATGACAGGGTCCTTCCCTGTTTCAACTCAAGCCAACACTTCGGATTCCATAGCTCAGTGGCACTCACCAGCTAACCCTTACCTATTGACATTATGCCGATCTCAGTCGTTGCCTTATATCCTCCATCGCAATCTATGGCGTTATTCCCTGACTGAAACATGCCTCACAGCTAGGAGCTCCGCCTCCAATTATATCTCCCCTCGCTCAATCGAGGATTTCCAGCACTGGTCGTCCGTCTGCTACTTTTCACCGCATCTGGGTCTCAACGTTAACCTTCTTACTAATACCCAACACTCAAGTACCTCATCATAGGCCAAGTCCTTTATGCCACCACTCTTAACTTAGCCATAACACACACACATTCCAGCATTCCCAGATATTAATCAATTCTTACCTTGTCTTCTGAATTTCTTTCTGATTCGACACACTCAGTCCGTCTAACCTCAAGTTTTACCGTTCTCCTCATCTCTGATGTAGTTGTCCTCGGAGATGCTTGTGCAATAGATGACACGCTTACCAATCTTGTTATGCTTTCAATTCTTCAGACGCCCATCATTAGCTTCTTTGCGGATTCAGATCAATTCTCCTCTTACCTGTCCTTTATTCTTGCAGCCGTAATCTGAGAACTCCTGACGACATCCAAACTAACACTCCGTAGAACCTTACCTGTGACTTCGCCTTCTGGGTACAAACGTCTTTCGCATAGTCACTTGTTCACCATTTCTGTCTGGGAGTAATCCATATGTACTGCTCGTGAACTTGAAGGGGACTTGCCCACACCGTTCATGCATTCTCTGCCTAAAGAACTTACCTATGCTGCGGTAGCTTGAACCGTTCTAGAGTCTCTGTTACCAACTCCTCACACCCTACCTGGTGCAAACTAGACAAATTCCCGAAATGTCTCTATCCTTGGCTTCCAACTGGTAATAACCAGGTCGTAGATCAACTCTTGGGGACATCGTCCCATCTTGTATCCAGCATTGTGCTTTTCGTCCTAACCCGACGATACTAGCAACCTCCGCAGTATAACACTCTGGCTAATCCAAGATCAAATTTCTTCGATTGCTTCAATAGACTTTCTGTCGGCCAAACCGTCTTTTACAACATTCCTTATACCAATCCTATCCGTAGTCTGACCTTGAAGTATCCCCTAAATCTTTCTTTGCATACCCACATAATTTTCCCACTGGTCAGCTCTGTCTCCTTTACATACTCCAGATGATATCCTCAACAATCTATCTGCCAGAGTTTCTAATTCCTTCTCAATAAGTATCACTGTCCTCAGCCTCTCGAATGGCACCATAGAGGCACCCCCTCTATGTCCATCACCCTCTCGGAGCATTCGCAACACCGAATCCTTTCAGTTCGCTACCTGACCAAAGCATAAGCTCGTCAGTTAAATACTCACCCTTGAGGACTCAGCCTCGAACTTTGAATGTATCACTGCACTCTGGCTCTCCGTTCCCTCACCATGGGAAATCCATCCCAACATATCGAGTCGTTCTATGCAGAAGTCCTCACCTGACCTCCTCTCAGGTGGCATCCTCTCCCCCAAGCGCATACTAACTAACCTCCCTGGTTCCTGTCGCCAGCTCGACAACCACCTTAGCAATCAAGCTTCTTTCAAATCTCAAATTAGGTGCCCAAGCACTGTCTGGGGTCCTTCTACCTCAACAATCGTGAATCCGACCTTGCTGCGTTCTATCAAATAACAGTACCATCCTTTCACCCAGACCTCTCCCCTTTCTTGGCAATTCCAGAAGCCACAACCCTATCCGGGGTTCTTTTAACTTGATTGTCCCGAATCTATCTTTACTAATTCCATCAAAGGAAGCACTGCCCTTGCGGCTCTAGCACTCATGTTCTAATCATCAACCATCAGTTCCTCGACATCATGGCCCTCTCCACCATCCACATACAGACGATAGCCTCATACCTCAACGCAGCCCAAATACCTTAGACTATTCCCGATCTCAAATCCTTAAATGGGTCGCCATCAATTCAGGATACATCCATCCGTATAACTTTCTGAAATGAATTACCCAAATCACCACACCCATCGATCTACGCTGTTGTTACCCCCAACAGTCCAAACCAAACTTATAAGTCCACCAGTCTCCACAGTTCAAATCATGTCTTTAAAATCTCTTCTAACCATTCATCATCTAGGTTCTTTCCAACCCATTAAGCCAGTACCTCAGTCCGAGTACCAATTCCAGGCATCCCTCTACCTCAACATTTAACATAACCCTCTAATCAGGATCTCTCGTCCTCTTAACCAAAGGTGGAATTAACTCAGCTCATCTATTGATAAATTCCTTGTCAGCTCGTACCTTCCTCAACTCTAGAGGATAACATCCTATTCGCCTTTCATATAGTACCCTTATCTTTCCATACCTCACAGTAAACCATCACCGGTAACCTTACTGTTAAAACATCTAATTCAACCATCTCCCCAGAGAATCCGCTGTTCTTCTATCCCATCTCAACTAACAAACTCCACAGCTAACTCATACACTAGTGACCCTTTGCTGCTGCTCTCAGGGATAACTGGAGATCTCAACTCCAACTTACATCTAGAAACCCCTTTTTCAACACAATATCAGGTCCCCAAACCCTTCTAGGAACCGACAACTCGAGTTCATCTGTCAAAAACGACCAACTCTTGAACTTTGTGGTTCCTACTCTGAACCAAACCACCACTAGGTCCAAATATCCGCAGGTATAATGCACACACAAGCATATACTAGTTCAAATCCACAATGATATACATTTAGCTACCAGATTTAACATCACTAAGTATATCCATGCTCATCATGCTTCATACAAGCTAATAAACAGATATAACATATGAATTTAATTCAGAAAACTAACCACATATGCTCAATATGCGAACCATTATGCCAATTTTCATCCACATGCATAATAATGTTATTTAGCACATATTGATCTCAACATGCAACAGTCAAGGGCCAGGCCCTATCATTATCTCATGCATATGTCATCTCATTCCTTATGCTCCATATAAATAAGCAGGCAAACGGGGCATTCAACATATATTCAGACATGTCAATTAATCATACCAACCAACCCTGAGTCGAGCATGTCACTGACAGCGAGCGTACATGTTCGGTCGATCTCCAGAACCAATAAACCTTGGCTCGCTCTGATGCCAAGTTGTAACGCCCTACTTCCTTAGAGCCGTTACTAAGTGAGTTTTTAAGACAAAACAGTGTGCAATGAACTCGCTAACCGAGGTTTTGAAACAAAAGTGTGACTAATTAAAAGTTAAGGCTATAATCCTTGAAAATGCGTCGTTTCATTAAAACTTCTATTATTAAACATTTGGGATCCCAAAATAAGGTTTGAAAACTAATTACATTTTTGAAATAAGGTTATAGTTAAGAAATCATAAAATCATAGATTATTACAGCCATTTTCGAATAAACCCCCAACCAAAGCAGTCGGGCAGGCCGAACATGTACGCGCCGCTTCACACTCTCCGTACTCATGGTTGGTTGATTCAGTCATTGCCCTTACCTGCAACACAGAGCACCCGTGAGCCGAAGCCCAGCAAGAAAACTCATGCAGAACATAACATATGCAATGTATACAGTTATCATAACAGATAATCCACAAATAAACAAGTCAATCAATAGACTAAGCAAACACGGCCAAGCCGCCCCAGAGCCTTACCGAAGCCTGGGGTATCGGTTCTCACCGCGAGGATAACTCATGAATCCCTTGGGTCCCACCCTGAATATAGCATAACACATGTATCCACCGGGCCCCGCCCTGACTATAGCATCACATGTGCTAGGTGTTACTTTCGGCCCACGGCCGCCCTGGCTTACGCCGTACTTGGCCCACGGCCGCCCCGGCTTACACCGTACTCGGCCCACGGCCGCCCCGGCTTACACCGTACTCGGCCCACGGCCGCCCCGGCTTACGCCGTACTCGGCCCACGGCCACCCCGGCTTACGCCGTACTCGGCCCACGGCCGCCCCGGCTTACGCCGTACTCGGCCCTTGCCGCTCATTTCATCATAATCACACATATATTACATTCGAAATAATCATTCACACACATCATGATTCATTTAAGGTTTAAACATTTGCACATAATACAATCTGGGGCCATGCCCTAACCTCGGGTGTTATAGTTTTCTTACCTTTCCAATCAATAGTTTAGATCACCTGACTCCTTGAGGACGATCCCACCCGAGCCTTAGCGCACACCTAGGCACAAACATAGGTCAAAGTCAACACCGAACCCCAAGTCCGAATACCTAGCCTCGGGACCAATCCCGAGCCCCCGGGAAGTCCCAAATCCCCAAAACAAAGTGGCGGAATCGAACCCCGAACCCTAGGTCAAAATCCCTCATCAAAACCCAAAAATTCACCTCTGTGAACAGTGCAGCGCTACAGCGCTCTAAAGAGGGCGCTGTAGCGCTACAAGCAGAACACCCCTCCAGAAACAGGGACTAGCGCTACAGCGCCCACTGACTAGCGCTATAGCGCTAGTTGCAGCCCAGAAATCCCAATATCGCATTTCTGCGATTTCTTTCACCCAATCTCAAACCAAACTTCCCCAAATCTTTACCAAACTCAAAATCAAGCTTATGAACACTCTCCATTCATCCCAAGCATCCCAAATCCTCAAATCCCAAGATCATTTATCCCAAATCTCAAAATCTACCATGAACAACCCTAAACCAGAATTTCAAGCAAACCACAAAGTTAAAGTCTTAGAAATCATACCATTGCTGCAAATTTCGACCTTGATTCAACCCTAGGCCTCCTTAGCTTGCTCTCCCTCAAAGCTTGCCCAGAAATCCCCTGAGATTCCCATCAATCCAGCTCAAAACACAGCTCAAACCATCAAAACCCTTAAAACCGAAAATCTCTAAAACTTACCTCAAACATTGATGTGTTCTTGCCAAATCTTCAAGTCTAACCCAAGATCCTTGATGCTCAGCCTATCCTTGCTCTCCACTAAGCTTTTCCCCAAGAAAAACGGAGAGGAACGGTGCAAGAACGCACAAACCGTTCCTTGAGAAAACCCCCCCTGTTTTCTCTCTTTTCTTTCTTTCCTTCTTCTTTCTTTTCTTTTTCTTTCAGCATTCCCTCTCTCTATAAAGCCTTATAAAAACCTATCTCCAAAAGAAAAATGACCAAAACGCCCTCCCTATAAATTCTAAATCCTTTTGTTCAAGTAAGGCCATTTTAGTCATTCCCCCAATTCCCGCTAATCCTCAAGTGTCTCTAATATTTTCCCGTTGCTTCCCAATACCTGATAAATCACCAAATAATTATCCCCCATCATCAAAATAAATCTCAATCTATTCTCTGAATTCCTGTTCATACCCCCAGGCTCGCCTCGAGCTGGGTATAAATTCCTGTCAACACTTTCCGCTAGCCTGCCCACTGGGATCGCCTCGAGTCACAAAGCACAGATACATCCACATACCACTGTGGTCTCAACAATCAACACATATCAATACAGTTATGCCCAATCATGGCCAAAATTACAATTATGCCCTTCTAACACGATTCGGGCCTACATGCACACTAACTTACATAGTCATGCATCTCAGATAAACAAATAGTCATATAACATGCTTTAAATCATAACCATGCATTTAAATAATTAAAATCACACATAAATCCCATCATGCCCTCCTGGCACGCTAATCAAGGCCCTTAAGCCTTATTAGCGAATTTGGGTCGTTACACCTACTCGGGACAGGACGTTCAAACCAAGTGTGGCCCCGTGAGTCCCGACATCATTGTCGATAACATACTCATTAGAATGAGTAGAAATCGACAACAGGCGCTCCCAAGTGGAAGCTGGTTTCTTTGGAGTTGGGCCAAGGGTTGGAAGGATCCGGACAACAGGAGGCGGAGAAGGAGCATTTGGCGTAGGAATCTCAACTTGGGGAGGGGAGGTCGCAATAAGAGGAGCTAGAGGAGGAGTCACCTTGGTCCTTTTAGGGACTTTAGCAGGCCAGCCAGTCTTTTGTGAGGCTCTCGGGCGCTTGCTTTGCTTGGCCCCTGAGCCACTGGTGAGCAGATTCTCGAGTTCAGAATCCATAGCGCTTGCATAATCAAATCACATTAGAAAATGAGCTTAAAAATTCTAAAGAAGGCGTAAAGCAGACAGTTAAAGAAAACAAAGACAAGTGACAAGAAAACTAACTGGAACTCTCCCCCGAGCTCGTGCTCAGCGACCAAGTAATTCCCCTATCTTCAGAGGAGGCTGGGGGAGTCCCTTCCCTATACGTGGAAGTCAACCTCGAAAGGTCCCTATAGTCATTTGTCCCGTATTGGACGGCTATTCCATCCCAAACCTCATTCAGACTGTACATTGTGTAGTATTTCCCTAGCCAGCTATCAAACCTATGGACCTTATCATCTACCAAAGACTATACATAAAAGTTGTCCCTATCATCTGGGCATAAGATCAGGGTGTCGGGTTTATGCTTAAGTAGGGAAGGAGACCACAAGGCCGAGCTAAGAATGACCTTACCTCTGTCACTTGAGCTCGAGGCCTCGTCGTTGGCATCATTCCCCAAACACGGACTCCTGTGACGACGAGCTGGAGATCATTCTTTCGAGCTTCACCTCAGAGGAAGCTTATTGGTGGGGAATGGCACATGCTTCCACTTGGTATACTTCCGATAGGTAGTATCATCTGTTGACTGGTCCTGCTTTAGAAGACCACAGGCTCGAAGCTTGTCTTCGTGAAGAAGATAAGATAAAGAGTGCCTACCATATGGAAGCT
Organism: Humulus lupulus; assembly: GCF_963169125.1. Classification (NCBI taxonomy): domain Eukaryota; kingdom Viridiplantae; phylum Streptophyta; class Magnoliopsida; order Rosales; family Cannabaceae; genus Humulus; species Humulus lupulus. The sequence continues at coordinate 218,718,313 of NC_084796.1, read as the reverse complement.
GGAGCAAAACTTCTTTGTGCTCCTTCATCGCGTCCGCGGTGGTAGGACAGTGATAGTTGACTGAAGAATTGAATACATTATGAGTGGTTCGAGCTTGAGGAAAACTCGAGCATGAAAGGAAAGAGAATCATATACTTACGAATTCGTCTGAACGAGTAGTATTTTGAGGGAGCCAGACCATTTGCCAGAAGAACACCAGCTTTAAGTTAGGAGGATGGTTGGGCATGTCCTCGAAGATATTCTTCTCCCTGGGATAGCTCAATAGGTTGTAGAGACCATCTCCTCCCCGAGCTCGGGAGGGGTTGGTTTTTAGGCAAAAGAGATACAAGATCTCTTTTGGCGAAGGTCCTTCCCACTTCAGTTCGTGGTATAGCGACCTTAGGGCTGACAAGACCTTGTATGAGTTGGTATGGAGTTGGAAGGGTGCGAGCCCAAAAAAATCTAGAAAGTCCTTATAAAAGGAATTCAAGGGCAACAAGGCGCCTGGCTTCATGTGCTCGTGGCTCCAAGCCGCAAGCTTCAGTTTATGGTTGGGGCGGCCGTCTCCTGGGGCGTAACAGCTCTGTTCGTTCGAGGTAGGATCTTGACACCTCAGCGAGCCTGACAATCTTAGTCCATGGCAGGCTAGAATGTTGGTGATTTGACCTAGCGAAGAAACCGAGCTCCAATAATGCTCGGCCTCGAAAAATTTCCCCCTCGAGGTGGGAATGGCAGTCAGTTGTGAGGTGGATGAATGGCTTGATGATTCTTCCATCAGTGAGAATTTGAAGTCTCCGGGCTTGAAAGAAACCGTTACTTTAAGCTTGGGATCAAGAGGGGTCGGTCTAAGCTCGGGATCCGGATCTGGATAAATCACGACCCGAAGTTTCTTCCTTTTCCGTTCTTCGACCTCATCGATCTGACGTCAGAAATGAGTACGGATATCCTCTTGCTTACACCTCACTTCGTGCTCGTGAATTAGCTTCTAATTCTGAGTTGGCGAATAGGGAATTACAAATACTGACCCCAGCATTTCTCAAGATTCTGCGGCATCTAGCAAGAAAGAAAAGGGTAAGGGTCAAGCACACAAGAAATCACGAAATAAAGGATAAAAGTTAAGATGGTTCAAGCTTGAATGCATGAAACCATGAAATAAGCCCGATCGAAAGAATGAGATCAAGCTCGGAAGAAGCCTGAACTATTGAAAGAGTCAGGTTCCGAGCGAGTATTTGACGCGAAGGGGGAAAAGTGGATTTATTTTTTAAAATCCTAGATTTTCAGGGAAAAAATTGGCGGCTACTAAAAAAAGGTGATAATTTTGGGAAACGTTCAATTTAAAAACCCTAATTCCATACCTCATTTCTTGGTCTACACGATATGTTATCCGAAAATTAAAGAACACATTGGAAGAGCCATGTTTGAATCTTTTTCACAAAATCTGGTTTGGAACCTGTAATATCATAAGAACCTAAGAACGACACGAACATTCTAGTGCCAAACTAGTAAATGTGCCTACAGTGCAACGGCAATACAAACGTGCATGGAAAAAAATGTAAAAACATATAAGGTAAAGGACAGAAACTTACACAATGAAGCTGGTGGATACAAAGAGATTGATGACCGAAGGAGTGGTTGCAAGCATGATCTCATGGAGTCGAACAAGCCAACGTTGATTTGTTTTCTCGGTTTGGAAAACATGCAAGAGTAGAGCAGACTCCAAGTTCTAGTTTCTCTTCTTTATTCTCTGAAAATTCAAGACGTGAAAATGAGATGAAGGAGATGGTACGGGCGTATTTATAGGTCCCAAGGGATGTCAAAGGTCGGGATAATTTGAGCCGTTAGCCAGATTTCGTATCTGATCCGACTGTCAGGTACAACGGAAGTGATGGCAGCATAAAGTTGGCAGACGAATGGAAGTGCACATGACACAAAAGGCACTTAAGTACTCTGATCATTCAATCCCTGGCTGACGCGTGTCCACACTCGAGTGCAATTAATCGTACAGTTTCCAAGGAGGACAGTTCAAAAGTTTCCTTCTCGTGGGATTCGAACTGATACTTTTGAGGGGGCAAAATGTTATACCCAGATTTCGAGATGGGTAGTTATGATCTCGAAATCTAAGATGATTAGGTGTAATCTTGAAATATACACGGTCGTCATATGATCCTTCAGTCGGACCTCTTTGTAGTAAATAACGACGTCGAAAAGCTCAAGGATATGTAGCCTCGAACATGCTCTGAGCTTGCAATAACCATGGTTTGACGCATATATTCCCTAATATATGTCTTACCTTTGGACGAAATGATTCGAGCTCGGGAAGTGTAGGCTCGAATGAGATGGCTTCGTTAGGGGTTACTTGTTTTGAGCATTGGCGAAGTTAAGCGACGAGCTCGAGATGGACTGATAGTCTCGGAGATGTAATGAATCCCGTATCTGAATTAATCAGTTGCATGCGAACACATTTATTGTTGTACAATCCCGATGTTTAAGGGATATTGTTAAGATTGTTATCCGATCCCCCATTTTATGGGACGTTTCCGTGTACGTAGGGAATAATGCATTAAATAGCATTATGTTAATTGATTCCTGGAATATCTTCCCGGAATATGTGGGAATGAATTCTGTAACCTCCTCTATAAATAGAGAAGGAGACTCCATTTGTAGGGGATCGATTTCTGATTGCTTGAGAGGAAACTCTGGGCAACTATTCTCTGAAAAGTTTCCAGAAAATCCCAAGTGCTAATAACACCAACTCGTAGATTAGGCAGATTTAACTGCTGAATCACGTAAAAATCTCTTGTATTCATCTTCTTTCATTTCCTATAATATTCTTCTTGTTTAATTGCTCTCATTTTCAAGTTGAAGAAAAACGACGTCAAAAATATTAATATAAATTCAAATATTATTATAATAATACTTAATACAAAACTAGATGTTTAATAATTATATTAATATAAAATCACATGGTATAAAATATTATTACTACAATAATATATAATACATAATAAATACATTATATATAAGTGTCGTGTGTGTACAAATAGTATGACCATGTAATTAAATAAAAAATTAGAATAACATTTATCTTCTATCAAGAATAAAGAAGTTTCATCTCCAATTATTGAGGTGTGATTTGAATAATATCATGAATGTTTTGTACCTTAAATATGGTAGTTTGTGATCTAAAATGTTATCGTATTATTTAAAAAAAAAAACATAAACAATTTTTTGGTTTAATTTTTTTTTTAAATATGTGTATGTCATTCTTTTATATATAATATTGTTTATTTATTTAAAATTTTTATAAAAATAATAAAAACTTAATAAAATTAATTAATAAATTTTCTAAATAAAATTAAGTAAACTTGCATTTTAATTTACTTGCACCTAATATATATATATGTATGTATACTAGACATAAGCAACGTGCAATGCAAGTTTTCTTAATTGTATTTATAGAATTTATTAATTATATTTATTAAATTTGTATCATTATCATATAAATTTTGAATAAATAAATAATATTATATATAAAAGAATGACATAAACATATTGTTATCCAAAAAACAAGCATGGATGACAAGGCTGACGTTTAGTACATGTGGCTGACATCTGGCAGAAGTCTTGTTCGACCATCAACCAGAAAGATGTCTGTGGCGCAATGCTCAATCTTTATATACGACCAGCTTGGTTGTATACTCGCTATATTTGGAGTAAATCTTATGCATTTATAATCATATCCGAAATTATCTCCCATGATTTCCTGAGTATCTAATTATTTAGGAAAGAATATCTGTAACAAATTAATGTAATCTTCCTTGAGCCTATAAATAGAGAAAGATAGCTCAAGGAAGGGACTTTTGGCTTTCTAATTATCTGAGATTAGAGCTATCATATTTGATATATTGTTTTGTTCTTGAGAGGTTGGTGAAACACATTGAACCCTAGTTTTTTGATCACTCCTTGGAAATATTATATCAATAACAACTCAAGTGGACGTAGGTTATTACCAGATTCTGGGGCCGAACCACTATAAATTCTTGTGTGCTTTATTGTTTTTGTCATTATTCTTATTTCGACATATCTGTCCACATCAAGAAATTTTGACTCCGTGTCAGTTGACCAAAATCAGGGTCAACATTCTGGTGCTTTCATTGAGAGCTTGATACGAAACCGTTGATATAGTATTGGCGAAAACAGCCAAGAAGACTGGACAGGCGGCTAGCGCTGCACCATCCCAACCGCCTCCTCCTCCCCCAAACATGGCTGAGAATGAGCCACATTTGGAGTTTGATGAGGAAGAACTGGATTCCGAGACACTGAGGAATACCCTGGGGGTATTGCAGGATGAACTGGCCAATCTGAGGGCTAGTCAAGAAAGTGCTGCTGAGATTATGGCGCAGCAGCAACAAGAGATCGAACGATAGCACCAGGAATTAAGTGAAAGGCAGGCGGAGATGGACCACCGTCAGAGGGAGGCCATGGCAGCCCTCGAAGCAGCCTTACAGTTGGCTAGGAGTCAGGCTGTACCTGCTTCGCAGCCTGATCAACCTACAAATGGGCTGCCCCAAAGGGGTCCTAATCCTAGCCCGCCGATCCAGCCCTCGAGCCCCCAAAGGCCCGAGCAGCCACCGATGCCTCAGGACGATGTCCCGCTGAGGGACCCTGAGGCACAATCTCCATCCCAGGCTGGTCGCGGAAATCCTCTGCACCCAAGGCAGATTAGGGTCGGGCAGCCACCCCGCAGTCTTAGACGCCATAGGGGCGAGGAGCCAAACCCTCCGAGTAGAGGACATCGCCCTTCTGGCAACAGAAGGAACTCAAAGACAGGATCTACGGTCCTGGTTCCCCCACGGCATGATAATGCACGGGGACCTACCGACCAACGCAGGCCACCCTCTAACGCTCGAGAGGTTCCAGCCCGGGAAGGCAACCGAGGGAACAATCGATCCCGTCATAGCCAATCAAGATTCAGAGATGTCCATGATTATAATGAGGCCGACTCAGGTAGAGGAAACACTGGTCGGAGAAATGAAGAAAGAGGTGGGGGCAGAAGCCTACCACCTAGGGATGACCAACCTGAAAGACGTGACGCTGGGGGGCAGCCCAGGAAAAATAACGTCTTTAACCGTCTTGGAGCTAGCGAGCAGCGACGAAGGGATGACGATTTAAGAGATGTACTTAACAATCGCAGGGAACGACACGATGAGTACATTCCCCCGGCAGCACTAGAGGCCCCGGCGATTCCTGGCGCCGTGCAGGCCCAGATAGATGCCCTCAACCAGGCAGAGCAACAGCTGGTCGGGGGAAGAACATCTTATATCAATCACGATAGGAGAAAGGGCACTCCTTTCGTTCAAAGGATAGCTGTTGCAGAGACTCCTAGCAAGTTTAAGATGCCAACACTTCCAAACGTTGACGGGTATGGTGACCCAGTATCTCATGTCAACAAGTTTGAGATACAAATGGACATCCAGAAAGTGTCCGAAGACGCTCGGTGCAGGATCTTCCCTGCACCACTTTCTGATGCCGCACAGGAGTGGTTTTTTAAATTCCCTCCTGCAAGTATAGTTTCTTGGGAGATGTTCGTAAAGGAATTTTACAGACAGTTCTTTGCGGGTCGTGTGCACCCAACTGAGGCAAATCAGCTGGTCGAGATACGCCAGCAAGACGGAGAACCACTAAAAAATTACGTCCAGCGTTTTATGCGAGCAGCTGCTGGAGCAAAAACAATGGGAGACGAAGGTAAGATGATGGCCATAACTACAGGGGTTAAGTGTCGCACGCCTCTCTGGAACAGCCTCAGAAAATATGGGGTCAGGACTACCCAGGAATTTTTGGATCAAGCTGATCGCTACATCAAGCTCGAGGATGCCATCGCCAGCGAGGGAAAAACCCCATGCAAAGATAAGGGGACTGCAGAGCCCACCAAAGCCGCCAATGGGTAGAAACCCAACGGGAACGACAATGGCAATGGCAATAATGGGGGGAAACAGCCACATAATGAGCCTTCCACCTCTGACAATAAACGAGCCAAGGGTAATCGTTATGAACCTCGGTTCACTAACTATACTGCCCTTATTGAGTCTCGGGGAGAGGTGTATCAGGCCATGAGCTCCAGTGTGCTTTATAAAAAAACCCACTCCCATTTGAAAATATATTTCGAAGAGAGACACTACCAAGTTCTGTCGTTATCATAACGACTACGGACATGATACAAATGAATGCAATCGGCTAAAGGATGAAATCGAGTTCTTTATTAGACAAGGACACTTGAGAAGATATGTACGGGCCTCGGGAAATTTCCAACGAGAGGCTCCAGGTGGCAACGAGCATGCGTCCACACGCCAACGCTCGCCACCTCAGCCTGACCCCGTAGCTGGCACTTTACTCACCATCTGTGGAGGCCCGCACCTCGCGGGAAGTAGTGGAAAGGCGAGGGAACGATATGCTCGGACCCTACGCCACGACCAGGACATCGAGATGATGATTGTGGAGAGCAGGGCATCAAAGAAGGCTCGGTCAGAGGATGGTGAGATAACCTTCTCAGATAGCGACGCCCAGCATGTCCGGTTCCCACATTCTGATTCGTTGGTCATGGACGTTCAAATCGCCAACATGATGGTGAAAAGAATACTAGTGGATACAGGAAGTTCAGTGAACATCCTGTACAAATCTTTGCTGGAACGCATGAAGTTGTCCGTCAAGGACTTAGAGCCCTGCAACCAAACAATTTACGGCTTCTCTGGCGAGGGACTCGCCCCGGCAGGGTCAATCAGACTTCCAGTCACTTCAGGTACAATGCATGCTACCAAGACATTACTCGCTACTTTTATAGTAGTCGATTGTCCTTTGGCGTACAATGCTATTATTGGAAGGCCCACACTGGTTGACCTTCGGGCCGTCACCTCAGTATGGCACTTGGCCATGAAATTCCCGACAGACGCAGGGTTAGGACGCATGTTGGGAAACCAAAGAGAAGCAAGGGAGTGCTACAATGCCTCAGTTACAAAGGCGAAGAAGGGAACGTCAAAGAGCACTCCCCTAGATAGGTTACAGATGGCTATTTATACACAAGCCCAATCCGGTGATGGAGTCACCAAATAGGGTGTTGCCCAAAGTGAGGATAGGGATTTAGATCCTTGCTTTGGGGATTTTGAAGAAGATGTCGGACTAGTCGAGGACCTGGAAGAGGCCTAACTTGACGAAAAAGACCCGACCAGAGTTGTGAAGGTCGGGAAATATTTAGAAGCAACAACGAAGCATGGAATGGTGGAATTTTTATGAAGGAACCAGGAAGTCTTCACCTGGTCACACAAAGACATGGCTAGGATAGTTCCTGCAGTTATCAGCCATGTCCTGAACGTTGACAAGAGTTTTCCACCCGTTCAACAAAACAGAAGGCTGCTCGATAAGGATAGATCGAAAGCCTTAAAGGAGGAAGTCAAGAGACTAAAGGAGAATGGGTTCATCAGGGTAGCTTTTTATCCGTCGTGGGTCTCTAATCCAGTACTGGTTCCTAAGCCTAACGGAAAATGGCGAACCTGTGTGGATTTCACAGACCTTAATAAAGCCTGCCCAAAGGATTACTTCCCACTCCTAAGGATCGACCAGCTGGTCGATGCAACTGTAGGACATGAGATCCTCTCCTTCATGGATGCATACTCAGGATACAATCAGATTAGTATGCATCCCCCTGACGAGGATCACACCAGCTTTCGGACCGATACGGGATTATACTGTTATAAAGTAATGCCCTTCGGACTGAAAAACGCAGGTGTGACTTACTAGCGATTGGTTAACCACATGTTTAAGGAGTTGATAGGAGTAAACATGGAGGTGTACGTAGACGACATGCTGGTAAAGTTGAAAAAGGCAGAAGGACATGTGAGAGATTTACAAGAATGTTTCAACGTTCTAAACATATATCAGATGAAGTTAAATCCTCTCAAATGTTCCTTCGGAGTAGGATCAGGGAAATTCCTGGGGTTCATTGTCAATTCGAGAGGAATCGAGGCCAACCCCGACAAGATAAAAGCTCTGATCTACATGAAATAGCCAATGAAAATTAAGGATGTGCAAAGTTTAACTGGGAGAATTGTCTCACTAAGTAGATTCATCTCCAAGTCGATGGATAAATGCGTCCCATTCTTTAATCTTGAATGGACAGGAGACTGCGAGCAGGCTTTCTAGGCCTTAAAGGCCCCATGGTACAGCCTCCTGTTTTATAAAAACCCATGGACGGAGAAACTTTGTTCATTTACCTGGCGATCACCGAATTTGCTACCAGTGCGATGCTAGTGCGAGAGGAAGAAGGCATACAAAAGGAGGTTTACTATGTCAACAAGAGGTTAATCAGGGCTGAATTGAGGTATCCTCCAATCGAAAGGTTAGCCTATTGCTTGATTTTGGCCTCAAGAAATTTACGTCCTTACTTCCAAGTCCATCCCATCACAGTCTTAACTGACCAGCCCCTTCGGCAAGTTCTGCAAAAGCCAGAGGCGGCTGGGCGTTTATTAAAATGGGCTGTCGAACTCGGGCAGTTCGATATTACATACTCACCGCGAGCAGCAGTAAAAGGACAAGTCTTGGCTGATCTTATTGCCGAGTTCACTGAGCTCTCAGACAACGAGCAGTACGAAGAGTCTAGTGCCGCTGAGTCCCTAGTCAAAGCTCCTTCGTGGAAGTTATTCACGGACAGATCGTCCAATGAATCTCACGCAGGAGCAGGAGTGATATTGATAATGCTGGAAGGGCATCGGTTTCACTGCGCTATTAGGTTCGATTTCACTGCATCGAATAATGAGGCCGAATATGAAGCACTCCTCACAAGACTAAGGTTAGCCAAAGACATGATTAGAAAAGTGCTTCATATCTACAGTGGTTCACAGCTGGTAGTGAATCAAGTCTTAGGGGAGTATCAAGCACGGGGCCTCAAAATGGTGGCCTACTTAAATAAAACTAAAGATCTGTTGGCTCAGTTTGAGAAGTATACCCTCCAGTAAATTCACCGAGATCAGAATTCAAACGTAGACACTTTAGCCAAACTCGCAAGCGCGAAAGACACTGTCACTTTGAATATTGTGCCAGTAGAAAGATTGTGCGAGCCGAGCATACGAGCGGATGAGACTAATATGGAAATCCGTATGGAGGATACATGGATGGCACCATACTTGGAGTATCTCACAAATGGTGTACTACCAGCAGATAGAAATAAAGCCAGAACTCTCCAAAAGACAGGCTACTAGGTATATACTGTTCGATGGAGTTCTGTACCGAAGAGGATATTCCATGCCACTGCTCAGATGTATTACACCGGAAAAGGCTAAAGAGCTCATGAGGGAAGTGCATGAAGGCTACTGTGGGGATCACGCTGGGGGGTAGATCTTGTCAAAAAAGATTATGAGGCAGGGTTATTTCTGGCCAACTTTGAACGAAGATTCAATGGAGTTTGTTCGAAAATGTGATAAGTGTCAAAGATTTTCCAAGATCCCACGCGCAGCTCCCAACGAGTTAAAGCAGATGCAGAGTCCTTGGCCTTTCGCGGTATGGGGTATAGACTTGATTGGATCCCTGCCAACGGGAAAGGGTGGAGTAAAATATGCAGTCGTAGCAGTCGACTACTTCACCAAATGGGCCGAAGATGAGCCGCTTGCTACCATAACGACCAAGAAAGTTCTTGACTTTGTTATCAAGAACATTGTTTGCCGATATGGTTTGCCTCAAAAAATTGTCTCAGACAACGGCACCCAATTTGACAGCGACTTATTCACAGACTTCTGCGAGAGACACAGAATCGTCAAAATCTTTTCTTCAGTTGCACATCCACAAGAAAATGGGCAAGTCGAAGCAGTGAACAAAACACTTAAAGATACCCTAAAGAAAAGACTTGAAGACGCTAAAGGAGCATGGCCAGAACAGCTGCCTTAAGTACTCTGGTCGTATAGAACGTCCCATCGAACAGCGACAGGTCATACCCCGTTTTCCTTAACATACGGGTATGAAGCTATGTTGCCCGTTGAGTTAGATACGCCCTCACATCAACGAATTACATATGACCAAGATCAGAATAGCCAACTGATGATGGAGTCCCTAGACTCACTTGAAGAGAAATGGGAAAGAGCCCAACTCTGAGTAGTTGCGTACCAGCAAAAAGTCGCCCGGTATTTTAACTCAAAGGTGAAAGAAAGAAAGTTCAACGTCGGAGACCTAGTACTACGAAATTTTTTCTTAAACACCTGTGACCCAACTGCTGGAGTGCTCGGGCCGAACTGGGAAGGACCTTACTAGATTGAAGAAGTCCTTCAGCCAGGCACCTACAAGCTTGCACGCTTAAATGGAGATCTCGTTCCACGCTATTGGAACAGAGAACACCTGCACAAGTATTACCAATAAACAGTCCTTTTTCAAGGACTGACTTGTATTAATTTTTACTTTTTACAAGTTTTGAAAAAGGGTTAGCCACGTTGTATGGCTAATCGCTTATAAGTGTAAGATCTTTTTAAGATCACTCGTAAAGACATGTTTAGTCCATTTTAATATGAGAATTATAAGGGACTGTGCGCAGCCAGTCATTCTTGCCAACCTTTGTAAATTTATTTTTACAAGTATTTGTTCATTACGTGTGTTGTTTTGCTGTATTATAAGTGTTACGTTTCTTACCGAGCAGTAATGTTCGCACAGGTCGTGGTCAAGGCAAGTGACCAAGGACCTAAAGCTCCTCGATCACTTGGGGGGCATATAAGGTACATCGATAGCAAAGCATACCAAGAGGTATGTAAACACATGAACAAAATGAGTGAAAGCATGCAACGGTACTTAGAGTATTTTTCCAAATTTATATTTTGGTAAATCAAGACAAAGTACTATGCTATATTTGGTCATGCGAACAGAAGTTATAATAGACAGAAATATTATAATATCAAAATGAATTCTTTTACACCGCGAGCAGTGCTGCTCGGATGTAATTGTTTAATTAAAAGTAAAAAGCTGCCCTTGCTGCAATAAAAATAAATTGTCTTTACAATACGACCCGTGGGCCATGAAAATGAAATAAAAAGAAAAAACAAAAAAATTATTAAGGAGCTGGAGGATCCTGGGGGTTGGGAGGAGTGCCTTGGTCAGCACCAGTGCCATCAATCCCCCCTGCTAAGGAGATCTCTGGGGAGGTAGGCACTTTGGCCTTTTCTTCTTCTTCCAGCCGAATGGCGCACTGTGCCATTAGAGTCTTCTTCAAATGCTCAAACCGGTAGTTGAAGTTAGCCTCCCGGTTGTGATTGCAGAATTCATAGAAGCAGAGGTGAGTGGCCTCCTTATACTTCTTCAAATTCTTGGCCCCGTCCTCCTCGAGCTCCTGCACTCGCTTTTCAAGCTCCCTTGTCTCCTGCCTGCTGACGATCAGATCAAGCTCAAGCTGATTACATGCTTGAGTGTTGAGCTTGGCACTTTTCCTGAATTTTTCTCTGGATTCGTTGGCTTTCTTCAGGGCATCTTGGGCGTCCAAAAGCTCCTTGGTGAGAGTAGCTTTGTCCTCGCACAGTTGTTCCTGTTGTTTGGACAGCTCCTTATTCTCCTCGGGCAACTTGTTGTTGTCAGCCTCAAATGCTTGCTTAGTCTGGGCAAGCCTGGAGTCGAAGTTCTTTCCCCGAGAAACCAACGCCCCAACACGGCGCTAGCGAGCAGTTAAAGTTAGCAGCCCCTGAAGAAAAAGAATGAGATAAAGTGAGGAAAATAAATTAGACATAATATGATAAAGTAGCAGGAGATAACTTACGCTAACTATCTCGTTCAGCCCTCTGTTGACGACTTGATCAACCTCCATTGAGGCAGTTTCAGTAATGGCGGCCTGACTGCGTCTGTGCTTCGAGAGCTTATATATCCTCTTCCTGGCTGAGTCGACCACGAAGCTGGGCAGGGAGCCTTCGAGCGAGGTGTCCAGTGCCTCCTTGTCAGTAGCCTTAGAAGAAGGCTGTGGATTAGCAGGAGTGGGAGCCGTCTGCTCGGTGGGGGGCGGAGGTGGTAAGTTCTCCTTGGAGGGGGCGGTGGCTGGAGCATCGTCTGTTCGAGCCTTCTTCGAGGGGGTCTTGCTGCTTTACCCTCGAGCCCTCTTGCTATCCTTCTTAAGGACAGAAGAGGCAGCGGCAGCTTGATAGTGCTCAAAGACGTCCTCGGAGTCCATACCCGCACAAAAGGAAGCAACACAAGCAGTAAGACTAAATGGTCATGCATGATAAAAGAATAAAAGTAAAAGGATTATAATTAAAGTACCCACGCTGCAACTACTAGTCGTAACATTATTTACTGAACTACCTAGTTCTTGGAAGAAATCTGAATTTAAGGAGGGAGCATTCCTAAAGTTGCTATCCCCATCAAATATATGAGAGGGAATTGGAAAATGATTTAAAAGCGAGATTATTATACAATTTTCATCCGACGAGTCGTCAGAAAGTTCGGTAGGCTCAGCAGCCTTTTGTTTTCCTTTGCCCTCGGGGGCCAAGGGTTTCTCTACTCGACGAGGGACGGCAGGTTCCCTGATCGTAACCCCAGTTGGTCTCCTCCGGAAAGGAGACACTTGGGGTTGCTGCTTGGGTTCCACTTCAGCTTGGGCGTTCTCCGCCGAAGGTTCGCTCGTCTCTGGTTGAGGATTCCAAAGGCCGACTAACCTAAGGTTAGCCTCAGTAACTAAATTTTTGACATTCTTATCAACATTCAGCATGCTAGCTAACAGTGCCGCTCTTGACTCCATCCCTGGAGTTGGGGTTGGACTTAACCATGGGCCTGGAACACAGTGGAGTGTCAAGACATTTTGGCAGAAAAACACTAAGCGAAGAAGCTCGTGATGTAAGAATTTTTACCTCCTCGGGTGAAGGCCAGGTTGTCTGGGCTAAGTCGGGAGTAAGGAAGTATTCTTGGTGATACCTCCCCACGTTGGAGATGTGAGTAGTGTTGGACAAGAAAGTGCGCCCAGTTTCTTGATGGCAAAAATGGAAAAACCCCGTGCCCTCTTGGTTAGGGTTGGACTTAAGGTCAAAAAGAAAGTTGACCTCGTGGGGAGTGGGCTCTGGCCATTTTTTGAGATTGTAAAGGATATAGAGTGCGGCCAGCATTCTATATCCATTTGGGGTGATTTGAAAGGGGGCAACTCCAAAGTAATTTACCACCCCCTGAAAGAACGAGTGAAGAGGCAAGGTGGCACCTGCCTCAATGTGAAACCGCGACCAGGCGCTGTAGGCCCCGCCTGGTAGGTTGGTCCTCTGGTCGATGGAAGGTCTGACCAGGGTCACCCCTGTCAGTTTATACTTATTTAAGTAGTTGGCGATCATCTGGATCGTCACTCTACTCTGGGGAACAATATGCCACTCGACATCTGGCTGAGCAGCGTGTCAAGGACGGGCATGCCTTTGTACATTGGCATCAGGAACATTTTCACCTCGACCACTGGTTGAGGGGGCATCAGCAGTAGGCTGGCATGAGGAGTTAGGGATTTTCCTTTTTTGAGCTTTTGTTTTTGTTAGAGCCATTCTTTGGGTTTGAACTGGAGAAGGGTTTGGGCTAGGGTGAGAGAAAGGGATATCTGGTATCAGAGTAGAGGGGTTTTCTTCGCCTTCAAGCAGTTGAGCTAGGAGGTCGTCTTCAATGGGTCTTTCTCCTCCCTAATGGTCTTGCATATGAACTGCAAACAGACAAAGGAGGAGATAAGACACACAGCCTGTGGAGTTATGTGGGAGATTGGGATAACGTTGCTCGCATCTATTGACCAGCAGCATCCTACCCATACACTAAGTTTGGTGCTAGCAGTTTAAAAAACGGATAAAAAGGAAATAAAATGTTTTATGAAAGGGAACTTTTTCAACTCCTAAAGGGCGGGAAAAAACCTAGTTTTTTCAACTAGCTTAAAGATTGAATTTTTACGTCGATCTTACGCCCTAAACCTATGATCCTTACTATCGAACTAGCTCCTAACTTATATAAAGCAGAAATACACTCTCTTACCAAGCATCAGATGGTTTATACAAAATCCTCATAAAATTCTACTAAAAAACGCAGGAAATCACAGAGCACAGTAACAGTATGCATGGCATCATGAAGAGTTTAAAAGACTAAGCGATTACCTGGGCAAAGATAGAGATTCAGAAAAATAAAAATTTTTGAGTCGGAAAGATCTTCGATAGGACGTCTGAATGGTTTCGAAATTCTGGGCTCTGAAGCAAAGTTCTTGAAGTTCTTGATTGGAATGGTGAGTAAAGAATTATAAGAAAGATATAAAGATGTTACTTATAAAGGCTAAAGTATGGCAAAAAGTGGCAATCATCACTACAAGAAACCAGTTCTTTGCCGGCGTAATTCGTAATTGCACCGGCAAAAATCACTTTCACCGGCGCAATTCATGAATTGCGCCGGCAAAAATCAAACCCTATGCCGGCGCAATTTAACGCCGGAAAAGATGACTTTTGCCGGCGCAAGTCGCGGTTGCGCCGGCAAAAGTAATGCCAGATTTTTCAAAATAAGCGTACAAACTTTTGCCGGCGCCTTTCACCTAACGCGCCGGCAAAAGTCAACGTGTTTTTAAATTTTTACACGTTTGAAATAAAAAGTAGGTGGGCTTACTTTTGCCGGCGCGTTTCGTTGCGCCGGCAAAAGTGAAAAAACGCGCCGGCAAAAGTCGAGATAATTAAAACGACATCGTTTTACTTTAGGGTTTACTTAAACACTTTTGCCGGCGCATTTTTAGACTTTTGCCGGCGCAACGAAACGCGCCGGCAAAAGTCTTAACGATATATCTCAGCCGCAGCCTCCTTCTTCCCCATTTCTGTTCTGAGTTTGTAAGCAAAGCTCTCTCTCTCTCCTCTGTGATAGTCTCCGACCACCGGTGTCCCATAATCCCACGCCGTGGCTCAAGTTATATATTGAAGCATCTCTCAAGGTTAGTAAAATGAGAAATTTTTTAACATTTTTGGATTTTTTTCTCAATATTATGTTTTGTAATTGTATTTTTTTTTTGTTATTCTCTCCCTATGAACAGGTGTGTTGTAACTCTCTCGGTGAAACAAATGCAAAGGTTAGTTTATATATATATATTTATATATGTTTATATATATTTCGGTTTATATATATATATTTATATATGATTATATATATATATGTATATATTTATATATATTAGTTATATCCGAATATATATATGTATATATTTATATATATGTATATATTTATATATATTAGTTATATCCGAATATATATATGTATATATTTATATATATTAGTTTATATATATGTATATATTTATATATATTAGTTATATCCGAATATATATATATATTAGTTATATCTGAATATATATATATACTTAAATTTGGTTTTTTTTTTTTTATATATCTGTATATATGTTTGTATATGGATATATGTTTATGTATTTCTGTAAATGGGTGTGTATATATATGTTTATTTAATGTTAAATTTTTGTAGAAATTGATTAATATAAATGTATGTGTGTGATATTTGTTATTATAATTATATTTTTCTGTTTATAAAATAAATAAATGTGTAGTTTTAAAAAAATGATATTAATAATGAAAAAGAAAATATAATTTTAGTATTTATTAAAAAAAATTTGATTTGAGAATGTATATTTTTTTAATTTTAATGCTTAATATGTATATTAAAAAATAGATTAGATTATGTATATTAAAAAAATATATATTATATTTTTTATATTAAATATTATTTGTTTATAAATATTTACTAAATAAATTGTTTTGATGTTACTGATATAGAAAGATTTGATATATGTTATTAATCTTGGTTTATGTTGTGCATGTTATGAGAATGTTCTGTATATTGCTCTGGGACTATTCTGGTTATATATGTGTTTAATTTGTAGGTTTTTAAATTTTTGGGATAGTTTGAAATATAGTCGTTATGCTGCCCAATTTTTGTTGGAGTTAGTAAAATTAATAAAAGTTTAATAATTAATTAAATAAATATTTAAGTATAATTAAAAATTCATCAAAAAAATAATTTTTAACTATAATTTAAATAAAATAAAATTACCAATCATAATAATTAATAATTAATAATTAATTTTAACATTAATATTAGATGTTTTGTAATTGAAAAAGTTAAAAATATAAATGATTTAATAAAATATAAATATAATAAAATTATTATTGATTAAGTAAATAATCCAATACAAATTAAAGAATTTAATAAAAAATTACAAAATGGAGATTAATGTATAATTAAATTAATTTTAAATTAAAAGTAATAAATAAGTAAATGTTAAAGTAGACTAGTCAACGGACACGTGGCAGTACATGATTGATAAAATTTGTTATTATTCTTAAAATATTTTTTAATTTAACAAAAAAATAAAATTTACATTTTTTAAAAAAAAATTCAAAATTTTTTTCAACTTAAGATTAAGTATGAAAAATACATTTTTTTTAAAATTTAATTTTATATTGTTAATATCCTCAAAATTTTTAATTTATTATTATTAAAATCTTCCTATTTATCATTTTGTCTACTTGTTTTCAATTAAAGATTAAGTAATTTTGTTTAAAATCTAAGCAATAATTTAAGATTAAATATTTTTTTTACTTAATCCTAAATAATTGATTAAAAGCAGCAAATTTGATTTTTTTTTTGTAAAAAATGAAAAAAAAAATTATTTTTTGTTACCTTTAAATTGGAAAACAATAAATTGGATTTTTTAAAAAAAATAAAAAATATAAAATGTTTTTTTTTATGAAAAATTATTTAAAATAATAATAATAATAATGTGTACCAATCATGTGGTGTCACGTGTCATTTAAGTGTTAGTAAGTTGTAAGTTTGAGTAATTTAGCCGGAAATATCTCTATAAATAATTATTTTTGCCAGAGATAGGATATTATTATCAGTTAGTGATAATTAGGGAGACAAACAGTCATGAAATACTTTGACTATCATTTCCCTTATTTTAAGACAATTATTAATATTTTCTTAATTATTTCGCTTAAAGATGGCAAGCGACAGAAGCTGGATGAGTGCGAGGAATCGTTGGTCTCTGGAGTATAGAAATGGTGTTAAGGAGTTCTTCGATATCGCCAAAAATCAGTTGAACGATCGGGGTTTGGTTCGCTGTCCGTGCAAGAAATGTGGGAATGTTAAGTTCCAGCCTATAAATGCAATTTCGATGCATTTATTCAACAATGGCATCGTACAGTCCTACAAAGTGTGGCATTACCATGGAGAGGCGCTGCCGTCGCCACCAGCTGTGGTACGAGATCATGATAGAGATGAGATAGCGGATATCCTGGAGGATGTTTACGCTGAAGATGACGTTCCCCATGGAAACTATAATGATCCTCCCCAAGATGATCCTCAACATCGCGACAAGTATGACAATTTATTTAAGGAGATGTCAAGTGAACTGTACCCGGGTTGCCGAAAGTATTCCGCGTTGAACTTCTTGGTGAAGCTGATGCATCTCAAAGTAATTAACAAGTGCAGCAATCATTACTTTGATGGTTTGCTGGAATTGTTAGTCGACGCTATGCCTGACGGAACAATTTTACCTAAGTCTAACTATGAGGCGAAGGCAAAGTTGCGGAGTATTGGATTGGGATATGAGTCCATCGATGCTTGCAAGCATGACTGTGCACTGTTTTGGAAGGAGAATGCGAATTTGGAATTCTGTCCGGTTTGTGGTGAGTGTCGCTGGCAAGATAATCGTGGGAACGGGAAGAAAGTGGCCCATAAGGTCATGCGGTACTTTCCGTTGACGCCGAGATTGAAAAGGCTGTACAGTTCCAGATATACTGCAGAGGATATGAGATGGCACTATTCTAAAAGGCCAAGGGAAGATGGTGTGATGAGGCACCCCGCTGACAGTAAGGCGTGGAAGCACCTTGATGAGTTGTACCCATCTTTCGCAGCCGAACCTCGAAATGTTAGGCTTGGGTTGGCTACAGATGGTTTCAATCCTTTTGGGAACATGAGCAACTCTTACAGCATGTGGCCTGTAATACTTGTCCCATACAACTTGCCGCCGTGGAAGTGCATGAAACCACAGTCATTAATGTTGTCTATTCTTATTCCAGGTCCTTCTTCACCTGGAAAAGATATCGATGTCTATATGAGACCTTTGGTTGACGAGTTGAAGGAGTTATGGATGAATGGTGTCGAGACAAGAGATGCATACAATAGTACATTGTTCAATATGCGTGCAGCAGTCTTGTGGACCATTAACGACTACCCAGCTTATGCTATGATGTCTGGGTGGAGCACAAAAGGGTACAAGGCGTGTCCCACATGCAATGAAGAAACTCCCTCTGTAGGGATTAGAAGTAAAATTGCATACATTGGCCATAGGAGATTTCTTGATATGGATCATGAATGGAGGAGCAAACGAGCACTATTCGACGGTAACAGGGAACTCAGGCCACCACCGAAACATTACTCCGGTGATGATGTTTTGAAGCAATTAGAGAATTTGTTGATTAGACATCCTGGGAAACACAAAGAATTTGGTGGTGTGAAACGCAAAAGGGCTCCGATTGAACTTAATTGGTCGAAGAAGAGCATATTTTTCGAGCTTGATTATTGGAAGGAGTTATTGTTGAGGCATAATTTGGACGTAATGCACATTGAGAAGAATGTTTGCGACAGTGTCTTGGGAACTTTGTTGAACTTAGAGGGAAAATCTAAAGACACTGACAAGGCAAGACTTGATCTAGCAGACATGAAAATTAGGGAAAAACTCCACCTCCGCAAAGAGGGAAACAAGTGGAAGAAACCGCACGCCAGTTACACCCTCAGTGTCCCGGAGCGTCGAGTTTTCTGTGAATTTGTGAAGTCAGTTGAATTCCCGGACGGTTTTGCTGCAAACCTTTCGAAGAATGTCAATGTCAATGATGGCAAGATAACTGGGTTGAAATCACATGATTGCCACGTGTTGTTTCAGCAGTTGTTGCCCGCCGCACTTAGGTCGTTTTTGGTTCCGGAAGTTCGGAAGCCAATTATTGAGTTGTGCGGTTTTTTCAAAAAACTTTGTGCACGGACTTTGAATGTGAAAGACCTTGAGAAGATGGAGACAGACATTATCACCATTTTATGCAAGTTGGAAATGATATTTCCTCCAGCATTTTTCGATATTATGGTGCATTTGGTTTTGCACCTTCCGAAAGAGGCAATTCTTGGCGGTCCCGTGCACTTTAGGTGGATGTATCCCATTGAACGTTCGATGGGAGTTTATAAACAATATGTAAGAAATCGTGCACGTCCTGAAGGTTCAATCGCAGAAGCTTACGTGGTGAACGAGGCTTTAACCTTTTGCTCAATGTACCTGCGGGGGGTTGAGACTCGATTCAATCGACCTGAGAGGAATGACGATCGCGTTGAATCCCAACCAAATCGGGAATATTCTATTTATAAGGCTGTTGGTCGTCCATTTGGTAAGAAATCAAATATGCTCCTCAATCCGCAGTTAAAGCAAAAGGCTGAGTGGTATATCTTGAACAATTGTGCCGAAATTAAGGAGTACCTTAGGTGTGTTTTCTAGTATTTTTTCAATAATGATGTTTGGTTTATATACCGAGTAAATGCCAAAATCATAGTTTTTTTGTTCATTTGTAGTGAGCATATGGATGAATTAAGAAGACGGGGGGGCTTGAATCTTGAAGTTCAACAAAAAACTGATTTTCCTCAGTGGTTCAAAGAAAGAGTATGTATATTAGTCAATTCTTTTCTGAAACCCCAATTAGTCAATCCAAAACTAACTTTCAATGTTAATGTTGATAGGTGAACGGTTTGCATGAGTCAACACCTACTGAAGTGAATAATGAATTGTATGCTCTCGCAAACAAATCAAGCGGCACCGTGTATTCATATCCAGGGATGATAGTGAATGGTGTGAAATTTGTGACTCGTGGTCGTGATATGAAGCTTAAAACACAAAATTGCGGTGTAATGGTGCCAAGTGAGGAAGGAGTGAACTACTATGGAGTTTTGGAAGAAGTAATTGAATTGTCCTACTTGATGGGTTACAGTGTTGTCCTATTCAAGTGTAGATGGTTCAATACAAGTAGAATTAAAGTGGAATCCAATTTTACGAGCGTATATGTGAAAGAAGAATGTTATAAAGATGATCCTTTCGTTCTCGCATCTCAAGCGAAGTTGGTGTATTATCTTCGAGATGTGAAAAATGGGGATGATTGGAGGCTCGTTAATGAATACATTCCAAGGAATGTATGGGATTTCACAAATTCCGATGTTGATGATACTGAGACCACAAATGATATACCAATATTGCAAGAAGTTAATTCTTCTTCATTTCAGTTGTGGGTAGAACTTCCAATTTTTGATAATCTTCAGTATGATCGGGTTGATGTCAATGCCACTGAAGTGCACAACGTTGATGATTTGGTTGGCGAAGGTTCAGATGAATTTGTTGTCGATGATGAAGTTGAATTTGAAGACGACACGTTGGTCGAGTATGAAGACGATGAGGATGACGATAATGTTCTAGTCGATAGTGATAGTGATAGTGATGTTCGTAATGATGTTGTAGTTAGTGATGACGAGGACAGTGATATGTAATTTAAACAAGTGTATGTAACTTTTTATTTAATTCAATGAAAAGTTTATTTATTATCATTAATTAATGATAGTATTAGATATAGGTACACATGCACCTATTGGATGCTTTGGGGATAGTCAATGTATTCATGTACTGGTACTCATTTTTTCAATATATTTGATGAAATATGTTGAAAAAATGGGTAGTCGCACATGTCTGCTTACTATCTCCAAGGGATCTATTAGGTCGGAATAGGGTAGGTTGGGAAAGACAATAAGTAATAAAATGTTAATTCAATAACAAAAAATAATAGCGATGCACCTAGTGGATGCCTTGGGGATAGTCAATGTATTCATGTACTGGTACTCATTTTTTCAATATATTTGATGAAATATGTTGAAAAAATGGGTAGTCGCACATGTCTGCTTACTATCTCCAAGGAATCTATTAGGTCGGAATAGGGTAGGTTGGGAAAGACAATAAGTAATAAAATGTTAATTCAATAACAAAAAATAATAGTGATGCACTTAGTGGATGCCTTGGGGATAGACAATGTATTCATGTACTGCTACTCATTTTTTCAAAATGTTTGATGAAATATTTTGAAAAAGTGTGTAGTCGCACATGTCTGCTTACTATCTCCAAGGGATCTACTAGGTCGGAATAGGGTAGGTTAGGAAAGACAATAAGTAATAAAATGTTAATTCAATAACAAAAAATAATAGTGATGCACCTAGTGGATGTCTTGGGGATAGACAATGTATTCATGTACTGCTCCTCATTTTTTTTAAATGTTTGATAAACATTTTAAAAAACTGAGGAGAAGTACATGACTTCTTACTATCTCCAAGGGATCCACTAGGTCGGAATAGGGTAGGTTTGGAAATACCATAATGAATAAATGTTAATTTTATAACAAAAAACAATAGACATACATAATTTGAATTAGTTAATTAATGAATATTTTAATGTAGAATGGCCGAAACAAGTAATGACACAGGTGGTGGCTCCAAGAGAGGCAGGGGAGCTTATTACGGTGCCAATATCGAGAAGGAGCTGGCCATCAAAAAAGTTACTCATTTGAAAGTAGAGTTTGATAAAGAAACTGGAAAAGCTATTCAAAAGTACGGCAAGTGGTTCAACAATTCTATGGCTCGTTATTTGCGTAGCACCGTACCCCCAACTACACTAGCTTGGGAACAAGTAAAACCAGCTGATATCGAAGTTATTCGAAAGAGACTATCTGTAAGCATTCTTTAAACCTTTAATAACTCATTATTAAATATTTTGTCTATCTTCAAAATATTTTAACAAATTCCAATTTTAATTGTGATTTTAGGAAAAATTCATTTATCCAAAAGACAATCCAGTAATCAACGATGCCATGGTAAGACAAATGCAAAAACATCTGACTGATTGGCGCCACACGATGAAGAAACACTGGGTAGATGTTGGAGGAGAGGTGGACAATGAGAGAGCGAAGTCAAAACCTTTTGTGTCGATCACTTCTTCTGATTGGGCAGTTCTGTGTGATTTTTGGGTTTCTGATTCTCACCAGGTATGCCGTACATTTTACATTAATTTTTAATTATAAAATTACAATTTAGATTAATGAGTACTGTTTTCTTTTTGAAGCGTATATCGAAGAAAAATAAAGAAGCTCGAGCTAAAATGACCATACCAGGAGGACACGGTTCCAAATCCATCGTTGCCCATGTTTATGATCACGTAAATTATAATAACTTATATCCTTACATTTACGAAAATATTATAAATGTCACAATGTTTAAATAATTTGCTTTTTTAGATGGACCCATCTACTGGCCAGCTCCCGAGCATGATCGACACATTCGAGCACCTGCACAAGAAGAAGGATAAGTGGATTAGTGATGCAGCGGCGACAAAACATGTAAGTTGCATAACCTTAACTAATTTATGATCATTTAACTTTAAAAAAGTTTAGTAAATAATTAATAAATATTAATTATTAATTGTTGTTGTCAATTAGTAATTATTTATTAATTATTAATTAAATTTTTAACAATGAAATCTGTATAATCTATGTGCCAATATTTTTATGATTAATGATTGTGGACTAAGATAAAAAAAGAATGTAATTAATGTTGTCCCCGTATCAGGGAGCTTGTGGACTAAAGTAAATTTGGTCATGAAAATCCATATCTGAATCAAAAACATGTAAATATAGTTGATGCATATGTTTGGAGACGTAAATTCCTCATTAATGGAATTAACTGCACTTACCGTATATATCAACAACATCTTCATGATTTTGATTCAGATATGGATTTTCATGACCAAATTTACTTTAGCCCACTTGCTCCCTGATACGGGAACAAAATTAATTACATTCTTTTTCAGTCACTGGTCTGCAGTCATTAATGATAGGATGTTGGCAGATAGATAATAAAGTTATATTTTATATGTTGTTATATTAAAAATTTATAAGTTAGGTTTTCAAATAATGTTATATTGGAATTCGAAATACGTGCTTTTTATTGTGCAGAATGAGATGACCGAACGTCGAGCATCGCAGAGTACGGCCCCTGCATCATCTGCTGCTTCTTGTGTCGGCGATAATGTCGACGGTCATTTCCCGCCTGATATGGATATTGTCACGGATGTCCTTGGACCCCGCTCGCGTTATAAGAAAGGGTTTGGGGGGTTGCCTAGGTTGAAGGCAATTGGCGCAAAGAGGGCAGCAACTTCGTCAACTTCTCAAATGTCCGGGCAATTGCCACCTGAAGTGGACACCATTTTGCAGCAAAATCAGGACATTATGCTAGAAAATCAGAACCTAAAGAAGCATACGACTAAACTTGAGAGTCGTCAACGGCGTCAAGATCTCCTGCTCAGTGCTTTGTTGAAGCAGGTTGGTCAATTGGCTCCTGGTTTTACTGTTGACTTACCAGACCAGGATTCAGACGAGGACGATGATGCTGATGGGGGCGGGAATGATGAGGCGGCCAGTACTCATTTGTAGAACTTTTTTTCTATTTATTTAAAATTTAATTTATGAGACATTTATTTTACTAAATTACTTTTATATTTTAATGTTTGGTGGAGACAATAAATATTAATAGTTGTAATTTTTTGTTTATTTATTTATAAAATTTTAATTTTATTTTTATTTCTAATTAAATAATATTACTAAAAAATTAAATAATTATTAATATATTAAAATTGAAAATTATTAATTAATATTAATATATTGAAAATAATATTAATAATTTAATACAAATTATTATTTTAAAAATACTTTTACCGGCGCAAAATTACGTCGGCAAAGAGTTTCAATCTTACCTTCACATATACACTTTTACCGGCGCAAAAATGCGCCACTAAAAAATTAAACTATTGCCGGCGCATTATTGCGCCGCTAAAAGTGTTTTCCACAATATCGTGACAGATTTTTTTACCGGCGCATTTATATTTTCACTGGCGTATTTTTTCGTCGCCAAAAAAGTCCATTGCCGGCGCATTATATTTGCGTCGGCAAAAGTGACATTAGCGACGGACATACGACGCAATTCTTTGCCGGCGCAAAATTGCGTCGGCAAAAACTCCATAGTTTTTGCCGGCGCAAAACCATACTTTTGCCGGCGCAAATTTGCGCCGGCAAAAGTCTCCTTTTTTGTAGTGCATGACTTTCCCATTTTCGAAACGTGGGGGGAGTGTATAAGTCGTCGAATTGATTTCTTGAAAACCGAAAATGCTTGATTAGACATAATTATGTCACGGTTTTCAAAAACGCACGAGGATTCTGACAGATTTCGTGGGGCATATGAACGATTGTTTCCCTAAAGTTTCTTTATTGCTGGTCGCATTAAACAAACTTGGGGGGCAAATGTTATCCAAAAAACAAGCATGGATGACGTGGCAGACGTTTAGTACACGTGGCTGACATCTGGCAGAAGTCTTGTTCGACCATCGACCAGAAAGATGTCTATGGCGCAACACTCAATCTTTATATACGACCAGCTTGGTCGTATACTCGCTATATTTGGAGTAAATCTTATGCATTTATAATCATATCCGAAATTATCTCCCATGATTTCCTGAGTATCTGATTATTTAGGAAAGAATATCTGTAACAAATTAATGTAATCTTCCTTGAGCCTATAAATAGAGAAATATAGCTCAAGGAAGGGACTTTTGGCTTTCTAATTAACTGAGATTAGAGCTATCATATTTGATATATTGTTTTGTTCTTGAGAGGTTGGTGAAACTCATTGAACCCTAGTTCTTTGATCACTCATTGGAAATATTATATCAATAACAGCTTAAGTGGACGTAGGTTATTAATAGATTCTGGGGCTGAACCACTATAAATTCTTGTGTGCTTTATTGTTTTTGTCATTATTCTCATTTTGACATATCTGTCTACATCAAGTAATTTTGACTCCGTGTCAGTTGACCAAAATCATGGTCAACACATATTAAATGAAAAATTAAACCAAAACATTATTTAAAAAATTTCAAATATATACATATAATATGATAATTTTTTAAAACATAAATGATAATTTTTTTTAATAAAAATTAACATTATATATTATTATAATTATATTTTATAATGTTTAAATTTATATTGGTGTAAGAATTAAATATCTAGTTTGTATTAAATATTATTATAATAATAATATTTTATAGTATTTGAATTCATATTAATATAATCAGTAAAAAATTAGGATTATATATTATTATCATAATAATATTTTATAACATTTAAATTTATATTAATATTCTTTTTAAACATTTAGTCATGTATTATATTATTATAATAATAATAATATTTTGTAACATTTAAATTTATATTAATATAATTATCTTTTATTATATATTATTATAATAATGATATTTTATAATATTTGAATTTAAATTTATATTAATATAATTATTATTAGTAAAATATTAGAATTATATATTATTATCATAATAATATTTTATAACATTTATATTAATAATATTTTTAAATATTTAGTCTTGCATTATATTATTATAATAATGATATTTTATAACATTTCAATTTATATTAATATAATTATTTTGTATTATATATTATTATAATATTTGAATTTAAATTTATATTAATATAAATATTATATATATGTAATTTTATATTAAATATTATTATAATAATGATATTTTATTTTATATTAATATAATTGATAAATATAAATTTTTAAATTTTTTTTAAAGATACATTTCATTAAATATTATGAATTTTCTATTAAAATTAACAAAATACATCATTGAAATAAATAATTTCAGTTATCTACATACCTTTTATGCAAAAGTGATATACTACCGTAAGAATTTTCATTAATTTGCAGATGATTCGATATTGAAATTAATTTATTGTCAATAATGCATGCGTGTAAAGCACTTTTTTGATTTGATTTTTAAGTCTCAAATGAAAGTAACAGATATATAGAGATCTAGAGAGAGTATTATCAATCACTTGTTATATAGTATAACGGTCTCCATAATTTACACGTGATTGACGGATTCTGCCTGATTTTATTATGAAAATTAATTAATTAATTAATGCTGTACATTATACATATTAATTAATACTATATCCGTACTAACTAGTTCTCACAGTAAGTCCATGGTAATTAATTAATTAATTACCATGCATCCACCAATAAACTTTTGGCTAAGATTGAATAAACAATATAATCTGACTTGACCAATGTTTTTTTAGCAGACTTGACCAATGTTTTGATTATCTTTGGACGTTGCATGAGTTGATTTATCTACATGTTCAGAAAGTATATATATATATATATATATCACCCAGTACTTACTCAAGTTATTTTTATTTATTTATAATTAACTTTAGACGTACAAAGTTACAGAAAGAAAGTTCGAGAGAATGGCATATCTATCTCACTAAAAGAAGGAAAATTACTTATTATATTCCGGGGCCTAGGGATAATATTATATATACATATTTATATATATCTCCATCGTACACGTCTCTGTCATTCTCAAAGAAAATTATTTAAGATCATATATATACTGGACCCAAATTTATTGCGTTATAATTAATATTCATTTCTTCCAGCTATTTGGATATGTATATATATATATATACACACGCATATATATACGTACATATACATATATATACGTACGAGTACGGTGTAATATATATATATATATATTAATATAGGTTGCATGCATGCATTGGTAATAATTTATATAGAAACAATTATTACCCGGCCTTAAGTTCTTGTTTTCATACACGGCCTCCCTTATATCAAAACTTTTACTATAATAATGATAATAGTAATGGAGCTTAATGTTGGAATATATGTATAGGAAGTACAACACATTTCTTTTTCTTTTTCTATTTACAATATTATTTTTTCCATGTATACATAAATATATATATTTATATTGTTGGACTACATGTGTTCCTCAAAGGGCTGTGGGGACGTATATTCGAATATAGTGTGTAATTAAACATGATCTATATATATATATTTATATCATTTTCCATGTACATTCCCTTATTCTCTCGAGATGTATCTTGGCCAGATACAGATATTGTTGTCTTCTCATAATAAATAATATCGTTTTCCCTTTCTTCTCTTTATATTTGCATCGTGTCTTACGAGAATAATACATGTATAAAAGGTAAAGTGTGTGAAAATATGTATGATGGTGCAGGAAGAGAATACTTATTTTAGAGAGAATTATTTATGTAGAAGTTATAAGGTCAGGGTGAGAAGGGTCTTTTGTCATTTAGTGCCATATATATTTGAATAAAATTTCTACGTTATTAATTGTAGTTCAAGGAAAAAGAATCTTCTGCACTAATTAACAAGACTTCGAAGACAGAAATTTGGGCAATATTTGTTGAAATTTCTAATAATTTTGTTGGAAAATTATATTGACAACAAAATAGTATCTTACACGAATATACAAAGTCTGATAATTGTTTAGAAATATCGATAAAAAGAAATTCGGCAAAATGACTTTGAAAATTTTCGCGGAAGAGTTTCGGACCTTTAAAAGTAAGGTCATAATGTCTTTTCATTTAATATATATATATATATATATATATGGGATAATGGCTCCTAATATACATTGGATATTTTTTTAATTAACAATATTATTAGTGGTAAAATTTTTGATATTAGAGGTGATGGTGTCGCTCTAATAAATTAAAAAAAAATCCAGAAAAATATAGGAATTTTCCCACATGTTTTAAAAAAACATAAGCGACCACTATTAGTGACGACATGTGTCGCCTCTAATAGTCCCCACGATCTCTCTTGCCCAACCGAACCTTCTTCTTCATTATTTAAAATCCCCATTCACTTCTCTCTCTCACCAACCCACACCTCACCAGCCACCCACCCACCAACCCACTCCTCCCTAGCCACCCGACCACCTCCCCAAAGCCACCCTAGAGCTGCCCCGTCCCCTCTCTCTCTCTCTCCCACGGTCTCTCTCTCTCCCCCAAGCCACCTACCCTGTTACCGCGCCACCCCGGAGCCACCCTAGAGCAACCCCGTCGCCAATACTGTAGTATATATATGTTCGTTATTTTTTAAATTATATATATGTTTGTTTTTATTTTTTATTTTTTCAGTTTATGTATATTTCTGTTTTTATTTTATATATATGTTTTTATTTATTTAATTTTTGTATTTATAGTTTAATTTAGTCGTGTATATATTTGTATATATATGTGTGTATATATGTATATATATTTGTATAAATTTATATATATATATGTGTGTGGCAATGTGTTTATATATAAATATGTATGTATAGATATATATATTTATATGTTTGTGTATGTTTATATATATTTGCATGTGTGTAGATATAATATTTCTTATTTTTTATTTTTATTTGTTTTTTATTTTTCTGTTCTTATTTGGTTTTTTGTTAAGTATATATATATGTGTGTCGTGTAAATATATGTGTATATATGTATATGTGCATATATATATATATATAGGTATATAAATATTGAGATTTGTTAAATATAATGGTTAAGATGTTTACACATTGAGGTGCGAAACTCTTAACGATTTTCACTTAAAGAAAAAATATGAGATTGTGTAGAAGGTATCTAAAAGTGATTTTATGGGTCTAAAGTGATACAATGAGGTATCCAAACATTCCCAAAAAGTTTGGAAGTATTTGGAGCAATTTAAGGACCATTGGAGGGGTCCAAAGTCAGAGAAATGGTGATGCGTCGCCCCCTAAGTGGCGTAGCATCACCAAAATTCGATGGGCTTCAAAAGCCCTAGCAGGAGATGCATCGCCTGCTTGTAGGCGATGTATCACATGTTAGGTGATACATCACCCAAGCGGATTTTAGGGTCATACAGTTTACGTAAAATGCTCTAAATTATGTGTTTTAAATGCTCTAATCTTATTGGTTAGATTAATGATGATACATTCACTATATATATATGAGTTATTAGAGTTGAAAAGCCTTGATCACACTTTCCAACTCTCTCTTTAAAACTCATTCTCTCTCTAGCTTTCTAAGACCAAAGTTTTCTCCAAGAAACTCATGAAGCTTGCTTGACTTGCATGAGTTTCAAGGCATGTTCAATCCTGAATCTCATTCTACTTAGTTGAAGCTTCAAGCAATTGGGAAGGTTTGGAATAGAGATTTTGGACAACAATATTCATATTGTGTATAAGCCTTAGAAGTTCTCCAAATTTGAAGATTCAAGTTGCTCAATACAAATGTTATATCTCTCTAACCCTAATCTTATATTTTATCATTCTATTATATTTTTCATTGTTGGTATAGATGATTAAACTTATCTAAGTTTATCTTATCATCATTTAATCGTTTAGTCTCTTATATTCAGGATTAACATTTATTTGATTATCAAGAATTGCACTCATACTTTCAATTTGAATCTCGATTAACATCTAGGGTTTGGAATATTGCATTATTATCATTATTCATTGTTGATTTACAAAGAATAAAGCAATATATTCCCAACAATCAAAATATCTAATTCTAATTACTTTCATTTTGTGTTTTGCATAATAAAAAATGAGGGAAATTGGTTCGTCTTCTACAACCTTCAAATCCTTATTTCAAGATTTGGTTTGTGTAGGATACATAACCATGAAAGATCAAAGAAATTTCTATTTGGAAATGCTCTACATGAATGTGGATATGGATTCAAAGTCTTCATCAACAAGGGATGAGACAATTCAATGGGATTACATGCTTAAGTAGATTGGTATCATTAAGTTCCTTATGTCTAAATATGTAGATTTCAAGAATTTGAATGAAATGTGTTTGCTGCCATATTTTTGTGAGTTTGAGATCATTGTTTATATTAAGAGTACAATGGTGAAAGTTAATAAACAATTCAAGGGTTATTGTTGTACTTGTTTTGTTTGTAAAGTTATTGATCATCATATGAGATATGGTAATTGTAAAATTAACCATAATGAGATTGGGGTCAATAAATTTGATGATGAGATCTTTGTGACCTTAATTGCATTTAATGCATTTGATGAGGAATGTATGATAATCCTAAAGAGAATTGACATGGTTTATGCATGTAGTGATGAGACTAATGCAGTCTTAAGAGAAGGTGAACATGTCAATGCAATTGATGTTGAGATCATTGCATATTGAGTGAAGTTAATGCAACCCAAGAAAATGCGCAAGGATGGTGGTATGATACTTATGCCACCATTCATGCAAGCTATGATAAAACTCTTTTCAAAACCTTTGAAAGTGCAAAGGTGGGACTTGAAGTCCAAATGAGAAATGAAAAGAGATCCAAGGTACTTGGAAATGGCTGCATTGATGTGTTTTTCACTAATGGAAAGAAAGTGACCCTAATTAATGTTTTCTATGTTCTTGATATGAGTAGAAACATTATGAGTGGAAATATATTGAGTAAATCTGGTATCAAAATGGAGTTTGAATTCAATAAAATCAGTTTGACTAAATTGGGCACTTTTGTGGGAAAGGGTTATACATGTGATGGAATGATCAAACTTTGTGCTCTTGATAGTGACAATAATGATATGACATCTATATCTTGTACTGTGATAATTTCTAATTCTATTACTTTGTGGCATAATAGACTTGCTCATATAGGTTATAGAACAATTAAAAGAGTTGTTAAATGTGGATTGATTAATTGTGTTGTGAATGAGCATGATAAATGTGAATTATGTGTTAAATCTAAAATGGTAAAGAAATCTTTTCCAAGTGTTGATAGATGTTCAAACTTGCTAGATTTAATACATAGTGATTTATCTGAATTGAATGACATGTTGACTAGAGGAGGAAATAGATACTTCATGACTTTTATAGATGATTGCTCTAGGTATACTTATGTGTATTTACTTAAGAGTAAGGATGAGGCATTTAATGCATTTAAAATCTATAAAGCCGAAGTAGAAAATAAATTGGAAAGGAAAATAAAGACGCTTATAAGTGATAGAGGTGGTGAGTACTTTTCAAATGATTTCAATGTGTTTTGTGAACAACATGACAATATACATGAATGCACTGCACCATACACTCCACAACAACATGGAATAGCTGAAAGAAAGATTAGGACTTTGTTACACCCAAATTTCGAGGATGAATATATGAGCCTCAAAATGTAGGCTCGTAATGCGTAAGATCGAAAATAACAAGCACTGGCTGAAAAATTGTATAAATATGCATGATTCCTAACCTGTTGTTGTTAACGATCAAGCACAAGTTTAAAGGTTCGAACTTAAGCTTCAAGATCAAAAGAAAGAATCTTCTCTGACACATATGGGTGTTATTCGAGCCTTAGTTACAAGATCGAAGGTATTGGACTTTGAAGATTGAGTTCGATGAAACCACCAGCCGAGGAGGAGGCTGATCGAAATAACAAGCTTGAATTTATGTCGATCTCGAAAGTACGTTAACCTTGCATTCAAGGTCAACAACGCGTTTTGCATTAAACAACTGTTAAAAGATCACTATTCTTTAGGGATTTGTTGTTATCTGATTATTGAATCCCAATTATTATGGGATATTATGTATTTAATGTATATATTTGTATTTATTTCAAATCCGAATAATTGATTGTAACTTCTCTGAATCAGTGGAAGATATTCACCTAACCAGGTCTATAAATAGCCTAGTATTTTTCATTTGTATTCATGCAAAAATTGGTACTGTGAATACTCTATTGAATTTCTCTGAGAAAGCTTTAAGAGAGTATTACGAATCAATAATATTGACTGAAGGACTAGGCAGATTTTAATTGCTTAACCACGTAAAAATTCTACTGTTCTTTTCTTCTTTTCTGAAATTCTGTTTAGCGCTCTTCAAATTTAAGTTGACGAAAAACGGTGTCAACAGTTTGGTGCTTTCATTGACAGCATTAAGCAAATATTTGTATTGTTTAATCAGAAACCTCTTGCATTATCAATGGCCGCCGTGAACAACCCAGGAACTAGAAGGCGACCATTGCCCCAAATACCTAAGGAGCAGACTCCTTAAACTGAGAATTATCCCCGGAGGCCTGGGAAGCAACCAATGATAGACCACGGCCCAGACAAGGGGAGTGCATCATCTGAATCCAGGGGTCGTCTGCTCCCGGGCCTGACGAGGACCTCTATTATAATCCTGAGAGGTACATTCTCATTGTGGAACTGGAGAATCGCCAACTGCGTAAGCAATTAGTAGAAGACACAAGGCGCACTGAAGAATTGGCTAAGCAGGTTGCCGAGGTCCAGGTGCCATCCTGAAGGCCCAGAGGGCGTCCCTGCGGGAGCGAAACTGCCAGGAGAGCCGAACAAGGGGCCCAGCAGGCCCAACCAAGGCCCAGGGGAAACACTGGCGGCGCTTTCCCTGGAAGGATTACTCAATCTAATACTAATGGCAATCCAACGGTGAAGGTAATTGTGAGAACAGGGAATAACCGAGCTCCCCCAGCAGCTCGGAGCACTAGCCCTGAATCTGTCAGAAATAACCCAGAATCGGTCCGGGCCAATTCTGGACCTTCCAGGCCCAACAATGGAAGGCCACCACTATCGCCTATAAGGTATCCACCGTGTCCTATAAGACACCCCTCAATACTCTGAGAGGCTCCCCATCCAGCTCCTAATATGAACTGGGAATGGGGGCATATACCACAAAGACCATCTCGAAGTGTCAGCCGAGAGGGGAACTGTCGAACTCAACCCGGACATGGAGGTGAGTGAGAAGCAATATGTGGGCATAGGGCCGCCCAACAAGTAGGAAGCCACATGTAGATTGTTGGGAAAACTTGTACAAGATCTTTATGTATTTTCAGGTAGATATAATATTAAACAAATTAATATGAGATAACCTAGAACATGTTTCTAAAATTGAATTCAAGGAGAAATAATGATAAGAATACTTACATTATACGCAGCGGAATAAATGAGTCCTTCATTCAGTTTCTCTAACCCTTGTATTCTTTCCGTCGCAGAGTATTACCAAGAAACTAAACCGATCTTCAATTATCTTCACAGTCTTCCAAAGTATCCTTAGAATCACCTAGACTAGAGTGGGAAATTCTCAACACATGAGATAGATACAGAGAGAAGAACAATAAGGCTTAGAAAATTATTTATGTTTAGAGAGAACCTAAAACCTATCAGAAAACTAGTGTATGTCATCTTGTGACTTATGTTTTCAACTCTCTCATAACATTCCTTTTATAGACTCAATTAGGTCATTTATTTAATTAAAAAATCAATAAAATAATAGCCAATTAACAGCACTAGGTCGAAATTATCATGAGCTTTAGGCCCGTGAAATTTCTCATTTGATTATAAGCCAATTGGACTTAAAATCAAGGCATGTATTATTTTCTATTGATTTAATTAATTAAATAATTATTTAAACCTTTATCAAATTAATTATTTATAATTTGAACCTTGATTTAAACTTATTTATTAATTTAGATACCAATTTATCTTAATTAATAAATCTGCCCTAATTTCTCTTTTCTTCTCAAAATTACATAACTCTGTGAAACTATCCAAAATTGACCTGGTCAACTTTGATAATTAAATCAATTAATTGACACTATCTAGATGATTTTATCCAAGGTACAGTAGGGACCACGGGCCTATGAAATCAAGCTCCAATAAGTTATCATAAATCTAACAAATAAATTTACTAACTTATTAGTTCCTCGTGACTCCACTATAGACTCGGAATTGCACTCTTGAATTCATAGAATGCTCTATAACAAATATAGATACGCTATTAATTATCCATTGTTACAACCATAATTGTCACTCAATTCTCTATAGACGGTCTACAATGAGATGGGACTAAAATACCATTTTACCCCTCATTGTATTTTATCCTTAAAACACTTAGTTCCTTGTAAATGATATTTCAATAAACTAATATTAATTACTGAAATGAGATCTCTATCATTTAGCACCTTGAACCAAACTAAAAGGAAACCATCATTTCACTTCTTCATCAGAAGCTATAGATGTTCATATCTATGATTAACACTTCCACTCAATTATAATAACGAGTTCCCAAGATGTAAGTATGGGCTAGTCCGTAGGGTAAGCTGGTAACGAATAAGTAAAAGAACTCAAATAATACAATCAGTTTGAATACTAACCACTCAGAATTGAGATTGAATTGACCTATGGTCAACTATATGATATGACTAGAATAGATAATAATTGTATGTTTACTTATCCTATCAACTGTCAATATCGGTCCTGTCCGATGTAACAAATACATGCGATCTTATCTACTTTGCTAATGTTCTGGAAAGAGCATAACACCACAATGTGTAAGTAGATCATATCTTAGATTAGCAAGTCAGTGTAAATCCTATGCACTGACTAATCTTAGGACTAACTTATTTTGAACATATAATCATATTTATATTCCACTGTGATTACGTCACTATAAATACGATTAGCTATATGTTCAGATTTAATATAAGTTTATATCAACAAATAATCATGATAATAAAACATGTGAGCAAAGTGATTGACCAAGTCAAAAAATGACTTCTATTGTTTGATTGATAATAAATGAGATTACAAAGAAATTGGCTTTTAATTAGGGCATAAAACCCCAACATCGAGATCACAAACAATTGGAGTAAGAGGGACGGTGGAAGATCCACCTCGCAACCATCGAGGCCCTCAACCAAAATGAAACATTAGTTTTATGAGTGGGAGCTTAGACCACACTAGGTCTGTAAGCATATATAATACCAAACCCAGGAATATAGGGAATTATGGCAGTAATCCTGATCTTCGAGATCATTTGAACTAGAACTGGGGGGAAGCCAATCCCTCAAACCCCAATTTACGTGAACATTTGAACAGTCGAAAGGAACCTGTGCAGCTAGTATATGGGAACCAGTATAACCCTATACCGGGACAGGGAGCTTGAGTTTTTATAAACAATAACTGAATACCCCAAGAACAAGCTCAACCTTCAGTGGACTTGGTCCAGGATAGAATTAATCAGCTCGAAAGAGCGTTCAGGCTCCTTTAGGAGGAAAGAAACAAGGACAAGGTCGACGACTCCGATGAGGAACTCGAGCCTTTCGCTCCACATATTTCAAACACACCATTCCCTTACAGGTTCAAGATACCCCATGTAGCTCCTTTTGATGGGAACTCAGACCCGTACAACCATCTGAGCACGTTTAACACCATCATGCGAGCTAGCAACGTTGGCTACGAGCTCAGGTGCATGTTATTTCCAACTACTCTGATAGGATTAGTGAAAAACTGGTTCGAAAAATTCAGAAGACATTCGATCTTGTCTTGGGATCAATTGGCAAAGGAATTTAAAAAACAATTCAAAGCCATGGTAGGCGTCAAGCCCGAGGCATCGACCTTGACCAATGTTAGACAACAGCCGGGAGAGTATTTATAAAGCTACCTGGCAAGGTTTAACATAGAGGTGGTGTGAGCCCATAATGTTGATGATAATGGACATCTTATGGTCGTTCGACCTGGAATATTTCCAAGGAGTCCTCTTTGGGATGATATGCAGAGAAAACCAATAAGAACAATAACCGATTTCAACAAAAGGGCTCAGAGATTCATCAATGTAGAAGAGGCGAGGTAAACATTAAAACCGAACCCTCAGCCCATTATAACTACAACGACAAATGTTAACTTAGCCTTAACCTCGGCTACCCCATCAACGTCTCGACCCTCAGGAGATAACCCTTCAAATAGAAGGGAATAACTCAAAGGCAGAGGGGGGGGGGGGGGGAGAAGAAGGGAGACAAGTATTTCTCCAATTATATGGTTTACACCAAGCTCAATGAAACTTGGGAGAATATTTTTGTCGCAAATGAGAATCAGGTCCCGTTTATGCAGCCTGACCCAATGCAAAATCAGAAGTCAAAGAAAGACACCAAACAAGTCTTGCAAGTTGCATAGGGATGTCGGACATACCACCAATGAGTGTAAAAAACTGAAAGACTAGATCAAAGGCCTGATCTCGAGAGGATATTTCAGACAGAATATAAGAAACAGAAATACCAATCAAGTGTCGACTGGACAGAGGGAAACTTCTGTGCAACCTGCCCAACAGAATAACGCCTCCCGAGCAAGGGAGGATGATCGACCTCCCCCAATAGATGGGGAGGATGTGGTAACCATCCTCGGAGGACCACACCTTCCTGGATTGGGCAAAAATGCCCAGAAGAGATATGTAAATGAGCGCAAGACTGAAGACGGTTCCCCCTATGAGCCTGAACCACGAGCTCCAAAGCAATAAATGGTTAAATCTCAATGCATTACTTTTGCAGAAGAAGATGCTTTGCATGTTCAATTTCCCCATAATGACCCTCTGGTCATCACACTTCAGCTTGCCAACAAAAGGGTACACAGAGTCTTGATAAATAACGAGAGCTTAATCAATATCCTTTATAAGACCACTCTAGAAAAGATGGGACTCATGCTTCGAGATTTGAAAGCCCGTGCAACAACGTTGTATGGATTTTCAAGAGAAGGGATTACCAGCACGGAATCCATCGAGCTCCCCGTAACCTTGTGAGACTATCCAATCTCAGTAACAAAGATGATGGAATTCATAGTGGTGGACACCCCGTCGGCCTACAACTTACTACTCGGGAGACCAGCCCTTATTGGGATAGGGGCAGTGTCGTCTGTTAGGCATTTGGCCATCAAGTTCCCAACGTCTAGTGGCATCGGGATGCTGAAGAGAGACCAACTCACCGCATGGGAATGCCTAATTATTCAGGAAATGAATCGACCCGTCTTCGAAATAGAGCAAGAGATCGACCCTAGGGTTGAAGAAAGGGCTGATCTTGAGCCGATGGAGGAGCTTGAAGAAGTGAAGCTCAATGAGAAAGACACCACGAGGGTGGTAAAAATAGGGAAAAATCTTTCCAAAAATGAAAAATAGTAATTAACTTTCTTTTTGAGAGAAAGCCAAGATGTGTTTGCATGGTCACAATCAAATATGGTAGGGATTAGTCTGAGTATTATGAGCCATGCACTCAACGTAGATAAGAGCTTCCCTCCGAAGCAACAAAAAGATAGGCTCCTGGATGACGATAGGAAGAAAGCTCT
The DNA here is from genome assembly GCF_963169125.1 of Humulus lupulus. Taxonomy (NCBI): domain Eukaryota; kingdom Viridiplantae; phylum Streptophyta; class Magnoliopsida; order Rosales; family Cannabaceae; genus Humulus; species Humulus lupulus. Next base: position 218,681,181 of record NC_084796.1, on the reverse strand, counting down.
GAAAGAGGAGGTTGAAAGGCTAAAGGAAAATCGATTTATCCAAGATGCTTCTACCTGATTGTATAACCAATCCAATGCTTGTTTTGAAGCCCAACGGCTAGTGTTGGACCTGCATCTATTATTCAGACCTCAACAAGGCATGCCCCAAGGATTGCTTTCCCTTGCCTCGAATCGACTAGCTCGTAGATGACACTGCAGGTCACGATTGTAACGCCCTACTTCCTTAGAGTCGTTACCAAGTGATTTATAAATGTGCCATTAGCTCGCTAATCGAGGTTTAAGATTAGAAAGTGTGTTCGGATAAAAATAAAGACTCATTTAATAAACATTAAGTATAAAAGTTGGTTTTTTTATTGAAATTTGTAAAAATATTACATTGGGATCCCAACATACTACTTTGAAATACATTTACAATCTAAAGTACAGTACAGTCGACCTAAGTGACAAAATGGAACGTTTACCATGTGTTCCTTAAAATACCCTAGCCGTGGTGGCTAGGTAGGCCAAACATGTACACACCACTCCATGCCCTCCAACTCATGGTTGTAAGATCCAACTTCCTTGCTCTTACCTGCACCACAGAGCACCCATGAGCTGAGGCCCAGCAAGAGAACTTCAACCACAAAATACAATAAAATTATATCCCACAACTCATATTTAATCAGAGCAACAAACAGATACCAGATCCTACTAGCATACTCAACAACACAGCATCTAGACCAGCTCAAAAGCACAATGGCATAACAGCCTAATAGTACAACAGTACTATAACACATTAACACTTTAACATGATGACATAAGAACACAAAAGTGTATTCACACAACAACTCAATATTACAATAGCTTATAACAAAGTATCCAACAGGCTAAACATATTGCGGCCATGCCGTCCCAGGCGCTTTACCAGGCCCTGGGTTCGTGGTCTGCACTGAGAGGATGACTCCAGCATCCTAGGAGGGTCTCGCCCTAACATCTTGCACTCCACGTGCTCAATGCCGTTTCTGGCCCCTTTCCGTTCTCAGCTTTGCACTCCGCATGCTTAACACCGATCTTGGCCCCTGGCCTCTCCCAGCTCTTGCCCTTTCCGGCCCTTGCCTCTCCCAGCTTTTGCCGATTCCGGCTGTTGTCGCTCCCGGCTTTTGCCACTCCCGAATCTTGTCGATTAGTCATAATTACATGTATGACATAACAAACATAAAACAACACATACCATACAACACACCACATAGCTCTTATGGGTACAAACACTTCTCCTACCTGGTGTCCCGAGCTGACAATCCAAAGCGATCCCGAGCACAATCCTAATACCAAGCCTGAGCGGTAAGACCTAGTCACAACGCATCAAAAATAGCCATCCATCAAGTTCTAATCCATTGAATAACTTTGGATTACAATTCTAGTCTCCGAGACCTTGGATTCTACCAATCTAGGTGGTAAAATCCTTCCCGAACCTTAACATTTGAGTTCCTAAACCTAAAACCCTCAAATGGCCAATATCTGAAACTTGAGCTACGGCCCAGTCCCTTAAGGGCCACGACACTCTCAAGTCAGAGGCAAAAGCCTCACTGATTGAGGGACACGGGTCGTGACATTCCCTTCCTTGGGCCGCAGCGCGCCTAGCTGCCAGACGCTTTCTAGCCGATTCGAACACACGGGCTGCGGCGTTTGAAGAACAGGGCCGCGACTCAAGCCTGAAACCTAGAAATCCCACCATTTCCTACTGTTTACCGAATACAAACAAAATAATAAAAAGATAAGAACTGTAGAAGTGCAGAAATATAAATAAACAAACATGTTTTTTACGTGGTTCAGGCGTTAACGAGCCCTAGTCCACGAGTCGATGTTATTATACTTGTAGTGAATTACAGTAAAATGGCTGGTGTATAAGACCCTCACCCACTCACAATGTTTCTCTCGGGTTCTCTTGAAGAAGATGAAGCTAGAGAGATTTTTTGGCAGAGTTCTTGCCCTGTAATTTTCTTGGCCCTCCCCTCATTCAATGAGGAGGTCTTTATAGCTAGGGTTTTGGATTAGGGTTTTTCTCTGCCCAAATGAGTCTTAATTACACCAGCCATAAATAAGGAATACAATTACCGTAGTCGCATGGCTACAAGGCTCTACGTAGGTATAATTACATGAAAATATGGGGAATGCCAAAAGGCAGCTGTCTTTTCCAGGCTGTCAGCGGAACAGTAGGCGAAAAGGCACTTTTAGGCGTGCTGGGATGTGCGTGGCCTTGACCTGTCAGGCGGGATCCTGTGTCAGGTGAGTATCATTTAAACTATGCCTCCTCCGTGACTCGACCGCTTGGTCTTCTTCCGTGCGAGGCACGGAACTGTATCCGCGAAGGTAACCTGAAGTGCTTCTCCTGGAAGGACCTTCCCCGAAGGATATCCCTTCGGGAGTCCAGGAGAATTGATGAGCTTCCGGGTCGTGATTACTTGAGAGAGTGTGCTAGACACTAAACAGGAGAGGAGAAGCCTTTCTGTTCATCCGCGAGCCCTGGTCATCCTTCGTGAAAGATAGTGATAATTATGCTTCCCCGAGGCTACCCATCTAAACGCTATCCGGAAACCTGGATAACATTTACCCCCCAAGGTCACGGAGCTTGAGAGGTCTGGGAGCTTGTACAGTCCTCCGGATACTCTGGTTTCTAGATTAGGCGTGGGGTCACCTCCTGTGTTCCCGGAAGGGTTCCTTTCTCTCGCCTGAGTGTTAGTATGAAAAAAGGAAATTTCTTCTGTTTGAACTCAAGTACTCGAGTGTGGCAAGGGCCACGCATCATGCAGGGAATGGCTCTGTGACCAAGACGTGTGCGTGAGGCGACTGGCTGAGTATGTGTGCGTCAGGCGTCTGAGTAGTGATTTGACGGTATTTAATGGTACACCGGGCCCGAGATGGTATAATGATGGGAAATAAATACTTTATTCCCATCTGAGGAGTCATAAATGGGACCAGCGCTTCATCTCCAGCCGTCGGATCTGGTGCATGCGGTATGGGAAGATCGGGACCGTCCATTTGTGGGATTCGAAAGGACTTCGTTCCTGCTATAAAAACGAGGGAACGGACCTTTCTTCCTCTTTACGCTTTCACATTCTCGATCTTTCAGATTCTCAGATTCCCAAATCTTCGAACTCTCAAGCTTCCAAGCTTCCTTTCCTTCGAATTCGCCACTTCTTTTGGTAAGGAATCCAGAAACTTTTCTTTCGATTTGGCAGTGGGTTTGTTTGCCGAAGTTCTGGGTTTGAATCGTTGCTTGTCTTTGCAGCCTTTACTTCACGTGATCGTGCGGTGCAGTGACCCGGTTACTCCCTCAATCTTCAACTACCCGAACACCAGTAAGTAGTTTTACTTTGCTCTTTCCTTCCAAACCTTAGATTGTTGGTAGTTGTTAGGGTTGAGTTTTTTGCCGGTGTCATCTATATGCATGCGTGAATAGGGCTTTGATAGGCATGTGGCTGATGTGAGGCAATAAATCATTTCTTTGCACGCTTTGACGATTTGCTTTTGGAAAGTTGTTTCTCGTCTGCTTTTGTTGTTCTGGTTTGTTATTTTAGGGCATAAGCGTGAACGCCTTTAGGGTGTCTTCCCTTGGGAAGACACTTCTCTCGGCGGGCTTAGGCTCGAAGTTTAAATCTGGTTCCTTGCTGTCCTTCGGGTGGCATGATGCCAATCCCTCGGCAAGATCGGTGGGAGTCTCTCCAAGCAGTTTTCGGGGAGGGTCTCCCCGACGCCTTTAATACCGTTAGGGTATGACAAGGGTGCTGACTGCTTGGAGTGTTTTCTTCTTTGTTTCTTTTGCTTGTTTTTTGTTCCCTTCTGGTGGACTTGTTTGTGCTTTTATGTTGTTGCTTGTTTTGTTTTCTGCTTATCTTTTTTCACATCGCTTGTTGGTTGGTTAACCTTGCTTTGTACTCTTTTTTTTGTTTTTTTGCAGAACATCCCGAAGTGAAGATGTTGGGGAGAGCTACCTCACTTATCAAGAAGGCCGCCACCAGCCAAGACCCGTCCAAGGGGAAGGGACGAAAAGCCAGAGCTGGTAGGGGAGGTAAAGCTGCCACATCCAAGAAGACAGGTGGTGAGGCGCAAGTGTCTCCGGCGGTGGAGAGGTCTCCTGCCAAGGGGCCTTCCGAGACCATGGCGGCCTTGAGTAGCAGCAGCGACGGGGAAGGTCTTGTGTTCCCCGCGAAGATGACCGGGACGAGCAAGAGCCCCGGAGGAGAGGCTGAGGGCGACAAGAAGAAACGCCTCAGACATTCTTCTCCCGGAGGTGATGGAGACCTCCGGGCTGCGCGCAGTCCTCGCCAGACTACTGTCACCCAGCAGCAACCACAACCCCAACAGCGACAGCAACCACAACAACAACAACAACAGCAACAGCAAAGGCAACCACCACCGCCACAGCAGCAGCAAAAACAACAGCAAAATCAGCAGCAACAACAAAGGCAATCACCTCCGCCACCGCAGCAGCAAAAACAACAGCAACACCAGCAGCAACAACAAACCGGGGCGGTAGTGTCTTCTCTACCGTCCCTAATACCCCGTTTACCTCCTCCTCCAGTCCAAAGGGAGTCCACCCTTCCGGGGTCTCCTTCTTCTCCTTCTCTTCCACTTTCTCAACAAACAAGCCTTCCTCAGCCTGGCCTGAAGTTCCAATTCCCTCAGAAACCAACCCGTTTCCCTGCTGCCCTCCTGGAGGGTGTAAGACGGGCTGATAATTTTTTGAAGAGGCGGTTGGAGGCCGAGAAGGATGTTACTCAGGGAAGGGCAGACAACCTGTCTGCCGTGAAGAGAGCTGAGCTGGCAGAAGGGGTGAGATATCTTCACCCGGCTGGAGCGGTTCTGGATGGCCCAGCCTTGGAGAAGAGGCTAGTGCCTAGGCTTGGGCGTGCTTTGGCGCCGTTCGGGGCGGAGATGATGGAGGACATGGCCTTGAGCTTGTGCGAGCTCAATTCTGAGAAATGGGCCATCAGTAGCAGTAAGGACCCGCTGTTGCTGACACATGCCGTAAAGCAGCAACTTACTGGGGTGAGCTATCAGTTGCTGTGTTCTGGGGTCATTGGTCTTAGTACATTTGGTTCTGCTTAACTTATTCTGCTGTTTTTCCTTGCAGGCCTCTCTTATTGCGGAACGCTCGTTCCGGGAGGTGGGTGCAGTTCTGGTTCAGCTGGAGGAGAGCAAGGCGGGTCGCCAGGCCTTGGAGGCGGAGAAGCAGAAATTGACCCAACAGGTCGAGGGCATGAAGGGGGAGGCTATGGAGAAGATTAACCAGGCCCGGCGCACGGCCGAGGAAGAGGCGGACACGAAATATCTTGCCAAATATCTAGAGTACCGGGCCAACGCGGAGAATGAGTTCAAGCTGCGGTCGGACGACTTGAGGGCCAGAAACTCCAAGCTCTAGGAAGAGCTATCCCTGGTCATGAAGGAGAAGGATACCTTGGATGCCCGCCTGCAATCGAAAAACGATCTTCTCCTTAAGCGGAACGAGGAATATGCCACTCTTCAAACAAGGCTGCACAAGGTGGAGCAAGATCACATGAGGAGCAAGGATCTCGTGTCTATGCTGGAGTTGGGGCTCGCTGAGAAGGATAAACAGATCGGAGCCTTGCAATTCACTGTCAGGGGGCATGTGACCGAGAAGCAATCCATGCTGAACCAAAATAATATGCAGCGCAAGGAGATTGATTCTCTTAAGGGAGAGCGGGATGCATCCAAGGCCGAGCTGGAAAAACTGAGGGCTCAATTGGCTGTCGCGGAGGCAAAGCTGGCGACCTCCGAGGTGGAGCGCTTGAAGGAGAAGGAGGATGCCGAGGTGGTTCTGAACAGGACGATCAATTTATCGCATGTGGTCCTCATGCATCAACTTTGGAAAATAAACCCGGAGGTAGTAGGCTATCTGGGAGAGGATGCCGACGCCATGAGGGAGAAGCTACTGGTGTGGGATCAAGGCCCAGAGGTGTACGTCCAAACTTACAACATTAACGAGCCTGCTGGAGCCCCTGAGGCAGAAGACCTCTAAGGGGCGAGGACCTCTGATCCAGCCAGTGATGCCGTTCCTCCTTCCAACGAGCCGACTCCGCCGTCCCCAGTTGAAACCGCTGTCCTCGAGGCCCCGGTCGTGGAAGCCGCAACCACCCCCAATGCTTGAAGGGGTCTTATCTTTTGTAAAAAATATTCTTTACTGATTATTATTTTTCATTTGTATTTTCCTTTGGGGCGAAGCTCCCTGTACTCTTTTCTCATTGCAGACATATTTTCCATAATTATAGCATTTTTCTTTCCTTTTCTGCCGAGTTCTTTGTTTAACTTTGCGTTTAGGGTAGGCTTTTATACGGTAGAAACTGCTGTAGGGGCGCATGAGGTTTTGGTTCCAACGGCCAGAACCTATGCATTTCCAACTTGAAGCTCCAAAAGCTTATGTCTTTTCCCACGTAGTTTCTAGGTTACGGAGGTTTCTTGGTTCCAACGGCCAGACTCCTTTCACCGTATTTCAGCTTTCCTAAGGCAAATAGCCAATCCCTGGACTTGTAGTTATACTGTTCGCTGGGATTGCTAAGGTGACCCGTTCCATGGTTCCGGAACGGGCGTTCTTTTGGTGAGCGTCACTAGACTTCGGGCTAGATCTTTGTGAAGCAAAACTAATTGTCGTTGCGGACCTCAAGGTGGCCGACTTCAGGGACCTGGCATGAAGCCCTGCGAGGCAAGGTTCGTTGCGGTCGGGGAAATCACCACGCCTACTATGTGCGATCCCAGAGCAGGGGCTTTGCGAAGCAAGGCCTGCTGTAATTGGGGGATCGATCATAATTTCTCCTGGAACTGAAGCTTGTGAAGCGAAGCTTGCAGTGGTCAAGGAGCTCGCCATGTATTATTTGTGAGACCCGGAGCTGAAGCCTGCGAGGCAAAGCTAACAACGGTCGCGGATCTTACCATCTTTCGCCTTGCGGGACCCGGAGCTTGCGAAGCAAAGCTTTCAGCGGTCGCGGGCCTTGCCATGCATTGCTTTATGAAACCTGGAGCTGAAGCTTGCGAAGCAAAGCTTTACAGCGGTCGCGGAGTATTCTGCGAAGGACTTGTCAGGGAGTTGGGGGTGTTTCGGCGTAGCTCTCTGAATGTGCCTCAACCCCCAGTCCTGTTCATCGCTGGGCTACACAGGAGATAATTTTCATGATGCATAATGGCAGACATTTTCATGGCAATTTTCACATAACCACATAATGCACCTATGACACGTAATGCAAATATGTTCATGGCAACAAATCAACCTAAGCTTAACAATTTAAAAATTTCAAACACAATGCTAACACATAATGGTGTTCTCTGTATGTTTTGTTCAAGGGGCGTATGGCTATGCCTTAGCCATGTATACCCCCCCAAGTGAGCGTGGGGTTCGGACGTCTCCGGACCGCGTGGTCACTTGTTAAAACGCAGCTTGGAACAAAGGGATAAAAAATGCAGTAGAAGCGGAGTGAATCTCTCCATGTTTTATTAAATTAGCCTGTTAGGCATGCGTTTTCAGCTGGGAGGATTATCTCCATATTTTACATTTTGGCTACGTCCACCAAGGACTTTCGACTAGATAGTCCGGGGCCTACTGATAGTAACGGCGGAGGTGCTCCGCGTTCCAGGCGCGCGGGACTTTAGATCCGTCGAGTCTCTTTAAGTGATACGTCCCACAGCCCACTTTTTCTTGGACTTCATAGGGGCCTTCCCAGTTGGGTCCGAGGACTCCCACTCCCTGATCCTGCGTAGCAGGAAATACTCTCCGTAGGACAAGATCCCCAACTTCGAATGTACGGCTCTTGACTCTTGTGTTGAAGTGTCAGGCTATCTTGCCTTGGTACATTTTGAGTTGGACCTGTGACTGCTCCCGGAGCTTTTCGATCATGTCCAGGGACTCCTGGAGAAGGGCGTGGTTCCGGGTAGGGTCGTAGGTGTCCTGCCTGTGAGAGGGGATCATAGTTTCTACTGGGATGACGGCCTCGCAACCGAAGGTCATGGAATAAGGTGTGTGCCCCGTCGAAGTTCTCTCTGTGGTGCGATAGGCCCAAAGTACTCGCGGAAGCTCTTCCGGCCAGTGAGCCTTGCATGCTTGGAGTTTTTTCTTCAACATGGTCTTTAAGATTTTGTTCACTGCTTCCACTTGCCCATTGGCTTGAGGTCTGGCGACTGCGGAAAAGCTTTTGATGATTCCATGCGAAGCACAGAAGTCCGTGAAATGCTCACTGTCAAATTGCTTTCCGTTTTCGGACACAATTTTTCGTGGAAGCCCGAAATGACACACTATATTCTTGATGACAAAGTCCAGTGCTTTCTTAGAGGTGACCGTGTTCATAGGTTCAGCTTCAGCCCATTTGGTGAAGTAGTCTACCGCGATTATGGCATACTTCACTCCACCCCTTCCAGTTGGGAGGGAACCTACTAGGTCAATGCCCTAAACGGCGAACGGCCAGGGGCTGGTCATTAAGGTAATTTCTGTGGGCGGCGCTCGCGGAACCTTGGCGTACCTCTGGCACTGCTCACATTTTCTGACATAATCCACACAATCCTTCTTCATGGTGGGCCAGAAGTATCCTTGACGAAGGATCTTTTTGGAGAGGCTCAGCCCGGAGGTATGGTCGCCACAGAAACCTCCGTGAATCTCATGGATGATGGTGCTGATTTCGGTCCCGGCAACACACCTAAGGAAGGGTATGGACAACCCCCTGCGGTAAAGCTTTCCATCCATAACCACGTATCGGGGAGCTTGATATTGGAGCTTTTTTGCGTCAGCTTTATCAGTGGGGAGCTCTCCGGTGGTTAGAAATCTGAGAATGGGTCCTATCCAGGAATGTGAATGGTCGATGATGGCATTTACCCTCCGTGTCTCAGTACTAGGTGCTTCTAACTGCCCGATGGGCACTAGGCCATATTGTTCAATCTCCGGGTCTGTTGCAAGCTTGGCCAGTGTGTCCGCGAGTGAATTCTGGTCCCGGGGGACCTGGTGGATTTGGTAGCCTTTGAAATGCTGCAGGAGGCCGCGGGAGAGAGACACTTAGGTAGCCATTTTTTCGCCTTTCGTCTGGTATTCTCCGGATATTTGGTTTACCACAAGTTGGGAGTCGCTGTATACTTCGATTTTTTGGGCTCCGACTTCCCTGGCCAGTTGTAATCCAGCTAGCATGGCTTCGTGTTCTGCCTCGTTGTTGGATGTTGGGAACGTGAAACGGATGGCGCTCTGGAGCTGATGTCCTTGGGGAGAAATTACGATAACCCCTGCTCCAGCTCCTTTTTCATTTGAGGCTCCGTCTACATAGACCTTCCACGTGGGAAGTTCTGGGACAGGATCTTCCGGGAGTTCATTCATTCCTGAGCATTCCACAATAAAGTCCGCGAGAGCTTGACCTTTTATGGAAACGCGTGGCTGGTAGTGGATGTCAAACTGGTTCAGTTCCATGGCCCATTTAAGTAATCTGCCAGAAGACTCGGGCTTCTGCAAGACTTGCCGGAGAGGGTGGTTGGTGAGTACTCTGATGGTGTGCGCCTGGAAATAGGGCCTTAGCTTTCACGAAGCAATTAGCAAGCAGAGGGAGAGATTCTCGATCATTGAATATCTGGACTCGGCGTCCAGTAACCTCTTTCTCACGTAATACACAGGGAGCTGGAGACGGCCGTCTTCCCGGACAAGAGCGGCACTTACGGCATGCTTGGTTACAGCTAAGTACAAGAACAACGCCTCTCCTTCGACAGGTTTGGACAGTATGGGAGCTTGAGTTAGATGTTCCTTGAGGTGTTGGAAGGCTGCTTCACATTCGGGGGTCCACTCGAACCTCTTGTTTCCTCGCAACACATTGAAGAAGGGGACACATTTGTCAGTGGCCTTAGATACGAAGCGGCTGAGAGCAGCTATCCTTCCCGTAACACTTTGGACATCCTTATGCTTTCGGGGAGAAGGCATATCTATGAACGCCTTAATTTTCTCAGGGTTGGCCTCCACTCCGCGGGAGCTGACAATGAAACCGAGGAACTTCCCAGATGAGACCCCGAAAGTACATTTCTTAGGATTCAGTCTCATTCCGTACTTTCGGATCACGGCGAAAGCTTCCTCAAGGTCGTCACTGTGGTCCTCGGAGGTCTTGGATTTTACCAACATGTCATCTACATACACCTCCATGTTCCTCCCCAGCTGGTCCTTGAACATCCTGTTTACTAGGCGCTGGTATGTCGCCCCAGCATTCTTCAAACCGAAAGGCATGACCACGTAACAGTAGACACCCTTGTCCGTGAGGAAGCTGATGTGTTCCCGGTCCGCGACATGCATCTTGATCTGGTTGTACCCGGAGTATGCATCCATGAAGGACAAGAGTTCATACCCGGAAGTAGCATCTACCATTTGATCGATTCGCGGAAGAGGGAAGCAGTCTTTTGGGCAGGCTTTGTTTAGGTCCGTGAAGTCAATACACATTCTCCAGGACCCATTGGGTTTCGGGACCAGAACCGGGTTGGCCAACCACACGGGATAGTGTGACTCCTGGAGAAAGCCTATGGACATCAGCTTGTCCACTTCAGCTTTGACTGCTTCGGCCCTCACTGGGTCTAACGGCCTCCTCTTTTGGCGAACTGGAGTTGCAGATGGGTCTATGTTGAGTGCGTGGCACGCAACATTAGGATTAATCCCCATCATATCAGCGTGGCACCATGCCAGGATATCCTGATTATTCTTCACAGTGGCCACGATCTTTTCTCGAATGGCCGATGGAAGGTTTTTCCCCACCTGAATGACTTTGGTGGGATCTCCCGGGTTGAGGATCACCTCTTTGACTTCCTCCATCGGCTCTATCGCCCTCTCGACCCCCAATCTAGGGTCGAGTTTGTCAACATATGCCCCTTGGGCACCCCCCGTTTCTGGTAGATTCTCCGCCAAAGGAGCGGCAACAGTCGCCTCCTGGACCGTGTAGACGGATCGGACGGAGACGTTATAACAGCTTCGTGCACTTCGTTGGTCTCCTCTGTGGGTGCCGATACGCCCGTTGTCGCATGGAAACTTCAAGCATAAGTGGCGTATCGAGGTTACGGCCCCAAAATCGATTAGGACCGGTCGGCCTAGGATGGCATTATACGCCGTGGGGCAGTGGACCACCACGAACGTGCAGTGCCTGAAGGCACAAGCGTCGCTATCTCCTCTGAGGGTGACTGGAAGTTGAATTTTGCCTAAGGACATGAGTGCATCCCCATTCAACCCCTGAAGCTGGATGGGGCATGGGGTCAGATCTGTCTCGGTTAATCCAATCGCGTGGAAGGCAGCTTGGAAGAGGATGTTTACGGAGCTTCCATTATCGACTAGGATCTGTGACACCTTCTTATTGGCGATCTGGGCTTCCACGACGAGGGGATCGTTGTGGGGGAAGTGCACATGTCGAGCATCATCTTCTGTGAAGGTGATGGGAAGATCCATCATTCGGGGACGCTGAGCAGGTGACTGAACCAAGGCGCACATCTCCCCGGTGTGTTATAACTCCCTCAAGTACCTTTTCTGGGAGTTGCGAGTGCTTCCGGCAAGGTGTGGTCCTCCGGAAATGGTGGCTACGTGTCCGTCAACGGATGGCGGAGCAAGGCCAGGCGGATATGGGTTTCCGGGTCCTGGAGCCAACATGGCAATGGGTGCCGGAGAGGTCGGAGCAGGAAGTGCTGGGAACTGAGATCCAGGAGCTTGAGGGTGACCGGCTCCAGGAGCGCTAGCGGTCCCCCTCTGTCCCGGAGAGAACGCAGCTCCGTGAACTACTCCCTGTCCGGGATAGATTATGGGTATCCTAACCCATTGACCGAGGTGTCCCGCTCTTGCCAGGGACTCGATCTCATCCTTCAGTTGAAGGCACTCGTTTGTGGTGTGCCCCACGTCTCCGTGGAACTCACACCTCTTATTGGAGTCTCGCGGACGCCTTCCTCCGTGAGACACTTTCGGGGGCTGCCTGTAGTTGACCATATTACAGGTCGCTCGATAGACATTCTCTCGTGAGTCTATGAAACTGGTGTACTCCGTGAACTTGGGCTCATAGTCCTTCTGGGGTTTCTTTGAATGGTCCCCCCGGTTGGAGTTTCTTCCGCCTCGTTTATTCCGCGATTGGCTCAGATTTTGTTCTGGGCCTTCCGCTTGCGGTTGCGACGGGCCGGGAGCGATACTACATCCGGTTTGTACAGCTCCGTACCCAGAGAAATGGGTTTGAATCGGCGTCTGAGCAGACGCGGAAGGCCCATACACGCTTGGAGTGAACTGGGCTCCTGGAAATGTGAAGGCTGGTGCGGGAGCTTGCGAAGCAAAGCTCGGCGCAGTCACGGAGGGCGTCGGAGCTGGGGGAACTCCAAAGGCCTGTTGGTAGGTATCTTCAAGGTTGATGATTCCCTGAGCTTTCGACATGAATTCGGACAGAGTTTCTGCCCGTCTCCTTTGCATTTCCCCCCATAGCAGGGAACCCACGGTAAGCCCCGATTGAAGGGCGATCAGCTTCATATCACCGCTGACCTTGGTCTTAGCAGCAGCTTCCATCATTCTTTGAATGAAAGCTTTGAGGCTCTCATTGGGTAGCTGCTTGATGTTGGTTAAGGAACCAACCTCCATGTCGTGGTCCCGGGCAGCAATGAACTGCCTCCTGAACGCGGACTGTAGCTCCTTCCAACTGTGGATGGATCCGGGAGCTAATCTTTTCCACTAGTCCTCTGCGGACTTGGTAAGGGTGAGTGAGAAGCACATGCATTTGGCATCCTCACTGACGCGCGCCACTTGCATCATCTTGTTGTATTTAGCTAGATGGGTGCGCGGGTCTGTCCTCCCCTCATATAATTCTATATGAGGCATTTTGAAGTTCTCCGGGAGGGGCGTTTCCGCGATCCTCCGAATACATGGTTCCGGGTCTTCCTCCTCAGAGTCTGACAGGGGCCCACTTTGCTTCCGGACCAGCTTGGTCAAGGCAGCTATCTGTTCCTCGAGCCTCTTTGTATTACTCTCCGGGAGGTCACGTCCCCGGAGCTTGTCGTTGAGATGATTTCGCAGGTCATCTCCGCGAGGCCGGGCCTTTTCTCCTTTGGCCTTTTCATACTTGGCCTCCAACCTTCTTCTTAGGTCCACCGTGGACCAGCTACCCGCGGAGTGCGTGTCCGCAGCTCGACCTTCCTGGTTGACGGAATCACTGGGGCGGTTGTTCCTTCCCCTAGGCCTGGGTGCCTTAGCACCGGGCCCTTAAGGCACAGAGTGCCCCCTTGGGGCTGAAGGACGTCTGGGCTTAGGAGCGCCAGAGACCTTCTGCGCGCGGGGGGGGGGGGGGGGGGGGCCAGTTGGCCTGGTGATTCACGCCTTTAGGAGGTGCAGGGGCGTTAGTGCGCACAGGCTCCCCAACTTTTTATTTGCCCTTGTTAGGGGCGGCTTTGGATGGTCCAGCAACGGCTGGATCCGGCATGGTGGCATCAGCACCACTTAAAACAGAGGCGTCCTCGTCCGAGTCGCCTAGATCTCTGAGCTTGCCTCGGAGGCGCTCCATCATGCGCTGCATTTTTTTGGAGACGCGCTCCTGCTCAGCAAGCTTGGCCTTAGTGGCCACCAGTTCCTCGGCTACTTGGACCTGTTCTGGATCCTTCTCGTAGTAGTAGCCGTCTTTGTAGTAACCGTCTCGAACATACTCTTCTTCGTTTTCTAAGTATGTTGTATCTTCAGTGCTGACCCGATCCTGGCGGGATGTCGGGTCTTCACCCTGGTAGTCCGAGTCTTGGGTACTTTCTCCTTCGGTCTGGGCTACCGAGGGTTCATTTTGTACCGCGAATTTTCTCGTAGTCACCATCTTTTCAGTACGGAGTGAATACAAAAAACGTACACAGAAAAAGAGCTGACTAACAACTCTCTACAACTCTCAATGAAAGCACCAAAATGTTTACCGAGTTTTTCGGAAACGAATACAAACAAAATAATAAAAAGATAAGAACTGTAGAAGTGCAGAAATATAAATAAACAAACAGGTTTTTTACGTGGTTCAGGCGTTAACGAGCCCTAGTCCACGAGTCGATGTTATTATACTTGTAGTGAATTACAGTAAAATGGCTGGTGTATAAGACCCTCACCCACTCACAATGTTTCTCTCGGGTTCTCTTGAAGAAGATGAAGCTAGAGAGATTTTTTGGCAGAGTTCTTGCCCTGTAATTTTCTTGGCCCTCCCCTCATTCAATGAGGAGGTCTTTATAGCTAGGGTTTTGGATTAGGGTTTTTCTCTGCCCAAATGAGTCTTAATTACACCAGCCATAAATAAGGAATACAATTACCGTAGTCGCATGGCTACAAGGCTCTACGTAGGTATAATTACATGAAAATATGGGGAATGCCAAAAGGCAGCTGTCTTTTCCAGGCTGTCAGCGGAACAGTAGGCGAAAAGGCACTTTTAGGCGTGCTGGGATGTGCGCGGCCTCGACCTGTCAGGCGGGATCCTGTGTCAGGTGAGTATCATTTAAACTATGCCTCCTCCGTGACTCGACCGCTTGGTCTTCTTCCGTGCGAGGCACGGAACTGTATCTGCGAAGGTAACCTGAAGTGCTTCTCCTGGAAGGACCTTCCCCGAAGGATATCCCTTCGGGAGTCCAGGAGAATTGATGAGCTTCCGGGTCGTGGTTACTTGAGAGAGTGTGCTAGACACTAAACAGGAGAGGCGAAGCCTTTCTGTTCATCCGCGAGCCCTGGTCATCCTTCGTGAAAGATAGTGATAATTATGCTTCTCCGAGGCTACCCATCTAAACGCTATCCGGAAACCTGGATAACACCTACGTTTTTCCTTAACTAAAATCACCAAAATTCCACCCTAGACATGAACTACAGCCATAACTAAGTCTCTCAAGTATTCCTAAGTACCTTAAACAACACCAGCACAATAATAGCTAAACCAAAACTCCATCACAGCCCAAAATTAAAACCTTGAGATTGAAACTCCAGAACATTAATATCAAACTCATAATTCAATAGAGAAGCACAAGAATTCACTTACCCCTTTTGCAAATGATGACCCTAAACCCATCCTCAACTGATCCTAGCTTGATTCCTCAGTCTCCAAGCTTTCACATCTTCAATTCAGAGCCTCACCACAAGAATTTCTCCAAAACTATCTAAGCCACCAAGAGAGGAAGGAAGAGCTGAGAGAGAGAGACACACAGCTGAGGAGTTCTATCTTTCTTTTCCTTCTAAGTGTTTCCCTTGTGTTCTACAATATGCAGAATAGCTGAGTCATTCTATGGTCAGATCTATCCTTTGGCCAAAAGGCCAACATACCCCTAAATCCATCCTTAACGTCTTAATGGAACCAAGGGCAATCCTGTCATTTGCCACATCCCGCTAATTCCTCGAGTGTCCTTAATAAATTCCCATTTAATCCCCACATGTCCAAACCATTACTAAACTACTACCCATTACTCAATCATCCCCAAACACATATAACATACCCAAAATACCCATGGGCTCCTCCCGAGCTGGGTATTTGACCTCGTTGTGACTATTTTTCTAATCTACTCCCTAGAACCGTCTCGGATCACACATCTCAAATATATTTCCATAACACTGGGGTCACACTCACAACACATGCATATTTACATTTATGCCCTCAACGGGCCAAAATTACAAACACGCCCCTACTCACAGAAATGGGCCCACATGCATATTTAATACACACAATCATGCATGTCTAATCACATTACCACATAATTCATATATTTTTATAATTAAATCAATTATTTCCCTCCTGGCACACTAATCAAGGCCTTAAGCCTTATTAGCAAATGTTGGGACGCTACAACGACATCATGTCATTCATGGATGCTTATTCTGGATATAACCAGATAGCCTTGCATTCACCCGACCAAGAACATATGAGCTTTGTGACCGATAAAGGCTTGTACTACTACAATGTAATGCCTTTTAGGCTTAAGAATGCAGGAGGCACATACCAAATATTGGTGAATAGGATGTTTGCTAAGCAAATAGGGAATAACATGGAAGTTTATGTGGACGATATGTTGGTCAAGTCTAAACATAACTGTAACCATGTGGACGATCTCGCTGAATGTTTCATTGTGCTCCGAAAATACAATATGAGACTCAACGCACAAATATGCTCATACGGAGTATCCTCGAGAAAGTTTTTCAGATTTTTAGTGAATGCTTGGGGTATAGGGACTAATCCCGACAAGATTAATGCATTAATTGACATGCCCTCACCTCAAAAATATAAAGATGTTCAGAGCCTAACTGGACGAATGGCGACCTTAAGTAGGTTTATCTCAAAATCTACAGATCGACGTCTTCCATTCTTTAATCTTTGGATAGGGGGAAAGAAGTTTGAATGGTCGGACGAGTGTGAACTTGCATTCCAGAACCTTAAGAAACACCTCACCGAGCCACCAATATTTTCTAAACAAATCGTAGGGGAAGTCTTATACTTATACCTCACCACAACTGAGTATGCGATTAGCGCAGTACTTGTCCGGGAGGATAAGAAAGTACAAAAACTAGTATACTACGTTAGCAAGAGGTTATTGGGGGCAGAATCGAGATACCCTTTAATGGAGAAACTGGCTTTGAGCCTAATGCACGCATCTCGAAAGCTTCGACTCTATTTCTAAGCACATCCTATCCATGTGCTAACTGATCAACCATTAAGATAAATATTATCCAAGCCCGAAGCCTCTGGGAGATTGTTGAAATAGGTTGTCAAGCTCAGTTAGTTTGAAATCACCTATCAACCTAGAATAACGATCAAAGGACAAGCATTGGCAGACTTCATTGTTGAATGTACAAGGATCACCAACGAGGAAGTCGTAACCCCAACCCACGAGCTATGGAGACTTTATGTCGATGGGTCCTCTAATGAAAATGGGTCGGGGGAAGGAATCATTTTGATCACCTCGATGGGAAATCGCTTCCATTCAGCGTTAAGGTTTGGCTTTGAGGCATCGAATAATGAGGCTGAATATGAGGCGTTGTTGGCAGGTCTTCGGATCACCTCTGTGCTCAAGGCAAAGGCCATCCACTGCTACAGTGACTCTTAATTGGTCGTTAACCAGGTCTTGGGTGAATATCAAGCTCGTGGCATAGAAATGGCAGCCTACCTAGAGAAAGTTAAGGCAACATTTGGGGAGTTTGAGTTCTACGCTAGAGGATAAGTTCCCTGAGAATAAAATTATAATACAGATGCATTGGCCAGGCTCGCCACGAACAACAAAGCTGACATGCTCAATGAAATCCATGAAGGATTTTGCGGAGACCAAACCGAAGGGCATAGCCTATAAAAAAAAGTAACTAGGCAAGGATATTTCTGGCCAACAGTTAAGGCAGACTCATTCGAGTAAGTTAAGCAATGTGATAAGTGTCAACGGTTCGCTTTAATACCGCGAGCTCCACCCATCGAGCTTACCATGATGAGCTCCCCATGGCCATTCGCGATATGGGGAATCGACCTCATAGGCTCCTTGCCAGCCAGGAAAAGTGGAGTAAGATACACTGTAGTCGATGTCGCCTATTTTACAAAGTGGACCGAAGCTGGACCCTGAACAACTATCACTTCGAAGAAATGAATAGAATTCTTAGTAAAGAACATCATTTGTAGATACGGGATGCCCAGGAAGATTGTATCAGATAATGGGACCAAATTTGGTAGTGATTTGTTTACACACTTTTGCGAAAAAATGGGATAATTAAAATATTCTCCTATGTGGCCCATCCCCAAGCAAATGGCCTGGTCGAAGCAGTAAATAAGACTCTAAAGAGTTCTATGAAGAAAAGGCTAGAAAAAACTAAGGGGAGATTGTTAGGAGTATGTCCTAAAAGCATGTAAAAGACATTTATTATTTCGATGAATAAATAAATACAATGGTCTATTATTGTTATATTTAGATTATTAAATTATTGTTTGAATAATTTTGTAAATATCAGAAAAATTTCATATTCATTATTGAGGATGTGATCTTGTATTAGTACGAGAGAATTAAGATCACATGAATGAATAAAAATAGTCAACAACAACAAATTGAAGTTATGTAATTATTTAATTGGGGTTGTAAGTACGGTTTGCTGAGTATCATGTTGATACAAATAATCTAGATTCAGATTATTAATGTGGTAAGACATCTCGGTAAAGGTGCTTTATATAATATGATTATATATGACATGCACTGATATTAATAAAAGTCTTTATCCAAAAACCATTTAATAATAAAGATTTGTAATTCATATCATAATTGATGATCATTTATAGATCAACCTAAATCCTGAGTGTTCATGAACTCCTGTTCATGTTTATTAAATCTTTTGATTCATTCGTTAAGGTCTCTTCATAGAATGAGGCCATTGACTTTTGTTTTGGAGATTTAATATCATGGATGGCTGGGAACATGTATCAACAATACGAAATCTAATATTTCCTAACGGATCATATATTAGTTCCCTTAAGGGTTAATTCTGGAACTGAATGATTTTGAGCTCAAATCTATAATTAGATTATAGATTAATTATTCACTAGTGAATTAATGGTACTTAAGGAATAAGAAGTAAATTAGAAAGGTAAAATTGTAATTCTTTCATCCTAATTTATGAACTAATTAATTAGAGGGTTGAACTATTGTAAGATGGTTATATCAATGGACAACTTAAAATAAGATTTCTGTAAAAGTATATCTATAACATAAAGAGTTCAATTCTGAATTTATAGTGGAGAAATATCAGAATTAATAAATTAACTATTATAATTAAATAGTTTAATTATTTAGTTTCTAATTTATTGGAGCTTAATGTTATGGGTCCATGGTCCCCAAAATGGCTCAAACAAACACTAACAAAGATAAATGCAAAAATGGGCAAAATGACTTATTTGATAAGTAAAAATATTTTTCTCTGCACTAAACATAATTATTGTATAATTATGTGTCATTAATTAATTATTTTATTTAACAAAAATATAATTAATTTTGAATTAGTTTATTTTTGGGATTTTTGCTATTTAAATAATAATAAAAATTGGGAAAATCACATGCCTTCCATGGCATGTGGTACACGTGTAGCACAGTGCACAGTCATTGTGCTACATGCACAAGAAGCTTCTAGAAGTTTATTTGTTCCACAATTTTAGTTATTTAAATATTAAATAAATAATGAGATATTGTAATATGATTAAAATATTTTTATTTAAACAAAATCTGATAACTGATTAGTTATTTTTAAATTGTTTTAAATAACTAATATTTTATTTTTAATATCTTGGATATATTAAATATAGGAGTTCAGTTTTTTTCAGAGCGATACTTTTCAGTGATAGAAACACAGATCGTGAAATCTCCCTGAGAAAAAATAGAACAGTGATACAATTATAGATCACTGTTCTTCACAAACTTTGGTCCAAACTTTAACAGATCTCATGTGTTGTGAACATCTGATAAATAGATTTTGCCTATTGTTTTGGATAGCGAGCCCACACTCATTCTTGTGTGCTGAGAACATTTTGGAAGATCTTGGTGTGAGATCTCAAGGATTTTTGTCGTACAAAAAGATAGCAGTGACTAAGGACTTGAGGTAATTTTCTATTCATCTCTTTGATTCAATATATATATGTATGTGAAGAAGTAGATCTAGAAATATTGTGGGGTTAAATTAACAATTTTGATTGTTGTTCAGCTGCGTATAATCTCTGATTTGATCTATTAAAACCAACAGAGATGGCCAGAGGAACTTACTCAAGTCCAGTGGGCATATATAACAATGGTGAGAACCTCGACATGGCATACCCCCTGGCGTATGGATGCGAGTCCATGTTGCCTATCGAGGTCGAAATCCCAACTATAAGGCGCGACGCATATGACCAAATCTCGAAGAAAGTTCGGACCTCATCGAAGAAAAATGAGGCGAAGCCCAGTTGAAAAATGTTGCGTACCAGCAAAGGGCTACGAGATATTTTAACAAAAGGGTCCGAGATAGGAAATTCAGAATAGGAGAATTGGTGTTAAGGCACGTATTTCTGGCCACACGAGACCCATCTGCTGGGGTGCTTGGGCCTAATTGGGGGGGAGGGGGACCGTACCAAATTGAGTCCATCATTCGACCGAGAGTTTATAAACTAGTGAGGCTGAATGGAGGATTAGTTTCACGAGCTTGGAATGGTGAACATCTACGATCTTATTATTAGTAATATAAGAATGATGTTTATTTGTTTTAACCAAGCGTGTATTTGATTTTTGCTTTTTTGTTAATAAAGTACTGAATTTTATTCAAATGTTGTATTGTTATACTTTTTTGCAAGCTCTCAAAATTCAATAACCTAAGATCGCAATCATAGGATATTAAGGGGGCATAAGTGGTATACAATCATACCATAGGCTCGAAAAAATATAACATAAATTAAAATTAACTCTCATAGCAATGTTTGGATTGTTAACCCAGCATAAAGAAAACAATAAGAGTATGGATCATTAGCCAAACATGCGAATTATACAAGTCTGGAACAAACCAGCAAAACCTAGTCGACATAGTCAAAAGTTAGAATTCTAGATAAACCAACCAAACAATATAAGTCGACACTAGGGCTGGAAATTTTTGCACATGAGTTTCAACCTCGCAATCTCGAGGTCATACTCGAGGATGAGGAAAGTCACTGGAAAAAAAAATATAACTAGACTAATGAAGTTACTTACCATTTGAGTATTTTTTTAAAAATATGTGGTAAAAGTAAAGTTCGATCTTGACAATAATGAAATCGAACATGGGCATTTCGAATAAACTATGCATGCGTGTATTGAAATTCGAACTTAAACCCAACATATATTGGTACGAATAAACAAGTATAAAAGCATGTCCTTTATAATAGCATGCTCGAAATATTTTGATCTAGAGTCATGATGTATAATATTAAGGAAAAAAGCTAAAGGTAGATAATGCGCAAAAAGGTTTTCGAGCAAGAAAGTTGAAAGCATAAAAACTACTATTAAAATATAAAGTCATAAGATAATCAAAATAGCTCATAATCGAGCAGTAAATTGACTTTTCCCCAAGGGCACAAAAAATATAGTTACAAAAATTATAATGGGTCGCAACCCATGACTTTGACTTCAAGGATTAGATGTCTCCTCAGCCACAGTCCCGGAAGCCTCCACCACCTTTTTAGCATCGAGCCTGGCCTCTTCCTCCTCGAGTTGAGCCTACCACTTGGCAATGAAATTGGTCTCCAGGCCAGCAAGGAAGCTGGTATCGATGTCAGGGTTGTTAGCCCAAATCCGATACATCGCCATATCTACAGTGTGATCTCTTTTGGTCTTAAACTCCTCAAGAAAATGAGCCTTCTCACCCTCAATAACTTCAAAGGTCATCATCTTCTCCTCTTCCACCTTGACGTTGAGCTCCCGAATTCCTAATCTCGGAGTCCCGGGCCTTGACCTCTTTCAAGGTCGCCTCCAGCTTGGACTCAAGCTCAGGAATCATTTTGATCTCCGCATCCCTCGCTTCAATTTCCAGCTTAGCTTTCTTAAGGTCGTCTTCGAGCCTCAACTGGGAATCTCAGGCCTCCTGGGCAAGCACTTTACTCGGTGTGACCTCGCTATTGAGCACAAACTTATGCTGAACAAAGGATATGAATTCCTACAAAAGAAAAAAAAAGAGGTCAAGGTCAAAAAAGCACAAATCAAAGTTAGCCCAAAAGCAGGGGCTAGGAAAAAATAAATAACCGAGGAAAACTACTCGCCACTCTTGTCGCAAAGAATGATGGCATCTTTGCAGGAGGTTAGAAATTCCCACTGAGGGGCCCCGAGGTTGCTTAAACTTTGACCCACGCTGGTCAAAGCATCAGAACCATGGTTGACCCTAGGGGTCCCAGCAGCACTGTCAACTACAAACTCGGGCACATAAGTCGAGATCGACAGGAAGCGGTCTCGGATAGGAGCTTGGGAAAAATTCGGTTGAGTTGCAGGGGGAGGCACAAAATCAGAGGGCGTTGTGGGCTTAGCAACCTGGCTTGGGTCTAATGGCACCTAGGCCGGGGAGACCACCTTATTTTTCTTGGAGAGTTTGGAGGGGTAACCTCCCTTCTAAGACACCTGTTGGCAGTTTTTTGCCCTTGAGGCCACAGGCTTGTTATGAATGTTGTCTAAGTCTGAATCCATGTCACTTGAGAAACATAAAAGAAAGTATGTAAGCAATTGAACAAGGTTGTCATAAAAAACTAGACTCCAAGATAAAAGAAACCTAACTGGTAATTTTGGCCGAGCTTGAGCTCGGGGACCAAGAAATCCCCTTGTCTTCTAACGACACTAAGGGGGTCCCCTCTCTATAGGTGGGGGATAGTCTTGATAGGTCCCTATAAATGTTGGTCCTATATTGTACAGCTACCCAGTCCCAGACCTCATTTAGACAATACATGATCTGGTATTTTCCTAGCCAACTATCAAACCTACGAAGTTATCCCTGCGGTCCTCAAAGAGGATCATTACGTCAGCTAGTGCTTAAGTAATGACGGAGACAACATGGAATGATCTGACACTAATTTACCTCCATCCTTCGAGCTCATTGAGGCCTCGTCTTGGGCTTCATTGCCTAAGACTGGTTGCTCTTGTAGATGGAAGGCGGTGGCATGGGCTTGCGAGCCCGAAGGCCTCCTCCTGGGGAAAAGGTTGGTGGTGGGGATTGGCACGTCTTCCCACCTTGAGTATTTGTGAATCTCCAAATCTTCCGTGGACTCGCCTTCACCTAAGAGGCCACAAGCTCGAAGCTTTTCCTCATGGAAGAGATAGGTGAGGGATCTTCGACCATATGGGAGCTGAAGAATTGCTGCCTGTGTTCTTTCATGGATTTTGTTGGAGTAGGCCGATGATAGGTGGCTGCAAGAAAGAGTTCGAGTCCAACCATTCAAAGGAAAATAAACAAGGAGAGTGTTAAATTACTTACGAATGCATTGGAAGGAGTAAAACTTGGAAGGAGCAAGACCATCCGTCCAGAAAAGGATTGTCCTGAAATTTGGAGGATGGTTTAGGATGTCCTCGAACAATCGCTTCTCCTTTGGGTAGCTCGATAAATAGTAAAACCAATCTCCTCTATGAGCTCGAGAGGGGTTTCTGTTGAGGCAAAAAAGATATAAGATCTCTTGTGTCGAAGGGCGTTTCCACTTCATCTCGTGGTACAACGACCTCAGAGCTGATAAAATTGTGAAAGAGTTGGTCTGGATTTGGAAGGGGGTGATGCCGGCATAATCCAAAAAGTTCTTAAAGTAATCCCTTAGGGGCAGCAGGGCCCCATCCCTCATGTGCTTGCGGCTCCAGGCAGCGAACTTGTCCTTACGATCAGGATTGTCGTCTCCCGGGGCATAACAAATAACTTAAGGCCATGGTAGACCAACAGCTCTGAGATATGGCTGGTGGAAGTGACTGAGATCTGGTAGTGCTCAGCCTCAAACAAATCCTCCTTTGAGGTAGGGATTGAGAGGGGTTGGGAGGTGGATGGTTATTTTGAAGTATTTTCCATTAGGGTGAATGATAGCTCACCAGGTGAAAAGGCTGTGGTGACTTTGCGTTTGAGGTCTAATAGAATAGGCCTGATTTCGAGATCCAGGTCGGGATAGGACGCAACTCATAGTCTCTTCCTTTTTCTTTCCTCGACCTCATCGATTTGGCGGCGAAAGTGAGCTTGTATATCTTCTTGTTCACACCATTCCTTGTGCTCTTGAATCAGTCATTGATTTCGTGTAAATGGCAATTCAAGTCTAGAGGATGATGGGTGTTAAGGGATGGCAAGATCGGGCCCCTAAAGATTCTCTAAAGACTGTGACATCTAACAAGAAAGAAAACGGTGAGGGCCAATAATTTCAAAAGGTGGAAAAACTTATCTTGATAACTCGAGGTTGCAAGCTCGAGATAATGAGATCACCGTACTCGAGCTTGAAGGTAGAAAGGGTGTGATTGACTCCAATGTCTATCCTGAACTATTGTAAAGTTTGGGTATCGAGAGTGTACCCATGCGAGAGTGGGTGGTTATTATTAGTTTAAAAAAAGAGAGAATCCTGTATTTCTAGGGAAAATCTGCCAGTTACCAGAAAAGGCGATGTTTTCGGGATTCGTGCATTAAAACCCTAAACCAAAACCCTGTTTCTTAAGCTACATGGAACCCATTTCCAAAGTACCCCATTACCTGAAATACTTCATTTTTACATGTTTCTTTAAAAAAAATTGTATTCTAAACTGTGATTCTAATCACCCCAAATCTACCAAAATTACAAACTTGCATAATGCAAGGGTGAAGCCTTAAAAATATGGTAAAAACCAGAAGGCCATTATCAGGAACAAATGAAATGCGTAAAATAAAAATAAAAAAGGTAGAAAAACATATATAATGATTAGAAAGCTTACACAAATTTGTTCGTGTGAATGAGGAGATTGTCGACTGAAGAATGGGAAGCAGGAATGACCCCACGGAGCCAAATGTACTGGAATTGCTTTGCTTCTTTGGCTTCGAGAACATGCAAAGAAAATCTCGGTTTTTCCTTTTTCTCTCTCTGGTTCATGCTTTCGGGAGGATAAAAATGAAAGTGATGAATATGAAAGGGGGTGTACATATATATATCCCAGTGGGGATGTCAAAGGTCGAAAGGATCTGGGCCATTGATTTGGATTAAAAGAGGATCCAAAGGATCATATTTAATTATGGAAACTGGCAGCAAAAAGGTCCTAGGAAAGGACGAGTGCAGAATAGGGAGGTACTCGATTACACTTAGTATGAAATCCCCTAATGACACGTGTTCACACTCGAGTTAGGTAGGTGGGCACATTTTTTCAAAAGTGAAGTTCAAAAGTTTCATTCTCATAGGATTCGAACCAACACTTTTGAGGGGCAAAATGTTACACCCGAATTTCGAGTATGAATAAATGAGCCTCAAAATGTAGGCCCGTAAAGTGTAAAATAAAAAATAGCAAGCAGTGGCTGAAAATTTGTATAAATATGCATGATTCCTGACCTTTTGTTGCTAGCGATCAAGCACAACTGTAAAGGTTCGAACTTAAGCTTCAAGATCGAAAGAAAGAATCTTCTCTAGCGCATATGGGTGTTATTCTAGCCTTAGTTGCAAGCTCGAAGGTATTGGTCTTCGAAGATTGAGTTTGATGAAACCACTAACTGAGGAGGAGGCTGGCCGAAATAACAAGCTTGAATTTATGTCGATCTCGAAAGTATGTTAGCCTTGCATTCAAGGTCAGCAACACGTTTGCATACAAAAACTGTTAAAAGATCCCTATTCTTTAGGGATTTATTGTTATCTGATAATTAAATCCCAATTATCATGGGATATTATGTATTTAATGTATATGTTTGCATTTATTTTAAATTCAAATAATTGATTGTAACTTCCCTAAACCAGTGGAAGATATTCACCTAACCAGGTCTATAAATAGCCTAGTATTTTTCATTTGTATTCAAGCACAAATTGGTACTGTGCATACTCTGTTGAATTGCTCTAAGAAAGCTTTGAGAGAGTATTACAAATCAATAATATTGACTGGTGGACTAGGCAGATTTTAACTGCTGAACCATGTAAAATTCTACTATTCTTTTCTACTTTTCTGAAATTCTGTTTAGTGCTCTTCAAATTTAAGTTGACGAGAAAAGACGTCAGCAGACTTATGAGATGATTATATCTATACTTTTATATGCTAAATTGTGTTATAATTTCTGGGGTGAATCCTGTTATATTATTTTATAATATAATGTAATAATATATTATATTATAATATAATGTTTTAGATTAAATAAATGTGACAAAGTGTGTCACATATTGTAACATATAATAGAGAGTTACAATATTTAGATATATGTAATATATCCAAATAATGTAACATATTTGGTGTTACAAATTTGTAACTTCCAAATATTACCCTTTATTGTGTAAAATAGTTGTTACACAATATTGAGATGAATTTCATAAAGCCATATGTGATATGGCTGTTAGAAATATGATTTTAACCCCAATAATGTGTTTTGGGAGTTACAAAATCATTTGGGAGGGTTTGGAACCGTTTGGAAAAACAACACATTTTTTAGTGCTGAAAATGGTCGGTGGCCGCGGCCATTGAATGTTGGTGGCCATGGCCTGTGGGACAGAGGCTAGTGGCCGCGACCACTAATGTCTCTGGCCGCGGCCACAGGCCAAAAACTGACCACTTTTTCAGCTTTTTCAATCTTTGTTGAACGGCTCAAAAAACCCAAATAACTCCCAAATCTCATTTTTAATTCCATATTAATCCAATTAAACATTGGTAACAACCATGGGGGTTGGTGGAATTTGAAATTCAAAGGGTGTCTCTAAACTCTATAAATAGGAGCCTATAGCTCACTTGAAAGACACAACATTTCTATCCATTAGAGCACTTGGCTAGAAACACCTTGATGCTTGATAATTCCAGAAAGCTTTTCCAATATCTGAGAGAGATCCCTTAGTGCTTGAGTTAGGGGGAAATAAGCTTTTGGATAAAGGTTTTAAACCTTGTTCAAGTTGGTGATCCCCAACACTCTTCACTTAGGTTGTGTAAGTGAGAGTTTTCTTTGTTTTGTTCTTACAATTTCCTCTATTGATTTTCTTCTCATTCCTCTTGTTTTATTTACTTGTAATTTTGTTTAGAGTTGTAATCATCTTCTCTTGTGTTCCAAACACTTTTACTTTATTTGTAATCTTTTGCTTAGAGTTGTATTTTTCACTATTCCATTATTCTTCTCTTCTTCTTCTTCTATTTTGTTTATTTGTACTTTCAGTTATAGAGTTGTAACCTTATTTAATCAATCTATATTTATTTGTAATATTATTGCATAGAGTTGTAATATTATTATCAATTTCCATTGAGGCAAAACATTTTTTCCTAACATTCGAAATCTTATCCCTTTTATGTTTCAATGGAAGTGGAGACAATCAAGATCATGAACCAAGACCTAGTGAGATTGGATAGGTTTGATGGATCCAATTTTACTAGGTGGCAAGACAAGGTGTGGTTTCTTTTAACCACTCTCAAAATTGCCTACATCCTTGAGTCTTCCTTGGCACCTCTAGCCGTGCCATCTGACAAAGACACTCCCGAGGAGGTGGAGAAGAGAAGGAAGAGGAAGGAGGACAATCTCCTTTGTAGGGGTCATATCCTCAACACCCTATCCGATAGGCTCTATGACCTCTACACCGAGACCAAATCACCGAGACAAAAACAAGAGGGTTATGTTGTAAGGGGAAATGAACATAAAGTGTGTAAGCTTGTAAATTCATTATACTGTTTAAAGCAAGCACCGAAAAAATGGCATGAGAAATTTGATGAAGCCAATTTCGGATGGGTTTAGACACAATAATCTGGACAAGTGCTTATACTCTAAGACTTGTGATGACTATGTCATCTTGGTGTGTCTATATGTTGATGATTTGTTGATTTTGAGTAATGATATGAAAGGCATAATGGAAATGAAGAGGTTTCTATGTTCCACTTTCCAGATGAAAGACCTTGGAGAGGTTGATACCATCATGGGTATAAAAGTGAGAAGAAATAAAGGGGCTTATGCCTTAAGTCAAGAACACTATGTTGAGAAATTGCTTGACAAGTTTAGTCATCTCAAAATCAAAGAGGAAAATAGACCATTTGATTAAAACATAAAGCTTGGAAAGAATAATGGTAGAGCAGTGGCTCAACTTGAGTATGCAAGTGCATTAAAGAGTCTAATGTGCGTCGCTCATTGTATAAGGGTGGATATTGAATATGCAGTTAGTAAACTAAGTAGGTTTACTAGCAATCCAAGTATGGAACATTGGAAAGCAATTGAGACAGTTCTAGGGTACCTTAAAAAGACCAAGCAGCTAGGCCTCCAATATTCAAAGTTCCCGAAGATACTTGAATGATAGTCCGATGCGAGTTGGATATCAAGTGTAGGAGATAATCTCTCCATAAGTGGTTGGGTGTTTATGCTCGGAGGAGGAGCAGTTTCTTAGGGTTCTATGAAATAAACATGTATTTCACACTCAACTATGGAGGCTGAATTTATAGCTCTAGCGACAACCAGCAAAGAGGCTGAGTGGCTTAGGGATCTCATGTTAGAGATCCCAATTTCCGCGGATGAGGTATCGACGATCTCGATACTTTGTGATAGTCAAGCCAAACTAGGTTGAGCATATAATGGCATATTAATAGGAAGTATAGACATATAAGTCTAAGACATGAGTATGTGAGATAATTGATTCCTGTAGGAATCATATTGATCTCATATGTTAAGACAAGTAAGAACTTAATGGATTCATTTACAAAACCTCTTGCGAAGAGGTTAGTAAGTTCTACTTCAAAAGGGATGTGACTAAAACTCCTAGAATAATATATTCACCAACGATGGCAACCCATCTCCAAACATGGAACATCAAGGGCAATAGTTCAATGGGTAAGAACAAGTTATTGGGCGAATTATTTCAACGCTAACAAAATCTTGAGTTCCATCCAAGGACGGTTAGTGTTTGTTGCTACCGAGTGAGGGTTAAGACTAAGGCTTTAATGGAGTTCAGTTGTGTGCAACATGCATCTCTAGAGGTAGCAAAGATGTTGTAAGAACTTCACCTATGAGAACTTAGAGGTAGTGCCGCTTCTCATGGGAGTTGGAGTTTCTCCCCGAAAAGTTCATGAAATTGATGAGCACATGGCCATATGAGTGCTAATCGAGAAATGTGGGAAAATGAATGGTCAAGTGGAGGTGTTTGTGGTGTTACCAGTTTTACCATTATGGAGTACTTGGTTCAATCTTTAAGGCACCAATGACTTCGATAAGGCTTTGTAATACTTTCACTAAGATAAAGTTCAAATTGAAATATACTTTATTTTATGCACCAAAACAACTAAGCTAAGAAGAGAGGATTATTTTTAACCAAGTGGGGGATTGTTGAGATTGGTTAAATATAATGGTTAAGATGTTTACACGTTGAGGTTCAAAACACTTAACGATTTTTACTTAAAGAAAAGTGAAAACAGGAGATTATGTAGAAGGTATCTAAAAGTGATTTTATGGGTCTAAAGTGATACAGTGAGATATCCAAACATTTCCAAAAAAAAAAATTGGTAGGATTTGGAGCAATTTTAGGACCATTGGAGGGGTCCAAAGTCAGTGAGGGTGGCGATGCATCGCCCCCCAAGTGGCGTAGCATTGCTAAAATGCGAAGGGCTTCAAAAGCCCTTGCAGGGGATGCATCACTTGGGTGGTCTTTCAGGGTCTTACAATTTACGTAAAATGCTCCAAATGATGTGTTTTTAATGCTCTAATCCTATTGGTTAGACAAATGATGATTCCTGCACTATATATATGGGTTATTATAGTTGAAAATCCTTGATCACACTTTCCAACTCTCTCTCTAAAACTCATTTGCTCTCTAGCTTTCTAAGACCAAAGTTTTCTCCAAGAAACTCATCAAGCTTGCTTGACTTGCATGAGTATCATGGCTTGTTCAATCCCAAATCTCATTCTACTTAGTTGAAGCTTCAAGCAATTGGCAAGGCTTGGAATAGAGATTTTTGACAACAATATTCATATTGTGTATAAGCCTTAGAAGTTCTCTAAGTTTGAAGATTCAAGTTGCTCAATACAAAGGTTGTATCTCTCTAACCCTATTCTTATATTTTGTCATTCTATTATGTTTTTCATTGTTGGTATAGATGAATAAATGTATCTAAGTTTATCTTGTCATCATTTAATCATTTAGTCTCTTATATTCAAGATTAACATTTATTTGATTATCAAGAATTGCACTCATACTTTAAATTTGAATCTTGATTAACATCTAGGGATTGGAATATTGCATTATTATCATTATTCGTTGTTGATTTGCAAAGAGTAAAATCATATATTCCCAACAATAAATATATATGTGTGTGCATGTATGTATAAGTATATAAATGTATATGTGTGTGTGAGGTGTATATATGTATGTGTTATAATTGTTTTTTGTTTTACTAACTTTGCTTTCTATTTTGAAGAAAAGAAATATGAGTAAATTTTGGAGCCTTTTCATTTGGAATGTTTTCTTGTAGATCCTTTTATTAATTGGTATGTGTCTCTCATTTCATGTTTTATTATTATTATTTACTATTGTTAGAGGAGTTTGAATATCCTAAATATTCATCCATAGTGAAGTAGATTCTGAGATACATAGTGTGTGTTGCGGTGATATCGGAAGGTTATGAACTTGTATGTATTAGTAAAGTAGGTTCTATGAAATGTTTGTGTGTTGAAGAGATATAAGGAAGAAACTTATTGTGTTTTGTTTGAATTTTTTTTTAACTGTTTACAAATGGCTAGGTCATTAGTATAGGGGAGATGCTGCCCAATTTTTTGCAGATTTATATGGTCAGGATAAGGTCGGGGGTCGGGATAAGGTCTTTTATAGGGTCGAGAGTCAGGATAGGGTTCATAGGGTCGGGATCAAGATATGGTCTTTATAGGGTCAGGGTCAAGATAGGGTCTTTATAGGGTTGGGGGTCGGGATAGGTTCTTTATAGTGTCGGGATAGAATCTTTATGGGGTCAGGGGTTGGGATAAGGTCTTTATAGTGTCGGGGGTCGGGATAGTGTCAAGGGTCGGGGGTCGAAATAGGGTCTTTATAGAGTCTGGATAGGGTTTTCATAGGGGCCAAGATAGGGTCTTTATAGTTTCGGAGGTCGGGATAGGGTCTATATAGGTTCGGGATAGGTTTGGGGCTCGGGATAGGGTCTTTATATGGTCGACATAGGGTTGGGGGTCGGGATAGGGTCTCATAGAGTTGGGGGTCGGGATAAGGTCTTTATAGGGTCGGGGGTCTTTATAAGGTCGGGATAGGGTCTTTATAGTGTCAGGATAGAGTTGAGGGTCAGGATATGGTATTTATAGGTTCGGGATAGGGTATCTATAGGGTCGGGATAGGTTTTTATAGAATCGGGATCGGGTCGGGGGTTGGGGGTCAAGATAGGGTCTTTATAGAGTCGGGGGTTGAGATAGGGTCTTTAGATATTATGGTTATTATCACATAGTGATAGTTGTTATTATTTCTAATAACACAACGTCATAGACATAGACCTAGTGGATGCCTTAGGGATTGTAATATATTCATCTAGTATCCTCACTTTTTCAAGATATTTATTCAAATATCTTGAAAAAGTGGGGAGTACTAGATGTCTGCTTACTATCTCCATGGGATCCACTTGGTCGGGATAGGAGTATAAGATGTAATTTTTTTTGATTATTTTATTTTAACTTTTTTTATAAAACAAAATAAAATTGGTAAACATGCTCACCGACCAAGTGAACCAATTGACATAATTAATATTTGAAAATTGTATTTTCTTATATTTACCGTAGATGGCGATTAATAAGAGTCGGCTGAAATTGAGAAATCGTGCTAGTGATGCTTATTGGAATGGTCTCCAAATTTTTATGAATATGGCGTCACAACACAACGATTGTGAAAGGAGAATAAGATGTCCATGCGTCAGATGCTTGAATCTTAGACTGCAAACTTTGGATGTCGTTCGGGCATATATATTTGATCGGGGTTTCCAACAGAGTTATGAACAGTGGATTTACCATGGGGAAGTCGAGGAAGATGTTGTTGATGATGGGGTGGATGAGAATGAGCTTGTATATGAGATGTGTGAGGTCATTGACGATTTCCTTTTATCGAACAATGCTGAAGAAGCTAATAGTGGAATGGGTCAGTATTATGATGAGTTATTCGATGGGATTGAAGCTGAGTTGTATTCCGGTTGTGATTGGATATCATCGCTAAACTTTTTAGCTAAGTTGATGCACTTGAAAGTGAGGGGGAAGATTCTAAACAACACATTTGACGAATTGTTAAAGTTATTAAAGTTGGCATTTCCGAAGAAGAACAAAATTCATGCATCCCACTACGAGGCTAAAAGAACTGAGTGAATTAGGGTTGGGATACCAATCAATCCATGTGTGTAGATATGATTATTGCTTATTTTATAATGAGCATGCATCTAAAGATTCATGTCCGGTGTGCAGGAGTAGCAGATGGATAAATGAAAAGAAGAAAGGGAAAAAGGTTCCGCAAATGGTGATGCGATATTTTCCGTGGATTCCTATATTAAAAATATTGTACAGTTCAAGGCATACAGCAGAAGAGATGTTATGGAATCATACTGGGAGATCCAAAGAAGAGGGGGTGATGAGTCATCCAGATGATGGGTTAGCATGGAAGAATTTTGACGTCAAACATCCTGATTTTGTAAGATATCCTAGATATATATGTATGGGCTTAGCTGCCGATGAGTTTAATTCATTTGACAACATGAGTTTATCGTACAACATGTGGCTTGTTTTGTTGATGAACTACAATATGCCACCCTGGCTTTGTATGAAGGACCATTATTTCATGCTAACTCTTCTTATTCCTGCCCAAAATCACTAGGTAAGGACATGAATATATTTTTGAGTCCATTGGTGGATGAGTTGAAAGAGTTGTGGATTAACGGGGTGGAAACTAGGGATGGTAGAAACAACAACATGTTCAAGATGTGTGCGGCCCTTTTGTGGACGGTGAATAATTTTTCTGCTCAAAGTAGTTTGTCTAGATGGAGTAGTCAAGGTTACAAGACTTTTCCTACATGCAACGAAGACAGTCATAGGCACCGCTGCTCGACCTTATTTGACTGCTCAAGACACCGATGATTTTATTAATGATGATGAAGAAGAAGACGAAGACGTAGAAGAGGTAGATGGCGAGGATGAATTGCTTGTTGACTTTAGTGATGATAACACCAATCCTGTCTCACCAATAGATGTTAATTTGATAAGTGATGACAGTGACTAATGTACTTAGTTCTTCCATTTGTTAAGAATTTTTTTTATGTAAATCATTATTGTTACCCCAAAATTTTGTTCGATGACGTGGCAATCAGATGGGACAAGTGGCAATGCATGGTCAGTAAATGACACATCAATAGTCAATAAATGTGTTGACTAAAGAAGTGCAAAGGTTGGAAGTTGACCTGCGGAGTTATGATATTACTAGTCAGGAAATAGATTTACCTGGTCAGGAAGTTATTTGCCCGACCAGGTAAGGTTTTTGACCGACCAGTGATGCGTCTTGGCCGACCAGTAATGTGTCTTGGCCAACCAGTATTGTGTAATGTGTCTTGGCCGACCAGTAATGTGTTTTGGCCAACCAGTCACTTCAGTAAGACGTTGTGCCCGACAAGCTACATCAGAGAATATTTTTGTTTGGTCAGGCAGAAGTCTCACTCGACCAGATGCACGGATTGGCCGACCGGTCATCTTCGAGAGGGACTCACCCAACTGGACACGTATTTCATCCGACCAGTCATCTTAGAAATGGTTTCATTTGACTAGTCATCTCAGAAATGGGTTTCATCCGACCAGCTATGCCAAATTTAGGGTATAGCTGACCGGATGTGTCTGAATCTCGGGAGTTAACTGCCCAGTGACTTATTTAAAGAATCTTAGTAACAACTTCAACCTGAATCACTCCTAACTACTGCGCGAATCTCTCAGATATCCCGAAGTAATAGCTAGATTGTTGTAATTTGAATTTGTTTATTATTTTATTAATTCATGTTGGTTGAAACAACAAAAGACCCTGTCAAAACGGGATATTTCTCATGTACGATCATGAGCCTATTAAATAAAGGGCTCATGGCATCATTTGTGGGGGCCTGATCTTTTTTAGACTAAAAAAACCCTCTAGTTTTGAGACTTTGGGATCGTTACTTGGGCTTTTTGGGATAATTTTCTTTGAGTTTAGAGAGAGAAACACAATACTTTTCTACTTATACTTGAGAAACTCAGTTGACTAAGCTTCATCTGATCTTAAGTGTAGGCTACATAAATCACAACTCCAAGTGGATTAGGCTCTTACCAACAAATTGCTGCTGAACCACTATAAAATTACTTGTGTTATTTGTTTTCTATTCAAGGTTTATTGTCGTTTTTGCATCTACTCGTAGTTGGCCAAAATCGTGGTCAAGAATTATATATTAGAATTGGTTGAGAAATTTATGGATTTGTTATGTTATGGATGTTTTGGAATTTGATATTCATAAATAATATGTATCTCATATTCATACTAACTAACAAATTTGGTCATATTTAGTTTAAAGATGTCAGCAAATGTAGCTTCATACCATGGCGGAGATGGTGGTGGTCAAGATCCGCTGGATCCTAGTACGATCCCATCTAGTTGTGAGTGAGGTATTTTAATTTTTATCCTTTATTTATTTTTAATTAAACCTTATTATACAACATACTGATTTATATGATTTTTCTTTTTAAAACAATACAACTGCTCCACCAAAGGGAAAAGGTCGTGGGCCTACCGCTGGGAAAAAATTAGATGACAGAAGGCGAGAAGCTAAACATCCACTCCACATAGTGATTGGCCCTATCACATACAAGGTAGTGGGAATAAAATATTATGCTTTTGGGCACCAAAGTCACATCAGCGGTTCCAGGATATTACAAGGAATGGACAAGTGTCCCACAATGGTATAAGGACAATGTCATTAGTAAAGTGAAGGTAAATTTTTTAGAATTCACTATAATAATAATTTTATTATAATTCTAGCACAATTAAGATGTCTTCTCTTGATTGTAGCACATCTATCAAATAGATGGGCTCCCAGATTATACCATCCTCATTGATAGTATCGTTGTTGAGATGGCTGAGAGGTACCGAGATATGAAATGTAACGCCTGGTTAGCCAAGACCGTTACACTGTGTATTTTAAATAGTGCTAAACTCGCTAAATGAGTCGTTTGGCCATAAACGTGCAACTAAATGTAATTAACGGTCCATGGTTAAAAAATTTGGTCGAAAGGAATGGATATTTTATTTAAACGTTAAGTTGTACATGGGATCCAATAATAAATGTTTACAAAGTTGTTTACAGTTCTAAAAGGGTAATTACAACTCAAAAGTTACAACCCGCCGACCTAAGCGGAAAAAATAGGGTTTAACCTAAGTTCCTCTGAGAAACCTTGGTCGTGGTGGTCAAGCGGCCGCATATGTACACATCACCAGCTAAGCTCTCCAACTCATGGTTGGTCCAGCTTCCCTTTCCCTTTACTTGCACCACATAGCACCCATGAGCCAAGGCCCAACAAGAAAACTTAAACGTGCTCATATGTAGTGAATAACTCATTACCAAAACATAATAAGCATAACCAATAGTAATAACCCTACTCATGCATGCATACCATTCATATAAATGACTACAATGTCATACGGGGCCAGCCGCCCTAAATAAAATGATAAACTAAATCATACCGGGGCTCGTTGCCCAAAATACTTGATTAATAAATCATACTAGGGCCCAATGCCCTAGGATATGGGACTAATAAGTCACCCCAGGGTAATTTCCCTATCCTCTGTATAACCAGCCTTGGAGCGGGCCCATCATACCTAGCGCTTAATTTTCCATGACCATTGGGTCAAACAAGCATATGATGCACTCTTGATTAGACCTAAATATATCGACCAATGCTCAGCGCGCTATTGCTGCCCTTGACTAATAAGTCAATGCTTTTCGACCAGCACTCAATGTTATTGCTGTTCTTGACTTATAAGTCAATGCTTTTCTTAATCATGTAATGCAAACAAGCATATATCATATACCAAATATCCAGATACAGAGCACTCAACATTCTTAATCAATAATCACAGGCATAATCATAATCATGCACATTTACAAGGATCCAAGCCCTAATCAAATCTGTATTCAACATTCGAGCCGAGCCCTAATCATGTACCTCACATATGGTACAATTTTCTTACCTCAGGTCCAAGTGTAAAGTAAAATAAGACCGACCCTCGAGCACGATCCTGATCCCGAACCCCTAGCGATAACGAGTAAATAAAGGCTTCTGAACCAAATCCTAGCCTCCGGGACGTCAAATCCTACTAAACCGGATAGAAGGCTCGATCCCAAGCCCTAAGGTTTGACTTCCCGCACGTAAAACCTCCCCAAGGCCTAAAATTACTTAAGAGACACGACTCCAAGAATTTGAACCACAACCCGCTCAAGTCAGAGGCCTAAGGCTCCTCCTTGACAGCACTTGCACCGCGGCGCGCCTGAACATGCGTCGTGGCTCAAATAGCCCAGAGGCACCTACTTCTCCTTCACCTAATTTGAGCTGCGGCGCCCAAGAACAGGGTCGTGTCTTGATCTGAAACTCTATTTTCCTCATTTTTTCTCATACCAATTCCCTCAATAAACCTACCCAAACATAGAAAAATTCCAAAAAAAAAGTTCCCAATCAACTCAGCATCCCAAAACCATCAAAACCCAAGTTTCAAATAATTCAAAAACTCATCAAAACCATAAAATCCAATCAAAGCCTAAACAACTCAAAAACTCAAAACTGAGAGCTTTGATTACCTCTGATTAAGTCATTTTCCAGCTAAATCCTCTGGCTATCAAGCTTCTAATCTTCCCTAAAATCATTATGACTCTAACCTTGCTTGAATCCGAGCTCTAAAACTCTAGTTTCCTTTAGAAATGCTATGGAGTGCCAAAAAGGGAATGAGAGAGAGAAGAGAGAGAGAAAGTGTATGAATGTACTTATATTTTTATCAGGTTACTTCGAGCTCAAGTAACCTTAAGCAAATCCCAAGGCTCGGGGTACCCCAAAAACGCCCCCGAGGATAAAATAGTAAAAATTCCAAGAACTCCCTCCTAATCTCACTAACTCTGAATATATCCTCGAATATAAATTCCCATTACCCAATAACCTGGTAATGTACTAAATACCCAAAATACCCATTGACTCACCCCGAGTCACGTATTGATCCCGTTGTGACTTTCCCGCTGTTGACCCTTGATTTGGCCAACGACACAGAGTCAAATGTACAACAAAAGATAAAACGACAATTAAGAATTTAATCCAATGGAAAAGAAGAAAACACCAAGGATTTATAGTGGTTCAACCCCAAAGAATTGTAATGACCTACGTCCACTTAGTGTTATTATTGATATTGAATCTCAAAGTCGTGATCAAAGAACTAGGGTTCTTGAGTTTCACAAACCTTGGAAGAAATACAATGAAGCGATGGATAATTGCACTATAGCTCTCTTTCTCTCTCTATCTTAGCAAAAAGATTCAGGCATCAAAAATTTCCTTCCTTGAGCTATTTCATGTATATTTATCGGCTCAAGGAGGGTTACACGGGCCAATAGGCCATATCTTTCCTTAATAACCGCGTATCAAAATAATAATGAGGAAATTTCCAGACTGGTCGTATCTAATAATTAAGCCTGATGAAGTGATGTGCGTCTGGTCGATAGTCGAACAACACTTCCGCCACGTGTCAACCACGTGGGAGAAATCCCTGCCATGTCATCAGCAGCCATTTTTTGGGTAAACATTTGCCCCCCAAGTTTATTTATTGCGACCAGTAATAAGTAAACTTAGGAAACTGACCCTTCAAATACCCCACGAAATCTGTCAGAGCCACCCGTGCTTTGTTGAAAAAAGTGATCAATCATGTCCAATCAAGTCTTTTCAGTTTCCTAATAACTTATCTGACGGCCATTACACTTCCCCATGCTTTGAAAAAGGT